>NC_072790.1:212113021-212719896 GCF_028583425.1 Eublepharis macularius
CCACGGCATTGTCGTGTCACATCAAAGTAACACTAGTTCATTTTCTGTCTTCTGTGCAGTCTCCTATGGGACTGCGCACGCGCAGGCCTGCTGATCGGTAGGTTCTACAGCTAAAAATTCCTCTATGGGGTGTCTGCTCCTTCCCAGAATGCAGGCACAGCTTGTTTCCTGCTTGAAACAGCCTGTTCTTTGGGAGGAGCAATGCCCCGACCCTCAGTTCCTGTTTTGCTGCCAGTCAGAGAGGTTCTTCCTAACAATCTTCTGTTGATTTTAGTCTTTGTTTTGAAAAAATGGAGGGTGGGGTCAGAATGGCTGAAAAGGCCTTATTTAAAAAATGTACTCAGTGCAGTACAAAAATGAAAATGGATGGTCACACTCTGCCTTGTCTGCTTGGGAAAGTTATATAATGTTAAGTTTGTGCAAACATTGCCAGAGCTTCACCCCTAAGGCCAGAACAGAAAGGGCTGCTAGGATGAAGACTATTTTATGGGACAAGCCCGTCTGCTAAATTGGCTAAGTCTCTGCCCTTGTAGAGCTTGCCGATCAGATTTGACACAACCAGTTGTTGTGCCCTTGGAGGTTCCAGGCCCCTTGCATCCAACCACAGCATCTCAGATCTGGAAACATCATTTGACTTCAAGTGCACCGAGTCATTGGATCCAACTCAATCTCAGACCCAACTATTTGCTTTGGGTCCAGTGAGCCGTTAAGATTCAGCAGTGTCATGGATCCAACAACACTACTGAGCTTCGAGCAATCCAAGCCCATTGGCTTCAACAGATCCGTGGATCTGACAATGTGTCAAATCTAGAGAGACACCAGATTGAGCAGTACAAACCCTGTCTATGACACCCACCTTTATGGATCAGCGTCCGGCTTCAAGCCCAATAGGGAGTAGATCCGAGGGAACTGAAGGGCCCACTCCAGAGTCTCTGGAACCACCCAGAAAGAAGACCAAATCTAATTTAAAGCACTCCAAACATAAGGGGAGTTCTCACAGGATGCAGGTAGAGCTAGAGACGAAGCTCTGGAGTTAGCGGAGACCCCACATACCCATTCTCCTCACTCAGGTTCCCATTCAATTTACTCCTCAGAAGAGGAAGGGGAGTTACTCCAAGAGCCCTCTTACATGACCCTTATGGGGCATGATCAAATTTCACACCACAGTTGCTGTGCACACAAATGTCCAGCATGGTATCAGGGAGTACCTCTACCTACAGGAGTTGACAGAGGTGAACCCTACAGAGCAGATTCTGTAGGATCCTCATCCGATCTTAGACAGTCTGGAGTGCACCATCGATGGTACTTCATTTTGAAATCTTCCATGGTGCTTCATTTTCCTGACCCAGGCCCTGAACGCTACCCAGGAGTGTGGAGTTCAAGTCTACCATCTGAACTGTCTCCAGATGAGGCTATGGGAGATAGGGAATCTGCTTCTCCCATGGATGATTTCCAGCTCTAGACAAATGGGTGCTTCTAATGGCAAAATCCTTGGACATAGATGTGGCCTCTTCTGAGCCTAGACCCAAGGACAAAATACTTCAACATCTATATTCTGGGAACCTGGCCAATATTGCATTCCCCATGATTGAAGGGTTCATAGAGTTGATGTCTGCACAATGTCAGAAGCCAGCTTCTATTCCTCCTATATCTAAGAAGTCCAAAGGGCTTTATAAGACCAAGGAATACAAATGCCCCATTCTCCATCAGCATTAGTCATAGAGGAGATGCAGTCAAGACACAGGCAAGGACACCATTTGACACCTGCTGATAGGGAAAGAAGCTGGACAGCGTGGGTCCGAAGGTCTATACGTCAACATAAAAAATTGCTAATTATGCTGCTGTTATGGGGGCTTATCAGATATTTCTCTGGGATAAGATTGCGGCATATAATGAACACATGCCAGAGGACCAGTAGGTTCTGGTCAAAGTGATTCAAGAAGAGGCTATCAGGCTTTCTAAGCAGCAGATAAATGCTTCATCCACCAGAGGCCTAGTTTTGGCAGTAGTCCTTTAGAAGCACTCATGGCTCTGGTCCATAGCTCTCTCTACCTACTGAGATGAGAGGCAGGGTGGTTGCTAGATTTCCCATCTATTTAGAGGGGTTCAGTTTGGTACTCCAAAAATCAAGGCCATGGTTACTGATGCTTCGATGAAAGCCTGGGGGCACACTGTAATCATGACATAAATGACATAAATCTCACAACCCACAGTACTTGGTTGAAGGGTAAGTGAAATTTTCATATCGATATGTTAGAAATGAGGGCAATTCCTTCCATTCTTATCTCCTTTTCAGATGTCGTACAAAACAAGCACATCCAAATGCTTAGGACAATTGTACTGCTACGTTCTACATAAACAAGCAGGGAGGCACGGCTTCCAGGATTCTCTGTCTGGAATCCATATTGATCTGGGATTGGACAGTGTGGCACAATGTCTCCCTCCAGGCCATCACATGGACAGTCAGTCTCATTGCAGACAGGCTGATATTAGAGGTGTCACGTTGGCAAAACACTGTGAAGTACAAGTGCAAAAAACCCTTTTGAAATGTAGAAACTTGCAAAAATTTCATTGCTATCCAGATCAGCCCAAAGGCATAAATTGCAGTGTACTTTAGCCAGGTATGTGGACCTAAGCTTTTATGGTCCAGAAAAAAATACAGATATAAATATTTTTAAAAACAGAGATATGAACATAGCAGGATGTGGTGGGAGGTAAGGAGAAGGAAGGTTGGTCTGTGCTAATAAAAAGAATCTGGAAAAGGCGTAATTATCCCAAGAAAAGGATTCTAAGGCTCCAGGAAGAGAACAATGAGAGTCACCAAGATCACAGTGGGGTTGTAAGTGATATGCTTCCTTCGCAGATAAAGCTGTTTCCATTTTAAAAAATCATCTTTGGAATGTGACCAGAGTAGTTGTTTTCTGGCACATTAGAGTTCTCATTTATATAGCATTTTTAGTATTCAAAGTGCTTCACGCTCATTGGACTTTTCTGCACACTTGTCTTATTTCTGATTTTCTTAGCAGTCAATCCCCAAGCAGTGGAATTGGTGGGGGAAATGGTTCTTCCACTCGTTTGCTGTCCTTTTGAATTTTTACAGTTGTGGGGTTGGTTTATTTTGTTCTTAAATAATAGGGTTGTCAAGTGAGGGTGCTGTCAGTCGTCATCAGTGGGATCATCGGTAATGTCACAGCAGCCACCCTTTCTTTTTTGTGCATGCTTTTACCTCTCTGTTGATAAAAGCGCTGAATTTAGAAAAAAGATCACAAATGAATATATGGGGAAACCTAAGAGGGGAGCAGCGCCGCCACCCATGCCTATGTTCTACCTCCCCACAGTCCAAACCAGAGAGCCCTGCCCAGGCTACCCAGAGCCAGGAGATGGAGGCCAGCATCAGTAGGACAAACGGACCTCTGTTGGGACAGAGCCTGGAGCAGCAGCAACTATGTGCTTTTCAAACTGCATTGCTTTTTCTGATACCAGAAGCGGCCACCCTCCAGCCTCCTCTGGTCCGCCAGGGTTTTTGCAATTAAAAAAAATCATTTTCATATTGCTGTATTGGTCTACCATTGTAATAATAGATGCAACAGATTCTCTGAATTTCCAGCGTTCATTTTAAAAAAAGGTGTATGTCAATGGAATGGGCTAGAGACTTTAAAAAAAAGCAAGAAAGCTGAGGATTCAGAGAATCTATTCCATCTGTTATTATGATGGTAGATCAATATAGCAATATGAAAATGATCTTTTAACAAGGTAGAATACAAAACTGGAGGGGAAGGAAGGTGGGGTAGGAGTGGTTTGATAATGACAAACATCCAATCACTGAAAAGTGGGTTGGAGGTGGATGGGACAAGCAAAACCACAAAAGAAGCATTATGCAGAAGGAAAAAATTGATTCAAAATTATCTTCCCAAAAGATATGGGGTGGGGGGGGGATCCAAAGTGAAAAGTGAATGCAAAAAAATGCAGTATGGTACCGATGGGAAAAAACTTTGGCAAAAACACCATTATCTTTTTGAAATCCTTCAGCCCTGCTATACAGGCTGGTATAATCCTACCACAGCAGTGGGTTTTGCTGGGCGCCCTTGAGCAAATGGCAGTTGTTTAGAAGTTGAAAAATGAGAAGTATTTGTATAAGACATAATTTTGAGGGTCTGGCATTGCTGCCAGCAAGTAGTGTTTAATATGTATCCCATCCTATGGTGTTGGCAGTCTTTGCGTAACAGTGTAATATGGCTTGTGACCTTTGTGATGCAATTCAACAGTTTAATCTAGGAGGGGACACTCACAGTTCACAGCACGTTCAACTCTGAAAAATGTCTTAGAGATGTAATTCGTTTGCTTCTGATTAAAAATAGCAACCATTTTTAATCTCTCTCTTTTAATGTAATAACCTCGGGTGACCTTTATGGTGTATGCATTGATATGTGAAGCCTCAGAGCCTTTCCCAGATGGCTGATTTTCTCATGGCCTCCTGCTGTATCAGGGCATCAAACCACAAGCATCCCTGAGCAAAAGGGGGGGATTCTTACTGTAAAGCTGCTACTATTGCTAATTCAGTGGGCTTTTGCAGATTCTTTTTATGTAATGTTATCAGCTCTGTGAGGCTTAAGTGGAATCAAGGAAGAAGGAACAGGATTGTCGTGACCACTGATTACTTTCTAAAACTTTGCCCTTTTTTACATTTTTTCTAAACAGTTCAAAGACTCAGTTTGGCCAATAGGATAGAATATTAGAGGCAGGTCTCCATGAGTTGGCAAAGTCTGTTTTCTCATCTGCACAGCAGGTGTTACAGTGATCTGCTTGCAGAGCAGTTTGATTTTCTGACAAAGTGTCACAGGTACAGGAATTTGTAGCAAGTGTAGAATTTTGGAAACTGAAAAAAATTCCGCCACTTCAGCCGAACAGGATTTCCAGGGATCGTGATATAGAGCTTCAGTACACTGTGTAATTCTGCTGCTTTCCATGGCTAGTAGAAGCAGAATGAATTGTGTGAATGAACAAAGTATACCAACATATAATTTATTACAATGTTTATTATATGTCTTACACTGTTTCTATTGCATTGTTTTATTTTGTAATCCATACTCAGTGAGAGAGGCTATTTATTTATATTCAGAGAATCTGCTGCATCTGTTATTATAACAGTAGGTCAATATAGCAATATGAACATGATTTTAAAAAATATAAAACAAAATGGGGGAAGGAAGGTGGAGAGGAGTAGTGGTTCAGTGATCACAAACATCCAATCATTTATGTATATAGTAAATAAAATAAATACAACTGTTCAATAGACACATAATTTGTATTACTTTTGGCTTTGAATTGGTGTGCCAGGATTATCATCGGGAATAATATCCTAGAAATTCTGATACGCAGATAATCTTAGCACTTTCTCCATAGCTAGGGAACATTTCTCCCGGAGCTGTCCAGTTCTGAGCATCTTCCGGAAGTTCTACTAGATCTTTATGTTCTGATTGCCCTGACCTGAATAGCCAAGCACAGTCTCATCAGATCTCGGAAGCAAAGCAGGGTTGAACTTGGTTAGTAATTGGATGGGAGACCGCCAAAGATCAGGCTTGCTGTTGCAGGTCCCCTGAAGTCGCTGTGGGGTCACCAGAAGTCATCTACATTTTGATAGCGCTTTCTATCACCACCATGATTTGATTGTTTCCAGTAGCTGCATTTGAAAGCTTCTGCGCTCAGTGATATTTTATTTAAAACTGCTGCTTTCAAAGAGTTCAAAGCGTTTTGACAAAATGTTTAAAATGCATCAAAATAAAATAAAAAGACGACACAAATAAATCTACACTGTTAAAAGCTAAAGACTATTAAAAAGTTTTGCCATCATGCTCGAAACAGCTTTTTCGTCACTTTCCCTTTTTGTTTTTAATTTTGCTTATCATTCAGCCTTATGAAGAGTTCTGAGGAATTTGGAAGCTTGTTCACTACTAGTGATATTATAATGGGAACTACAAAAAGGAATCTTTGGGTCTTCAAGCCAATAATTCGAGGGTGACCTTTTATTCCTGGTGATTTCAGTACAGTAGCTCTATATACATGAAGACTAAAACCTGAATTATATTTCTTTTAACAGATCAAATATTTAACTGTGTGTGTGTTCTATGTATTTATACATTTTTTTTTACTCTGCTGCACTCAGAGCTTGGTGTTGGTTGCAATATTGGAAGTAGAGATGGGCATGAACCAGAAAAAAAATGAACCATGCAGGTCGCGGTTCATCCCATTTCACGAACCACGAACTTTCACGAACCTGCCCCGGTTCATGAATCAGTTCGTTTTGGTTCATGAAAATGTCACTTCCAGGCCAGCAAATCACCTCTTCCGGGTCAGCAGAAGGTCACTTCCGGGTCAACGGGAGGTCTGCAGGAAGTCCATCCCCTGTTGCCTAGGAAACTGATTGATCAGCGCCAGGCTGTCTGCAGTGATGAACTGAAAAATGAACCAAACGAACCAGCCTAAAGTTCATGGTGGTTTGTCAGAAATGGGATCTGACGAACTGCTGGTTCACAAACCATGAACTGGCCTGGTTCATTACGAATTTTGGTTTTTATTTTGGTTCGTGCTCATCTCTAATTGGAAGACATCGATCACATAAACACATAAAACCAACATGTAATATAAAGCTAATAAAAGCTCATCTTCCACCTGAGCCTTGACTAACATGTTGGAATGCCCAAGTATTGTTCTTGCCTTTGAAACAGTACCCTCTAATTCAGTGCTTCCCATATTGTACCTCATGGGCAAAACTTTGCCTGTATTTCTTCTGATGTGGCTCACAGACTACAGTTTTAATTTTAGTTGTATTTTCTTGAATGAACAATTAAGCACTGCCCCCCTCCTTTAGCATGCAATACAAGTGGTATTCATCTATATGTCTTTGCAGAGTGATGCCTGGAAGGAAGGTGCCCTCCGCTCCTGTTACTATAAATACATATCAGATTGATTAGTTAGTTGATCTCTTGTAAATGATCGTGTGGAGCTTCAAACTGAGGTTTTTTTAAACTGTGTTTTTGCTTCTGTAGTTAGTTACTGAAGGTCAGTTTATGCAATCAGAAAAATCACGTGTTTCAGCTTTCCTGGGATATGCTGAAAGTGGAGGCGCCTGCATGAATGTTCTCGTGTATGCGTGTGTGTACGTGTGTGTGTGAATTTCCCTACACATGGAAAAATAACATATCCAAGGTAAGGCTGAACTTTGCACAATACTATTATTGTGTATATGTATAAAATAGAAAGCTCAGCTTTGGATCATTCTGGGCTTCCTAATCAGAAGGTCTGGTTGCTAGCAAACCTTATTCTTTAACTAGCATTGAATTATCCTTTGTTTAAAGCTTCTGCATTCAGCAGTTGTTTCAAAAGGAGCAGGAGAAGATGGCAGTGCTTGTGGAGCAATATATTTTCAAGGACGTTGGAAGTATATTTTCAAGGACTTGCTGGAATTTGAAGCTGTGTATGGAATGTGAAGGTTTATTTCCACCATTTGCTGCTTGAGAAAGCACAAGCCCCCAGTTAACATCCTCTGTCCTGAACTTCTGGCAGTAACCTGCCTGTTGCTCCATCTTCCTCTTTACAGTATTGACCTGATTTTTTTTTTTATAATTCTGCAGGAATGAGTCAATGACCATATTATAATGGTGTAATCATGTAGACTTTGATAGCCCCAGTGGAAGATTGAACTGTGTAAGCACACCCTGAGTCATTTCCTGCTTAGGTCCTTTCCCCAGTGAAAGTATTTTAGAAATCAGTTCTTTTGACTTCTTCAATAGGATCCAGCATGGAATTATGGACAGAATAGTGGATTAGGATTTGGGTTTCTGTGTTGCTTGGCCATGAGATCACTGGCAGGCTTTGACCAAGGGTTGGAAATCACCAGTTGGGCCTTGGAGATCTGGAATTGCAACTGATCTCCAGACTACAAAGATCAGTTCCCCGGGAGAAATTGGCTTTTTTGGAGGATGGGCTTTATGGCATTATATCTCATTGAGGTCCCTGCCCTCCCCAGGCTCCATCCCCAAATCTCCTGGAATTTCTCGACCCAGATTTGGAAACCCTAATTGAGCTGGTGAGGGGAGGGGCCGAGGCTCAGTGATAAAGCCAGGGTTGCCAGCTCCAGGGTGGGAAATTCCTGGGAGATTTTGGAGGTGAAGCCTGGAGAATGTGGGGTTTGGGGAAGGTGCTCAGCAGGGTATAATGTCATAGAGTCTACCCTCCAATGTAGCCATTTTCTGCAGGGGAACTGATAGATCAGTTGTAATTCTGGGAGATCTCCAGCAATCACTTGGAGGTTGGCAATCCTAGATGGAGTGGCAAACACCCAAGAAGATAAAGTTAAAATTCAACAAGACCTGAATACTCTGGAGAAGTGGCGGTTGTGAGCAGGATGCAATTCAACATAGATAGATAGGTGCACTTCTAGGTAGTAGTGTATACAAAAGAGATCTTGGAATAAGAGTGGACTGTAAACCTAATATGAGCAGTCAGTGTGATGCGGTGGCAAAAAAGGTAAACTCAGTATTGGATTGTACCAAAAGTGCGACTGCATCGAAATCGCAGGAGGTCATAGTCCCTCTCTATACTGCCTTGGTCAGGCTGCTCCTGGAGTTTTGTGTGCAGTTCTGGAGGCCTCACTTCAAAAAGGATGTGGACAAAATCGAGAGGGTGCAGAAGAGAGTGACGAGAATGATCAGGGGTCTGGAGACTGAGCCCTACGAGGAAAGGCTGAGGACCCCGGGAATGTTTAGTTTGGAGAAGAGGAGATTGAGAGGGGGCATGATTAAATATTTGAAAGGCTAACATTTGGAGGAGGGCAAGGAGCTGTTCCAGTTGGCAGCAGAGGATAGGACTCAAAGCAGTGGGCTTAAATTACATGCAGAAAGATACCGGCTGGATATTAGGAGAAACTTTTTCACAGTCAGAGTAGTTCAAAGGTTGAATCAGCTGCCTAGGGAGGTGGTGAGCTCCCCTTCACTGGCAGTTTTCAAGAAGAGGCTGGACGAATATTTGTCAGGGGTTCTTTAGGCTCATCCTGCATTGGGCAGGGGGTTGGACTAAAAGGTCTGTATGGCCCCTTCCAATTCTGTGATTCTCTGAGTGCCTGCTTTGCATCTCCAGTAGAATGGATCAGATAATAGGTGATGGGAAAGACCTCAGCCTGAGACTCTGGAGAGCTGCTGCCGGTCAGAGTAGGCAATACTGACCTTATTAAGACCAGCTGTCTGACTCAGTATAAAGCAACTTCATTTGTTCATCAGCGAGACTTTTTTTAGCTTAATCCCACCTCAAAACTGAAATGTGTACTACCCAATGTAGTTGTGGGGACGTGAATTAAGATAAGAGGCTGTAAAATACTTTGCAAGATAAATGTGCCACATGCATGATTATGATTACACATTAGGAAAGCTGAATTGGTTAAGTATTCCTGTAGAATAATAATTTTATTACTTAAAGCCACTTCCCTGAGTCATATCAGAGCAAAGTTCAAAGGTGTTTGAACCATAAATCTTTTCAGCTTCCTATTAAAATAAGACTGAAGTCCACTAACTGCTGTAGAGTTAGAGAACCAAATTTGATATATGATTTTATCTTCATTACCGTCATTTGAAAGTCAACACTATTTATCCCACTTTATAACATCCAGAGATACAAAATTTCTGGAAATATGGAAGCCATGGAGAAAAAATGTGATAACCTTGTGCTTATATACAATTCTTCTGGACAGATGAGTGCCACACTCAGAGCAGTTAACAAGTCAGTTTTATTATTATCCCCACAACGGGCACCCTGTAATGTAGGTAGGGCTGAGAGAGCTCTGAAAGAGCTGTGACTGACCCAAGGTCACCCAACTGGCTTCAGTTGAAGGAGTGGGGAATCAAACCCAGTCCAGATACATACTGTTATTTTATCTAAAATTATACTGAAATGCTATGCGTTGCTGCCACCTTTGCTCTATTGATCACACAAGCGGAATAGCACAAACTTCATTTTCGTTTCTGTTCACGTGTCATTGGATCCATCCCTGAGAAAATGTGACCTGTCCAAGGCAACATGAGGAGTCTGTGACACACAGAGAGCATGCTCTCTTAAAATTAAGCCGGGTCTCCCATGGCCAAGGAAACCTTAACTATCCTCTAAGCCACATTTGTTCCCTATTGAGTGCGTTCTGCTTTATTTGTTTACCAGCCATCTGTAAAAGGTGACTCTTTGTAAATCTTGACCATTAATCCCTAGGTACCGACCCTTTATTCTGGTAGTATTGTCCAGTGGGGATTTCCGTCCAACGGAAATATCTTTCTTTAGTGTTGCCTGGAGATAAGTCTGATTCTGTGTTATCAGTGCAAACTCTGAGCACTACTTCCCTTTTCCTGCTGCGTGTGCTTTGCATGATGCTCATTCTCTCTCTCTCCCTGCCAACCCCCCCCCCCACTCGCCGGGAAGCAAATGTTATTGCAAACTATCAGATGTTTGCTGCTCCACCCATATCCTCTGGCTATAATTAGAAATATCCAGAATCTCTGATCCTCCACCACCCTCGGAAGATAAAAAGTTTTTTAACCATAGCAGAAACCCCATTGTTATCATAGCCTTAAATATCAAGTCTAGTTAATTTATTATTAGTAACAGCCCAAACTAGTCCAAGATCGTCAGAGTTTGGAAGTTAAGCAGGGTTGGCCATGGTTAGTAGTTGGACAGGAGACCACCAAGGAAGGCTAGAGTTGCTAGGCAGAGGAAGGCAATGGCAAACCATTTCTGCTAGTCTCTTGCTTTGGAAACCCGTGGTTTTCCTGGGATTACCATGAGACAGTTGTGACTAGATGGCACACAGTTATAGCAGCCTGCACAGCCTAGACTAGCCCAAGCTCATCAGAGCTCAGAAGCAAAGGAGGGTTGGTCATCATGGTTAGTATTTGAATGGGAGATCACTGAGGAAGTCCAGGGTCAATAAGCAGAGGCAGGCAATAGCAAACCACTTCTATTCATCTCTTGCCTTAAAAACCCCATGACGGGTTTTCCATAAGTCAGTTCTGACTTGACAGCACTTAATTGTTATTAACACAACCTTCGTCATGTTTTCATTGGTAAATACCCTAAGCTTATATGGCTCAGGCGAAGGGCAGATTGTGCAGAAAGTTTGCTGGGGTTTAAGCAAGTCTGGGGAAGTCAGTGTCTGGTCAGGAGACCTCCTGAGAAGTCCATCTACCCAGAAAGACAGCATGTAAATGTCGTAATACCAAACTGTGTCCTGGGCATATTAGTGTGCCATATGAGAACTGCGGAAGGTCTCTTTGAGCTCAAAGCACCTTCTTACCCAGAGGCTGCTTGCTATGTTTCTACATGATATAGTGCTCTGGCTTTGCCTTTCCAATCAGCCAACCATCATTGGCATGTTTGTATCATTCACCAATCCCAACACAGGCAGAATTATCTGCCTGGATGAGAGGTGGCATGTGCCACTGCTCTGGAGGCTTTGCTCCTTCCTACCTGTGGGCAAGTAGTCCTTACTCCTTTACATTCTAAGCATTACCATTTTAGTGTAGAAGCAGTGTGTCTCAGGTTTGAACCAGGCCAGGGTGCCAATGTTCTCAAAGGTTTGATAAAAACTACCTAGGGCATAGAGTGTTGTGCGAATGTTCTTTAAATATTTAAACACTTCATATGCCACTTCCAATGCAGTAGGTAAATATACCTCCCTCCTTGTGGGGAGGGCAGAATATAAATACGATAAAATAAATAAAAAATAAAATAATTCTGTCTGCAGACTTCTGTTTCTCTCACATGTTGTTAAGAAATGCCAAAGAACATGTGTAGGACCAAGGCCCGTGGGTTCTCGTGGGGCCCACTGTTACTGACCTCCTCCTCATGCACCTCCTCTGCTCCCTATACTCATTCTCTTCAGCTGCCTGCTTGTGAGTGCTTTACCATCTCTGCTCCCAGCTGCAGAGGCTGTCTAGTGCTGCTGGAGAAGGGCATGTGGGTTATACATAAAGCTTCAGCATTCCAGGTAGCCACGGCAGTGGCATAACTAGCTGCACCTACCTGTCAGCACCATCAGGGAAAGGGCATGCAGGCATTGTGGGCAGCTGTGACTTCAGGTGGGGGAGAGCTTGTGGATGAGTAAAGGAAGGACACACAGGCAGGCGGGGATATGTTGGTGGGAGGGTGAGAATGGGGTGGGGGCCCTGAGCACTCTCTGCCCAGCCCCCCCCCCCAAAAACCTGGAACCAGCTTTGAACATGAGTCTCCATACAAAAGATAATTGATGGGATTTATTATGGTGGGCAGCTTTGATGTCTTTAGATGAGTGCTCATCCTTGCATTTCGCTCTGAATGTGAACAAAGGGCATCTAGAAGATCCTCTGTTTTGTTGGGCGAGCAGAGAAACCTTCTCTATATAGAGCCAGCAGTTCCTGTGTGTAATGTTTCCTTCAATGAGGCCAACTGAAACTCCCTGAGCTTTTGATGGTTTGTATGTATGAAGCCTGGAAATGTGAAAATAAAGACATGAGGGACATAAAATATGAAAATCAGAGGCTTAATAGTTCATGCATTTAAGTTCATGCAGAGGAAACTGAAAATAAATGATACTCTCAAGGTACTGTTTTTAGAGTTGGAAGCATATGGTTACCGGAAGGGTGCTGCCCCAGGGCAAATCACCCTTGACAGGAATGTTTACAAGAACTTATTGGGTATATCAGGACAATGCATTGTGATTCTCCACGTCTTTGTTGCTTCCCATTAATTAAGGGAGATGTACAACATTCATAAGTGCTGCTCTGGTTCTAGTGGCTAAGCAGATAACTGAAGGGAAGGCAGACATGAGTTTTTAGTTTGACTATTTATAAGAAGATGGTTTCAAGTAGGTGGCCGTCTTGGTCTGCTGTAGAAGAGCAAGATTCGAGTTCAGTGTCATCTAAAAGACCCACAATATTTCCAGGGTACAAACTTTCAAGAATCAGAGCTTCCTTCGTCAGATCGCCATAAAAACTTAAGAAGATAAGTTTTTGAGATTCAAAGCTCCGTTTGTCTGATACAAGTATATCTAACACAAGGAGCTTTGGTGCTTGAAATATTATATCCTTGAAATCCTCTACTACTGGACTCAAACTGAGAGCCAGTTTGGTGTAGTGGTTAAGAGCATGGGACTCTAATCTGGAGAGCCAGGTTTGATTCCCCACTCCTCCACTTGAAGCCAGCTGGGTGACCTTGGGCTAGCCACAGTTCTCTGGAGCTCTCTCAGCCGCATCCACCTCACAGGGTGTTTTGTTGTGGGGATGATAATGACATACTTTGTAAACTGCTCTGAGTGGGCATTAACTTGTCCTGAAGGGTGGTATATAAATCAAATATTATTATTATTATTATTATTACTACATCTTGCTCTTCTGTTCACATGAATGTTTTCATACGTTGCTAATCTGGCAAAATTACAGTATACTGCCTCCTAGCCCAGTCAAAATGTTATTTTTCAAAAGGAAAAATGTTCCATAGCCTTATATCAGTGACACAGCATTCACACAAAACTGCCAACATGCCAAAAACAAATGAACTAAAAAATTGTGGTTTCACTATCTCAGCCATTTGCCTATTGTGAACCTTAAGGCTATGCCCTGTTAACAGTGGAGCAACTGTTAAGACCTCTCTTCCTTTGGAACACACGAACAAATGAAGCAGCTATTTACTGAGTCAAACTCTTGGCCCCCATTGCTTAGTATTGCCTACCCTGACTGGCAGCAGCTCAATACTCGCAGGTAAAGATACTCTCTGCACCTGGTATCAGGCCTGTTTTTTTAGCTGGAGATGTGAGGGATTGATTTTGCATGTAGACCTGTAGTAGTGGAGGAAAATGTCATCAACTTGTAGCTGACCTATGGCGATCCCTACTGAGGTTTTCAAGGCAAGAGACTAACAGAGGTGATTTGCCACTCCCTGCCTCTGCATTGCGACTCTGAACTTCCTTGGAGGTCTCCCATCCAATTATTAATCCAGGCTGACCCTTCTTAGCTTCTGAGATTTGACGAGATCGGGCTTGCCAAAGCACAGAGTCCAGGCTTTTGCTGGAGCCACCAGGAATATGGAATTTTGAATTCCATGGATTTAGAAAAAAGTGTCGTAGGGTCAAATGCCTGCTGGGCCAACAGTAGAACTGGGACAGTGGAATTAGAGATGCCAGACCCTCCCCCTCCCACCTGAGACCTTGTCGCTTCTGGTTTTCAACCAGAAGTGACATCACTGGGGCCTCTGGAGTGCACGTGCATGAGGATGCTGAATTGGGGCCCCTCTCCTCCATATTGACATCCAGTTCTCCACTTTGAATGTATGGGGCTGGCAATCCTAGGTGAAAGGGCATTTTAGCCCTGTTCACAAGCTATTTATTCATTTAAAACATTTCTAATCCACCTTTCCACCCAAATAGGGTCCCCAGGAAAGTGAACATCAAACAGAACATTTAATATTTTTAAAAAAATTAAGTAAATATACAAAATTCTATAAAAACATAAATACACATGGCACCAAAAGCCACGGAGGAGTACAATAACTGTTTTTCAGGGTATGCCACAGAACAAAAAAGTCTCCACCTACTGGCCAAGGATAGCAATAGAGGGAGATAGATGACTCTCCCTAGGCAGTGAGTTCCAGAGTTTTGGCATCACAACCAAAAAGACTGTTGCTCATGTTGCTACTCATATAACCTTAGATGATGGGCATGGCCTCCAAAGCATGGCCTCCAAAGATTACAGTGGTTTATAGATCACTCCAAAGTTACAGCAAACACGTACAATCTAGCCCTTTTTACAAGTTATAGTGAATGCATGTATAATCCATGTACACTTGATTTTTCTTTATATACTCATCAAATAATTGTCATGTTACATTCAACACATGTACAGTTGAGTATGTGACACCGTACATTTATTCAGATAGTTCCCTGGTTTCATTTCTAAAGTGAATGCACATGGGCTCTTTCTTACAAACAGATAGATACATATAGAAACAGGGTGTATGTGTGACCACTGTGACATGTGAACGGGACTATAATGTAAAAGGTGGCATAGTGTCTCCATGTAGTTTCCTTTTGCTTGTATGCGTGACCTCCCCCTTATCTTAGAATTGTGCAAATCTGTTCATTATAGATAAAGAACTGGATGAAGCACTCCTATCAGACCTTGTGTTTTTGTGGAGAAGACTGGTTTCTGTGTGTGACTTTAGTAATACATTTTAATCCCTGCACTTGGAGCTTTTAAAGCCATTTGAGAAAGACACTAATGTTTGTCATTATTAATAGACAGAGAAGTATCATCCTGATACAGGAGCACAACATGTTCAAGAATGTATTCTCATGGTTTGTACAGAGCATCTTTTCAGCTGTTAGTAATATTCTTTTAAGGAGGTGGATGAGAAGGATTCCCCCAACCCCCAAGATGTACAAGACCAAGAGTTTGTGCCATATTCATGCAAGAATAACCACAGTTTCAAAATATAACTTTCATTCATTTGTATTTGTTTTGCAATCGGGTATTGCAAGAACAAAATTTTTTCTTTCTAATGAAAGTGGTCAGTTCACCACTCAGAGTTTTTATTACCCTTGTACAGCTTTAGTTTAGATTTTTTTTTAATGTTCTGGTGTTGTAACAGAAGTTGGGTGTCCTTTGGAGTCCTGAGGTAAAGATAGAAGAGAAGCCAAAGCAAAAGCTTTTTTTTTTAAAGAAAAGAAAGTGCCTCAAGCAGCAGGGCTCTGCAGGGTGTAATAAAGCTGGTGATGACTGCTAACTGGCATCAGACAGCAAACAGAATAACTTTGTGGCACCCCCAGGCTTCTTGGAGCCAGAGAAATACAGTAGATCTCCCTGGTTTACTGTAATGAGGAGTGGCAGTCTCAAGCTGGCACTCATCATTAATGATTTATTGATGCAAATTTTAATGATTCATTGATGCATTTAAATTGTACAATGTATTTCAGTTTTTAAATAATCTTGAAAGGTACCTTAATTTCATAAAATATATAAAATCGAAACTTTTATATGAACACAAAACCCCAAAGCAAATTAATAAATGTCTGACCTCAGGTGATGGGATCATCTCTAGGCAATGTTACCTGAACGACGATCTTATCATCCTATTCTTATTACTGTGTATTTTAGAACGTGGATGGTGCAGGATACACTATCCACATGCTTGATGGTTACTGTATATAATGTAGCACATCTCTCTTCCTGAGGTTAGATGTTACAATAATAACAACAACAACATTCGATTTATATATCGCCCTTCAGGACAACTTAACGCCCACTCAGAGCAGTTTACAAAGTACGTTATTATCCCCACAACAATCACCCTGTGAGGTGGGTGGGGCTGAGAGAGCTCCGAAAAACTGACTGACCCAAGGTCACCCAGCTGGCTTCAAGTGGAGGAGTGGGGAATCAAACCTGGTTCTCCAGGGCTGAATCCATACATCCCAGTGTTGCGGTAAACATTTGGTAAACTTCTGGAAGTATAGCATCTTTTCTAGCGCGATTTTGTGCTAGAAAGACGCCATACTTCCGGAAGTTTAGCAAATGTTTACCACAACGCCAGGGCGCGCTGGGATGTGTCCCATCACTCTTAACCACTACACCAAACTGGCTCATAAGAAGTCAGGTAGGGGGAAAAAACTTTTTAAAAAATCCCATTCTTTCAGTGCAATCCCAATTGATTTCAGTGGGTGTAGAGATTGAAGTAACTGCATAGGATTGTATGCCGGTCCCTGTGTGTGTTATGTGCTGTCAAGTCGTTTCTGACTTATGGCAACCCTATGAATGAAAGATCTCCAGAACGTCCTATCATTAACAGACTTGCCCAGGTCTTGCAAACTGGTGGACATGGCTTCCTTTATTGAATCATGTCATCTTATTTTGGGTCTTCCTTTTTTCCTACTGCCGTCATCTTTTCCTGTCATTATTGACCTTTCCTGTGAGTCTTGTCTTCTCATGATGTGACCAAAGTACAGCAGCCTCAGGCCCATCCAGATGCAGAGTTGGTCTTAGTGTGTGAGGGCCACCGGAAGGCCTATGAAAACAGTCATTTTCCTTATGGATTAGATACAATGGTGTGAAGGGATCAAAGGAGCCAGGTAGATGGGATCCTGTGAGCTGAAGCAGAAAATAGGCACCACATTTAAATCATCAGTGTGTAATGCCATAGGTGCTACTTTCCAAATCAGCTGTTTTCTCCAGGGAACTGATCTCTGTAGTCTGGAGATCAGCTGTAACTCCAGGAGATCTCCAGCTCCCACTTTAGAGGGTGGCAGACTTAGAGCGGGACCACAAGTGACGCCTGACACAGGTTGGACACTTGCCAGCTTCCCTCAAGTTTTGATGGGAAATGTAGGCAGCTTGGCGGAATGTTGGACAAGTGACAGTTGAAAAGTCCATTGGACAGCAGTCAGAGACTCAAGCTGCAAGACCAGGATGCCTACATTTCCCATCAAAACTTGAGGGAAGCTGACTAGTGTCCAACCTGTGTCAGGCGTCACTTGTGGTCCCGCTCTCAGTCCAAAGAGATGCACTGGTAAAGGGTAGGGACTGTTGACTAAACTACTGCGCACTGTCTGTTGCTGTAAGTATATTCTTGCTGTTACTTCCTGCATTGTTCGCTATGTCAGGTATAATTGCTTATGCTCTGTTTCAGCTCTGTATTGGATTTCTGTTTGATTTCAAATCTCGGCAAATACATATCCTATTGTATTGATTATTGACTGTCCCCGCTGTTGATTATATTGATTTACACTGTGTGATCTGCCTTGAGTTGCAGTGAGAAAGGTGGACTATAAACAACATAAATACTTATTTATTTCATTCGATTTGTATTCCGCCCTCCCTGCACCAGCAGGCATAATAAATACTTTATGCTGAGTCACACCGTTAATCTACCTATTGCCTCTTCTGACTGGTAGCAGCTTTCTGAAGGCAACAAGTTATGAGGAGATCAAATAGTTACAAATGACTCCAGAAGTTACAACACAATAATTCTGAGGGTTTATTTTTTCTTATGAGAAGACATTGCCAACCCAAAGGAATGTTATTCCATGTCATATAAAAAGATCAACTTTCCCTTCACTTCGTATTTGCTGAACTATGAGACTCAAAAAAAGAATAAAGAAATTACCTAAAGGATCATATATCTAGCATATGGGCAAAATCCAGTGACCCAGGCAGAATAGATACTTTACGAGAATCCCATTGCTTCCCTGCAAAGTGACTGCCTCTCATGGGTAATATTGCTTACTTATAAGGTATTTAAAAAAAAGAATCACTACCAAAAACCTTGAAAAAATATACTGCATTTTTGGCAGTTCAGCTCTGAATGAGTCCAAGAAAGGTGTGGCCTTTGGGTCTTGTGAATCTCCCTTTATCCTAAGCCAGGTCATGTGCGCCAGGACTGTGTGTTCTGAGTGGCAGCACTTCTCAAGAGTTTTTAACAAGGAACTTTTCACCTGCTACCTGAAATTATTTTTAAACTCATGATGCTGGGGGTTGACATGGGACCTACTGCACAGAAGGATGTGTTCTGTTGCCGAGCTATGGCCACTTCACATGATAAGCATCCCTCATGATCTGGTTGCTCTTTTTTTTTTAAATTTAAGGTCATTGCAAGGTCAGCCAGTGGCTTGTCTAGAGTGGTAGCCAACGTGCAACAGCAAACAAATGGTGTCTTGCCAACAGTTGGCTGTACAAACAGTTGTGAAAGTGTTCCCTAGGACTAAGCCAAAGACAGACTCTATTTGTCTTTGGCTTTCTGCAAATCCAGACCAACTTCAGTCATGATACAGCTTTAGAACAATACATACTCACTAGGTGATTGCCAGCCCACCCTCCCATTTTTCAGTTAAATTAACAAAGAGGCATTGGGCAGAATTCTTCTCTTTGGCAACAGCTGTGTCAAAGTTAGCCTTGTCAGTTTGAATGATGGTTTCTTGGTTTCAAATACTGTATGCTAGGGTGGGCTGTTTTTAGAAGCAAGCCTGGAGATAAGAATCTGTTAATGCAGGTGCTTCCCACAATTTGTACTGAAGCACACAAGACTGGTATGATGAAGGCTCGCTATTTTGGGGCGGAAGGCACAGCTATGTCATCAACATCATGCTTATGAGAGACAGCGTGGTATAGTGGTTAGAATGTCAACTTAGGATCTGAAAGAACCAAGTTTAAATCCAACTCTTCCAAGAAGCTCACTGGGTGATCTTGAGACAGTCACTCTGTCTTTGTCTCAACCTAACCTACTCCACAGCATTGTTGTGAAGATTAATTGAGAAAAGGAGAACCACATATGTTACCCTGTGCTCCTTAGAGGATAGGTGGGATAAAAACCTATTAGATAAAGTTCTCCAACCACATTTACCTACAATATATTTATTTCAGTTGTCTCAGAGTTTAAGATCAAACTTAAAATCTAGCAAAAATAAACCTCTACGAACATAAAGCAACAAAACCAAAACCAAACAGCATTAAAGCAATGTAGTAGCATTCAGCAATTAGAACCCTACAGATTTAATATCAACAGATTTGATTTCCAAATACAAAAGGGCTTGGGAAAGATTTCTAAATCTTAACAAGAAGACATAGCAATGCATTTCATTAGGAAACTCATTTCAGATTCCGCCCCCCCCCCGCTCCCCGAAAAGATCCTTCTTGCCACAAAGTATCATCCTAGCTGATGATGCTTTGCCCTGAACTGGCTGATCCCAGTTTGTATTTGGATGGGAGACAGCCAAGGAATACATTATCGATCTTCAGTGGCAAGGATGGAGAAGTCCAACATCCACAGCCAAAGTAGATGATACTCGTCTCAATGGACCTGCTCCATTCAAAGCAATCTCATATGTTAATCAGGACATTGCTTCTTGAATCCCACATGAAGTTTATTGGTCTTGTGTTTTTTTTATTCACCAGATGAACGAGAAGCAGTCCAGAAGAAGACCTTCACTAAGTGGGTTAACTCTCACTTGGCACGTGTATCCTGTAGAATTACAGACTTGTACGCCGATCTTCGCGATGGAAGGATGCTTATCAAACTATTGGAAGTTCTTTCAGGAGAGAGGCTTGTAAGTTCCCATTCCAGAAGGCCTCATGTTTTCTAGATTCTAAAAAACTCTTAATTTTGATCCAGCTTTTTGTTCTTGTTTTGTTAGGCTATGAATATAAAATATATTACAGTGGTTATAGGACAATTGAATACTTAGCTCAGTTATGGTTGTGGATGAAATAAGCAAATCATCCTTTATCTCATGTAACTATACTGTGATGTTAACTGAATTATGTTCAGGAGCTTATATGAGACTGGGCAGCATTTTACTGTTGTTGATATGGTTCAAATAAAGATTAATAAACTGTGGATAATTGGGTAATATGAGGAAAGTTATTCACGTAGCGTCTGGGACTGCTTCTCCTTACTGGATAACAAGCATCACTGTCTATTGCTTTTAATCATACCAGATGATAATATGTGTTTAAAAGGGTGGGTAGGCTGTGTAAAAAAAGTTTCTTAATTTCTACTTTTTCAAGAAGTGCAAGAGAAGTGAAATAAGACCTTCATAGAAGTTCAGAAGAAGTAGCTAAGCAAATTCTTTTTACAAGTTAGCCCTGGGAAAAGCATGTTCTTTCCTTCTGACACTTCATCCTCAGCACTTGAGAAAAATAATTACGGTAACAAACAGAGTGATACAATTATTAAAGACTAGGAAGTCTTGGTGTCGTGAACCGCTGCAGGCTTTCTAAGCCAGGGGGTTGCCAACCTTTTCTTTAATGGGAACGACATCTGAGTAACAAAAAAAATATTCTGAGCTCCTTCCCCACCTCTGCATGAAATGGACTTTTATTCTGTTCTAGAAGCAGAACATGGAAATGAAGCTATGAGCAAAGCAACACAGAGAAAAATCCTATGAGATGAAAGCTTTCTTATTGTTGTTGTTTTTTTTAAAAAAACCTACTGCAGATCTTTTTATGATCTTTTGGGAGATTTACAAGCTACTCTGCAGCATCCAGCAAGTTACGAGTCACTCATGAGCTATCTGTTGTAGACCCTGGCTCTTAGCTATCAACCCTACAATTTATTTTCCTATGATCCAAAAACCACATTGGGGTGTCAACATTTTGTCTTGTCCTATAAAATTTGATAGAGTTTTAGAACTTCAGACTTCAGTTTAATGCCAGCTGGTATGATCCCGCTCTTTCATACCATACCTGAAAACAGGTAGAGGGGCAGGTGAGCTTTATATTGAGTACAGAGTGGTTCACTAGCTTGCCAGTGTTGGGAGCAAGATGGTGAACTCGATGGACCCATGGTCTGATCCAGTAGGACAGCAGGATTTGAGTCCAGTGGCACCTTAGAGACCAACAGCATTTTCAGAGTTGTAAGCTTTTCAGAGTCAAAACTCCTTCTTGAAACGGGTCTGAAGAAGGGAACCCTGACTCTTGAAAGCTTACATGCTGAAAATTTTATTGGTCTAAGGTGTCACTGGCCTCAAATCCTGCTGTTCTACTGCGGACCAACACTGCTACCCACCTAAAACTGATCCATCAGTTCATCTTATGAACAAACCAAAACTCTGTACCCAAGATAAGAAATAAGTACCTGATTTCCTTTGTAAAGAGAGAAACTGGGCTATCTAAGCAGAGTTACATTATTGTAAGTCCATTAAAGTCAAACGATGCAACTCTGCATAGTATTGCGCTGAAATGGCTTGCATACATGTACTCCAGAACCTTTTAATGTAATTTAATTGGGAGGCAGAGGCAGATTTTGTTTTTATTTCTAGTACTGTCATAACGCACAGTAAGAAGTACTTGGTTATGAAAGTGTTTAGTTCATGCTTAATCCATTAGCTAGAGAGAGAAGCATTCCTGGGCTTCCATCTAGGCTTGCCAGGCCTCTAGCTTCCACTCGCCAGCCCTGTTGTCTGTTGGCAGCAGAATTCTTTTTAAAAAACAGCAACATTCCTGATGCCATTATGTCACTTTCAGGTAAGAGCTGGAAGTAGACATACAATAATCTAGGAATCTTTGGGAACTCTATGGTAAGTGATGTAATGACATCAGCACAGTTGCTGGCATTGCACTCACACCCCATGTCTCCACCTCCACCCTCCCACCAGTTGCCAGGATTAGCTAGGCTTGTCAATCCATCTGAGGTCTACAGAGCAAAACTAAGAGGGTGGCAATTGTTACAGGTAGTAGGAAGCTCTGAATTGTCCTTAAGGAACCCATATCTTCTGTGCAAGAAGACAGTTGTATGTAGGCTAAACGGCCCTTATTTAGTCTACAATTGTCCTAGTCTGCCATATGAAGCAAAAAACTCAGCATATCTGGATTGTGCTGTGGAAACACTGAAGCAGCATGGCTGGACTCAGAATCAGGATCCAGATGTTAAGATGGCACTAGCTGGCCATCCCTACATTAAGCTTCCACGTACAAAACATTGTTTCATTTTATTTCACACTGCCAACATCTTGTTTAGCAGATGCATTTGGCTGTCAAGCAACAGAAATGTGGGGAAGCCATAGGAGCTGCATGAATTACTTTATAAAGCAGATATTTCTCAGCCTGGTTACCTGAGCCTTAGAAGGAATATAATTTCAGCAATCTCTATTTAAAGAGCACATTCTAACACTCCTTCCACTACAAATAAGCATCTAGATAAGGCAGTTTGTGAAAACCTTGATATAATTACATGCATTCCAAAGTGTGTTAGTAGGATCAGCTTTTCAGTCCCATTTGCTGAGGCTCTTCTGCTTATTTTTTTTCTTTGCACTTGATAATATTTATTTTGGGTGCAGCACACCAATAGAGAACCCAATGTCATACTGTGTTACAGTATCTGAAGCTTAGGACCTTCTCTGGGATTTTACAACCCAGAATTTAGACTCAAATTCCCAGCATGATGAATTCCCTACTCCATTTTGAAAAAATCATCTAGGAAAGCAGCCACAAAATGGCTGAATGCATGCGTCGTTAGATCATCAGAATGGGCAGACCATAAACGCAAGATACACAGTTTCAGAAGATTCCAGAATGAGTGTCCATTGTAGATTGAGTCCCACATGCTTGTTCATACATTACAAAGATGAACTAGCTCATTTTGACCAGTTCCTGACACATTTTTTTTGTTTTTGTCCTTTAAAAAAGGAATATTGTAGAAGAATAGCCATGTTGGTCTGTTGTAAAGCAACAGGGATTCTTGTGGCACTTTAAAGACAAGAAAATGGCCTTAGCATTTATAGGCAAGATCCTGTTTCATCAGATATATTAAGAGTCATGTTACAGGCACCCTAAGGCTTTGCTGCTTGTGAGCATTACCGGTGAGGGGAATATAGATGAGAATTTACCTAGGCCTTCCTTCTTATTTTATTTTTTGAACAAGTTAAGCAATTTACTGAGCCCATTAAGTAGTAAATACATTTGAAGGTATTCAGGAAAAAGCTTATTTTATTATTTCTAAAAGGTATTTCATGCTTCAGTAGCTTTTCCCCCCTTTTACTTGCTGAAGAAATCTGAAAGCACTGAAGTTTTTGAGGGAATAAGGAAAACTAAGAGGGATCACACTTATCCTAAATATGTATTAGATGAAATTAGCAGGTTTTGAGTAGGGAATTCCTAAAGATCAGTAAACCAGGACATTTAAAAGCACACCTGAACACACGATTCTGCTAGTGGCAGAATGATGAAGCGTCCAGTGAGCGGCAGTGTTTTGGGTGCCTTCCCTACTCCACAGTGTTGGAGGGGGCACAAAAGACTTCGTCTTATATAAAAAAGCACTGCAGTCGTTCTGTTCCTGAACAATAATTTCTTTATAATTTCTGAAAGTCCAAAGGTCATCTCACATAAACAGATTCTCTCTGATGAATTTTGCCCTTTATTGTACTAAGGGGGGGGAGGAGATTAGAGGGAATTAAGGTTGTCTAGTTTATGTGTGCCCAGCACATAACTGAAATTCTTAAACAAATATAAACACAGAAAACAAGAAAGCCAGTTTGCATTCCTCATTTTCCAGCCGCCTCATCCTACTTCCTCCATTTGGTAGTCTCATTTAAAGGCTCAAAAGAGGAGGAAATGTGTTTATTATTATTTATATAGTGCTACCAAATGGAGGAAGTGGGATGAGAGGGCTGGACAGTAAGTATCTTGCAGTAAATCTGTGGAGTAGGCCCAGGAACAGAAGAGGGGAAAAAGAATCCTAACCTTCAAACCCACACTTGCTGTCTGCAAGTCCCTCTCAGCAGGAAATGGGACATCTCCCATTTGAAAAGGCCTCTGGGATGATCTCCAAGGTGGGAGGGGGTAAGCAGGAGAAAGAAGTTGAGTTAAACCCTTTCAGCCACCAACACCCACAAGTCCCCTGGTTGTTGGGGATTATGCCTCAACACTCAAGGATTAGCAGCTGCCCAGCCGTGTTGTCCATCTTGCATCTCGCCTCTAGACCATAGCAGATCTCCAGATTCAAATGGTATCTAAGGAAATGAACTTGACTCTTGAAAGCTTATACCCTGGAAATCTTGTTGGTCTTGAAGGCTCTACTTTTGAATCTTGCCAATTCAAAAGAAGTTAATGCTGATGATTACGAAAGCTCCCACAGTGAAAACCTGTGCACTTCCAGTGCCTACAGTGGACAATGAATCCAAATACGTGGTCAGATGTAATACAGGACAAAGTTCCTGTATATAGGAATGTGTGGGAATCTCGTCTGCCATTAATGATCTTCTTGTTGAGGCACCCTCAGGAAGCTCCAAGGAACCCTCGGTATATAGTTTGGAAACCACTGATGTAGATGATGAAGTTTTTACAGGCAACTTTCAGTGTTGCAGCACTCACTGCAAATATGAAAAAAGTTGCATATGCTAAAAGTCCCTCTTTTTATACAGCTGTGAAAGGAACAGGAAACTTGTCCTCTGTTGCACCTGGTCATCCTAGGTGTAAAATGGTGTGTGCATTTCTTATTTTCCCCAGTTCTGTAGCTAAAATGGGAATTTTCGACATATTTTTCTTCTAAATATACATTTCTCAGGCATTGGAAAGATATCAGGGCTCCTAATTAACCTGGTTGGGAAAGGGAGACTTTGACTGAACAATACATACATCTACAGAATACTCTTTTTGTGAGCTTTAGAGTGAAAAAAAATTAGGCTATACATGCTCAGCGAATCTTTTGAGTAACATCATGGAAAAGATCATTTTTTTCCAATTTCTGTTTTTATAAAGAATGAAGTAGCATTGTGCAAAAATGCTTCATAACAGTCATTACTGGAAGCCGTAAATGCAATGTTGCATGGTCATGCAGAAAGGCAAAAAGCATTTGTCTGGTTAATGGTGCGCTCTTTCTTACCACGTCGGCTGATTGGCATCCAAGAGAAGATTTCTACAGACCACGGCTCATAATTACTACTGGCTCTATTCCGACAGTGATAATTAAGTCTTGTTGGCACAGCGGATAGGCTGCTTTCTTTGCTAGCTGAAAAACAGCGAGCTTGTGTATCACATGCTCCTCGAAAGACTGCACCCTTGAGACAGTTCCCATGGCAGGATAAGCCCTAGTAAGGTGTCTTGCTGCCCTATAAACCCAATCTGGTCATCACACCAAACCACGGTTTGCTGTAACCATGGTTTAAAATGCAAACTGTGGTTTGAGCTTACAACCATACAAATGACCACCATTTAATGCTGCATGGAGCATTTTATTTCTCATCAGCAGTTCTGTTTCTGTGATAAACTGGCTGAAGAGGCGGAGCCAGGGCTCATGCCAAACCATAGCCAACACAAAGCATTGTTTGCAACCCTCTTCAACCCTGGCTTCCAATTCTGTTTGAAAACCATGGCTTGTCAATTTAGACATCACACCAAACCATAGCTAGATCATAGTTTGGCATGATGTCTGAAAGGCATGAAAGGTTATTCCCTTTCGTCGCAATTCTGTACTCTGTGCATCTGGAATGCATGAATCCTGTCATCACCTTCAAGACTGGAAAAAGAATCTTGTATTGTTTGTCACTTGCTTTTTGCACAATGGAATGGCCACACAGGGCATCAGGAAAAAATGGGCAAAAATGACAGCAGTTGCATTTGTAGCTTCACCCTTGAGAGTGCCGAACTCAACTTCAGTGTCCAGTACAATCAGGGTTTCTATTGAAAAAGGAGGAAATTTGAAAAGGGGGATTAACTCTTTCAGCCCCCTTTTCAGAACAAGATGGTGTATCCAAAGCAACATACAACATCATTCTCCCCTCCTCTGTTTTTTCCACACAACAAGTACACTAAGGGGTAGATTAGGCTAAGAGAGAGTGACTGGCCCAGAGTCACTGGTGAGCTGCCGTGGCCTGGGTCAACCAGATCCTAGCCCAACACTAACTATTGCAGCACACTTACTCTCCAGATAAACAGAAAGAACAGATAGCTACAAGAGCCACAAGTAAAGGGCATGTGAGTTTTTTGGGTTCCACTATAACTAATTGACACAGGATGGGACAGTGAGGAAGAATACGATGTCTGTACTCTCACTTTCTCAGGTGGAAAAGAGAATGGGTGACTGGGCAGCATTGACTGGACAATGTTCTGAGGGCTGAAACAGATGGGACAATGTCTTGCATATCTAAGCATGAACATCCTGCTCTGAGTTGGCTTATTCACATGTAAACTTAGCAAGCCTGTGGTACATCTACCTGAGTCACCACCAGTTGCCCATGTGTAAATTCTGCACATGAATGGCAAGCATGTTTATATGTGATGAGGCATGTGTAAACCACTTACACCAGCAAAATAAAAAAATACGACTTCAAGGAGTCAAGTTTCTCCTGATACTGCTTTGCTACCATCAAATCAAACTATAATAGTATTTTCAGACACAAATTTTGCTCAGAAGGGAATGGGGACAGAGGAGATCATATATCCTGCTAAAGTTCTCAAGCTGTAACCTGAAAAATAATCCTGTATCATACAGCCCTATAGTTGCAAAAGTAGATGCCACCGCAGCTTTTTCTGTTTATTCCTTTCCTGGTCCCCTTTCCCTTCCAATGGAAACAAACAGAAAGGTATAGGGAACATCAGACTTATGTATGGAACATGGCAGGAGAAGGTGTGGAAGCATCCATGGCAGACTGGGAAGTTAAAATGGTCCAGGAGCAAGCCAGGTGGGAACCACACCCTTTAGACCTAGTCAGCAACAAGTGTCAGTTCACCCATCATTCCTTCCTCAACCACCAGCAACTGGTTGAGGTGAGTGGTCCCTGAAGTGCTAGGAAACTTAGCTTGGCTCTGTTTACTCCTGAGTGCCGTGATAGTTCTCCGAGTTGTGACCTAGAAAGCCAATATTGAGTAAGACCCATGAGGTCTGTTCTATTTTATGCCATTGATTAGAGCTGACACATGCCATTCTACTCTCCAGTAACGCTCCATGCAACATGAAAGAGGAAGTAGTTTCTGGTGACTCATTGGTATCAGAAAGGGGCAATCGTAGCAGAAGGTTATGTTTATACCATATGTTGACACCAAGTTTCCTTAGGATACATAATGTAGCTTTTAAAACTTCTGTTTTTTCACAGCTGTGTTAGTGACCAGTTAAATTACATCTATTGAATAGCAAGATCTAGCTATTTATTGAACAGCACTTTAAAGACATAGATTTCCAAGGTATGAGCTTTCAAGAGTCAAAGCACCCTTCGTCAGATACAAGGACTGGGAAAAGGAAGGAGTCTTTAGAATCCAGGCAGAGGATGGGATGGGAGGGGTATTGTAAATCAGAGTGTCAGGAAACTAGCTATAATACATGTTGTAGTTAGCTTGATAGACCACGGGTGCAAGATAGATATATAGACAGATATAACTGCAATAATTCCCATACAGTAAAGATTCTGTATTATTATTGTGGTTGGTTGAGAACCATGCAGGCAGTGGCATGTATGTGGGACATACAGATCAATTCTCACCCAACCTGTGGCTCATCAGGAGTTGGGTGGAAGCATGTAGAGATGCCATTTTGTTCAAGATGAGTGGCACAAGCTCTATTTGTGGCAAATCCTCCAAAGGGGGCCCAATATGCTGGCCTGAGTTCATGAGATGAGCCACTCAGACAGCCACCTTAGCTCAAGCACAGAGTCAACCTGCATTATCAGTCCACTTTCTCACGTAACAGGAGAGTTGTGTAAAATGGCTCTCTGCCTAGAACATCAGCATCCAAAGTTGTTGGGGACAGATCCTTATGGGCAAATCCTGCCTGACTAAAGGGGCTGGACTAGATGAACTCTGGAAAACTGTCCTTCCTCTGTTCATTATAAAGCAGCCCTGTGAATCTCAATTAGTCCCAGTGTTATATATTGCAATAGGAGACAGCTCACTTTTATGAGCTGCACAGAGGCTGTTTAATGCTGCAGCTTTACAATGGCTCTTAATGTGGTTTTTTGTACAATTTGCATCTTGTCCTAAATGACTTGTTTTTGCATTATTGAAGTACCTCTTGTTCTTCTATGGAAGTTAGCTGGAACAAATCCCTTCTTCCTATCATCTATCTTATTTTTTAAGAGACCCTAAAAGAAGCAGTAAAGCTCCCTTCTCATGAGGTCTCTTCAATCAGCTTACGGCCCCAACACTGTTCACCCTTTAAAAAAGAGTTCACATGTTGGCAGACAGTGTTCCCTGGACTCTTACCAGTTCTCATTACGGTGTGCATGGAAGTCTTTATTTGCTTGTTTAGCACTTTCCCACCACTGCAAGGAATGTGAGTACAGAAACAAGAATAAGGAGGTTTCGGCAAAGCTTAACTAACATCATGAATGCTCTGTATTATAAAACTCAACTCTAAGCAAGCCAAGGGAGAAAAGCTTTGGCTAAGCATGTGTGTATGAAGAATGGGAGGCAGAATATTCTGCAGGAGAGCAGAAAATAAAATGTGTAGCATTGTTAGGAGAAACCTCTAGAGTCTTAACTCTGTCTCAAATGATTTATTGTCAAGGGCCTAGATTTCTGTGTGATAAGCTGGATATTTGTTGCAAGTTTGCATATGTTTTGTTAATCTTACTTAATCTATTCAGATTGCAAATTCTACATTTGTGCAGAACAGGGAATTGTGTCTATGGTGGAGAGATGGGAATTAAGGAAAGGAGTTTTAAGAGCACATTTGCACATTCAGAGGCAAGGGGGAAAAGGAGCTGCCAGGGGTAGAGCAGGGGGGCATATGAAGGGCAGAAGTCTTGCTTCCTCCACACTAGTAAAGAGTCCAGTAGCACCTTTAAGACTAACCAACTATATTGTTGCATAAGCTTTCGAGAAACACAGTTCTCTTCATCAGATGCATGGAGGGTATGAAGAAACTGGCCAGAGATATATAGGTGGTAAGGGGAAGTGGAGGAGAAGATCAGTTGCAAAAGTCCTGAAAGAGGAGGAGTGCACAATCCAGACTCAGTGTGATCCCTCCCCTCCGCAGCTGAAACTGAATGGAATGCCTGAAAGGAAGTTACTTCTGATAATGAGACAACCATCCAGAGTCTCTCTTCAATCCAAGTCTGATTGAGTCAAATTTACATATGAATTCCAATTCAACTTCCCATTGGATTCTGCTTTTGAAATGTTTCTGTTGAACTATGGTGACCTTTAAGTCCTTGATGGAGTGCCCTGGTAGATTGAAGTGTTCTCCTACTGGTTTCTGGATAATTGCCGTTTTTGATGTCAGGTTTATTCTTTTGCGCAGTGGTTGGCTGGTTTGTCCTTTGTACAGAGCAGAGGGGCATTGTTGGCACATAAAGGCCTATATCACATTGGAGGATGAGCAACTATAAGAGCCAGAGATTGTGTAGTTGACACCACTGGGTCCTGTAATCGTACTTTCTGAGTAGATATGTGGGCAGAGTTGGCATCTGGGTCTGTTGTAGGGTCTGGTCCCTGTGTTGGTGACTCTGTTAGCTGGTTCATGGTTGTTAGTGAGAGGTCGTTTATGGTTGAGGGGCTGTCTGTAGGCAAGGAGAGGTCTTTCACCCAGGGCTTATGAGAAAGAGGCATTGTTTTCCAGAAACAGCCTACTCCAGGACAAACCAAAAAGAACCAACAACAGAACACCACTGGTTGTCACCTATAGTTCCCAGCTCAAACCTATCCAGTGAATCATCAGCGATCTACAGCCCATCCTGGAAAACTACACAATGGTGTCAACTATATAATCTTTGGCTCTTATATTTGCGCAAAAGAATAAATGGACACAAATCTGACATCAAAGAGACTCTGGCTGGTTATCTCATTATCAGAAGTAACTTCCTTTCAGGCATTCCATTCAGATTCAGCTATGGAGGGGAGGGGTCATACCCAGCCCGAATCGTGCACTCCCCCTCTTTCATGACTTTTGCAACTGATCTTCTCCCCCTCCCCTTACCACCTATATATCTCTGGCCAGTTTCTTCATACCCTCCATGCATCTGACGAAGAGAACTGTGTTTCTCGAAAGCTTATGCAACAATAAAGTTGGTTAGTCTTAAAGGTGCTACTGGACTCTTTACTATTTTGCGACTACAGACTAACATGGCTAACTCCTCTGGATCTTCCTCCACACTGAAAGTCTCACACGTTCAGACATCTTCACACATGTGGGCCTTTTTGGTATAGTATTTAATATACCAGATCAGTTCATATCTCTTCCCAGGCTTGAAGCTTATTTGAGTGATTTTGGCCAGTCACTGTGTTGTTGTGAAGATAAAAAAAGGAAACCCATGTATAGGCCATTTTGAGTTATTTGGTAGATGTACTAGAGACAAATATGATAAGTGTCTTAACATTTATACTTTCCCACTTTTTCTCTGTTCTCATAAGGGCTAGAAAACTTACCAGCCTAAACTCTGAAAATGAGTTGGTTATTTAGAATAATTAAAATCCTGAATTACCTTTGCAGTAACATTTATTTTCCTGTCTTATCTTACCTTTAAAAAAAAAACCCACACTATGTAGCCCAAGCCCACGAAAGGAAGGATGCGCATCCATTGCTTGGAGAATGTTGACAAAGCCCTCCAGTTCCTGAAAGAACAGCGAGTGCATCTTGAGAATATGGGATCCCATGATATCGTGGACGGGAATCACAGACTAACACTTGGCCTTATTTGGACTATTATATTGAGATTCCAGGTAACAAAGAAAATTCATTCCTGTCTTCTGCCCATGTTGATCTATGGTTTGTTCCTCGTTGTTGTCCTTTGCCTTGCCCTAGGCAGTGCTATGCACGATATTTTTTTTTCCACCATGGAAGACCACGAAAGTCTTTCTTGGTTCTTTGTTGAAGTGAAGGATTAAAGTTTCCTTCTTGAGACTGTATCCCCGCCTTCTTATGTTCTTTCCCTTTTGTCATCCTTGTCTACTGGAGCAGAGCTTCTACTGTTATTTGTAGGGCTGCCCCTTTTGGCATGAAAACGATGACTGTTGTTTTAACAGATGTAGTTGAGAAAGCACGGGTGGGTGCATGCAGTTGGGAACTTTTCCCCCAACTCTGTACTGCAGTGTCCTTCCCAAGTGCCCCTTCTCTGACCCAGAGTTAAAACAACCATTGCGGTCTTTGGGGCCAAGAGTTAGCAAATCTAGCTGTTCACTCTAGGCCGTTCCAGGGCTTTCCTAGGCTGCTTTCCATATCACATTAAACAAAACCATTTGCCTCGCCCTATCATTGTGGGCTGCCAGTACGTTTCCTCAAAGAGAGATGTTGATTTTGTTCTATTTTTGCATAATTTTTGTTGGAGTTGTTAATAATGCATTAGGGCTGGCTTGCCCAGATTTCACTTTTCGTTTTCATAATTTGCTTGCCATTTTATCATGACACCTGACTGTAGCCTGTGTGTTCCAGCAAAGCAAAGCAAATTGATAACAAGAATAATGGTCTCACTTTTTTGTTTAGTAAGTTCATAGCTTGCTTTCATAATAATAGAATTACACAAGTGGGGGATACGTAAGGACTTGCAGGAGGCTTCTCATTTTTCCTCCTGCACTTTTCCCTCTTTTCCTTCCTTGAAAGCCCTCACACCCTCTCCCTTTTCCCTGCCTCCTTCTATCCTTCCTACCCACCAATCAACCTACATTTTAACTGCCCTCATTGTCAGCTGTATTTATTATTTTTGTGCTACATTTATACCTTGCCTTTTCCCACAATGTGGATGTAAAGCAACTTACATCATTCTCTACTATTTTCTTTATAACAACTCTATGAGGTAAGTTAGTCTAAGATTATGTGACTGGGCCAAGGTCACCCAGCAAGTTTCCATGGCAGTGAGGATTTGAACGTGCGTTTCCAGATCCTAGTATGAAACTCTAACCACAACACCACACTGCCTTTTGCATGGTGGCCACTGTTGGACAGCAGGTAGCAGCTGGCCATGGGTGATTCATGGAACTCACAAGGTAGCAAGTTGTCGGGTGATTGCCTGGCCCTGATGAGTCCTCCTTCATAGGACGAAACAACCGTGGAAAGCATTCTGCCCCTGCCTTTCACCGACAGAATCTAAGGCTTCAGCTGGCAATAATGTTGTGGTTGCCTAGCAATGGCCACAGAGAGCATTTGTTTCTTAAAGCTGCAAGTTCTGCTGCTATTATTTTTTTGGGGGGGGGGTATATATATTTTAGATTTCAGCATTTTCTGCAAACCTGGGGCTTTTCTCAGGTTTGTAGAAAGATCTGTCTTTTCTGTTCATGGTTCTAATATCCAGATGTACGTATCCACAGATCTGGCCATGTTGAGAATTAGATATATTGATAGTACTGTCTGTGTTCTGTATAATTTTTAAGATGTCCAAATTTTTCCTCCTGACAGTAAAAAAATTATACTTTGAGAATGTCATGCAGATTTAGAGAATTTGTATGCATTTAAATAGTTTTGCATAATTTATTTTGTCTCCTGATTTCTGTCAGACTCGTGACCTGTATAAGAGTCAGATAGTGGCATGTGTTTAATTCTCAAGTTGAAATCAATATGCTTAACTTTGCCTGGATCTTTTAAAAGTGGAATGAGGTACTTCTCTCGACGTTTTTCTTAAGCTGTAAATGTTTTCTGCTGATTGCTGGTTTTGCACACTGCTTTCTGGGAAGTATGGAGACAGTAGAATATAAATTGGCTGAGAAATTGGAAAATGAAATGCTACTAACAATGATACATGGCTCTGCAGATCCAGGATATCAGTGTTGAAACAGAAGACAACAAAGAGAAGAAGTCTGCAAAGGACGCACTGCTGTTGTGGTGCCAGATGAAGACCGCTGGGTGAGTATTAAGTGCTTATCTGGAAACCTTGCAACATTATGTGGCTAGCAGGGGTGGTCACTAGAACACATTTAAAATGTGCAGCAACGTGTCTTTCTTTAAGTGGATGCAGTTAATGGCCAGATCTAACAAACTACTGCACAAGCAAATAAATGTGCCACTGTACACAAGACTTCCTGCTGCAGCACAACAATAGAACTTGTAGTGTTCTGCCAGCAATGTGAGTTGATCGGGGACATTTTGTGGGACCCAACTTGTGTTTCAAATTTTGACTTCTCATGAGATTCTGGGATGGAGTAGATAATTGAATGCACCTCTGACATCTGGAGACTTAAGGATGTGTGAACACCTGCCAGTTCAGCTCACTTCTCATTTGCCAGTTGTGATCAGGCAGCCAGTTAATGGACAGGCTGGTCAGGTCTTTGAAACCTGCGCATGTGTATTTGCAGGATCCAGCTACTTGCAGCCATTAAAAGCTAACTCCCAGCTGATGAAGGATCATTTGGAAGTTGGCTTCTGATTTCTGGCGGGGCAAATTTTGCTGTACCCAGCAGAGGTTTGAGTGGGGGAGAATCAGGAGTTGGGTTCCTTTGATCACCTATTTTGGAAACTTTACTGCTTCTCAGACTTGCTGACATGCAGCAATTTGGGCGGGGCGGGGGGGGGGAGGAATCAGAAGCCCAGCTGATTTCCTTTCTCTTCTCCCCACCCTAAGTGTTGTTTTGGACTGAAGAAAAAAGGAGAAAGAATGAACTCTCCTCTCCTTTTTGTAATGGAGCAATTAAAATTGCATTTGTCCTTGTCCAGCATAGAGACAAGAGAGAGAAATTAGCTTTTTCCACCCTCCTTTTTGCAATGCAGAGATTAAAACCATTGCTGTCTCTGCCTGGCTGGGATGGGAAGAGTTCCTTTTTGCAACTTCACAGTGTAGCTATTTCTCCTGAGGGGGTAGGGTGGATAAGAACTTGACTCTCAGCTGATCTCAAATCAGATATGAGTTGGTTTCTGACCAATAGGCTGCAAATTGGGTGTTTGGCAGCTGTTCATGTTGCTTGATGCAATCAGAACATACCCCTGATCAGCTCACACTCTGATTGTAATTGTTGAAGTATATAAATTCATCTGCTGAACAAGTTCACTGAGAAATTCGCATCATCCATATTTGAGATTAGAAACTTTGATAGGCTCCCTTATCTGTATAGTCCTAGTTCCCTTTAATAACGCCAAATGTAGCACAGCCCCCACGATTCAGTGAAGTCCTAGGAAGGGACCACAGCCTCCAGACGACCTTCTCATTAACAACTCCAGCAGCAGTCATTTATTCTGTTTAAAAGAGGAGAGCCAGTTCAAGGTTGGTTCCTTTGGTGTTGTGTTCTGGAATATTCTATACTTCCTAGGCTGGCATGGAATGGTTGTCTGGCTGAGCTGCACAAATGGGGCATCTCTCGTTTGAGTTTTGGTCTCAACATATGCTTGCTTCTACTCTTGTCTGCTGTTTGCCCTTTTTGCTATTCCCTGCAGGCTTTTTTCTGCACCCATCCCACTTCCTGAAAAAACCCTGCACGTACCCACTCTTAATATCCAGTTGTGCATTGTTGGGGCTTCAGAGGATTTCCATCTCAATTTTTCTAGCAACTAGTAAATTCATTATCAGTCTCACATTAGAATGTGTATCTCTAAAAAGTGGTAAATGTGACAGGTCATATCCTGTTTTTCCTCTTCAGGCTCCAGTTGACAGTGGGCTACAGATAGCTGAAAGGCAGTTTTTTGCTAACTTGAGCGACTGGTGGACACCCAACATTATTTATGTATCAGAGCATTAATCCTATATTGATTGAGCTCTCTCTTTTTTTGTTGTTCTTTTGTTGTGTCAGCTATCCTAACGTCAACATTCACAACTTCACCACCAGCTGGAGGGACGGCATGGCTTTCAACGCGCTAATCCATAAACACAGGTGGGCACTTCTCAAAATCTTAGTGAGATGTTTTAATCATTGGACTGTTCGATGCTGAATCACAATCCTGTCATAGCAGCAGGCTCCTTTCTTAAACACAGCATTCTCTCTTCCATTCTCTCTCATCTTTCTCCTCATTCCTGACTCTTTATGCCTTCCCTTGGAAGCATACGCTGTTGGCGGTGAGGCATCATTGCCACAAGGACAATTCAGTATTGATAGTTGACTGATCTCTGTACCACCTCTTTCGTCTTCAAACACTGTTACAAAAATATTCCCATTGTCCTCATCTACCTCTAAAACAGAGATTAAGGGTTGGAACCAACTAGTATTTCTGCTGGTGAAAAAGAAAAGGGGGTACCTTTTGAGCACAAAAAAGAGGCTATGCTGGGAATCATAGGACTGACACAGATCCTGTATGGGTCTATAGTAAGGAGGAGAACTAGGTGAGATTGAGTGGAAAAGGTGACTGGATCCCACCCATAGTACATGGTCAGGTTTCTCCATTTCTTTTTTTGTTCTGTCATCCTGTTGTCCTTCTTTTGAATTATAAGCTCTTTGAAGAAGAGGCTTGTCTTGTGTTCTCATTATATTGTAAAGAGTCATGTACATTGACAGTACTATATTAATAAGCAATTATTAATAACTTGAACCTGATACAGCTGCAGACATGTTAATGAACACCAAGTATAATTGCTGCATAGAAGCTATCACTGCTACAGGGAAGGGCCATGGCTCAGTGGTAGATAGGGTTACCAGGTGCCCGCCGGTGGTGGGCAAACTCCCGGGGATTTGCCCCCTTATCTGCCGATCGCTGAGTGATTGGCGGCAGGGGGCAAACTCCTGGAGCGTGCTCGCCACTGGCCTCCCACCCCTTGCGCTGGCCACAGGAGCATTCCTGCGCTCTGATTTGGCCCCAAACCGGCTAAATTGGAGCACGGGAGCATTCCCACAACTGGTGCAACAACGTCACTTCCAGAAGTGATGTTGCCCTGCACTTGGCGTGGTGACGTCTCTTCTGGAAGTGACGTCATCATGCCACTGTTGGAGTGTGTGCGCGTGCGCACTAGCGCACACACATGAAAGTAAGTTCCAGGCCCCTATCCTCCTGCTGAGAGGATAGAGGGACATGGCAACCCTAGTGGTAGAGTATCTGCTTTGCTTGTAGAAGACCCCAGGTTCAATTTCCATCTTCTCCAGTTGAAGGATCAGGTAGTAGGTGATGTGAAAGACCTCCACCTGAGAGAGCTGCTGTCAGTCAAGAGTAGACAGTGCTCACCTTGATAGACCAATAGACCAAGACTCAGGATAAAGCAGCTTTTTGTGTTCATGGGAGAATTTGGAAGATTGCATGTGGAAGAAAAAAAAATGTTTATTTTTGGATTGAACTGTGGCTGCCATGGCTACATTGTGCTTACTGACATCCTTTTCTGTGTGCCCTAGAACAGGAGTTCTGAACATTATTTTAGGGATAATTTTTGTGGTAAAGATTCAAAGAAGTGATATGCATACATAGGAAATGTTCATGGTTGGGACTTCATTTGTTTTCTCTCATAGCTATTGCTCTTCTGATAAAACAAGTCACTAATCCATCTACAGAGTCATGTGCCTCTTCAGCATTAAGAATAGTTCCCCCTTCTGCTATTTGTAGCCTGACTTTTATGAAGAAATTTATCTGCTGTATTTCTAAGGCAATCTAAAGGCCTGCAGCCGACAATTTCACTTGGAAAATTCCTGTATGTACAGTCCTTTCCCTGCAACTACCATAGCAGCTAATCATGACAGACTCTCTTTCATCTTTGTCTCCCTCTACCCATACCTGATACATGCTCTCTTCCTCTTGCCTGTATCCCAGTGTTGTGCACGTGTCTCCCTCTCCATGGTCATTCTCTCTTCCATTCTCTCTCATCTTTCTCCTCATTCCTGACTCTTTATGCCTTCCCTTGGAAGCATACGCTGTTGGCGGTGAGGCATCATTGCCACAAGGACAATTCAGTATTGATAGTTGACTGATCTCTGTCTGAATGCTGACAAAGTACATAGGTAAACATCACAGTGGGGTAGCTGTATTAAATTGTTGCAGCAAAAATGGACAAGACCCTTGGTTTTCCATCAGCCTCACAGTTTTACTTTATGCAACTGATAAAGTAGACTGTAGCTAGGCAGAATGATATGGGGCAGAGACATTTGGCATGATGTTGGCTGCGTCACTAAGTCACTTCCAGGGGCACCTCTAGGAATTATCAGAAACTCTATGGTTTACTGGAACCTCTGTTGTTTTCCCAGGAAGTGATGTAGCAGAGCAGATAACTTCACCAGTTTTTTTTTAAAAAGCTGCCACTCCAAGTAGTGATGGGCAACTAGGCCTGCCAGTGGGAGGCCTCCTGTCATAGCAGGAGACCTGGCAGCCTTAACTATAGCTCACGAAAGCTTATGTTATAATCAATATGTGAGTTAGTCCTTAAGATGCCACAAGATTCCTTTTTTATTTTTATAGCATAGTCACATCTGGGGGCATGCCATCCTATACTTTCTTTTCTGGTTCTATTTCTGTCCTTAATATTCCTGTCTTGGTTTTCTTTCATTCGTGTTATGGGGAAGGGAGTTTGTATACTGAAGAAATGCAAGGTCAATTTGTTTTTTGTTCATTTCTTTCTTAGGCCTGATCTAATTGACTTTGATAAGCTGAAGAAATCAAATGCGCACTACAATCTACAGAATGCTTTTAACCTGGCAGAACAGCACCTTGGCCTTACTAAACTATTGGACCCAGAGGGTAAGAATTTCTGGGAATGATTCTCCTGTATGTTGCCCGTCCGAAACACAGTGCCTCGATCTCATTGGAAGGGCACAGGAAAAACCAAGGCCATGTACCAAATGGATGGCAAGCAGCAGAAGGAGCCCAGTAAAGAGCAATGCCAGATGGGTTCCCATGCAGTTGAGACAATAGGTCAGAGACAGACAGCAAACCCAGTTCACAAGGACATAAACTGACCTGCATAAATGTTACATTGCTAGCACAGCACCTCTTACCAAATTAGTTTTGGAGTCTGTCATAATCCTTACTTCTTATTTTGTTGCTATATTGTAAGATCTACACAACAATACACATGAACTTTTATTGGCAAGAGTTCCTCTCCGCTGTTATTGAATTTCACGCTGGGTTAGGGACACATCATGTATTTTTATTTGAAATTCCAGTTCTGGAGTCTTGACTTAAGCTGGAATTAGGGCATCATACTAAACACATCTCTTTTGGCGAATACAGCAGCCTTGAGTTTAGCATCTACCCCTTCCTTTTCCTCTGGTAGAAATTACCTCTTGCCATGACAATGGTCCATGTTTACCTGCCTCCACTAATAACAGCTAATTATTTACATGGAACAAAGGAAGAGAACATCATAATGTCATGATGTGAGGTGTTTCTTATTAGATGCTTGGAGAAGGAAGGAGGAGCTACTGCTGTTTTCAGCTTTAACTACACATTTAGGTTATGACTGACAAAGGAGAGACAAGCTGAAACACCCGCTCACTCAGGCACATTTGGTGACCTTAGGCCAGTTACTAAGCCTAATTTGCCTCATCAGAGTTGTTAGAAGGACAGAATTCAGAAGGGGACAAACGTTTATCCTGCACTGAAATTATTTGAAGGAAGAGCAGGATAAAAATGTCTATTTATTAATGTTTTACCTTCTTTTTTCGTTAAGAGATTTGAGGAGGCATACACAGTTCTCATCACCTCCATTTTATCCTCACAGCAGCCCAGTGAGGTAGCTTAGGCTGAGACGGTGTCATTAGCCCAAGGTCATTCAGCAGGCTGTATGATTAAGCAAGGATCTCAGCCTGGAACTCTCTACTCCTAGTCCAGTGGCCTAACCACTAGGTCATGCTGGCTTGCCTGGGATGGAGGGACAGATCAAGTAGTGTCTGGTCTTAGCTTAATTCTAGAGTTGCCTGGAGAAAAAGATGCCCTGTCCCTTTAAAAGAGGCTTAATGGAATATTATTTCCCAAGTAATGTTCTTTCTCTGCATGCCATAAAAAAGTTTCAACTGCCCATTTACGCTCATTAAACTTCTATTAAAGGGAGGGCATTTTTCTCCAGACCTGTTGGCAACCCTACTTAATTCTAGAGCTTTGTATACAGGTTTGTCAGCATTCTCTTTGAAATCACACACAGCCAGATTCTGTACTAATGTAACTCCTGTTTTGTTTTCAGATATCAGTGTTGACCATCCTGATGAAAAATCCATCATCACCTATGTGGTGACATATTACCACTACTTTTCTAAGATGAAAGCTTTAGCTGTTGAAGGAAAGCGAATTGGAAAGGTTTGCAAGCTAAGGTTTTATATGCCATGCAGCCTGCTTAAATCTCCTTTTCTGATGACTTCCTCAGTCCCATAGTATGCAAACTTTTTAATGACACTTTAATAAGATTTTTTTTTGGCTTTTTGCTGTGGATTTGAGAAAGCTATATTAACAGTGGAGGTGGCATTGATTCTGTTCTAAAAATCATTAGTTACGCTCATGTTTTTGTTTTGACTTTTTAATGTGTGTTAAGAGCCCCGTGACACAGAGTGGTAAGCTGCAGTACTGCAGCCCAAGCTCTGCTCACGACCTGAGTTCAATCCTGGCAAAAGCCAGGTTCAGGTAGCTGGCTCAAGGTTGACTCAGCCTTCCATCCTTCCGAGGTCAATAAAATGAGTACCCAGTTTCCTGTGGGTAAAGTGTTGATGACTGGGGAAGGCGATGGCAAACCACCCCGTAACAAAAGTCTGCCAAGAAAATGTCGTGATGCGACGTCCCCCCATGGGTCAGTAATGACTCGGTACTTGCTCAGGGGAATACGTTTACCTTTACCTTTTTTAATGTATGTCACCGTACTAGCCATTGCTTTTTACCTTTCCTGTTCCCTCCCTGTCCCCCCTACTACTTTTTGGCCTCCAAGCAGCTGGAGGTAAAGCAGATCTGAAATACAATATTTGAACATACAGGATTGGATTCTGTAGTGCTGTTCCATTGGTGCAGAGCAACTCCTCTGGCAGAGTGGGGGTTTTGTTTGCAGAGAATGTGAGGGTTATCCTTGCTGAATCCTTTCTCCCTGTTCCCCACTCTTTTTTTTTTGAGTCCACTGACCCAAAGGAGCTTGATATCATGGTTGGGGTGGGGAACAGAAGGCTGCAGTGAAAGGAAGGGGGCAGAAAAAGTCGTTTTTATTCAGAGCAACATGGCTCATAGTGCATAGGATCTGAGTCATCAACTGGTATGTGCGAAATTCTGCTAATATCACATTTTATTTATAGATGAGGTTTTAATCCACACTGTATCTAATGGGGGGAAGGGGGTGACAAAAACTAAAAAAGCAAATGAAAAAGGTAGTATCCTGACTACCTCTTTTAGAAAATGGAAGTACGATCTCCTTGCCTTACATAGTTGATTCAAAAAAACATTGTCATCAGAACTGAAATGTTCTTTGCAGGTTTAGCCCAGTTTGCACATGTGATGGGAAAATGAATGGCTATATGGGGGGAGGTGGCATCAGTGGTCTAAGAAAGAGGAGAGAAGGGAATTCTCCAGCACCTTATTCCTCCTTCTGGTGGCGCCCTTGCTCACAGCCCCCTGAAGGGTAGCTGGGTTCTTCTTCCTTGACCGCCTCCCTATCCTTTTAAAAAGTAATCTGGCAGGATCTCTCACAAGGATCCCAGAACGTAGGACTCAGTTGCCCTGTGGGCAAGGATAGGCCTCACCTTCTACCCAATAGCTCCAACTCTCCACCAATCAGCTGTGGTGATGGTGGTGGTGGGCTTTTAAAGGGCCAGGCCTCTCAGCCACTGTATTGTCGAAGGCTTTCACGGCCGGAGAACGATGGTTGTTGTGGGTTTTCCGGGCTGTATTGCCGTGGTCTTGGCATTGTAGTTCCTGACGTTTCGCCAGCAGCTGTGGCTGGCATCTTCAGAGGTGTAGCACCAAAAGACAGAGATCTCTCAGAGAGATCTCTGTCTTTTGGTGCTACACCTCTGAAGATGCCAGCCACAGCTGCTGGCGAAACGTCAGGAACTACAATGCCAAGACCACGGCAATACAGCCCGGAAAACCCACAACAACCATCACTCTCAGCCACTGCTGACAAAACAGTTGTGATTTTTTTTTAGAGGGTGAAGCTTTCCATATGAGCATCATCCTTGCCCCAAGGCCAACCTCTGTTGAGGCAGAGAGACTCTGCCCCCATCCCCAGATAACATCTGGTTGTTCTGTCCTCCTGTTGCCCACCTACCTGCTGACCTGCTCATTGTGTTAGTGATTGACTTTTTTATTTGGCTTAGATCAATACAGACTTGTGAGTTCCTTTCTGCTGCACAGAGTCCAAGATTAAGCTGGTAGCTGCCAGTGGGTGGATGAATGAGCAGGTGGGCAGTATAAGGCAGAGTTGGGAGGAAGACCTCTGCAGTTGTTTGTAGCAGAATTGCTAGCTGCTGCAACCCCAAGAGCTCTTCTGACCATCTAGAGTTTCATTCATAGGCAGCTGTGCAAACTTGGCCTACAAGTACTATACAGTCATTAATAATAATGAAAGTGAAATTCCATTCTTAACCTTTCTGCAAACTCAGTTATTTTGAATGTAGAATTGTTGCTTTTTTAAAAGTTCCAAAATATAGATACTATCTTTTCATCGGTATCCAAGGTTTCATTCCTTTTTTATTCATATTTTTTTGTTTATCAGTCAGTGAGAAATGCAGACTATAAGTAACATGAATAAGTTGCATGCTGCATTTTTGTAAGTCTGCAGTGGTCATTTCATCAAAAGAGGCAGGTTTCCATATGCGGGAAGCCTCAGTCCCTCCAAGGTTCTCCTAGGGCCTGGGATCATTAAAATGTTAATTCATTCCATGTGAACGTATCCCCTTCCCCTTCCAGTGTTTTTATTGCCATACATTTGCAGAAGTCGGTGCTTTTTCATAAACTTCTTTCCCAGTACCATTTCCCATACACTGGTCCCAGGTAGCCTGGCCATGGCCTTCAGCTGTTTGTTTTGAATTGCTTGTTGTAGGTGCTTGACAATGCAATTGAAACTGAGAAGATGATAGAGAAGTATGAATCACTGGCTTCTGACCTCCTGGAGTGGATTGAGCAGACCATTATCATCTTGAACAACCGCAAATTTGCCAACTCGCTGGTTGGTGTACAGCAACAGCTACAGGCATTCAACACATACCGCACAGTGGAGAAACCACCCAAGTAGGAGTCATCCACGATGTCCTTTTTTCCCTCCTCCTATAAATCTCAGCTTAATAAAAACATGGGGAATGTTTTAGGTAGTTTCTGTCTACTGATAAAGGACAATTGTGGGTAGTTTATGTTGTGTTTGTTCGTATAGTCTCAATGGGTCTTGCTTAGATGCCTTGACATTTACGCAGCCCTTTAAACTGTTGTGTCCGTGTGTGACTTGAATCTGTGGTTTCTCTCCACCAAATTGTTGTCACCACACACAGTACCGCAGGACTATGACTGGTTTAAGCCAGGAAAGTTATTACAAGCTGGAGGTGAGCGTGTTAGTAAGCAAGCCGTAAATATGGCCTGCGGGGTGGAACCACATGCAAATACCACAGAGTAGAGGAAAAGAGCTCTTTTTGTAAGGAACAGCAATTCACTGCTACCCATCACTTTACAGTCCCAACTAGTTCTCAGAATTTCTTTTACTGGGTAAATTCTATCTATAATTAGAAATAGTCACATTATACACATGTTCTGTAATAATATCTGTTAGTAAGGTAGCTGAATTTTGAGTTGCACTGAATTGTTCTTTTTAACTGAAGAGGTGCATTGTGAATCTTGAAAGCTTGCTATGCTGTCAGTCTCATTAATCTAAGCAAAAGTTACATGTACTGTTTTTGGAATCTGTTTTACTTCCTTTGGGATCAGCGTAGCAATCACTGTGTATACAAAGGGTATTCTCAGATTTTATTTAATTAGACCGTTATCTTGTGCTGTCCCAAAGAGTAAGGCTTTCCCTGATGACAGTACTTTTTTTTTCTGTTAAGAGTGCAAACTTTTGATTACCATTTCTACCAACAATCCAAAAAGTGGTCTCTCTGTTTGTAAGCCTTTGACTGTGCTTCCATATGAGCAGTTGTACAGGGTAAACATAAATCAGTAGAGTATAATAATCAGAAGTCTTATTAAAGCAACTTTATGATATGTCTGTTTGAAATTGCTGCAAACCATGTCATGGCCAGCCTATATAAAGCATGTATGTTCTTTGCTAAAACTCAAAAGGCCCTGTTCCTCCAATTGATAGTTAATTGGGGGTTTTGCCGCTGACAGCAGGAGTCATGCAGCCATACTCCAAATTCCTCAGTCAGCAACCTAAACACAAAACAGACAGCCCGAGAAAAAGATAATGAAAAATCGGCTGGTTTCTTTCATCCGCTGGGAGCTAAATGCAAATAGTCAGCTGGTTGACCTCATCCGGACTGTGACATTTGAACCAGCTGTTTCTAGATGAGTGCATGTAGTTTTCACAAAGCAATATAAAAGGGGAGGGGGTGGAATTAAAAATATAAAAATATGACCATTTTTTACCATTTTTCTTACCATCCATCCATCTTTGGATGAAAACATCTTATAATTTCTTCAGAGTAGTACTGTTTTACTGTGGTTTTCTCCCTCCAATTTGCTTTGTAGATTCACAGAAAAAGGAAACCTGGAGGTGCTGCTCTTCACCATCCAAAGCAAAATGAGAGCTAACAATCAGAAAGTGTACATGCCCAGGGAAGGGAAACTCATCTCAGATATCAATAAGGTAACTGTCCAAACTGCTCATTCCTTCCCCGCCCCCAGTATCAGCAGCTGAACTTCAGCTGCACTTGATGGAATCCATGCTGGAGGCAGAGGGACCTCGCTGAATCAGGGATCATATTAATTGCATATACTAACAGTGGGAGCTTGACAATGCAAGGTCAGAAGTGGAAAAGTGGGCAGAAGCCCTGCATTAAGTTCCAGTAGCCTAGTATAAAGCACAGCTCAGGTCTGTGCCAAAAGGCTTTCTTTCTGCCAACAAGGATAAATAGAGAGTGAGGATAGTGGAAGCTGATGTAACAAAAAGTGGAATCTCGAGGGCTGGGCAAGGCAGCACAGGAAGAGAAGAGAGGGGTAAGAGCACAGAAGTGAGTCAGCCTGGAAGTTCTTACACTTAACCTGGGTTGCCAAGAACTCCACAAGTAAACACATGAAGTTGCCATATACTGAGGCACACCCTTCAAGGTCAGTATTGTCTGCTCTGAATGGCAGTGGCTCCCCAGGGTTTCAGGGAAAGGTCTTTCTGACCACCTGCTTACTAATCCTTTCAACTGGAGATGCTGGGGATTGAACCTGAAACCTTCTTAAAGCCAAGCAGATGCACCTTGGCCTCCCACAGGGCAAGGTCAGAGTTTGTGGGAGAGACCATGCAGCAGTCACTTTTTGGTGCAGTCAGCAGCCTAGAAGGCTCGCTGCAGTGAACTCTTGCATCAAACATATAAGGCCTCCAGTTCAAGATGCTCCGTTTGCATTCCACATTATCATTCTTTAACTTCTCATGAGGAAAGCATTCTTTCAACTTCTGGTGGTGAAGAATCCATGCTGATCAGTCCCAGGCTTGCTTAGCTTCAGCCTGGTTACTGTATTATGTGCCTTCTAGGCACATACCCTGGGAAAAACTTGTGAAGAATCTCATTGGAGCACAACCAAGATGCTAGGGAGGAAGCCAACAAGCTGCTGTACTTGTTTGACCAGATGAACAGCAACCGGTCTGGCAAGATCCCTTGGGGATAACAGAGTGCATTCAAACAGGATAAGCCTTCCTAATGTAGTTGTTTTTTTTTTTGGTCGTGGCTGGGATTCCCAAGGCAGCTGCTGCTTGTGCCCAGGGTTTGCTCTGCACCTCGTTGAGCTGTGAACTATACCATCCCATTATTTGCGTGTTAAGCTCTTGTGTCTGTACAATCAAGCTAATTCTTTAGTTTTAAGCACTTTTCCGTCTGCCAAGATTTGGAAGAAGCCTGAATAGCATGTAGCTAACTGAAAACCTGTTCACAGGGAGGATCTGAAAAATGAATTGGTTTCTTTTCAGCATTTTATTATGACAGAAAATTTTCATGTTCCAGGTGTCAGAAGTATGCATCTAACTAAACATGCTGAGGAGCAGCGCTTTACATCCTGCAAAGGGAAGAGTACACCATACACTGTCCCACCCTGCTCTTAAAATTTCTTTCTGAGCCCCAACAGGAGAACAGGAAGAGGAAGCCCTTTTTTGTAGAAATGCTTAATTGTATGCTGTGTTTTCAGGCTTTCAAGTTTTCATTGTTTAAGCAAGAGCCACGACTGCAGCAGCACTCAATGAGCAATTCTATTTGTTTATTTTACTGTTTTAAAATAGTTTTGCTCTGCCCTTTTAGGACAGCTTACAAAATGCAGGATTCAGTTAACAAGGAAAATCGGTTAATAAATACTGCTTTTTCTTTTTACATTTAATTTTTTTTTTAAAGCCAGTTCAAACAGCAATTTGAAAACTGTCAGAAACATTAACAAATACATAGTTTCAGGAGGGTAGCTGTAGTAGCAGAACAAAATTAGAGTCCCGAAGCACCTTAGGGACGAACAACATTTTCCAAGCTATCAGTTTTCAAGGGTCTCTCAAGAACTTACGCCATTATCATATGTTCCTCCCTGCACTTTGGGGTTCAGTAAAACTTCAGTGTGGGTGCGACTGATCACAGATAAATAACTAGAGCAGTTTTGGTGATGGCCCCATGTTTATGACATTCTGATACTCATCAGGCTTCATATCTTGATCAGTTTGTCAGAAGTCAATTAGGATTTCTTTGATCATGTAATTGTACTTAGCAGCTTCTTGTTTCACTGCAGCCACGAGGTCTAGAAACTTGATTTTTAAAAGGGAAAAACTATCATCCTTCAACCAGACAGGCATCAAGTTGAGCTTATGATTCAGCATATTTTTATGCTGTAAATAAACTACAGAAGATTGTGGCCTTGGTAAAAAAAAATCTGGTTTTGTGCCTATTTTGTAGAAGAATAACCTGCCAAAGGCAAAATATAAACACTTGTATTTTTTTGACCAAGTCTAAATGTTAGGCATTCTTCTACTAACACTGACTATCGAATTATTTCTTTTAAATATCATTTTACAGTCTAGGCTTTGGAATTTCTTGCCGACTCTTTATGTATTTTTTTCTTCATTTCCCCAGGCCTGGGAAAGACTGGAAAAAGCTGAACATGAAAGAGAACTGGCACTTCGTAATGAGCTCATACGACAGGAGAAACTGGAACAACTTGCCCGCAGATTTGACCGTAAGGCAGCTATGAGGGAGACTTGGCTAAGCGAAAACCAGCGTCTGGTTTCTCAGGTGAGGCTTTTTAGAATTGTTTGGCTGAGAGCCAGTTTGGTGTAGTGGTTAGGAGTGGCAGGACTGTAATCTGGAGAACCGGATCTGATTCCCCACTCGTCTGCTTGAAGCCAGCTGGGTGACCTTGAGTCAGTCACAGCTCTCTCAGAGCTCTCTCAGTCCCATCCACCTCACAGGGTGATTGTCGTGAGGATAATAACACTTTGTTAACCACGCTGAGCTTGGCATTAAGTTGTCCCAAAGGGTGGTATGTAAACTGAATGTGTTTGTTGTTATTACCAAACTGCTCTGAATTGAACTCATCAACACACATATATACCTGCAACTGCTTTATACTGAGTCAGACCATTGGTCTATCAAGATCAGTGTTGTCTACTCTAACTGGCAGTGGCTCTCCAGGGTCTCAGGCAGAGGTCTTTCACTGTCTCTTCCTCTTAACTGGAGATATCCAGAACTGAACACGGGACGTTCTGCATGCAAAGCAGATGCTCTACCACTGAGCCATGGCCCCTTCTGCAACACAGAAGTACAGGCCAGAGGAAATACTCAGCGTGCTTAGTTGTGTCCCACATCTGAAATTAGTAATGAACACTTGACACATGGCTGCAAAAAATGGCAGCCTATGGTAAGTTCTCCCCTCTATCACTTCCTCATGTCATACATTTCCCCACCTCTGCTCCATATCATCACCTCCAGGCTGCTGATGGGAGCAGGGGAATGGTGTGCAAATACTCCTTAAACATTAAATGTGTCCTGAAAGACTTCCAAGAGCTCTCTTGTCTTTCAAAAGGGAACTGCTTTAAAATGGAATCTGATAAATTTATATATTGTGTGATGCCCTGCCCCGCCCCCCGCCCCAGTATCTCCTGCATGACCTGCTAGACTTGCTATTACCACCAAGCATTCCTGGTATCAATATCTTCCATAACCAGAGACTGGATACTAAATGGCATGGACTTGTGCCCTCTGAAAATTGTTTAATGAGAAGAGTTGTTCAGCAGTGGCCCCTACTGAGTTGAGAGGTTATGGGCATGGGAGGCCTTCAGACAGGGGGCTGGGTGGCTGTCTTTTGGGGATGCTGTAGTTGAGTATTCCTGCATTGAGTGAGAGGGTTGGAATAGATGACCTCTAAGTTCACTCTTCCAACCAAAACACTTTGTAACCCTTTGACCTAATCTGTGGGCAGGATGGAATTCCTCTCTTAATTCTAAGTGTGTATGCTATAAAGTCAAAGTGTGAATTTTATTTTTGGTCTGTGATTCTTTTTCCCAGAAGTTTTTTTTTTTTTTTAGCAAAGCAGCCGTGACTTTGGGCAGAGCAGAACGGGGAAATTTAAAGGACGGGGCTGGGTGGGTTAACCACTTCCCTGCCGTTTGTTTGCTCAAAATGACTCCCCCTTCTCCACAGCGCCTTTCTCACTCAGTGAGAAACTCCTGCATTTTTTCATTCTCAGAATGAAAAACGGGTGAAGGGTCAACTTTCAATCTAGTTTATGCTAGCTGAGGAAGACCAATAGCTCTTTCTTCTCTTTTTCTCCCCCACTAATCCTTCTTAATCTGAAGCCACAGCTGCTCTTCATTTTTTTTAAAAAAATGAGAAATACCTCATGGTTACAGATAAGATGCAATTTGGCCCTTGGTGGGGTAGGTCAGAGGCTGTTGTTTGACTCATTTGGTTGAGATTTTTAAAGCTTTTCTCTCTGTTACCTCTTTCCTGTTCTCTATTTAAAGGTACACTGTGGTATGTAGTGGACTGTTTTACTTGAAGTGGAGTGGATGAACCATTCTGCCTCAAAACAAGTCATTAACCTAGATGGCACTGCAACCCTTTCCATCTTTATGCTTCTTGGCAGTGCTACATCTAGGTAGCTTCAAGCCATCCCTTAAGAAGTGGCTAGATGTTATGCAATGCTACTGGAGGCTGACTGAAGCTTGGGTTTAGCATAGTAAGGAGCAGATGGCAATTTTCCAGAGTAAATCCCACACATAGGGAAAATGCATTTCTGTGCTTCATCCTTAAACCTGGTATGCTGAATTACTAAAGCACTACGGCTGCTTGTATGATTGAAGGCAGCAGTTGGGGGACATTTTGTACGCTGCCGGTAAACCTTCCAGAATCACCAAATTGTCTCCAGGCAAGCAAGCATTGCTGGCTGCATTCTGGAATATTAAAATTTAAGTACAAAACCACCCTTTCTCATCCCATTTTCCATATTCATGTTGTCTTTGGGAAGAAGTATGGGAGCGCAACAAAAATGATAAGTTAATATAATAGCTGAACATTATGCTAAACAGTTTAACTGATTGGCACTGATCATAATGTTAACTGCCAAGCTGATATTTGGTGCAATTGCACACGTGCTTTAGAAGCACCCTGTGGCGAATTCCGTCACACTGATATTAATAGTAAAAGGCATGTTAGCTTCATGTCTCATGCCGGAACAGCAAAGAATTTTGTGGCACCTTAAAGACTAAGTGGTTTATTATCACATAAGCTTTTGTGCACTAGAATCCACATCATTTCAGGCATGAAGTACTGTCCGTCTAGTAGACTATCCTTCCCTTCTTCTAAGGAAGAGGGGCAAACTTTGTCCCCAGTTGGCAAATAGGGTCATTTGGGCTTGGATCCTGCCTACATTATCTGGAGATGGAAGTACTTCCTCTCCTCCGGCTGCAGCCTGAAATGATCCTCAAAATGGGGGACAGGGGACCTCCAGAAACAGCTTTGGTGAGGAGCTTGGGGGTCTACTACAGGAAGGGGGAATTGGCCTTTGTGCACACGAGAATTTTAGGCAGCATCCAACCTAGTAGAGGCACATGTGTACAGAGGATAGAAGGCCAAGAAATGTAAGGGGTCCAGTGAATCTGTTACATATCTATGTACAGGGGTCATTTAGTAGAAAAAGAGCTGGAGGAACTCATTAGCATAACTTATTAGCACATCTCATTAGCATATGCCACGCCTCTTGCCATCACCGGAAGTGTGTCATTAGTATAACTGATTTACATATGCCACACACCCCTGACATCACCTATCGTGGCTGTTTTGGACCCAATCCTGGCCATTCAGGGCTGAAATTGAGCCCAAAATGGCAAAAAGGGGCTGAAAATGGCTGAAAGGGGGCCCAAAATGATCAGGATCAGGCCGCTGATGAGCAGGAGAGTGATCCACCACCCATCAGAAGCCCGATCTGGGCCATTTCAGCCCCAATCGAGGCCGAAACGGGCCCAAAATGGCAGAGAGTCAGGTGGGCGGGGCTACCTGATATGTGACCTCTTTGAGGAACTGCTGGAACTGTGTTCCTGTGCGTTCCCCCTCGAAATGAGCCCTGTCTATGTAAAATCTTGCATACAAGATCAGTACAGAGTGACCCATTCACAGGAGCAGTTCTAAGTGATCTTTCTCTAGCTTACACTGTGTTCATTTACCAGTGTAGTGGGAAATAAAACCACAATCTAAATGAAGTCTGAATTGAATACAATCGAATTTGCTCGTTAACATTCACCTAGCTATTCCAGAACGACTTCTCTTGTTTGCTGTGACAAACTAACATGGTTACTTCTTCAGAATAGTTCAGATAATGGTGCATTTGACAGGCTCATCCCCAGGAGCAGAGCTTTACTAAAACCTCTTTAGAACTGTTAAATGTGAGCAGCAATGAAGCATTGCCTTACAGAAGGTATGAATTAATTAACTTCCACAATTTCAGTGTGTACTCACTGCTTTGCAAGATTAGGGAAGAGGATGTGCGTTCAAGTTATGGGGCTTCGGATCTCTGTCTGGTAGAAGGTGCCACTTGTAGCTCAGTCTGATGAGGTTGCACATTAACATCCTCACACATGCAGCCTTTTGTAATATGGCTTTGAGGACTTTCCTACTCCATCCTCTGAGGGTATGTAAAAGGAAAACACAACTCCTTTGGGGGCTGTACAGGTCAACTTTTAGAGTGTGTCCAAGCTAACATGGCTTGATGGTGGTGCTGTGGTAAGGCACTAGCAGCTCTATGTTGGTGATTTCTCTCTAGGCTTGTAATTGAGGGACAGGCACATGTTCTGGCTCCCAAACCCATTATGCTATTTCCTGGATATTTTTGCCAAAAGCAGGAACAGCTTTTATGCTGTTCACTACAGGCCCTCCACCCTAAACAACAAACATTTTCAGTGCCTTCATCCAGTTAAACTGTACTCTGTCTCTTTACAGGACAACTTTGGGTTTGACCTGCCAGCTGTGGAGGCTGCCACTAAGAAGCATGAAGCCATCGAGACAGACATTGCAGCCTACGAAGAACGGGTCCAAGCAGTGGTCGCCGTTGCCAAGGAGCTGGAGGCTGAGAATTATCATGACATCAAACGCATCACTGCAAGGAAAGATAATGTGATCCGCCTGTGGGAGTACCTCCTGGAGCTGCTAAGAGCGCGCAGGCAACGACTGGAGATGAACCTTGGTCTGCAGAAGATATTCCAGGAGATGCTGTATATCATGGACTGGATGGATGAAATGAAGGTGAGCACCTGGGTGGAAGTGGATAGGGTGTAGAAAAGCTTGTCTGGCCATCACTCAGCACAAAAGGTATCAAGATGTCATTTGACACAAAGGATACAAATGTAGTAGTCGAGCAAATCTGGATAGGGAATAGAAGCAACTAATTTTAAAGAGTGGCTAGTTTGGGAATGCGACAGAAGAAGGGTGGTGGGCCAGGGCCTCTAAAAGGTACCACTCACAAGTCCTGTTGCTGCAGCCACCTTTCCTTTGAGGCTTTTCCACCCAGGCTTCAAGGCCAATCCATTTTAGCACAAGCAAAGATTTCCATCTTGGATTTTTCATTAGCTGCATTGGCATCAGGGTATGCTCTGTAAAATGGTGTTGGTGCCCATTGGATTGAAGGTTGATTTTCCTTTTGTGCTGGAGCATTCATACCTGTGCTCCATCAAGCAAGACGACTATGTCTGTGCGCAGAATCAAGCAGGTGTAGTTCTATTCTCACAAGCCTTTCATACTTGATGGGACATCCCAATGTGAGGTGAAAACCCAAATGAAAAAAAAATTGTCAAGCACAAAAACATACTCTTCTTAGGAATGTAAGCAGTAGTTTTTTTACTTGTATGATGCTTTGACTGGCTGGTTTTATGCAAACAGGTGTTGCTGCTATCTCAAGACTATGGCAAGCATCTCCTGGGGGTAGAAGACCTATTGCAGAAGCATGCACTTGTTGAGGCTGACATTGCCGTTCAGGCTGAGAGAGTGCGAGGAGTCAATGCATCAGCTCAGAAATTTGCCACTGATGGAGAAGGTACGATAAAAAAAACAAGCAACTTTGATTAGCATTTACTTGTGTTTATGACCTTTGAATAGACATCAGTTTGGCCAGATGTTTGTCAGACCCTTGCAGACAAAGTAGACAAGTGCACTATTCTCACTAACCTCTCAGTGTGTTGTAGACTTAACACACACAGTGAGTATAAGATTGTACCTACCTCAGACATTTTTCGGCCATATTCATGCGTTGAATAAAATCTTTAAATGAGAATTGGGGTTTGATTCAAACTAACATTTCCATGGGTACAAGGATTTCTGCCCATGGACCATGAGTTCCCCATTTTCCTCCTTCTGCAGCAGCCTGAAATGACCCCCAAATCCTGTTCCTGGTGGCCTCCTTTCCCCCAAGAACAGGATTTCTGGAGCTATTTGGGGGAAGGTCATGCTTCATAGGCAGAAATCCTTGTACCCATGGAAATACGTAGTCTGGATCCAAGGTCATCACCTGTAAATTCTGGTACAAGCAGCCCTCTCTAAATTCCTCATTCCTGGACTTCAAAGGCAAGAACTGCTCAGAACCAGCATACATGGAAAGAGTGCTTATGTGCCGGCCCTGTTCAAATACTATCTTCTAAGTATGGCAGTCAAGTGTGCCCAAGGATGTGTATATGTGAGTTAGTGCCCCCCTCCCACTGTTGCACATGTACTCTACTCAACAGGAGGTTTGTTTGACTACTGTTAGCATTGACCCAGCTATAGTCTTCCTAAAGCCAACAAGATTTTCTTTCTGATATCAACAGGAAATGAATTATATTGTAACAATATATATCTGCTTCTATTCTGCACTTCTGGATTAGACCAACATATCTTTGATTCCTTGGCTGCTGATTCTGTGAACCTAGGCATGAGAGGGAGGGCAGGAAGGGTTACATCAGTGCTTAGTTCTTGTGGCTCCTTCTTACATGCCCAGCGTAAGGCCAATTGCCACTTTGGAGTCAGGAAGCAATTTTCCCCAGAACAGTTTGGCTAGGGATCCTGATGGTGTTTTGCCATCTTCTGGGCATGGAGCAAGGCTCACTGGGTGTGTGAGGTGGGGAGATAGTTGTGAATTTCCTGCATTGTGCAGGGTTTTGGACTAGATGACCCTTAGAGGTCCCTTCCAACCTTATGATTCTATGATTCTATGTCTTGTTGCTATAGAGAATTTGACCTGAGACGTACCACTGTTTTTTTTCTCCCCCTCCACTCCCTGCATTCCCTACTATTAATTGGAAGGCATCATTTTAAAAAAAAACTTTCACCATTTCCCTTCCTTCTTCCATGAATTCCTGGCTGGCATGTCCATTATGCCAAGTCTCATATAGCACAGGATGCCAGTTAAACTGGGAAATGTGCTGCGAGGCATTTATTTAGAAATTCCCTGTTGTGGATAACATATCTTTTACCCTCTATATGGTTCCTTCGAAATTTCCCAATGCTTGTGATGGATTTTCTCTCATGACAGAGGGAAGTAGCTGGTGTGGCAAAATTTAAAAACCACTTGTCCAAAGAGCAAAATACCTTGCTCTTTCTGCAGCTGATTTCTAGTGCAGTGTTGTATGGGTGGATGGGAGAACCTGTTTGTGTATATCTCTGTAAGTGCTGACAGAGAAGAGCTGAGAGGGGTCTTAGAACATGTTCCAGCAGAGGGCTGCCCTAACATGCCTCAGAAAAGTATCTCAGAAGATTGCATCGGTTAAGCTGAACACATTTGGTTTGTAGAGTTAATTAACTAGAACTAAGAAATCAGAATTCTTTCAGCTTCATTCACTGGAGAAATGTGGCCTGTTCTGCAGTATAATTCTCTGCCTTTCTCCTCTCTGTCTCTCTCGTTCTAGGTTACAAGCCCTGTGACCCTCAGGTTATCAGAGACCGTGTGGCCCACATGGAGTTCTGTTACCAGGAGCTTTGTCAGTTAGCAGCTGAACGCCGAGCTCGCTTGGAAGAGTCCCGGCGCCTTTGGAAGTTCTTCTGGGAAATGGCAGAAGAGGAAGGTTGGATAAGAGAAAAAGAACAAATTTTGTCATCGGAGGATTGTGGGAAAGACTTAACCAGTGTCGTCAGGCTCATTAGCAAGCACAAGGCATTTGAAGATGAGATGAGTGGTCGGAGCAGCCATTTCCAGCAGGCAATCAAGGAAGGGGAAGATATGATTGCTGAGGATCACTTTGGATCTGAGAAGATCAGAGAGAGGATTATTGATATCCAGAATCAGTGGGCTAACCTGGAGCAGCTCTCTGCCATCAGGAAGAAGCGACTCGAAGAAGCCTCCCTCCTTCACCAGTTCCAAGCCGATGCAGATGATATTGACACATGGATGTTGGACATCCTCAAGATCGTCTCTAGCAGTGATGTTGGCCATGATGAATATTCTACCCAGTCCTTGGTTAGGAAACACAAAGATGTTGCTGAAGAGATCACAGGCTATAGGTCAACCATTGATTCGTTGCACGAACAAGCCAGAGGTTTGCCGCAGGAACATGTGGAGTCTGCAGATGTACAAGGCAGATTGGCTGGAATAGAGGAGAGGTATAAAGAGGTTGCTGAACTTACACGGCTTCGTAAGCAGGCCCTACAAGACACGTTGGCTCTGTACAAGATGTTCAGTGAAGCAGATGCATGTGAGCTTTGGATTGATGAAAAGGAGCAATGGCTGAACAACATGCTGATCCCTGAAAAACTGGAAGATCTAGAAGTCATCCAGCATAGGTAAGATTCAGTGGTGAGATGTGCCTTGTTGGATTTTCCAGTGCAGTTCTTGGTGATGTCTAGTTGTAGACTTTTAAATAATACTACTGTGATGATCTTCTCTTTTTTTACTGTCTAGATTTGAAAGTTTAGAACCAGAGATGAACAATCAGGCATCGCGTGTTGCTGTAGTAAACCAGATTGCTAGGCAACTAATTCACAGTGGTCATCCAAGTGAGAAGGAGATCAAGGCACAGCAAGATAAGCTCAATACAAGGTGGGTTCAGTAATGTACAAAATATTGACTAACCTTTGCTGCTTGTGTGCATCTTCATCTTCTGTATGGGCACCATTAGACTTGGATCCATACAAATCTAATGACATTCGTTGTCTTGGTTACGCTGTGCATCCTGTTGTGTTTGCTTGACTGGGTTTACTGAATACAATCCTCACTGGATTTGCTCTTACAGAGTAAAAATGGACTCCAACAGCACCTGGTTGTTTAAAATTATGTCCTTTAGTGTAGAGAGGCAAGGAAAGAAAAGGGATCATCCTGAGAAAATGCCATTAATTGGTAACTGCTTCCTCCGCTTGGAGATTTTAATAGCAATATTCGTCATCATTCATAACAACTTGATTTATAGTGTAAATCTGTGCACTCCTCTGCAATCTGTGCCATTTTTTTCTTGGGACCTTCACTTTACAGTGGAAGTAATAGTCATATACAGAATGAAAATATTCTTTATAAATGAGAAAGAAAGAGAAGCATACACCAAAGTGCATCCCCCTAAAAATACTTGCTGGTGAATTGTTTAAAACATACCCTTCAAGCACCTTTCAGAAGTTAGAAAGAAGGGATAATGGTTAATAGCTGCAGCGTTTCTCCAATTTTTCCTTTCTGTCCCTTTTTTCCAGATGGAGCCAGTTCAGAGAATTGGTGGACAGAAAGAAAGATGCTCTTATCTCAGCCCTCAGTATCCAGAACTACCACCTTGAATGTAATGAAACCAAATCTTGGATCAGGGAGAAGACTAAAGTTATTGAGTCAACCCAAGAACTTGGCAATGACTTGGCTGGTGTCATGGCCCTTCAGAGAAAGCTGACAGGGATGGAACGTGACTTGGTAGCTATTGAGGCCAAGTTAAGCGACCTCCAGAAAGAGGCAGAGAAGTTAGAATCGGAGCATCCTGATCAAGCCCGGGCCATCCTCTCCAGGCTTGCTGAAATCAATGATGTCTGGGAAGAGATGAAAACAACCTTGAAGAACCGTGAAGAATCTCTTGGAGAGGCAAGCAAGCTGCAGCAGTTCTTGCGTGACCTGGATGACTTCCAGTCCTGGCTGTCCCGAACTCAGACTGCCATAGCCTCGGAAGACATGCCAAACACATTGGCAGAGGCCGAGAAGCTGCTCACACAGCATGAGAATATCAAGAACGAAATCAACAACTATGAAGAAGACTATCAGAAAATGAGGGATATGGGTGAGATGGTGACACAAGGGCAGACGGATGCCCAGTACATGTTCTTACACCAGCGGCTACAGGCCTTGGACACCGGATGGAATGAACTTCACAAAATGTGGGAAAATCGGCAGAATCTCCTTTCCCAATCCCATGCCTATCAGCTATTCCTCAGAGACACAAAGCAAGCAGAAGCATTTCTTAACAACCAGGTGAGCCCGCAGCATATTTGGGACACAAGCATACAGCCTGTCCAGTCAATTAGGGACCAAGGAGATGTAAGACCAAGGATTAATTAACATGATTTATTAAAGTCTTATCTTGTGTTTATGGGTATCCCTTTTTTCCTCTCCTCATTGTGGATTGTGTGTGGAGGTGGTAAAGCCTTTTGGACAAAAGAGGCTGAGGCCCCAGATTTAGCACCGATCACTGGAAATTATCTTTTTCATAGTAGCACATTTTTTTTATACTAGCAAACAGAATTAGGATTTGGGCCTGGGGTGTTGTGGTCAGCCAACTCAAGAAGTACTTCTGTGAATCTGTCCTTAAATGGCTGCTTCACAGAACAATCTTCACACAAGGTGGTTGCACAGTAAAGCTCCTCAAAACTGATAGACTGGTAATGAGTTTGGTCTTCTAAATGTGCTAATGTATCTCACAGGCATCAAGATCATTGCTAGCTCTACCCATGTTTGAGGCTTTCCATGAGGCGATTTGCTTAACTGCTGCCTCATTTCATGTTGTAAGCATGTCTTAAGAATTTCAAGAAGTGAGCTGTATATCAACACAGTCATCTTGCCGTGGCTTCCCCTCATTATCATGACACAAAAAGGGTCGTGCTTTAGTCTGTTTCTCTGACTGAAAACAAGATATCAGTCCAGGGAGAACAGCCACATTATGTGTAAATAGTGCTGAGCCATAAATTGTCATGGAGTTACCTGTTACGGAATTCATACCAAGCCATTGTTACTGGACATTAGTTGAAAAAGAGTATTGGGCTAGATAGGCCTGTTGATCCAGTCCTTTAAAGTCTCTCGCTTTTTTAAATTACAGGAATATGTTTTGGCACATACTGAAATGCCCACAACTTTGGAAGGGGCAGAAGCTGCTATCAAAAAGCAGGAGGATTTCATGACCACAATGGATGCCAATGAGGAGAAAATCAATGCTGTTGTAGAGACTGGAAGACGACTGGTTAGTGATGGGAACATTAACTCTGACAGGATCCAAGAGAAAGTGGACTCCATTGATGACAGGTACCGTTAGGACTTGTTTGTTTGTTTAAGGGCAACTTAGTAATTTTGCATTGTTGTTGCTTATTTTGCTTGTTGTGCTTTTAAATTTTGTTGATAGAAGTTGCCTGGAGATAGAGGGAAGGCAGCCTTTAACAGTCAAATCAGCATTTCAACTGTAAATTGTTTTGAACCCGACCATCTGATTAGGGCTAGTTGGAAGTCTCATGAATTGGTGCTGTGTGCCTCCTCTTACAAGGGTTCTTGGCTGTTGCCAGAAAGTGTTGGCTCCAAGGCCAGCTTCAGGGTTCCTAAGGCTCAGCAAGGTCAGCAGACATTCCCAGGTCATAGACAGTTTCAGAACGGTTGGTCATAAGGGGAGGTGGTGAAAGCCGCTATCAGCACCATCTTATAACGTGTATCCAACAGATCTTCTGCATTGACTTTCCTGTCAAGCCTGTTTAGACTTAAGCAGTTAGCCACAGAGGGCCTACACACCCATCCAGCCTGATTGTAACCGCTGCCAGATGAGAGTGTGAGAGAGGCACAGCAGGATGATGGAGTCACAATGGCACTTCAGGCTGCAGAAGTGTGTGCGCGTGTGTGTGTTTTAGGCTGCCATTAATGTTAACACCTCCGGCAGTATACTTCACCACTCTCATGTGTAAAATACTTGATTCTCATTTATTTACCCTCCCATCAACTCTTGTGATAAAGGTGAAAGATATGGCGGCTTTCGTCACCAGGAACACTTAGTGAGTTGAACAGTTGAGCAGTCCCTTATGATCAGAATCGGCCCAGTCTGTTTTGTCTGTTTCTGAATCGTCTTTGCTCCTCGTGTAACTTTTCCAAGAAATAAGGAAAGTTAAGGGGGTGGGGAATCTCCTTTTTGTTGCTGAAATCATCTAGGTGTATCCACCTGCGAAGTTGTTCTAAGTCTATTACTTTATTTGGGATTATAGAAACCACTGTGTCATGCCTCAGTAAAGCTGGTTTAAAGGATGCTGAGTCATAGCCTAAACTTGAGGAAATGTATAGTGTGGGGAAAGCCGAGGAATACAGAATGAGATTATATATCGTCTTAAAGCAGTTTAACTTTCATGTGGTTTCTGCCAAAAAAATATTTGGCCAACTTTTTCCTGTATTATGGCAAGGAAACGCTCATTGACTTAGGAAACATTGTCTCCAGCCAAATCTAATATAGCTCAAATGATGAACAGGAAACAAAATTACCACTGTTTGTAACCAGCTTGGTTTTAATATCTAATACTATCTTCCAACTTAAACTAAAAATGTGGGTAGAGCTGCCAGTACACATACCTCTTAATTTATTTCTAGAGTTTGAGGACTGCTGTGGTTTTTGTAGATAGAGTTTGGGCCAGAGAGAACTGCTTTCAAATCCTTACTTACTGGGTGGCCTTTAGCAAGTTACATTCTCTCAGCTGGCTTTCTTAATGAGAGCTGGTGTAGAGTAGTGGCTAAGGCTGCAATCCTATACATGCTTTCCCGAGAGTACAGTCTTTAAATTACTTCTGAGTAAACATGCATTGGATTGCAAGTTATGAATCAGGAATTTTGTTTCAATCTTTTCTGTGGCATAAATTCATGAGCTGTGCTATCCTCAGCAGAGTTAGGCAAGTCACCATTCTTAGCCTGCCACACAGCACTGACCTGCCTTGCAGGGTTGTTGTAACGATTACAACAAAATAATGCAAACGTGGCACTTCCTATACCATAAAGCACTATATAAATGCTCATAGTTATGGTGATCTGCACGGTTGTTGCTGAGCTAAAATGGGATAACCCCACTATAGTGTTCTATAGTGGGGTTGGTTATTCAGAAGAATATAGTGGGGTTATAGTGGGGTCTTCAGAAGAAGATTGAGATGTGAAGAGCAGCTGTGAGGGAGCTAGATAAGATCCTTAAAGATAAAGACATCTCTCTAGGAACCAAAATCAAGATAATCCAAACTATGGTATTCCCCATTGCTATGTATGGATGTGAAAGTTGGATAGTGAAGAAAGCTGTCAGGAAGAAAATTGATTCATTTGAAATGTGGTGCTGGAGGAGAGTTTTGCGGATACTATGGACAGCCAAAAAGACAAATAAGTGGGTGTGAGATCAAATCAAGCCTGAATTCTCCCTAGAAGCTAAAATGACGAAACTAAGGCTATTGTACTTTGGTCACATCATGAGAAGACAAGATTCTCTGGAAAAGTCAATAATGCTAGGAAAAGTAGAAGGCAGTAGGAAAAGAGGAAGACCTAAAATGAGATGGCTTGACTCAATAAAAGAAGCCACGTCCTCCAGTTTGCAGGATCTGAGCAAGATTGTTAATTATAGGACATTTTGGAGGTTTTTCATTCATAGTGTCATCATAGGTCAGAGGCAACTTGACGGCACATAACACACGCACATGCACACACACACACACAGTAGTGTAACAAGAAAACCCTGCTTCATGCCAAACATGAAACGTTTGCATCTTGTGACAGAGTAAGATATGCAAATTACTCACATTGAGGAAACATGTGAATACCTGCTTTGTATATTCTGCCACACTGTGAAAAGTGTTAATCACTCATGGTTTTCACCATTCGTTGCATCCAGTTAATGGTGAGTGTGACAGTTGTTTCTGGGGAATTTCATGATGCACTTTGGAAGGAATGGTGATCAGCAAAGCCTTATGCTCTTAATTATACAAACTGCCCTATGAATGTGGGGCGGAGGGGTATACTCGCATTTGCAAAGTGACTGCTTTGTGACACTTCTCAGAATTCCAAATGGGGAAACTGTTGTTTTCTGCCATGCCCACCTTAAGTGTATCCTGCTATGTCCCCCCTAACACAGTGAGCGGGGGTCTCTGCTTAGTTGCATCCCCCACTCATATCTTTCACATGGAGAATTACTATTGACTGCACAGAAGTTTGGTTGCATTAGGTTGTTATGGGCAAGTTCAGTACCAGCTCAGTTGCTTTAAGGCGCAACCGACGGTCTATTACTCTTCAGATTGATTGCCTGTCCTCCAAGCCCTGTACAACTTCATATGCTTCAAACTACCATGTCTTCTAAGAAGTGGGATGATTTTTTGGAAACTTGTCATATTTCCCAGTCTCCATTTGCTCCACAACCACCCCCAGCATAGACTCTTCTTTCAACCTATTTTTCTCTGTTGAGCTCCCATCAACATCTTGCAAAGAGATCTGCCACCCCCCTTAATGTTTAACTCGTTTTGTAAGGGGAGCTTAAGGACCTTTATATGAAGGAATTTTGTCCCTAATTAGAGGACATTTTAGACTCCAGAGATTGAGAGATATACGCACTGTAGTATAACAAAGCTTCTATTCAAACTGCAAATAATAATAAAAACCGTAGAGTTCCAATGTTGAAAATTTCTTGTTTGTTTCCTTTTAAACAGGCATAAGAAGAATCGGGAGGCAGCTAGTGAGCTTCTGATGAGATTAAAAGACAACAGAGATCTTCAAAAGTTTCTTCAGGATTGTCAAGAGGTAAGGTTTTTTTTTAAAAAAAATCCTTGAAGAAAAAGCGCCATTCTTCTCCTTTCCCAAAAGTTGGAAAGGTGGTCCTTAAGGTATGCTGGTCTCAAGCTGTATAGGGCTTAAAAAGTCAACACTAGCATCTTGAATTGGACCCAAAAGCAAATTAGGAGTGTAGATGGAACATGACTGGAGCAATATGGAGCAGAACCACAAGTGACAAAAGGCACAGATTGGACACTTGTCTGCTTCCCTCAAGTTTTGATGGAAAATGTAGGCATCCTGGTCTCGCAGCTTCGCTCTCTGACTTCTGTCCAATGGACTTTTCAACTGTCACTTGTCCAACATTCCGCCAAGCTGCCTACATTTCCCATCAAAACTTGAGGGAAGCTGACAAGTGTCCAATCTGTGCCTTTTGTCACTTGTGGTTCTGCTCATGGTCATTACCACCCATTCCTATCAGCATTCTGGCTGTAGCATTCTGTACCAACTGTAGGTTTTGCACAGTCTTGAACGGCAGCTCTACACAGAGCACATTGCAGTAGACTAATCTAGATGATACCACAGTTCCTGAACTCTTAGACCTGAGAGAGGCTGCCTAGGAAAAATTGTGTCAATTGCCCAGGTCATTTCCTCATTCCAGAGGTTAACCAAGGCACTGACAGGAGCGCCAACCATATTAGCCAGTTAGATCAGTCTTTGTATCCCTGTATGTCTAAATCCCAGCAAATAGTAATCTGTCCATGATAAAGGGACCATCTTTAATCCCCCTCCCTCTTCTTCAGATCACCTTCTTCCTTTCCAGAACAGAATACCTGATCAAGATTATGACTTGCACAGCGTGTGGGGTCTGTTACTACTTGAGATTGGCCATTGTTGTCATGGAGACCATGAAATCCTGAGCCACTCTCAACAGGCTCGCTTTGACATGGATGTTGAAGCTCCCCAAAGCAACCAGTCTAGGAGTCTTCAGCAGCACCTCCAAGACCACCTCCATCAGCTCAGGCAGGGAAATGGTTAGGCAGCAGGGTGGGCGGTGAACCCAATAAAATCCAATCCTGTCTTGCACTTTCAACAGTAGATACTCACTCTCAAAAACAGCAGAGTCCAGGACGGGTCATCAAGTCAGGGGATAGACTCTCAGTAGACCACAGCGACACCTCCTTTCCACCTGCCATATGCTGATGCATTACTGAATACCCTGAGGGAGTGTACTTGACAAAGATTGTATAGTTTTATGAAAAAAGAAATGGCAGATCTGGTCCTGAGGTCTGATTGTAGAGATACTGGTAGTGAAAGAAGGCTAATGTAAAATTTTTCCCCTCCTTGGGTAAACATACCTAGAAAGGATTTGTGTCAGAAAAGAAAATCCACAGGGTACTGGCTTCTTGCTGCCTTTTGCTCACAGATCTTTCTTTGCATTCAAATCTTAAATTTCCTCCATCATGCACTACACAGTGAATAAGTGAAGATTTCAAGCCAAGCAAAATATTATGTGGCCTATTGTTTCTGGCCCCACAATTTACCCCATCCCCTGGAGCCCCTGCAAAAAATACTAAAACTGAAACTTCAACCCTGATTCCTATTGACCCTACCTTTAATAGAACACGTAACATAGGGACCACTTTTAATTGCTTAAAATGTGTATGTCTATTGTTTTCCTTTTCTTCTTGTGACTGGTCCTCTCTCCTTAATAATAAAATAAAATGGTTGTGATGTTGCTGGAAGGAAACATCTTAGCAAAGCCAAGACTTGGTCAGAAGCCTGCAGAAACTAACTAGATGGGGTTTCTGAGACAAAAGGCCTAGACCCCCCAAAATGCCCATCTAGAAAGTCTTGGTTGTGGGCTTAGGCTCGTCTATGTGCAAAACAATTGCAAACATGAATAAAATGGGTGACGTTGCACTAAGGCTGGAAAGAAGCCACTGGATCCTGCTTTTCTTATCCTGGGGCTAAAGTGCAAGTCTTCCCTTATCTACAGTTCTGTCCTTGCACCAATTATCTAAAAAGCTTGAAATATACTTACTCTGATAGCCCCTTGTAGACTATACTGTGGCACTTCCAGGTCTGTTTTCTCAAAATCTGAGCAAAACCTCCATCTTTATTTGGTTGGTCCCTTCTCCCTATGCTGTCCCCTGTTCATGCTGCCCCATACATATGTTCAAAAGCTAGTGAACTTTGAGGTTAAGTTTCAACACCCAACATATTTGCAGTACATAGAAAGCAAGAGGAAAATGGGCAGTCTTCTGGATGACTCTGACTCGTGCTAATATCTGGGCTATGTACCCTTGTCCCCTACATTTGAAGTCATTTTGCGAAGACCAGAATGCAGAGAATGAGCCAGCTCCCACTTTTAGCAGGGATTTAGCAGGGATAAATGGCTTGAAGATCTTCAGTGCCAAAATGGGACTTGTTGGTTTAAGTATGTATGTATTAGCTCTGGTGGTGCTGCATCATATTCATCATTTCTTCTGGCACCTAGTTTATCCGCAGGTGCTTAATAATATTATGATTACTCTTTAGAGGTGGTAAATGATTCATTGTTCCATACTGAAAGTACAAATTGTGGTTCTCATGTTAACAAAGAATAACTTGTCCCTTTTCCCACACTAATATGGGTATTTTTGGTTATTCACCTTGTTTTTTAAATCATGTTCAGTGCATGACAGCAGTTTAAAAACAACTAAGTGGAATGGTTTAAATCCGTGCAGTTTAATTAATTCATCAGAGTCATGTATTAAGTTACCAACAGTAAACGGCCAATTTAAACTGTTCGTTTTAAACCAATTTTCCAATTTCCCCTAACGAATATATATCCTGTATATGTACTGGTTGCTATAATAATTAATAATGTGTTGCTTTGCAACTAAATAGAGACATCATACTACACAGGAGCATCATCTAAAACTTCTGATCAAGCAGCCAAAGTGTCTTTTGCTCTACAGAATTTAAGTCTGCAACAGTGAAATCAAGAGTTTCTATTTGATTCTCTCAGTACACATGCAAGGAACACTAAGGATGCAGAGACACTGACTGCAGCAACCTATGTCTGATTGTGCGCTGTCATAATGTTTGACTCCCAAGAAAAGTTATGCTTGCCTCTGGTTGTTCTTCTCCATATAGAAGAAGTAGTTTTATTTCAGTGCATATGTTTAGAGAGCCAGGGCTTCCTCTGAGATTATGAGTATGGACTTCAACGTGTTCAGTTTTAGGAAATTCAGATTACATTTTAAATCAGATTATTTTTAAGGGGTGTTAAGTATAACTCAATTTTAAAGGGCATATTGTTAAAATATAATTTTCTGTGCATTCTGTTATTGAAGAACCAGTGTAATGTAGGTGTTAAGAATGTCAGACTAGAAGATGTGGATTGGCCTTGGGACAGTCCACTCTCTTACCCTGACATCTCTCACAGGGTTGATGAGAGGATAAAAGGAAAAGGGGAGAACCATTTAGGCTGCTCTGAGTACCTTGGAGGAAGGATGGGATGAAAATACAATAGGTAGAGAACAGATAGATGAAATGGTTGCTTGCTGCTGCCCTCTCCTCCCACTGTGATACGTAGCTGTGGGGCTTCTTCTGACCCCAGAATTAGCTTTTTCCTCTCATCCCACAGCCATCAGGTTCCATTACGGGAGCCTGGGAACTCATCCCTCCATAGGTCAGGATAATTTGTCACCAAAGGGAAGATAGCGCTGCCCTAGGAGCCAGTCAGCCACTGTAGGGCAGAAACCCTGGCGAGAGACTTTCCTCAGCCCATGAACAACTTCTTTGTTCAGTTCCTCTGAAAGGCGGATTCTTCTAATTCCTGCAATTACATATTTTCCTTTTATTGCCCCTCTTAACGAGCCTTTTATGAAGTGACCTTTGAAAATGTTCATGAATGAAAAGTGGCCTTTGTTGGCCAAAAATAGAGGTGACTGGGCAAGTTGTCCAGTTCTCTTCCACTCCCTTTTCCTGGGTGAGCTTTTATCTGTAGGAGGGTGGCCATTGCAAGTAATGAAGATCAGCTCTTTTTATATAGAAATCTGGCTGAAAAGATGGAACATGTGCAGCTTCTGGAAGGCTTCTATAAATTTAATACGTTGTTTCCTTAACATTTTAAATGCTTTTTTTTAAGGGAAGAGGGGATTAAGCTATTTCACCCTCAACTAGAAGAGGTTACTTTTCAATGAGATGTTTTAATGTTTATCCATGGACGACAACAACTTTGGGCAAAGACATTAACAGTGAACCAATACAGAACCAATATATTAACAGTGAAATCCTAAGAAGAGTTTGCCCATTCTAAGCCCATTGATTTTAATGGGCTCAGACTGGAGTAACTCTGTTTAGGATTTCACTGTAAATTGAACAAATTGGAGGTGAGGTTTATGGCCATATAAAGCAATGGCCCTTTAAATTTTAAAGGGACTGGAGATACTGATTTGGTAGACCTGGCCTCCAAGGCTAGGTCTACCACCCATAGGAAATAATGGCCCCAAACAGCTAGCTGTTAGGTGAAAACAGCTTTCTTTCTCTCTCCCCCCTCCATTTTTGCTGCCTCTGGGTGGTGGGGGAATTGGGGGGGGGCAATTGCTAAAATGGTCCTGAATTCTCAGGACCTTAAAAAAAACCTCTGAAAAAAAATCTCAAAATGATAAGGAAAATCCCAAACATTCAGGATAATTAATAGCATATCCTTCCCAAATCTGGATCCAGAAGTAATCCAGATTTTTTTGATGTGCACATCCCTAATCCCCGTGAGTCACCTGTTTAATTCAGAGACACCCTGCATTTGTATAAGCCAGGTTCTGAGCTGCATCTTATACTGACAACCTGTCTCTTAGTAAACGAGCTGCATTGAACAAATATAAAGGCACTAAGGTGTAAGAGGTAATTTCTTAATTTATTATTCTGAACACTGTTCTTCCTTCAACTATATATTTTTTTGTCCTTACTGGGCTGTGAGACTGGAAATAAGCCTTGCCATAAAGAAAACAGCTTCGGGAAAGTGCCGCCTTGCCGATCCACCACTCCCCATCCACCAGTCCATTTAAGACTCTGGACTGCTGCCTCACCATCTGGTTGGGATGAGAGTTGAGATGCCCTTGGTTTGATCTTATATTTTCCTTCCTTCTCTCCCTACATAAGAATTCCAAATCCCAATTTTTTAAAATAGCCACAGCAGCTCCACAAAGCCAACATATTTCTCCTTGTTTTCCAGCTGTCTCTGTGGATTAATGAGAAGATGCTTACAGCACAGGACATGTCTTACGATGAAGCCAGAAACCTGCACAGCAAATGGCTGAAACACCAAGCATTCATGGCCGAGCTTGGGTCCAACAAAGAATGGCTTGACAAAATTGAAAATGTAAGTGGAATGGGAATGAAGACATGATGGGGATACAGACACAGGTTAGCTCAGCCTCTGTCACTGTTTGACCTGAAAAAGTCTGCTCCTCTTACTAAGTGGGCCGTTTGGAGGATTTGGTTTTCGAACCAAGTTGAGAGACTTTTTGGTTGCCAGTCCTTATGAGCTGCCCCTAGTTTCATGTACCGTACTAATTCCTTCCTAATTTGTGTAGATGGTGTTGTGCATTTTTAAGTAGCCTGCGAGTATCTGCAAAGTATTTTGCTGTCTTCATTTCACTGATCCTCACTTTTTTGAGTTAACTTTTGTGATTCCCATGTTGTATCTGGGCGCCATGGACTAGAAATGTTCACATAAGTGCCTTAGATTTGGGAGGGAAGAAGGTTGTTGGAGATAGGAAAGAGAAGGGGTGTTCATGTATGTAGAAACCAGGCTGGCATAGCCAGTGAAGTTGCTTAATTCCTGGGGGTGGATGGGGAGGATTCAGTTCAAAAAGAATGTGAGCTGTGAAATGCAGAGTTCTTGTCTGAAATTTCACCCCAGCTACGAATTTGTTCATTCATCTTAAATAAATATATTTTTTTAAAAAATCTTAAGCAAGCAACTATTCTCAGACTCGGCTCCCCCTGACCTTTAATTATTATAATCTGGTCTACGTTTTGAAGCTACTATACTACAATAATAGTGTTGAGGATCAAAAATGTGTTGCGGGTTTGCACACTCCCTTCTCCCCTCCTAAATGCTGGGGAGCTCAGTGGGCTCATACATTTCTGAGATTCTTCTGACCATGGTTTGCCATGATGATCAAAGCTGGTAAACTAGTATTAGCCTACAAAGCAAGAAATTGTGGAATAGTTCTTTAAGCAGGAACACAAAACTCAGTAGCAAGTTCCAGAGCATCGAGATGGTGTGAATTGAACCAGTGTATGTGATGCCTTTGACATCTGAAAAATGCTTGTTATTACTCATTGCTCATTATTATTCAATTTAGAGAGTGGCGTTTTATAAAGTTTGAGAGACAACATCCCTAGATAGTCCCTCCAACCATTTTGTCCTTCCCCTTGTCTTGCTGATGATCTCCTTTCATTTGGGCCTTACAGCCTATATTTAAAAAAATGACTTCCATTTTATACCCTTTCCTCCAAACATTCAGAAACGTTCAGTTCTACTGTCCAGACAGATATACCTCAAAAAATGTATATGTTCCTGGTTGGCATTTTCAATTTGTTTGCAGGAAGGGATGCAACTCATTGCTGAGAAACCTGAAACAGAGGCTGTGGTGAAAGAGAAGCTGACAGGCCTGCACCAAATGTGGGAGGAACTTGAAAGTACCACCCAGACCAAAGCTCAGCGGCTTTTCGACGCCAACAAGGCTGAGTTGTTCACCCAAAGCTGTGCTGACTTGGATAAATGGCTGAATGGCTTGGAAAGCCAGATACAATCAGATGACTATGGCAAAGACCTCACCAGCGTTAACATTTTGTTAAAAAAACAGCAGGTAAAATGATTGGACCAGCAATGTTCAGTTTTGGGGAAGGGGGAGGATATATAGGTAGTTGCTTTTCCAGTCATATGACATTCAAGGATGCTCATATCATGTGTTAACTCCATGATGTTAAAATATTTCTATTGATTTGTCCAGTAAATATGTAAGACAATTTAAACACCGTATAAAAGATGGCTGAACAATGGTCCAAACTGGACGGTTTGGGAAAACATGTCAGACTATAAGCTTACCTACTATATTCACAGAATCGCCGTATTAAAGAAAATCCAGTGACCATCTGATTCTCCTTCATTTTACATATAGAATCTCTGCCCAATCACGTCTCTGAAAAATTCAAACAAATGTTGTTTCCTCTAGCCATTTCGGCTGTGTTTCTATGTGATGAACAAAGCATAGTTTATTCCTGGTTTGTTGGTAAAAGAGTCAACCTCAGTTATTGATTCAACCAAGTTGGATGTTGTACTGAACTGTGGTGTACCAGAAACTCAGTACTTGTGTTGTGTATGAGGGGGAGGAGTGAACACAGAAGCTCAAGAACTTCCCAGGCTCATTTTCATTATGAACAAACTATTAATTTTCTCTTGTGCTGTGATCCTTCCTCCTGTATACAGGAGTCCTTCCCCACACAAATGTACTAGTCTGTTAATCTCCCACGGCCACCAGAGTTTGTGCTGTCAATTTGTAACATATTCAATTTTATTTTTATACTGTTAATCAAAACCAATGTTTGAAAATAATTAAAATGCCAAGGTGATCAGCAGTTAATAACCTCATTTAAAACCAGAAAAAGTTGAGCCATTTTCTTCTACACATTGCTGCACAATTTATGTTCAGCTATACGACACAATATCATACTTCTTTTGCAAAGTACTGCTCTGTATCAGTGGGATAGAAATGCTCTGCATATGACCAAAACAGGTCATCAAGGCAGTCGTCTTTTCAAGTTCATAGATAGCAGAAAGGTAGATATCCCAGAAGGGTCGAACTGCCTTGTTCCTTGATCTTATTCCCTTTCCCCATCCAGGGGTAGTACTTTCAAAGAGATTTGTTCAAGAATGTCCTTGTTTTTCCCCTTCCCACCATTTTAGATGCTTGAGAACCAAATGGATGTTCGGAAAAAGGAGGTAGAAGAGCTCCAGAGTCAAGCACAGGCACTGAGCCAAGAGGGCAAGAATACCGATGAAGTTGATGGCAAACGCTTTATTGTGGAGAAGAAGTTCGTGGAGCTGTTGGCACCCTTGAATGAGAGGAAGTCTCACTTGTTGGCTTCCAAGGAGATCCACCAGTTCAACCGGGATGTGGAGGATGAAATTGTGAGTTTCTAAATAGCTCTAGAAGGAAACATCCCCTACCCACTTTGAAGCTCTTTCATTAGCATGTTGGGTTGGATCTAACCAACTGTTTTGCTGGTGGAAAAGGGAAAATAAGTCTCTTTTGACATCCCCAAAAGGTTATGCTGGGGGTCTAGGGGACTGCTTGGACAAAAGTCAGATGGGACAGGGGCTGTATTAAGGAGGTGAATTTGGCAAGACTGATTTAAAAAATGAACTGGATCCAAACCCTAGCACTGTCATTGAATCTCTCGATTCTTGTTTATGCCTCCTTTTTTACAAACACTTTTGGGTTTTTTTGCAATGTTATTTCTAGTTATGGGTTGGAGAGAGGATGCCAATCGCCACATCTACAGATCATGGGCACAACCTCCAGACTGTTCAGTTGTTAATTAAGAAGAATCAGGTAAGTCAGTCATGTTGCCTAGATCCTTATTCATGATGCCCTAGTAGGCAAAGTGTCAGGGCTCCTTCCTGATGGGCATGTCTTGCAACAGATGGACCTACAGTTACACAAAGCCAGCACAGAATGCATATGTATCTTATTTGGAATCACATCCCAACCATATCTGGTGACCTCCTAGACCTGAATGTAAGATATGATCAGATGTGGCAAAATTAGGCCCATTATACCAGAGAAGAGAGACAGCACCAAGATTCCAAACCAAAGTTTCCATAATTTTTATCCTAAGAATATTTTCCTGGGAGTAAGCCCTATTGAATAGACCTGAGTTGGATTCTGAGAAGACCTACGTAGAATGGCACTTTTAGTTGCCTTTTCCATCCCAGAGTGTCCTGTGACCCCTTGAAATTTATATCTCTGCACTGAGATGGATGAAAGTTCTGTTCCAGTCAGAAATCCTCTCATATTTCTGTAGTAAATACTGGGTTTTGCATCTTGGGTGTCATCTCATTGTTTTTTTAAAAAAATATTTGTTTGGTAAGCTATTTCCAATGTGAGTTTTGAATTTCCCCACATTAGACACTTCAGAAAGAAATTCAGGGACACCAGCCTCGTATCGACGACATTTTTGAGAGGAGCCAGAACATCATTACAGACAAGAGCCTTAATGCAGAAGCAATCCAGCAGCGGCTTGTGGACTTGCAGCAGCTGTGGAACCTCCTGATAGAGGAAACAGAGAAACGCCACAAGCGCCTTGAGGAATCTCACAAAGCCCAGCAGTACTATTTTGATGCGGCAGAGGCTGAAGCCTGGATGAGTGAACAGGAGCTCTACATGATGTCAGAAGAGAAAGCCAAGGTGGGTAATTTCCAGCTGGAAAGGCATAAGAGCATGTCTGCTCTATCAGGTTGTACCTCTTTGAAACAATTCTTTGTTTGGGTTTCAGTTCAAGAACTCTTTGAGAATTCCAGATTTGTGAGGTTTCTGAGTTTTGTCAAATAATCTCCAGCCCCTTCAGAGAACTACAGATCCTAACTTGTCTACTGGTACAGAAGGCCAGATCCAACAGAATCCTCTTTATGGGGTGGGGGGAGTGAGAGGCAAGGGCATGCATTCTCTCCCCATGATTGACTGTCCATGCATGGTTATAACATTTTAAATGCACACGTGTGAAAAATCTCGAGCAACTAATATCCGAGATAATATCAAGACGTCAACTACATAGTCTGGGCCTATGCACACTAGAATTTACACATGTGCTGCTTTTTAAACATGATTATGTGTGGACTTCATGTGGTGTTGACAAGGAAGCCAGATGGATGTAAAGATAAAGTGCACTCTCAGACCCAACCACACATCAAGGAATGAAGTAGGTGGGGTTTATCATCTAATCTAGCCCAGAAGTCAAGTGAAATAAACTAAGAGCATTTACTGTGCCAGCTTCGCTCTGACAGAAAGCACAATTTTTCAGATTTTTAGAATAATCTGTTCGATGCCTGATGAAGAGTATGTTGAGCTCAACAGCTTGTATGAGAGCTATAACAGGTTATAAGCATCAGTGATCCCTGCAGTCCGTAGACTCAAATTGCAGCAATGCCTCTTTTTTATTTTTACTGGTCCCTTTCAGTGGTTGTGCTTGTTCTATTTTTATTTTTCTATTAAAAAAGTACAACAGGAGTTGTGTTTATGGCACAGAGATACCAGACGGCAGCTGCCATCCAGATACAACCAGAATGTTTCAAGGTTCTGTGTGTTTTGGAAATACCCTGTTATGCAGCTAAGCCAAACAGCACAGCAGCACAAGGGAGCCAGAACAAACTGGAATATTCCTGTCCTCCTCTTCTTGAATTCTTGTGCTTGTTACTAAGCTCTTCCTGAAGTCATATTTGGAACATAAACAGATCACTTAAGGGAAATCAATCCCCTTGTTTCCTCTGTTACCCTTTCATTTATGCTTCATCCACTGTGCATCCTATAGGCATTTTTAGAGCTGAACAAGAAGGGGGATTTTTGATGTGTTAATTGCTTTTCAAATAATCAAAAATTATTTAGATTTGCTTATGCTTGGGCTTCCTCTGTGCCATCAACTTGGTTTATTTTCTCTCGTCCAGACACCTTTATGGCAGAGGACCCTTTTGTCTAACTTGGAATCATCAGCTAATCACAACCTGTCTTTCAATTTCCATACGTTTACTTTGGCCTTTAAGTTTTCCTGAGACATTCATTCATTTTGTTTGGTACATGTTTCTGAGACTGCAAAATCAGAGTCCTTAGTGTCTTAGTCAAAAGCATCTATATTCAAAATATATTAATTTTGCTGATATTTCTCCAGTGATTGTCTGCATGAAATTCATTTACTAATTTAAACGAGGTTTTTGTGTGCTACAGGTCAAACCAAAGAACCTGGTAATGCAACACTTAGGCTTGTATATGCAACATATGCAAGTCTTCTCCTTTCTTGCCAGTATTTTCATTAACTTTACAGAAGCAGAAGCTTCACAGGGAAGAGACTGGAGAACCAGCATCGTGTAGAGGTTAGAGTGTTTGGCTAGGATCAGAGACCTAGGTTAAAATCCCTGCTTTGCCCTGGGTGACCTTGGACCAGTCATTCTCTCTCAGCCTAACCTACCTCACAGGGTTATTGTGAGGATAAAGTGGAAACATGAAAATCATGTACACTAACCTGAGCTCCTTGGGGGAAGAGTGAAGTAAAAATGTGATGGGGTGAAGATCTGACACTGCCTGTAAACCGAGTTTACTGTCTGGAAACCTGCTTTTCTTCTGGCATGCCACAGACGACTCCTCTCTGTGCCACTTACGCCTCTAGTGCCACAGAAGTAGTTATCCATTTGTTCCACCTTTCTCCCATCAACAGTGTTTCCATGAACTGTGCCTGTAGTGTGGGTTGTTAGTACTCTCATTTACAAGCCAGTTATATGTCTGGCCCATTTGTGTGTGACATATTCTCCTCGGCCTAATGGCCTTTTGGCTGACAGATAGCCATGTGATTCATGTCCCACCTATCTGGTAATATTTGTCTGGGACCCTAGACTACTTTACTCAGGCGCTTTCATCCAACCTAGCTTCAAGCCAGGTTGTCTTCATGTTCATATTACAGCTGTGGAAAGGAACATGAGAGAAAACTAGGACGTGCATCAAGCCATCACTACTCAGTAGACAGCACTGTCTTCCTTTGAAATGTCTTACATCATTAACTTCAGTTTCAGGGTAATGTTCTCCATCACCTCTCTGCAGTATGAGGACCGTGATATTGTTCTCTTTCATCGTTTCAGGATGAACAAAGTGCCGTTTCTATGTTGAAGAAACACCAGATTTTGGAACAAGCAGTAGAAGACTATGCAGAGACGGTGCACCAGCTTTCCAAGACCAGCAGGACTTTGGTGGCAGACAATCATCCAGAGAGGTAATTGTTGCCATTTACTTTTGAAGCCTGCCTTTTCCTCACAGATTCACAGGAACTGCCAGTCTGGATCAACACTTATTCCATCAAGCTGTCTGATGGCAGTCACTAAGACTACTGAACTCACAAGGGCTCCAGCTATCTAACGCACACTAGGCTCAGACTGAGGTAAAAACGCAACTAACTTCATTCAGGATGGTCCAATTGCAAAGCCCAGCTACAGGTCAGTTCTTGAACAGTGAGTCAGACTTTCTGGCCAGACTCCTAAAGAAAATAATTTTAGACCTTAACAGTACTACCAGTAGAAACCACAAAGATAAGTATTGAATTTTGTACCATGAACAACAGTGCAATCTTACACAAAATTAAATCCTTCTGGTTCCACTCAATGAGAAGGGTATAACTCTTTTTAGGACTGCATTGTAAATTGAGCCAGAGAGGGGTATTCTCAAAAAATGCCTATGTAGAATTCAGAGCCTCTCCTACCCTGGGGCAGCTGCCTTGTGGATATTCTCAGGCAAGCCCTAATGGAGATATTTATGCCCTTTTGCAATCCTGTACATTTGAAGGCAGGAGTTCGTAGGTAGTCAGAAGCAATATAATACAGGCCTCTAAATTGTCCCTGGAAAAAGACGAAGGGGGTGGCACCAAAAGGATAAAAAGCAAAATGTAAATAAAAGGCAAGCAGAAATGTAAATAATTTGAGATCACAGAATCGGCATATGATGCCAGAATCCATACAGCACAGGTAGCAGGAGGTGAAGATGAACCCTGTATGGGTTGTGTGTGTGTTTTCTGTCCAATACGTGAGCTCATAAACTGTTGTTTAGTGGACAGGAAATAAGAGATGCATCAGTAGAAAATCGTTTCCTTTGGAAATTATAACTCATGGGCTGGAAGAAGCCTTTTAGTGATTTGGATTATCTGTTTATCAATAGCTTTCAACGCTGGCGGAAATCCTGACACTCTGAGCTAAGTTCACATCCTTCCTCAAGATCATGAGAAATGTCATAAAGTTAGATTGTTAGAACTGGAAGGTATTTTAACACAGTACCCAGTTTCGTCTCTTACAAAAACAACAACAACAACATAGACTTGCAACTGTCAAATTTTGTGAATTTAGTGCGTGCTTTCCCACAGTTAGTGGCGGTCTTACAAATCAACAGTAAACTGTGTTGACATGGCTTTGTTAGAATAATGAGCGAGTCAGAAACAATTCACAAGCATCACATGGGCCAGGTCAGGCCCCCAGTGGCCAATTTATAACTGTTGTTTTCTAGATTAGGAGAATACTAATGTAGGAAATAAGAGAGCATTCATACATAAGTGTTAAACATTTCTTTTTAGCATGTAATGTCTAAAAGTACATTTTTGTACTTCACTGCTATGCTTGATGAGTGCATGCGGTCCTTGACTGTGAAACCCTCTGGGACTAAATGTGACTAAATTTATGGATAGTGGCTACGTGTGAGGAGGCCCGTCTGCTCAGCAAAACACACTTTTCACCCCTGTATGGAGAATTGAGTAGCTCTGAAGAATACAAAAATTGGGCATTACTGGGTTAAATGAGGAATGGGGATCATTCCTAAGTCCATGTTGTGAAAGGTCTGGAATGTATGCAGGATTTATTTTATTTTATATAACATTACATTCCTTTACATTCCTTTATTTTACTTTATACTCACTTTTCTGCCCAAAGGAGACCCAAAACAGCTGAAGTAAATGTAGCTAGAGATCCTTCTTCATCTCCCTCCCTTTCAGTTTCAACAGACTTCAAAGAGTAACGAAATACACTAAGAGTGAAATCCTCAGCAGAGTTACTTCTGTCTAAGCTTAGGATTTCACTGTTAAAGTAATAGTCGTCTTTAGAGCTCATTTAGTTTTGCTCTATTCTTTTTTTCTACATTAAATCCACACATAGGACTGGTTTTGACACTCTTTTTCTTCCTTGGTTTCTCCTTAGTGAGCGTATCAGCATGCGGCAGTCCAAGGTGGACAAGCTCTATGCAGGCCTGAAAGACCTGGCAGAGGAGAGGAGGGGCAAGCTGGATGAGAGGCACAGGCTATTCCAGCTGAACCGGGAGGTGGATGACTTGGAGCAGTGGATCGCGGAAAGGGAAGTGGTGGCTGGGTCCCACGAGCTGGGGCAGGATTATGAGCATGTGACAGTAAGATATCTCCACTGTCTGGTTTCATTTTTTGTTACTTTCGCTTTTTTTATATTAGTAAGCAAATCACAACTGCACACAGCAGAAGTACATTCTGGACCAAAACCAGAAACCCAGACCAAACCTCGCAGTCCCCACTGTTCTACATTTTTAAAAAAGCTCTTCAGTGTTCCTTAGACCATCTTAACGAAGTTAAATTAAACAAACAACCCCTTGGCTTAAATAATTAACCACTTTAGGAGTACCTTTACGGCTTTCTTTCTGGGAGGAAATGAAACCACTCTGGGGCAGAAGAGTGCTAATAAATATTAAGATGTTTTTCTCTCCTGATTTTAATTTGCTCTAGTCTCTAATTGCATATCAGCAGATCAATTTGAAAGCTGGCTTTTAGTAGGAGGATGTGACCTAAGACGATTACACACTCCACCTTTTATATCAGGCAAAATGAACCATTTTTTTAAAAAAAAGAAAAAAAATACAGTTTTCAGATGTAAGTACCAAGCAATGTACATTATCCTTGTACATTGCTTGGTACTTATAGAGTAAGTGAATGATGTATGGAGAATGTTGTTGCATTATCCTTGTTTTTTAAATGGAGGGAGCATAGCTAGGTAGCATTTCCAGATGATATGTTGATATTTGTGAGCTTCAGTGTCTGTTGATCACACCTCTGGGTGCTTCCAGAGTTCCATTCTAAAGCTTAGAACTCCAAGATGAATCACAGTGCTGTTCTAATGGACTTCAAAGGGTGTAACTCTGCTTAGGTTGGAACTGTCTGTCACCTGAAATGCTGTGTTAACCCATTCCATTAGGCAATAAGATTATGATCCTGCTATCTCTCAGTTGTGCACAGTGCTACTGCATAGACAAATTGATCATTCACTTCCTGGTGGGGTACGTCCATAGGAGTATATTCTACCTGTACTTCAGGAATCTCTGCCACTTCCTATAATCCCTCTCTAGTTTTGATGAGATTTGTCAAATTTAGCCTCTTTTACCCTAAGAAATTTCAACCCTATTCTATGACAGTATCTCCTACCTGTTTGCCAAGATGGGCACAGAGTACCATATTTACTGTATATTATGCATTGTCTTTACATGACAAACACACACATATTTGGTGAACAATTAAAATTTAGAGCATTTTTCTTGAGCATTCCTCATCTGGAATGGATTTAAATTGCTGGGATTAAGGATGTGTTTGACAGTGGCAGCTGTTCTATATCAGCTGGGAACTGAGTACCACTTTAGCTGTTGCGAGCTTAGCCTGTGCTTGCATAACACTAATGAATATAGTAATGAAACAAAATTGGGGATATAGATAAAGATGTAACATATTCACAAATGCACATGTACACTCAGATACATACATGCTGTGGGTTTGACTTCTTTTCAACATCTGATGCAATTCTTTATTGAATCCCTTACTTGGGCCCCATTTACCACTTCTTTCTCCTTCTAGATGTTGCAAGAGCGCTTCCGTGAGTTTGCCCGAGACACTGGAAACATTGGACAGGAGCGTGTGGATACTGTCAACCACATGGCGGACGAGCTTATCAATTCTGGACATTCGGATGCTGCCACCATTGCCGAATGGAAGGATGGTCTTAATGAGGCATGGGCTGACCTCCTGGAACTCATTGACACGAGAACACAGATCCTAGCAGCCTCTTATGAACTGCACAAATTTTATCATGATGCCAAGGAGATCTTTGGAAGAATACAAGACAAACACAAGAAATTGCCTGAGGAGCTTGGGAGAGATCAGAACACAGTGGAGACCTTACAGAGGATGCATACGACCTTTGAACATGACATCCAGGCCTTAGGAACACAGGTGTGCAGTTGTTCTATCACAGTTGTCCACAAGCAGGAATCTCTACCAGATTAGGTGATCAAGAGAAAATATTTTTATTTCTTGGATTTGTCAGCTCTTTTTCCTTGTTTTCTTACATATTCCTAATTTTTTTTCCTGAAGTTTCAAGAGCCTGAAGCTGACATTCCTAAAAATAAAAAGTGGAAATTTTAAATCGTTGCTTCCTGCAGTTTGAGAAAAGTGAGATCCAGAGTTTTACCATGAAAAAATCTGAATCCCAATGGCTTTACTCACTGGAAACCATCTGAGCCTGCCCTGACATATAAGATAATATTTAAGTGATTCAATGGAAACACTTACATGAATCTCCAAATCTAATATTATGATCAGGGTTCCCTGAATGCTTTAAAAAAAATTCTGCTCCTTGGTCATCCAAGTTCTGCAATCTGTTCAAATTAAGCAAATTTGCATGATTTCTCTTTTTGCATAATTTATTCTGCTTCCACCAGTCATGAGAGGAGGAGGGGAGCTATATTGGGCACTAAAGCCTTCCCCCTATTATCTGGAAACCCTCAGCAAATCCTCTTTGCCTTTAGAGATTTCAGGTGGTGCTGCACATATATTCTCAAGAATATGTGTAGCTATAAAGGCTAAAACCACGAGGTCTTTTTAAATAAGAAGCCGAGATTGTCAAGAAGCCAAATGAGTGTCCACTGCCTCATTTTGTGGCTTTTCCAGGTTCCCAAGGGTCTGTTTTCTATGCTCTCAAGGGTGTATATGCTAGTATCACAGCAAAACATGCTGGCACTGTTGCTTATGACCAGGTTATCAGAAATCTCAAACCACAGACTAATAAGATGGTTTTGGCTAAGATCGTTCTGTTTTGCTGACACCAGGTGAGACAACTGCAAGAGGATGCTGCCCGCCTTCAGTCAGCCTATGCTGGAGACAAGGCTGATGACATCCAACGGCGTGAAAATGAAGTTTTGGAAGCGTGGAAGGCCTTGCTTGATGCCTGTGAGGGACGCAGGGTCCGGCTAGTAGACACAGGGGACAAGTTCCGCTTTTTCAGCATGGTCCGTGATCTCATGCTTTGGATGGAAGATGTCATTCGTCAGATTGAAGCCCAAGAGAAGCCAAGGTAATGGGGACATCCAGTGTAAGGCAGTAGTGCTATTAGAATTGTAATGCACTAATGCTGCAATCCCATGAACACTGCCTTGAGAAGTTCCTTTGGGGACAGTAGGATTTCCTTCCAAATGCATATGCTTAGAACCAGGCTGCATGGCTGCAATCCTATGCAGGTTTCATTGGAGCTATTTACATACATACGTACGTACGTACGTACGTACGTACGTACATACATACATACTTGCTATATTTATAGTCCATCTTTCTCACTGAGACACAAGGTGGATTACACAAGTCAATCAACAGGATTTTATTTATATTATTTACAGTCTGCCTTTCTTACTGAGACTCAAAGCGGATTACACAGTGTGAGTTAGTACAGTCTCTTTCAAGGACATTTCAATAAACAGTGTAATAGGATAGGGACATCCAGTGAACAATGCAATAGGATTTGGATGGCAGAAATCTGAAACAGAACTGAAACAAAGCAGAAGCATTAACATGACATGTTAAACAATGCAGAAATTACATTGTAGGATCATACTTACAACAGACAGTATGTCCTATACACAGTAGTATTGTCTATAGTTCCTATCCCTTTACCAAAGCATCTTTCGGAAATATTTTGTTACAGTACAGCCCCATTACCTGTGTTAAAATGTCCTCCTGAATAATTCAGTTTTGCATAGTGTGCGGAAAGCCAGGAGAGTGGGAGCTTTCCTAATTTCATTGGGCTGGCCATTGTACAAGGTGAGGGCCACAGCAGAGAATGCATTAGTATGGGTAGTTGTAGATTTTGCCCATGTGCAGGGCAGCACCTACAGAAGACCAGCTCAGAAGAGCAAAGAAGAGGGGAAGAGCTGGTCGTGTAGATATGAGGGACCAAGGTTTTGTATGTGATAGGCTTGTTATCGTTGTTATCAGAAGCTAAGTGGAGTATGCCCATTACACCCATTCTGCAGTCTCTCCATTCACTACCCATCAGTTACTGAATTTGGTTCAAGGTATTGGCTATCACATACAAAGACCTTCTTGACCTTGGTCCCTCATATCTGTGGACTGCACCAGGACAGCTTGGCTCATCTGCACATAGGCAAAATCAACAACAGCCTATACATGCATATTCTCTGTGGTGGCCCCCAGCTTAGGGAATGGCCTGCTAGAAGAGGCCCGGAAAGCTCCCACTCTCCTGGCTTTCCACAAACCATGCAAAACTGAATTATTCAGGGGAGCTTTTTAAAGTCGGTAATAGGGCTGTGCTGTAAGAAAATGGCTTAGAGAGATACTTTGGAAAAAGGATAAGGATTATAGCCTCTACTACTGTGTATTTTCTGTTTCTGCAAATATGCTCCTGCTGGGTAGTTTCACATTGTTTAATATGTCATGACAAATTACTTATGTTTTGTTTCACCATGGTTTGCAGCTCTGTATTTGTATTTATGCTTGTTTTTCAATTTTCTGCACACCCTATTGTATTGTTTATTGAATATCCCAGCCGCTCATCATATTGATTTATACTGTGTAATCTGTCTTGAGTCTCAGTGAGAAAGGCAAACTATAAATAAATAACTATTTTGTTCATTTGCTGTAAATGGCTGATGGTAATGACTTCTCTTTTGACAGTGCTGCAGATCATTGAATTGGGTTTTTAGACACATGAGGTTTGTTAAAGTTCCCCTTTCTTGTACTATTAAACCATGAACTTATGTTAGCCACCCTATTAGGGTGTGTGTTAGAATGGAATTGCACAGAACCATTTTGGTGGGGGATTGTGAAGATTAAAGGGTGAATAAACAGTTGGAAGCCTGGGCCTGCAGGCCAAGCCTGTATAAATAGCTTCCTTCTTACCTAGATTTGTATTCTATGAATGAGTTCCATGCATGCTGAATAGTTTCTGCCACACAGAATGCTATGTCTTTTGCTAAGACTTCCGTTTGTGCGAGGGTCCATTGAAAACCATTGATCTTGCACAAACACAAGCTTTAGAGGATGATGAAATGCACTCCATGTCAAAGGAACTCATTGATAAGATCTAAGCCCTAGTCCTTAATTTCAGTGGCCTAGCACTATAGCAGAATTGTCCTCTTGCACTGATTGCTGACATGTGGAGACAAATGAACAGGAATTGTCCATCTGGTCGTGTGTTCGGTAGTGCAGGAGGGAGGAGATTTTTACGTGTTCAACTTTTTTCCTTTCAACACTGCCAGGCCAAAGCAAGAGTAAAATTCCTCCCAAGCCAATTATGTTCAGATTCTTCTGCAAAGAGGGAGAGAGCGTTACTTCTAGTGAGGCCTGTCAGCCTCTCAGGCTTAATTTTTACTAAGTTGGCTAGCATGCACCTTGACTGTGCTGTGCGAGATCTCAGGTGGGGGCTCACATTACTGAATGTTTCTCCAAACTCAACAAAATTCTTTTTGCACAAAAAAAAAGGTTGGGGAGAGAAAGCCTATCCTTCTCTCTGATGTGCCAGTTTTCATTGTGTAGAATGGCCCCACCTACAGACCAAAATGATACAATGGATATATACATATTTACCATCACAGGGAGAACTAGATGTCTGTCCGGCCTGATTTTAAAACAAAGGTGGCAGCTAGGAAGATCTTATACTTGCAGTCTTTCATGCACCCAGTGTGTCTTTTAAAACATTATGTGCAGTTGCAGCATGCCAGAGTTCCATGGCCTGTGTGGCCACTGTGGTTGCATGCTTACATTGCATGCATATCAGCACTGCACACATAGAAAAGCAGATGGAATGAGACACTGGGAGCATGCAAGATCAGACAACTGAGCTTCTCTTACTCATCAGTGTCACACATAAGTCAGACCTCGGTCTCTGCTAGCAGAGAGCAAAAAAAACACCCAGCCTTCATGTAGCTGCAGATAACTGCAACTGAACACTTTTCCACCATAACTTAGTCAGCCGGTCAAGATTCCCAAATAGTTTTTCCTTGCTTCCTCATCTGTGCAGTATCTGACACGTCTCATCTCTGACATGGTTCTTACAACTTTCCCTTTGTGTTTTGCTTTGGCAACCTTTGCTTAACCTACATTACTTTCAAAGCAAAGCAGCGGGTTACCTAAAGCCAAGCCAAGCTTAAATTAAAAAAAAAAAACATTTCCAGAGAGGGGCTAGAAGAAATACACTGTGGATCTCTTGTGCTGTTGGCCTCGCACACATATTTTCATGTTCTCAACTATGAAAACTAGAAGCCTACTGTTCTTTCAGAAACAGGTACAAAAAGAAGCAGAAACACGTACAAAAAGAAGCAAGACTGGTTTGCAGTAATGCACGTTGTATACTAGATTCCACACAGACTTGCATCAGAAGAACTTGCACGATTCTCCTTCCATGAACAGTGACAAGCTGGAAACTGGTTTTGAAAAGTCTTGGTTAAAGTAGTATTCTTTTAACTGCATGTCTGATTATCAATTTGGCCTGTTGTAGGGATGTTTCCTCTGTGGAACTGCTGATGAACAATCACCAGGGGATCAAAGCAGAAATAGACGCCCGTAACGACAGTTTTACGACCTGCATTGAGCTGGGCAAATCCTTGTTGGCGCGGAAACACTACGCATCAGAAGAGGTTTGGTGATTTCTGTGTCTGCATGAGAGCTGCAGCTTAGACGTATATCGGTACTGCTGTGTTGTATCAGATCCATCTGTGTTAACTGAATCTCCTTTCTTCACCAAGCTGTTTTATATTATTCTCTAAAGATGTTGCCTTATAAGCCTCGATTATTAAAAACATTATTCTCCTTGTTCTTGTTTACAAATGGTAGTAATAAGCATGCATTAATATTGGCCAGATCACATTTTCACTTTATTGCTGCCTCTCGAGCAACTACAGATTAAGCAAGAGGCAAAGGAAGACATTGGTTTCTTTTAATATTTGCTGTGGTTTTTTTATGGTCACTTAAATGTGAAGGACTGCAGAGAAGAAAGCCTGGAGAAGTTGTGTCCTAGTGATCACGCAGGGTCCAGGAGCACTAAAGACAGCCACTCTGATCAATGACAGTAAGAAATATAGAACACAGTCCTAACTTCTTATCTATTTGCCCTCCAGATCAAAGAAAAGCTATTGCAGTTGACAGAGAAGAGAAAAGAAATGATTGACAAGTGGGAAGACAGATGGGAGTGGCTGAGACTGAGTAAGACTTCCTTTTCTGTTTTTTTATCTATTTATATATTTACATTTATACCCTGCTTTTCTCCCTGATAGGGATCCAAAGTGGCTTACATCATTCTCCTCTCTTCCTTTTTATTCTCTCAGCAACCCAGTGTGACAGGTTATGCTGTGAGTGTGACTGGCCCAAGGCCACCCAGTCAGTTTCCATGGTAGAGTGGGGAATCCAAACCTGGGTCTCCCAGATACTAGCCCAACATCTCTAACCACTGCACCACACTGGTTCTCAGAGCTTTTTTTTTCAGATTGCTAACATCCCTAGGTAGCATAAAGCCTTATGCACATTTATCCTAATGATAGCTACAGTGATAACAGTAGGTGTACTGCTGCCAGCCCATTCACAAAATTATTTGCACAAATGGGTCATTCTCATGAGCCAGCCTGACATGTGAATTGGGTCTCAACTGTTAAGTTTGGCTATCATTAGGAAAAGATGAAAAAAAAGATGAACATGAAATATACAAAAATATAAGATGATGAAGATGAAGCAGAAACAGTTTTTTAGTAAATGACAGTCCAGGGTTTTTTTAGGCACATGGCAGTGATTATTGATATGAGATAGTACACGTGCAAATCTACCTTCACTCGTAAATGTTGACTATCTCTGACAGCCCTGAAGATGTCCCCAATGGTGAGCTAACCATTGAGACACACCAGTGAAAGACAACAATCATCAAAACATAGTGGTGGATGTTGCAAACAGGCCTTGATTCATCAGTGAATTTTAACAATCTTTAGATTGCTACCATGCATTTGTATAACAAACACTTATAAAGTCAGGAAGGAAGACAAATACCACTTTAAAAAAATTCTTCTCTTTTACTTTATACCTGGTGTTTCTCCCCGATGGAGACCTAAGTAGCTTACATCATTCTCCTCTTCTCCAGTTTTTCCTCATAACAACCCTGTAAGGTAGGTTAGCCTGAGACTGGCTCATGGTCACCCAGGCAGAGTGGGAAATCGAACCTGGGTTGCCCAGACCTTAGGCTTTCAGTCTAGCCACTATACTACACTGGCTTTTCTAAATGTAGCACCCATGGTTTGGTTTCACTCATGCAGGGTCAGATGGCTGTCACTGAGTGGACTGTTTTGACGCTTCTGATCCATACAGGTCTGGTCCATACATGGTCTACTTCCACTCATATCAGTTGCTGTTGGGATATATACTTAACAGGAACCTGTGCAGGCAGTATAATCAGCATAGCTGATTTCTTGTGTTCACCCTGAAGATATCCTTGTAATAAAGTTACCTGAGATTGCCCAGGACATTTTCAAATGTCTGGTCATGGCCTGCCCTGGTAAACCAGGAGCTGAATAAAACACCATCTGTGGAAAGATGTAACTTTCAGAGCAAATAAGCTGGAGTTTTTAAGGGAACATCAATTATCATATAGAGCGTGGATACATTTTTGTAGCATTTATTGAACTAAATGTTTATATGTTTCTTGTATTTGCTTAGTTTTGGAGGTGCACCAGTTTTCAAGGGATGCCAGTGTCGCCGAGGCCTGGCTGCTAGGGCAGGAGCCATACCTATCAAGTCGCGAGATCGGGCAGAGTGTGGACGAAGTGGAAAAGCTTATCAAGAGGCATGAAGCCTTTGAAAAATCTGCAGCTACTTGGGATGAGAGATTTGCAGCACTTGAAAGACTTACTACGGTAAGCGACAAGGAGCCTTTTTTTAAAAAAAAATCAGCACAGTTTATTTTTATGTGCCTTTGATGCTTGGAGACAATTCTTAATGTGTTTTTCTTCATCCTGTAGATGACACGGAAGTAGCCACAAGGTGCAGTTTTCTTAGAACATTTATCTGTCTTCTCATTGGCTTCTGTTTTTCTTGAATTCCGCCCCCCTCCCCCAGTCACTTTCCTCTTGTTTCATCCTCTCAGATTCTAAACTGAGAGCTGGCAGAGGACAGTGACAGAGACGGTGAGCTGAGAAGTCACCATTTCAAGACTCACCTCCACCACAATCTCATGAGGTGGTCTTAAGGCAAGCCACTACCCCACAATATGGGGGTGTGAATAAAACTTACCTCTCTAACTGGGTTGCTGTAAGGAATCCTGAAATAATCTGTGTGAAGCACATTGGACATGCAAACTGTATTATAAACATGCTAGACATGTTTTTTATTATATCACATGAGAAGACACTTGAAGAATCTCAGGGGGAATCTGTTTGGGAACTTTCTCCCTCTCCAGCTCTTTGGAGCTTTAAGTTAATTTCTGCATTCCCCCCCCCCCCGCCCCCGCGCTCCCCTTTCACCGCTGGTCACTTCCTTCTCAGTTTTGTGTCTCCTAAAGCATTCTGAGGCCTTGGGGCTTTTGGAGGGTAGAGGTGTCTTTTTTTTAAAATTCACAAACTGATATTTTCTTCTATATACCTATTCCCAGAATATACAGTATCCCCTATCTTGTCTGTTATTGGCTTCACTTCACTGCCCCACTTGATAAGCACTCAACCATCAAGCTTCTATTAGAGTGATTAATATTTATTTCTAGAGTTCCAAAATTAACCAGGTGCATTTTTAAATCTGAGTTGTTTTACATATGTGGATTTTTTCCTACACTTTTAAAATGTTCCTGCCTTTAAAATGCTGACATCGATCATAATATATAATTAATCTGGAGGTAAGAAAAGTACAACAGAATATCGTTAAATACTTTAAAATATAGTAAAAGAGAGAGAGAAAATGTTTTTGAAAATTCTGTTATAAACCCGAATATGATATTTAGATGATATATGGTTATTGTATTCTAGACAATCTTTGTAATGGGTACCTTAATCTTTCTTTAGTGTAATTCGTATTCCTGTTCCTTTTTGTTTGGTATCCCTTTTATTGTTTAGAAAATAAAAACATATATATTTTAAAAAATAAAATACTGACATCTCTGCTCAGTGTGAGAGTAGCTGTTCCTTCTATAACCCTCAGGAAGAAGCTAGGTTCATGTGTCCCCTAACCTATGTGGGGCATAAAGTGTAGGAGAGACTGATGAAAATCTCAGAAGCCCCTTTCTGAGTAACAAACTTAGCGGTAAGGCCCCCACAAATACCATCACTTTTCGTGTTGCCTCTACCAGCTGTCCCCATCAGATCTCATGTTCTTACTGTTGTCTTCCCCTTCTGCTCTAGGCTGGGTTACTGCTTTGGCCTCAGTAATGAGGGGAAATTTGTGCATGTGTGTGTTTTAAACTGGCTTCTCTCTTGCATTAATCTCTGCAGTTGGAATTGTTGGAAGTACGTAGACAGCAAGAGGAGGAAGAGCGGAAGAGGCAGCCTCCTTCTCCAGAGCCAAGCCCCAAGACTGGAGAGGAGACTCAGCAATGGTAAGTGTGTGGGTTGTCTGGGCCAGGCAATGAAAAATGAAGAGTTTATTCATGAAGTACAAAGCCTGGAAGCCCTTTGAGAAGGGAGAAATAAACTGCTGTCTGGTTGCCTGCCCCTGAGCTAAAGCCATCTGCAGACTAGCATAAGCAAAAGGGAGCTCCCTGCTTATTTACAATGTAAATATCAGCAGTGGAGAATGTGGCCAAGGAGGGAAGGGAAGAGGAAGCAGAAATGCAGGGATGAAATTCAGATAGATGTATATTGGCTGCAGAAGGGAGGACTTAAGAGGTTACGCCAAAGTCCTGTCAGTAGAGATGCGTATTATGGCAGGGTTTGGAAGAAAACAGGGCAGGGCACCATGTCAGTGTTTTGAGAAGGGGTTTCAAGCACAAGGGACAGCATGAGAAAGAGTGGAGCCACTTAAGGGAACAGGAGATTTGTGAATGACTGAGAGTTGGCAGAATTGGAGGCAGGAAAGCCATGAACAGAGATGTGTTAAGACATAAAATGAGAGTGGGCAGCCTGTGGAATGCTTTGCAGGTAAGGAACAAGGAGTTTTACATCCACTAGAGGTAAAAATTTCTTTAGCAGCAGAATTCTGCATGAATGTGAGAGGAATAAGGAGTGCCCCAGGAGGGCACTGAACTGAGGAGAAGTGGAGCTTGACTCCCTGGTGTGCAAGTCAGTCACATTAGTAAAACTAAGCAGGGAAATTGCCTTTATGGAATCCAAAGCAGTGGTTTTCAAACTGTTTAATGGAACCACCTGAGGATTCCTTAAAATGAAGAAATCAGTAATGGCAGATGAGCTTTCTTGAGAGAAAATGTTCTGCCACTGCTGATTTTCCCCCTGCAAAGTGCAGCTATGTGAGATTGTCAAGCGTTTGTATGCTAAGCAATATTCTCTGTTCATTGGGCGGCTGGGAAGTCCAATAGGCCCTGGCCAGCATCGCATATGAACTGAGTATACCTCACAGCTGAGTTTGCTGCAGTGTGCTGGGGTTCTTGGCAGATATACTGCAAATGACTTTGTGTGTGAAAATTTGTCTAATGTTTTCCTGTTATTCCCCCCCCCTTTCCCTCCACAGGGATGGCACAAAAGGAGAACAGGTCTCCCAGAATGGTTTGCCACCAGACCAGGAATCTCCCCGGGTTAGTTACCGCTCCCAAACGTACCAAAACTACAAAAACTTTAATAGCAGATGGACTTCTAGTGATCGGCCTCGGTCTGGACTCTGAAACACACAGTCACATGCAGGCCACTTGCTGCCTTTCTTTTGGTTTCTCCTTGATTTTTTTGCCTGCAAAATTCCCTTTTCTGTTTCTCCTCCCCTGCCATCCCCAGCTCATTCATTCAACTTTTATTTAATAGCCATCACACACACTCACATCTACTTTTTTTGACTTGATATTGCTTGATTTTAATACTTGCTCCTTTGAATGTTTTCAGTTGCACCAGGACAACACTTTTGTGTCATGCTCTTGGTTGTGAGTTTTTCATTGCATTAATAGATATTTGCAGCTAATGCCATCCCCCTTTATGTGGGTAGATTGAAAAGTAATGAAAGATTTCATCACCAGGAAGACGAGAAGTAGAGTCTGACAGGTATGATGCTTTGAGCTATACTAACAAGTTGAAGTGTAGCCACGCTAGCAAGCCAGCTGCGTAATCAGCAAATGTGTACATTGTCACAGCTTATAGACTGAAGAGAGTCTGGCAGAAAAGGTTTTGGGGAGGGAGGGCACAATGCAGGAAAGGGAGAAGCATCTGTATCCAGAGTAAAAGAGCCTAGAGTTTAGCAAGTTGTTTAACATTCCCAGCAAAATGAACCCGCAAGCCGATGATGAAGGTAAACAGCCAGAATGCTCCAAAAATTAGCAGTCAGCTTGATCTTTGGTTTCCAGTGATCTTTGTAAGTAAGTTTGCCTTGCGCTGGGTTCAGCTAGGCTCATAGCCCAGCATAGAAGATTAACAGGGAGATAGTAGTTTGCACCAATAAGCAAATGTAGGATTCAACCATCCATCCTATTAAACATACAAACCCATGAAGCCGCCTTCAGGTACTTGATCTATCAAGGTCAATATTGTCTGCTCTGCCTAGCAGTGGCTCTCCAGGGTTACAAGCGCATAAGCCTCATTTAAATGGATGGTATTTGCATAAAGATTTCCAGCTCAGTCCTTTAAAGAAGGACCAGTCATATTGGGGGGAGGGTGGCTGAAGAGTCACAGTGAAAACAGAGAATTTGCACCTGAGCAGTCTTTGCCACAACAAGGGCAATTGCAGTTTCAGAAATGATACTAAAGTAAATGAAATTAAGAGCACCCAAACTGTACATTTTTAAAAACCCAGATGAAACGCTCACCTATTTATATTATTGGAAACTACTCAGTTCCTGTTCTTCCATTGTGCCAAGTAAATTAAGCCAGAAGAGCTCTTGAACATCTGTATCCCTCTTCACTCTTTGCGTTGCCTCCACTCATTTGTCTATGCATGGTGAGAAAAAAGAGAAATGCCTCCCCCCATGCGTTCATCAGTTAACACATCACATGCAGCTTCCTGTATTCTCTTCCCCACACATTGGCCAGGGGATGAGGAAACATCTGTTGTGTAGGGAAGAATCCCACCTGTGGGTTGGAGGCACAACTTTGATGCCGTCCTTTAGTTTTATGTTTGTTTCGGCCAGGGTTTTTTTTCTGGGAAAAGGGAGTGGAACTCAGTGGGTTGCCAGCTCAGGGGGCAACTCTTGGCGGGAGGTGGTGCCCCGGTACCACATGTGCGCGCAAAGTGCACACATGTTCCCAGGGCCAATGACGTTACTTTGGGTCAGCTGGAACGAGAGGGAATTTTTAAAAGTTTTAATCGCCCTTGGCGAAAATGGTCACATGGCTGGTGGCCCCGCTCCCTGATCTCCAGACCGAGGAGAGTTTAGATTGCCCTCCGCGCTGCTCCAGCGGCACAGAAGGCAATCTAAACTCCCCTCTGTCTGGAGATCAGGAGGCGGGGCCACCAGCCATGTGACCATTTTCAAGCGGTTCCGGAACTCCATTCCACCGTGTTCCAGCTGAAAAAAAGCCCTGGTTTTGGCAAAGAGGGAGCTTGCCTTTGTTAATGGCTTCACCCCTTCCCTTCTCCCTTAAGTGGAAACGTACTGTAGGGAGGAGAAAAGGGAATAGGATTGTGTGTTAGTGGTAACATTACCAAAGGGAAACATGAGTTGAACCCAAAGAGAATGGGATAGGTAAGCACGAGTAAAAAGCTGTGGGAGAAAGAAAGGATGGAACTCTCTTCTAGTCCATCACAGAGGGTCATTAGTCATAGGGTTCACATGAACACTTAATGGAGCATACATAGGCTTCCATCTTCCTGCCCACTTTATAGTGCCTGTTTGAAGTCTCTAGTCACTGATTCTATGGCACAATTTAAATGCAATATTGGTAAGCAGTGTTGGTGAGTGACTTTTCATAGGGTCAACATCTCATTTAAAATGTGCTGCAACCTGTGTAAAATAGCTACCTACATAGGGACATAGCTAGATATAATACTGTTCCCAGATCCACCCTAGGGAGAGGCTTTCATTTTGTAGTGCCTAAGAAAGCTGTTTGAGTGTGCCACAGGAGCCCAGTTCTGGTTGCAATCACCCAATTCTGGCGTGGGGAAAGAGGGACCTCTGCCTTCCCGCCAAACCATTTTTCTGGTCCAAAATGGTGCTATGGGGATGTCTTTGCCAATACACACAACCATTGCCATTTTGGGTCAGACAAACAGTGCAGAAGGGAAGGCAGGAGCCCCTCCTCCCCCCTGCCATGGTAGTCCCAATGAGAATTGGGCCCTTGTGGTGCTCTTAAACAGCTTACCCAGGCACTACAAAATGGAGGTGCATCCTCCTGGGTTAACACATCTAGTTGTGCCCAAAGTAAACTTCAAGGACCTCAAGGCTGCATACATAGGGGTTACCTCATTTTATCCTCACAACAAACCTGTGAGAGAGGTTATGTTGAGATGCAGTCACTTGACCAAGACCATTCAGTATGCTTTATTGTTGAACAGGGATTTGATATTTTAAGTTACACCCTTCTAGCTAAAGCCCATTGACCTCAATGGATTTAGAAGGGTGTATATCTTGCTTAGAACTACACTGCTAGTTTTCCCCGATTCATACCCAATGTTACAACTTCTACCTAGGCACATTTACACTGCAGACTTACCGTGATTGAACTGCTGTTCTTTCTTCCTAGGGAATCCTGGGAAATGTTCTGTCAGAAATTTTCAGTCTCTCAATGAGAGAACTCTCAGAACCCTAACCAAGCTATATTTCCCGGGATCCTTTGGGGGGGAGGCCTTGACATTTCAATTGCTATAATACTGATAGAAGTTTGTAGTGTGGATATATCCTAGGAGGCGAAAGTTGAAGTGAAGGTTACATGCCCTACCCACCATGAGAACAGGTGTTTAACTGTTGTCCAGTGTGTTTCAGGTGGGTAGACATATTGGTTTGCCTTAGAAAAGCAAGATTCAAGTAGCACCTTAAAGGCCAACAAGATTTCCAGGGTATAAGCTTTCATGGGTCAAAGCTCCCTTTGTCAGACAAAGGACTTAAATCTTGTTGTCCAGTGGCCACTCATAAATGAGAATCATCAATCCTCATATAAACACATATTGAAAGAGCAGAGAATAACCTTACATTGATTGTGGATAGCAATAACAATTGTTCAAAAAGTGTTAAAGAATTTTTAATTTGTACTATGTGATCTTGCACATTAAGTTATCTATATTGTCTCAATCAGTTACCCCCTTTAGCTATTTTCTTGTTTTCACAAAAAGAGATAACGGTATGATTCTTTTCGATTTGCCTAAAGAGTAACCAGCACTGAATGAGGTTTCTCTGGATGTATGTTATTTTGTTTTATAGCTATGTATTTCCCCCCTGAATGTATTTACATTGTGATCACCACGTGCTTCAGGGTCTGTTTTTGGCCCCTACTTTATCAAAGCCATGGGAGATAAATCTGGCTCCATTTGTTATTTCTACAGAATGAGTACTAGCTATTAGAGCTCACATTTACAAAGTGTATCTTAATGAAGTTTGTGAAATCAGAAACAAGAACTAGGATTTATACTTTCTTTGCAAACTTGTCTTTCTCCATCATCATGCATGTTTCTCTTTTTTTCTCTCTTGTCAGGATATCAGCACATAGCTTCTTAATGCTTTTTTAGATTTCTCCATACCAGTGTATTTATATGTTTTGGTGCTTCCTCTACAACAAGTAGTTGGGTCTCTGCCCCTCAAAGTGCATTCACGTGCAGGAATCACAGAAGTGCCTTTTTTGACATTTGAATAATAAAGGGAGCATTCCGATTTGTTCTGTCTCAAAACCATGAATGCCTTAAGAGATTTTGGATTTTCTGATATTGGCTACATAGAGCTAGCATTCAATGCAAAAACTAGAAAAATATGCGAAGTCTCAGACTGTGAGGCGCTACAATACTCTTCTCTGTTGAACATAGCCTACATTTGTGGTCCAAAAAATGTATCTTCAAATTGCATTATTTCACAGAACAATGTATAGGCAATTTTTTTGCACTGTCCTCTTCATTCCTCATCTTACAGTGAAGAGGATCAAGGGAATAAACGGAAAGTAAGATTGATTCATGCACTTTGAAAAGCAAAGGGGTATTTCAAGTCACATCCTCCGCTGCCATGTTGCATGTTATGGACAGGATTTAAATACCTCAAGAATAGCCACTAAATTGACTTGCAGTTAATCTCCCAATGACAAAATGTGTATTCATAATGTGCTTGTGTTTATCTGTTGTTTGTTATTAACAATTGTCACCCATGGTGTTGTTTCTGCATGCTCAAAGCATGTTTCCATTAAAGTTTATTTAGCTCTTCATCCTTTTTTTATGTGTGTCCTCATGCATTATTTGCATATATGTTTATTTTTCTTTTTTATGTTTGTTGTTGCAAAATATCTATAAAAACAGGGTAAAGGAATATTCACCAAGGGCTGTTTAATAAGTCTCTAGCACAGCAGCAAGAGCTGGATCCACAACTCCCTTGTGCTGTGCCAGTGCCGCTTCCTCCTCCTGCAGTGCAGACAACCAAGCCCTGGGCTACTCAGCAGCCAGTTACATAGCCCTGAGAATGTTGTTTGCCAAGAAACATCAGTGCTTGTGTCATAGCTGTGTGTCTGGCTCCCTGGTTGACGCAGGGCTTGACTACCAGAGTACTCCCCAACAGGGATGGGAGGGCCACAAGAATCCAGATCAAAACTTCTGTGGATTGGGTCCAGGGTTTGCATACCCGATACATTCACCATGCTATGTCCCATTTACAGAAAGCAGATACAGAATTTTAGCAGGAAAGAGGCCCATAGGTCTCCTTAAACATTCTCCAACTTGATGCAGGATATTCTGTATTTAAAAGATCTGTGACATCTGGCCGGTGAACCTTTCATGGCAAATCTTCAAAGAAGGAAATTTAACAAGCTCTCTCATTACCCGGAACCTTCAGTTTCCAATGCTTAACTGCTGCTAAATTGGTTTTTGAAAACATTTCCACAATTCTCAAGCCTACATTCCCATAGTGTCTTTTCATATCCCACCTCCACTTACCCAGGTCTGAATAAGCACCAGAAAGTTACACTCCCATTTATCAAAATTTCCAATCAGCTGAACATTTGGGTTGTCTTCTAAGTCATTAAGAAAATGACAGAGAGCTAAACAGAAGTGCCTGGTAAGAGTTTCAGAACTGACAGTTCTCACTCAGAAAAATTGGCTGACGATAAAATTGAATGGATTGTAGGGGGAGGGAATAGAGAGAGACATTTTGCTGCGCTTCAGTGAAGGTTAGAAAACTAAAGCTGGGGAACACAACCTAGCTGAGCTACAGAATTTGGATTTAAGTTGATTTAGACCTTTTAAGTCAATTGTGGGTATATTTAACTTTGGATGATTGGGGAAGGCAATGGCAAACCACCCCGTAACAGAAGTCTGCCAAGAAAATGTCATGATGCAGCGTCCCCCCCATGGGTCAGTAATGACTCGGTGCTTGCACAAGGGACTACCTTTACTGTTTACCTTTAACTTTGAATGACTTACATATTTAGGCCATGCAAGAGAACTTTAAAAAAACCCATGATCCTATGCATAAACTCCTCAAGTTCTGGAATAAATTGTGCAAATTAGTGTGACATGCATAAATGTGATAACTGGCATATATTCTGACCTTTTAAATTGGCTTATATTATTCATTGGTATTGGCAGGGAAGGAGGGTGGCTGGTGGAACTCTGCATGTCTTTAGAGGTTGGCAAACATACTGATAAGCTATGGGAAGGGAGATAACCACTATTCATGATGTTCAGGCACAGATAATACTTGCAGAAACAAATGACAAATTTACAGCTTCCCACATAATAATTGTGCTGCTTTTCCGTTGTCCAAAATTTGGCCAAAGCAGTGGAAATGTCTTTTAATTTTCCTGCCCTTTACAAGTCCCTGCTTGTCCTCCATGTAAAAATGGCACAGTATGTTTGTAATCTACTACTAAAGCACTGAGCAGCGCTGGGCTTTAGTAACTCGCTAATAATAACCCCACTCTTCAGCTGTGTAACTCTTTGTGGGCTGCTACCAGTGGCTTTTCCTTGGCATAGAGTTAAAAGCCAAAATCTGTTGATAAATGTATTGATCCCTACTTGGGACTAAGCTGGCATTGCAAAAGGTTACAGCTTTCAGGATTCCGATTTAAAATGATTTGAGGGTGAAATGGCTGCTGAAGACATCAAGAATGTGACCGGTCAGAGCTGCCCCCTCTAGGCATCTCAGTTACAGTACAACGGGCAACGCGACCAACAAAGCGAGTGATGGCCAAAGCCTTGGTTCTGTCTTTGTTTGGGGGTAAATAGACGTGTGATGTTGAGTGGTTGTAGTGTTTTCCCAGTTCCTTTAACACACAATCTGATCCTCCCCATTCCAAAGTTCATTAGAGACTCTGAAAGAATTTGACAATTTGACCTTCAACCTATTGCATTCTCATTTACCTCTCCCTTTAACTTTGCCTGCCTTTGAAGATTAGCTCTTAACTAAGGTGATGGGCAGGATGAAAAAGCATGTTACCCTCCTCCTTTCTAATACCTGCATGTTGTCTTTTGATTACTTTGTTATGCTGGGGATGGGGTAGGCAGTAAGGAGGAAATCGCATTTGCAGAAACCCATCTAGAGTTCTAGGGCCAATCAGGGTTTTCCTATGACAGTAACCTTTTACTGGATTAGTACATTGTTAAAGTAACTGCACTGATTCAATAGCAGTAATTTTAATAAATGTATGGAGGAGGGCTGGTATGATTTTTTTTTCTTTCTGCACTCAGAAACGTGAGATTCTTACTGTTGCAATATATGAGCAAATGTGTTCACAATTAAATTACATGGCTGCAGTCTGGGGACTGTTAACATGAACAGTTTTCCACTGCCAGTTATGAAATGTCAAAGCCCTATACATATGGAGCACTGGGATTCTCCATAGCCATTAATGGAGAAATCCTTGTTGCCTGTATGGGGATTGCATTTGCTAGATTATGGGTTTATGAATTTGTCTAGCAGAGACATGTGCGGTAAAACTCTCACAGGAGGTCTATCTCCTCTCCTACCTTAGTTTCTTCACTGCTATCAATTGGGTACTAATTTACTGATACTTTCTAATTACTTTGGCCCTTTTCCCCACAGTGGGGTGTAAGAGTAGTTTACCTGGCTGCATTGCTCTGCACACAGTGTGCAAGATTTGCAAATGCGCATTAAGATTTTCTTGTATTGGAAAAATGACTTTTTGATTCCTCGTTATTGAATGCGGTCTGTTTTTCACTCCTCTTTCTTAGATGGGAGAAACCAGGGAAGCCAATGAAATGGTAAATGGAGCCACAGATCAGAGGACAAGCTCCAAAGAGACTAGTCCAGTTCCTTCCCCAACTGCAGATCGCAAAGCCAAGGCAGGACTCCAGGCTCAAACTGCTGCCACACTCCCAGCCAAAACGCAAGAGATACCTTCTGCTCAGATGGAGGGCTTCTTGCATCGCAAACATGAATGGGAGTCGCACAGCAAGAAAGCGTCAAACAGGTATTGTAGACTGAATAGAAATGGGGCAGATAGTTAATAAATATGATTTTTGGTCCTGTCCAGTCCAATTGTCTCAGTATAGTGCAATTAAAAATATACTATAAGTTCCCTCTCCTGTCCAACCATGGGCACAGTGGATGGTGAGATGGGGAACAGGAATTGAATGTGTACTCCTCACTGGCTGGTGGTTCAGGTGTGGTCCTTTCAGTAGCCTTACACCCTTGGGGTGGCCGCAGGAGTGCAATGAGGTCACTTCTGGAACTGACATCATGTGCACACAAAGAAGGAAGCCCTGGTAACTACCAGGCCCCCCTCTTCTGCTGGTTGCCATGGAAACCTGGCCACCCTTCCTCCATAGCCTCTCCCCTTCGCCTGCTTCCTCATCTCTTTCCCACCCACCAGCTAACTTACCTTTATCTACCTCCCTGGTTGTTCCTTCCTTTCCTCCACTTGGCAGCCTCTACCCTGTTGCACAGTGCCAGCTGCTGGGCCAGGCCATGTTGTGCAGTGGGGAACCCTCAAGGACTTCCAGAGGCGTACCTCATTTTTCCCTTGTATCCCCTTCCCCATAATATTTACACCTGAGGCTCTGTGTATGTGTGTGGAAATAAAAGGAGTTTTGGTTCTGACTAGGGCCCTTCTGAGGTAAAGGTTTAAGTCAGCATAAGGAAAAGCTGTAATAAAGGTCCAAGGCAAGACTAAAACTAAAACCTTACAGAAGTATTTATTATTGTTGTTGCTTTTGTTATAAAAGAATTTCTCTGGGCACATGCAAAATCCAAACCTTTACATGTAAACCTGTTTCGCTTCTCCTGGCCAGCTGCTTTTATTTGCATATTTAAAGCTACAGGTATAACAAAAGCTCAAGAGTTTTTTAGCTTACTGATGACTGACCTTACTCTCATCCTGTTATTTTCCTTCTCTCAAAGATCCTGGCATAATGTGTACTGCGTTATTAATAACCAAGAGATGGGCTTTTACAAAGATGCAAAAGCCGCTTCCTCAGGCATCCCCTACCACAGTGAGATTCCAGTGAGTCTGAAAGAAGCCATCTGTGAAATTGCAGTTGAATACAAGAAGAAAAAGCATGTATTCAAGCTAAGGTAAGACCTTTATAATTTGGAGGGAGAAAGTTATGTGGAAGAGGCCTCCTTTCCTGATAGAGATGGCACTGTTTCCCCCTATATCACTGGTTTCCAACCTTGTCACCATCAATTTTGTATGCCAAGAAAACCCAGTGCCACTGTGATAGAACAGCAGTGTGTGGCAGAGGACAGAATCAAGAACATGTGCACTCAGTTCATGGGCTGGGACACCTGTGAGCCATTCAGCTGTTAAGCAGTGGCTCACCTGTGATTCCCTATGCCCTTGGCTTTCTGGATAGTGTTATATCCAGATATTATATCACAAGATCAGGGACCCAAGGAATCATAAAGCAGGGAAGATAAATTGTTAATACAATACAATACAATTATACAATAATAATTCCCTCCAGCCCACACCTCCCAAATAACTATGGTCTCTTCAGGGATTGAACAGGCCAATTTCCCCATCCCCCTTTGTTTTCCTTTTTTTTAAAAACTGTTCCTCAACTGCTGAAAACATTCCATACTTCCTGGACCATGCTCAGCCTTCACTGGAAAGGAGAACTTAAAAAAAAATTCATATAGGAATGTTTTAATCATACCTAGGGAGTAGCCCAAGTTTGAAAAAAAACACTACCTTGTCTGTGAGTGGTCCCAGTTTGGTACCTTTTTTATAGATGCTTGATGTGACTACAGTCTCCATGACTTCTTGTGGGGGGGGAGGTTGGGTTTTTTTTAAAATAGTTTTATTTTTATAATTGAAGCTTTGGGGTTTGTTTAGTGCTCAGTAAGGGCAATGCCTGCACTCAGGGTGCCACCCAGTATTCGCTTGGTCTATTATGCTAGAATTAGAGGCTTGAACCACACAGTAGGCTTGATGGAATAGCTAAGAAACAGGTTTATTGCCATGGTATATGTGGCTTGGTTGTTTCTTTGTTTTCCATTTCTTCAGCCCTTTCAATATTGCAGTCACAGAGTTACTGGAGGGATGGGCCCTGAGAAAGCATAACAGCTACAAAGGAGGTTTCTTGTTTGTTGATTCAGATTTATAACATGGAACAAAAAGGCTTTCAGCTTTTAACTGTTTTTTACAGGAATGCACTCAAACCTTTGTAACACAGAGCAGATTGGCTTCCCCCCTTTTAAACAGTTTTTGACAGGAATAGCACAGAAACCCCTACCTATCTTCAAAATACCTACATTCCATAATGGACGTTCTGCCTAACTAGCAGACCTCCTAACCCTTCTCCCACCAAAAATTTTTTAAAAACGCACCCGACTCTGTCACTTGGCCAGTAGTTAAACTGTCAAACGCCTTTTTTCCCCTTTTCAACATCCCAGTCCACCATTTGAACATGATTGGCTGAGCCTCCTGGAGGGTGAAACTTGGCTATTGAAGTTGGTCTTAGAGGAATGATAAGACATCTCCAACATTCTCCCTTTTCCCCTCTGAGTTCATCATTATGTACATTCAACCATTTTGAGTCAGTTTCCATTCTTCTTCCCTCCTCCTTTATCTTCAAGAGGCAATGCAATCAGATCTTTTTTTAAAGGTCTGTAAGAAGTTTTTCAAGGGTTAAAAATGAATCCTCCCCTGATTAACAAGCAAGAAGGGGTTCGATATTACATTAGATGTAAATGGACAATGCAAAGCAGAGTATCTCAGCAGCATATTGGACACAGGAAAAAATTGAGGAATTATTTAGCTTTTTAAAATAATATAGACCGAGAGAGCCCAGCCCACTGATAAGAGAAAATTAATACTTTGAAGAAATTTGTGTATCCCTCAATGAAGTCAAAGCCTCCAGCAATGTGACTCGCTGGTGATTTTCCACGTCGTTGTATTATTTTTATTATCTCCATGTATTATTAATAGTAGTCTAATGTGGCCATGCGCTGAGAAAATATGCTGCCTTCCCACATCCAGATGACTCAGAGGGAGACAAAATAATCTCAATACTTCTTCCTAGCTTATAGTGTAAGACCCAGATATATCTGTCGCTGACAAGATGAACCAGCATTTTGAGGGGAGATAATGAGGGGGATCATGGATGCCTAGCCCTCTGTTTATGTAAAAGTAAATAGTAGCTGTAGGAGATCCTGATTTATATTACTGGCATGATAAGGGAGAGGAGGGGGTTAACCCCTTTTTCCCACAAGCCTTTTTAATGAATACCGCCCTCCCTCCCACAAGGTAGGGAAAATATACTATTCCATGGCAGAACCAGGAGAGGGGGTGAAGATTGAGAGTGTGAATATTAAACCCCCTCCTCTTGTGATGCTGGGACCCCTACAATTAAAATTAAAGCAGAGGCCCTTGAGAAGCTGAGTTCTGTGCCCTGTACCACATTTTGTGCTTTTTCTGCGCTGATGAGAATGGAGCGTACCAGAAGTCACGTTTATAAGGTGGGTCTTTTATGCATAAATGATTGGTAAGAATATGCAGATGCGCTGAGAATCCAGGTGTGGCTCTGGATACCATGGCTTTCTTAGGGATAAACTTGCATGGGAAACCCTCCCCAACCTATAATGTTATATAGGAGTGACTTGTGGGAACTTTCTTTATATTTCAGATTTTAGTATAAAAAGCATGTGATAAGCCTTCCTCAAGCAGGACTCTGAAGTCGTAGTATAAAAATTTCCTAAATACATAAGTTAACTGTATCCCTAGGATGTGTATCTCTACCACAGAATCCCAAGGCTATGTTGGACCATGCCTCTACCTAATGCTGTCGCAGGAGAGCTGGCTAGCCCACACCTCAAATTAGGACATGTTTGTGCTATTTGGACGCAACTTAGGATGTATGTGATACCTCTAAAATGAGGAATGAGCTGGTATGGCTGGCACTTGCACAAACACTGAGTCTTGACTAGGATTTCTGAAACAAGAAAACCAAGGATTGTAGTCGCTGTTGCTTCTAGTGGAGGAATAGGAACAGCCTGTTTTAATCTGCTACAAACTTCTTGTTCTGAATTACAGGCTAACTGATGGCAATGAGTACCTCTTCCAGGCCAAAGATGATGTAAGTTTCTTTCTCTTGTTCGGTTTTTTTTTTAAAAAAAATAGTGTCAGTACTACTAGTGTCCCATCATTGCTGTGGTATTCTTTGAATTGTATGTTAAGGAACAGATTCCTTTCTGGTGAGCAAAAAGCTTCAGCCACAGTATGTGTATTATGATTATTGTATTTATTTATTTAAAACATTTATATGCCACCTTTCCACCCAAGGCAGCGAACAACAGATATTAAAACACTGAAAACATTAAAATCATATTTAAAATATATCTATGAATATAATTTAAAACACAACACGAACATACACTCACGAGTATGTGTATTATGATGACACCACCATGCTCAGGGGACAAGAACTGGGAAGCCTCTTGGCTTATCTTAACCCATGCACTAGATACATTTGGCCAGAGGAAGTATCAGAAGGGCAGTGGGAATGTATGTTGGTGTCTTCTCCAACTCCATTAAACATCATAACATCCTGATACTATTTTAAGATGAGTTTAGAACTTAAAAGAGTTCAGAACTTTAAGCTGAGTTCAGGACTTACAGTGTGGTGTAATGGTTAGAGTCTCAGACTAGGATCTAGGAGACTAGGGTTAAACCCCCATTCTGCCAGGGAAGCTAGCAGGGTGACCTTGGGCCAGTCACACTTTCAGCCTTATCTACACAAGGCTGTTGTGAGGATAAAATGGAGGAGAGGACAATGTTATAAGCACTTTGGGTCCCCACTAGGGAGAATGGTGAGGTATATGAAATGAAATAAATAAATATCCCTGGCATGTCTGTGACCCTTCTTTGTCAAGATAGCTATATTTTTTCTGGGAGCTCAGGACAAGTTGCCCATCATGATTGAGGATGTTTCCCATGTTCTCCCTTTGGGACTGACAGGAGCATAGTAAGACAAGAGAATATCCTTCCACCGGGTCTCAAGGTGCAAGCAATGTCTCCAGACTGGAGACTCCAGGCACCACTAAGAAGAACCCTCCACTTAAATGAACTTGCCATTTTTGCTTCCTTCAGCTTGTTAGCTCTTTTCTGCAAATGTTCCATCTCAGAAATCCATTTATAAATATGTATAAAGCATTAATTTTAAAAAACTACAGGGAAGCTGACGAACTCCTAAAGTGCTCTGTGTGTATATGTCTGAACATTAATGCTTCTTGCAGGAGGACATGAACACATGGATCCAGGCTATCACCTCTGCAATCTCTTCGGACAAAATCGATGTGTCTGCAAGCACACAGAGTACCCCAGCTACGAGCCGTGCCCAGACCCTGCCAGCCAGCGTTACAATAACCAGCGAATCAAGTCCCGGCAAGCGGGAGAAAGACAAAGAGAAGGACAAAGAAAAGCGATTCAGCCTTTTTGGGAAAAAGAAGTGAACTCCCATCTATCCTACACGCTGCACTTCTCCGACCGTTCCAGTGGAATTCCAGCATGCAAGCTCAGAACCAATACATTACTCTCCGTGCCTAATGTTCCTCAATGTGATTTAATTTTTTTTATTTATAGAGCATTAAAAATACACAAAAATATTCTAAAGTTACAAATGTCTGAGGTGCATTGGGCAGCTTCTGTTTAAGAGAGAACCAGGTTTCTTTCTTTTTCTTTTCTTTCTCTTTTTTTAAAATAAAGTTAATGTAGATTAGATCTTACTATTTAAACTGTTCCTCAATTTTGTGAGGCTGTCTTGGAAAACAACCCCCTCCCCCCATACCTTAATGTCATTGATATGCAAGGCAGCGGTGCTTACAAAGTCAACACGCCCATCGGAGACAGACAGACGTACACTTTTTTTTTCACTTCCATCTAAAGTGGTTGCACTGAGTCTTGATCAAGTTGATTGTTCCCACTGCGAATCTAACCTTTAATGAAATGGGTAGCATATTCTCTTTTGCCGTAACAGAGTGCAGCCCAGCATTAACTTGCAGACCAAAATCATTTGTATCCAAGCATCTGTTTATTATTAACACGATTGTGACGCTTTTTTCCTGCATCTGGCAATGACAGTTAAGAATGTTGGTATGGACAACGAAGGACTTAGCATACTGATAACAGTTTTAAATAATCTGTAATTTCAGCTCTATCTCTTTTTTGCTGAAATACATTATATTGTATGTTTCAGATAAATCTAGTACAAAGTATAATAAGACTAGATGTATAATAAAAAAACCCTTTAAAATCATTGATTAAGTGTAAAAGTGGAACTGAAGCATTTACTGGAAAAAAGTAATGTTACTCCAATGGTTACTTGCTTGTCTGCTGCTACACTGTGTTATAATTTTGCTACATTACCTTTGCTCTTTGATACATAGTGTGCATTTCTCTGTCACTGTAACTATTGTAATGAACAATTTTCATCTTACTGCACAATCAAAAAACAAAATTTACATTTAATAGGAATGAATTTTCAGTGACTGGGCCTGTAGTCAGGATAGTACTGGAACTGGCTTTCGGTTGTATGGAACTGTACCTTTAGACTTTTACCCTATCTGTTAAATATATGCTATGTCATTAAATGCTTTTAAAACTAAATCTGATACTTAGATTCCTTCTTCCCTCCCTACCCAACAGTAACCCACTCACCCCTTTTCAATATATCAAATACTGATTTTGAAAGAAAAACAAAAATTTCTTCGATATTTTCCCCTTTTCCTTGGCACATCCTTGATGAGTAGGTTTGCCTGACTCATGCCTGGAGATCTCCTGGAATTACAACTGATCTCCAGACTACAATGATCAATTCCCCTTAAGGTAAGGGCAGATATGGAGGGCAGACTCTATGGCATTATACTCCACTGATGTCCCTCCCCACCCCAAACCTGGCTCTCCCCATGCTCCATTCCTCAAATTTCCAGGAAGTTCCCAACCCAGAGTTGGCAACCCTATCGATGAGACATGGAACTAGCCAAAGAAGTCTATTAAGGTCCTAGTATCAGGCCATCTGAGCAATCACATCTTTTGAATAATTTGCTCCCTTTCACACAACACCTACCCTGGCCCTATGGAGTTAGACAAATGGTTTTACAATTGGGAAATAGTGTGTTGCTCAGAGTGATTGTTCCAGAACACCTCAACTGGTGAACCTATGGCTAGGGTGAATGTTGGTCAGTATACTGGGGGCAAAATTCTTACTGTTCTATAGGTTTCTAAAACTGCAGCCTCTACTTGAGGACAAGCAAATTTATCTAATGGGGAAGGAAACTGCAAACTATTTTGGGAGGGGAGGTCTGCAAATCTTTGTTTTCTGTGATTTTATTTGGTTCCTGGTTAATGTGAACCTGTTTTATCTCCCTATAAGTAATTAAACACAAACAGGCCCGGTGGCTCTGACCAAAGGTCCATCTGATTGAGCATCTTATTTCTAACAACAATTAATAAAATGTCTCGTAGGAGCCCTTAAGCTTGTTGTTTACCCTCAGTATCTGTGCTCACTGTAAGTGCTATAAACTGTTCTCCATATCTAGCTTTGAAGTTGTAGATAGATGGACACATTTGTTAAATCTAGATGCATCAAGTTCTCATCTTTATATATACAAGACCACCATCTGGCATACAAGTGGGTGTGCTTTTAAGTCTACTAGGTTGTACCCCCAGAACCACCAAGCAGTTGTTTATATGCAGGGTGTCCATATGAAACCTTTATAACTTTGAATCATAATAAATATTGAATGAAAACATATAGAGTAATAAAGTTTGCTTTATTGAACAACATATCCAAAAGTTTATTTTAAAGTATATTTTTACATACAGTTCTCCAAATTCCACTTCAACATGACCTCTCCGTGTCACCCAGAGCAAATCAAGTCACTACTTTTAACTCCAGATTCTCTCTGTGTCACGTTCCATCTCTTGTACAACATGAGGCTTTTCAGATCCTTAGAACACTTTTTTTTGCTCTAATAAACTTTTTGAGTTTCTTTACCATACGCAAAAAACTTGTTATGTTATGTGAGCCAATTTGGAAGCTGTACTTATTCAAAATTGTAAAGGTTTCATGTGGACACCCTGTACATTAAAAATGCTCTGAAATCATGTGCTATTGATAAAACCAATTGAAGACATTCTGTACTATTTGATTTGTACAATTACTCCCTTGCAGTCAAGCTATTATCTGGCTTCCAATATACATTTTGTAGAATCGTTAATGTACCATCCACATTAGCCAGAAGAATCATAGAGTTGGAAGGAACCTCCAGGGTCATCTAGTCCAACCCCTGCACAACGCAAGCTGTTCACACTGTTAGTTTTTATAGTTATTGAATTTACACTATCACTAACAACCCCTCTCCTCTCCATTGTTCAAGATAAAGTACTTCTTTTCCCTTCTAAAATACTGTTTGCTTTGTTTGAAAATCCATTATTAGCTTAGGCACTGAATATCATGTTGGCTGCCACTTTGTTTCCAAATTCAATTCAAGGCATGGTTAGAACCTTCTAAGTCCTCCACAGCGTAATAAAGTCTAAAGGACTGTCATGTTTCTTATGTTTCATTTGTTCCCCTGCACCAGTTATGGTCCTCTGGTCGCCACCTTCTGGTTATTTGCCAACTTAAGGATGCTCGCTTGGCATCCACTAGGACACTGTCTTTTTGTTAGTGGCTGCCATCTTGTAGAACAGGCTTCTAAAGGAGGTGAGGGGCCACTATGCTTAGAAGTCTTCAGGAAATACTGTAAGGCCATTTTATTTACTAGGGCTTCTAATGGGGTTTAAGCAGAAGGCATTTTCTTGAGTAGAGAGTTTTTATTGTACTGTGAATGGTTTTAATTTGGAATTGTATGCTAACTTTAGCCACAAAGGAAAGGCAGAATATCAATATTTTAACAAAAAGATAAAATAAGTGTTCATCACTGGAAGGATCCAGGTGTTTGATCACCCAAGCACCTAAATATCTAATGTTTGTACCTAGGAATATTGAAACATCCCTCCATTCCTGTGCAGGTTGGCATCTACACTTCTAATGCTAGAATCTAAACATTTGGAATATTTTTCCAGGCCAGGGGCCGCGAGATACAGTGCACCACTTGCAGCTGTGTTTCACCGGACTTTTTAAAGAGCTTGTGATTGTTGACATGGCAGTTTCCATTTTAAAAACGGGGTGCTTGCTTTCAGAAAGGAGGAAAGACAAGTCATCATTATTCTGAACAGCTCTTTTGGTGTTTATGGAAAGCTCAGACCTAGCAACCGAGAGCAAGAAATTCCCAACAGACCTTGCCTGCCTAAGAACTGTAATGGAAAAGCAATTCCTCAGTTAAGTCCTATATCCTCCATATCTCAACAACTTAGCTGTATAGTACAGAAGTTTAAGTGCCATGAAATCAAATCAGTCCTTTGGGGCTCTGAAGGTACCTATACTCCACTTAGTCTCATGAAATCAAATCAGGCCCCAGCTCTGCAACAGAAGATTACCGGGGGCGGGTGGGGTAATAGGAACAATACCTTGAATGAATGAGATAATCAGATAATTTAGCCAAAAAAACTAACATTGAATAATGTATAAAGGCTACATAAAGAGTCTGCAGAAACTCAAATAGGAAGACAGAACATGCATAAGAGCCAGTTTGGTGTAATGGTTAAGACTGTGGGACTCTAATCTGGAGAGCCGGGTTTGATTCCCCACTCCTCCACTTGAAGCCAGCTGGGTGACCTTGGGCTAGTCACGGCTCTCTGGAGCTCTCTCAGCCCCACCCACTTCACAGGGTGTTTTGTTGTGGGGATAATAGTAACATACTTTGTAAACCACTCTGACTGGGCATTAAGTTGTCCTGAAGGGTGGTATATAAATCAAATATTATTATTATTATTATTACTGTAAAATCATATTCCTTGACCAATGTAAGCAATTAAATATCTAATTTATACCCTAATAAGAAACTAAAGATTTAGCCATAGACATATGATTCAGGGACCCATTTTAATAACAGAATTTGCAGTTTTACCAGATTAGCATAGTTTTATAAGGAGGACCAACAGAATTTACAGTAAATACGCTCAGATTCCAGGGAAATAAATGGCATATATATGTAGCAAGGGAGGACCCCTTTGAAGAACAGGAACAGTCATTGCAAGACTCGGAGCTGGAATGAAAGGTGATGGGGGAAAGTAGAGATCAGTGACTAGCAGTCCCCCAAACCAGATTAGAATTTAGATTCAGAATTCATCAATAAGACTTTATACTTTGAATTCAGGTTCAACCTCTCCAATATCCACTTAAAACACATAACAGATTTTAGGAAAGACCTTTCACTGCTCAAGGCTCAGGAGAGCTACTGCCATTCAGAATAGAAAAGGTGGACCAATAGTCTAACTCAGCATAACATAGCTTCTTGCGTTCATAGAAAAAGGGAGGGTGTGATGCTGGTACGCATTCCTTTCAGAGAACTGTGTCTCATATTCCAGGGTCTTTTGGCTCAACAGCATGTCAGCAATCCCAAAAAGTTATCTTGGCATTTGTACTGTCCAACAGCGGAACCCTAGTATCCTGTGAAACACTAGGTCTGGCTCCCAATATTCCTGCCTAGGAATAAACCACTGTTAGTACAAATGTTACAAAAGGGGCTGTATAAATTCTGTAGACATTCTACAAAATAGGCTATTGACCTTTGCCAGTGCAGCAGTTAAGATTTATAAGCTCCTCCTCCACATTTTCCAGATCCACCCTATTTACCTAGATAGTTGTTTGGTTCCTGCTAGTTTGACTCTTAACTCCAATTCATATGTTACTGAGGCAAGCATGTTAGATGCCAAAAACCCTTCCCCATAGTTCAAACTCAGATTGTTTTGGTCAAATAGGAGATTCTGATCATGTCAGAATTTCCTGTCAGAATTTACCAATTACATCATTTAACTGTATCTTTCCCAGATTAGGAATGTCATCAGAAAGGTGTTAAGTGCTCAATACCGTACCAAGATGACAGGGAACTAAAATGATTCGGGGAGGGTCACGTCACTCCCCCCACCCCAGTCTTAGGGCTACCAGCCTGTCAGAGTTGCTTGGTGATGTATTAGTTGGACTTCTGCCTTCCTATCTGCCCTTCATCCACACTAGATTGTCCTAGTAGATTCAACCCCACTTTGTTCCCAATGCTTCTCTTTGGTAACAGATAAAGTATGACATCCATCTACCCCTCACTTCCCACCCAAATAGTTAACTGGTGTTTTGTAACATCCAGTCTGATGAAGAGCTTTGGTGAGCTCGAAAACTTGGACAGCGTTTTGTGTCAATTTAGTTAGTGCTAATAAAATTTTTTGTCCTGACCCAGATATAGGGTTACCAGGTCCAGGTCCAGAAATTCCTGGAGATTTGGAAGGTGGAGCCTGGAGAGGGCAGAGTTTGTGGAGGGGAGGGGCCTCAGTAAGGTATGATGCCATAGAGTTCACCCTTCAGAGCAGCCATTTGCTCCAGGGGAACTGGTCTCTCTTACCAGATCAGTCGTAATTCCAGGAGATCTCAAGCTGTCACTTGGAGACTGGCAACCCTACCCAGATAGCCCAAGCAAGCCCAACCTCATGACATCTTGGAAGCTAACCAGGGTCAGCCTTGATTAGTAATTGGATGGGAAACCTCCAATGAAGAGCAGGGTTGCTATACAGAGGCAGGCAATGGTAAAGGTTCGTATGATTTGAATGGCAAGGTAAATATGTCTTTAAAACCCCACCAGGAGTTGCCAGAAGTCAGCTATGACTTGACAGCACCTTCCACCACCCATAAAAAAGATGACTTCGATTTTGTCCTTGCTTTTGGATTTTGCATGGACCAATATGGGGAGTACATCTTTTTCTAAGGTCCCTCAGCCCCTGTCATGGATGAATGGAGATATGAAACTGGTTTCTCCAGTCCAAATCCAACATTCGAACCACTATTATTGGGAATAAATCCTATTGAATTGAGCGAGTCTTCCTTTGAAAATATACATTGGATCTAGACACTCTATAGCGAAATATGTCACAGAGCGCTCGCCATTAAAAAAAACAAAACTTGACCAACGTGAAAAATTACAGACCTATATCACTACTTAACAATGACTATAAAATTTTTGCGAAGATATTGGCGGAGAGATTGAAGGGGTGGCTCTCGGAAGTCATAGAGGAGGAACAAGCAGGCTTTTTGCCAGACAGACAAATAAGAGACAATTTAAGGACAGTGATCAATGCTATTGAATACTATGACAAGCGTTGTGACAAAGAGGTTGGTTTCTTCTTTGTAGACGCTGAAAAAGCGTTTGACAATTTAAACTGGGACTTTATGTTTGCCACTATGGAAAAGCTACAATTGGGAGAAAGATTCGTCAGAGCAATTAAGGAAATTTATAGAGACCAGACTGCAGCAATTGTAGTGAATGATGAACTGACCAAGAAATTGATGATTAGTAAAGGAACAAGACAAGGTTGCCCGTTATCTCCATTGTTGTTCATTTTAGTATTGGAGATTCTGATGATACAAATCCGACAAGATGAGGAAATACGAGGAATAAAAATAAAGGACTATTCATATAAGGTCAGAGCATTTGCAGACGACATAATGTTAATCGTAGAAGACCCACTGGAGAACATGCCAAAAGTGATAGACAAGATCAAGGAGTTTGGAGACTTGGCAGGTTTCTTCATTAACAAAAAGAAGTCAAAGATATTATGCAAAAACATGACTAAGCAGAAACAACAATTGTTAAGGGAAACAACGGATTGTGAAGTAACTAGTAAGGTGAAATACTTGGGAGTTGAGCTGACTGCAAAAAATATAGATTTATTCAAGAATAATTATGAAAAATTATGGACTCAGATAGAGAGAGACTTGATTAAATGGAATAGATTGAACCTGTCATGGTTGGGCAGGATTGCAGCAGTTAAGATGAATGTGTTACCAAGAGTAATGTTTCTGTTACAGACAATACCAATCATCAGAGACTCTAAACAATTTGAAAAATGGCAGAGGAAAATATCAGATTTTGTTTGGGCAGGCAAGAAGCCTCGAGTGAAAGTAAAAGTTTTACAAGATGCAAAGGAGAGAGGCGGAATGCAACTGCCCAATCTGAGACTTTACCACGATGCAATCTGCCTAGTTTGGCTAAAAGAGTGGATGACATTAAAGAATAAGAAACTATTAGCCCTAGAGGGATATAAAAAAATTTTTGGATGGCACGCATACCTATGGCACGACAAAGTAAAGGTCAACTCGATGTTCCTACATCATTTTGTAAGGAGAAGTTTATATACAATCTGGAAGAAGTACAGAATTTACTTACAAGAAGGAACCCCCTTGTGGGTGGTTCCATATGAGGTGATAGATCCGAGAGCTGTTGATAACGAGCAACAATGTTTAACATACAAAGAAATAACTAAAATTGAAGTATCTAAACTTAGAATAAAGACGCAAGAGGAACTATCACCTAACTACGATTGGTTCCAGTACAGACAGATTAGAGATTTATACAATTCGGACTCTGCAAGAGGGGGCATACGAACAGAGAACTCGGAACTAGAGCAGACCCTTCTTAAAGAAGACAAGAAAAGAATATCCAAGGTATACCAAGTACTGTTGAAATGGTATACTGAGGATGAGATAGTTAAAACACAGATGGTGAAATGGGCTATAAACTTCAATAAAGAAATAACAATGGAGGCATGGGAATATTTGTGGAAAACTACAATGAAGATAACGACATGTATCAATATTAAAGAGAACATTTTCAAAATGATCTATCGTTGGTACATGACACCAAAGAAGATTGCGCTAGGGAACTTGAATACTTCTAATAAATGCTGGAAATGTAAGAAACATGAGGGCTCCCTCTACCACATGTGGTGGTCGTGTGAGGTAGCTAGGCAGTACTGGGGGGAAATAATAAGAGAAATGAGTGAAATTTTACAATTTCAAATTAATAAGAACCCAGAACTCCTGCTACTGAACTTGGGAATGGAGGGAATTCCAGCCCAACATAGGACGTTGATATTTTATATGACAGCAGCTGCTAGACTTTTGTATGCGCAGAAATGGAAAGTACAAGAAGTGCCAACTATTGAAGATTGGATCTACAAATTGCTGTATATGGCTGAAATGGACAAGATGACAAGAAAACTGAGAGATCTGGACTCAGGGCAGTTTAACACAGACTGGGAGAAGCTGAAACAATATCTGGAGAAGAAATGGGAGGTGGGAGGAAAACTGTGGCAGTTTGAGAACTACTGAAGTATAATAAAAGTATAAAAGAGAGGGGTGACTTTACCGGGGGAGGAAGAGAAATGTGAATTTATAAGCAGTTAGATTAATAGATTGATATATATATAGACATGTATAGGTTAACTGATAGAACATTGATAGAGAATAATTAATGACAAGGTTTAAATATGAGGATTGAGTAACTAACAATATTTTCTTTCTTTGATAAGATTTATATGCATCAAACTGAATGTACAGAAGAGTTAGACTGATTGATTATGCGAGGAGTTATATAGAATTACCATAAAAAGTTGAAATGAGTAATATATAGAGAACAAATCAAATTGTTTGATTTAAATGTGGGAAATTTTTATGGTTTATGATATATAGGTTAATATAGAAATATTCAAAACTGGAAAATGGGATAAATTGTTTATCTAAAGACGTATAACTAGGGTGTATAATAAGTAAAGGAGTTATAGATGTACTGCTTAATATAATGGAGAATGTATATCTGTTTTAGACAGAGGAACTTAATAGAAGTAAGGGAAAAGGGACAGAGGGTGGGAAAGCTGTTGGAAGTCAACAAAAGGGGGGGAAAGGGAGGGGGTTAGAAACGAAAAATTAGGGGAAAATTGATTGTAATGTGAAAATAAAAATGTTCTAACCCAATAAAAATTTTTTCAAAAAAAAAAAAAAAAAAAAAACTTGAAGTGAAAAGGCACGAATTCGTGTCTTTGACCCACCCGTCTCAAGTATTTCACAATCCACATCCTCCCCTTAGCAACCACCACTGGCCCTTCTACACAAACCGGCTCCACAGCAACGCAAAGAAAAAAGAGCGCGACAAGAAGCTGGCTGGTGCGCAGTGAACGTTGGGAGTTGTAGTTTTCTGTAAAACATCTGCGACAGGAACAACGACCTTGCGAACTGCTTTCCCCATGATCCTCTTCTGAGGAGGGGTTTGGGCAGCGAGGAGCTTTTGATTGCGGGGTTTCCAAGGGGAGTCACCCAAGTGGCGAGACGTTGACGCGGCTTTGCCTTCCCGCCTGCCTTGTCGAGTGTGGCGGCGGCTTCGCCTTGTGAGCGCTGCCTAGGAAACGGGCAGGGCTGGGCTGTTGAGGAGGAGGAGGAGGAGCGCCGCTTACTTGTCTTCTGGCAGCCCAGCCTGCCTCCTCCACCTCTTCAGGCTGCCGTCCGCAGGCATCGCTTCTGCTGCTCGCAGGTGACGGTCTAATCACCGGGGTGGGAGGAAGCTCTGCCCTGCCTGAGGTCTTGACGCGGGTAACAACGTCGTCCCTTCCCACTGTTAAGGTTGCCGGCTTCCTGCGCAGCCCCTTTAACAGCCGCCCTATCCAGCAGGCATCGGACACGGAATTCTTGTAAGGGCATAATTCAGTTTTACGGAATTTGTCTGCCGCACGACGTGGCAAGGGCCACTTGATTAGGTGCCATTTAAAAGTAAGGTTGCCAGCTCCAGCTTGGGCAATTCCTGGAGATTTGGGGGCAGACCCTGGAGAGGGGAGGAAGCTCAATAGGAATGTGATGCTGCTTGCTCCAAAGCAGCCATTTTCTCTAAGGGAACTGATCTTTGTAATATGGAGATCAGTTGTAATTCCAGGAGATCTCCAGGTTCCACCTGGAGGTTGGCAACTGTATTAGACAAATACTCCCTCTCGTGCATTTTCATCCCACCCTTTCCCCAGGACTCATAGGTAAGCATACATGTTTCTCCTTTCTCCATGTTAACCAGTGAAGTAGGGTAGACAAGAGCAAGAGTCCAGTAGCACCTATAAGACTAACAAAATTTGTGGTCGGGTATGAGCTTTTGTGAGCCACAGCTCACTTCTTCAGAGACAGAGGGTAGACAGATTGGATGTGACTGAAGGTCACCCAAATAGCAGAACGAGGATATAAACATGGATCTCCCAGATCTTGATCTGGTATTCTAAAAAATCACCATAAATTGGAAGCAACTTGATGGCTCATAACATGCACACATTCTGCACTGACATTTTATTTATTTATTTATTGGATTTTTAGCCCTCCCTCCCTGCAAGCAGGCTCAGGGCGGGTTACAATCATAAATAAGGTACAATAGGTAAAACCAATAAAATAGCATCTCAGTGCAAACATGGATATCCACATTCCAGATGGAGCACTCTTCCCCCTTTCCCTGCCCACCATACACAAGGGAAGAAAAGGGTGGAGGTGTGGGTTGGTGAACCTCTTAAGAAGAATGTCCATCAGTGGCCTATTAGCCACAATGACTCAATGGAACCTCTATAGTCAGAGGAAGTGTATCTCATAATACTAGTTGTTGTGGAGACGACAAGAGGGGGAAGGCCTTATTTTCTGCTCTGCTTTCAGAGGTATCTGGCTACTGGAGTAGATTGATTTTGGTGTGATACAGCTATGGCTCTTGTGTTCATTTCTGTATATTTATTATTTATTTATATTATTCATTTATTAGACAGCCAGTGTGGTATAGTGGTTATAGTGTTGGTTACAGAGTTGGACTATAATCTGGGAGACCCAAATTCAAGTGTTCGCTGTCATGGGAACTTGCTAGGTGACCTTGGATCATTCACTCAGCCTCAGCTACCTCGCAGGATAAAATGGAGAAGGTTGTAAATCACTTAGGATTTCTGTTGGGGAGCAAAGTGGGTTATAAATTAAGAAATAACGAAGTTTATTAAAATAATTATATCCTGCCTTTCCTTGTGGCTCAGGGTGGCAGATAAAGTAACTTTTAAAGGCACAAGAACTGCCCAGAACTTTTTTCTGGTTGGCAATGTTGCCAAGCAGTTAGGTTGAGGGAAAAGGCTACATATGAATGTATGTCAAAACCAAAATATGAATACAAGTTTACAAAGACATAGTATTAGCAAGGATCCAATATGGGGTTGAAGAATTGCTGAAACAGAACATAATCAATTCTAGGACTTACATTAAACAACATGAAGCACAGGTAGTATATAGGAGTACATATTTAAAGCAACAGATAATATGTAAGGCAACATAATGGTGAAATCAATGGTTCCTAACTCATTAGCAAAACATATTGGACCCCTTTCCTACAATATCACCCTCTTAGCTGAGAAAAAGGCCTTTTTGAATAAGTTGCATTGTTTGTGGAAAGCCAGGGGTATGGGGGCTCTCCTGATCTCCTCAGGCATGCCGTTCCATAGGTAAGGGGCCACCACAGAGAAACCCATGTATGGGCTGCTGTTGATTTCGCCCATGTACAGGCTGGCACCTGCAAGAGACCCTGTTCAGATGAGCAAAGCTGCCGTGGAGGGACATGAGAGAGGCGTTCCCCTAGGTATGCTGAACCAAGGTCATGAAGAGCTTTGTATGTAATAACCAATACCTTGAACTGAGCACGGTAACAGCCAATGGAGTGAGTGTAGGATGGGAGTGATGTTCAAGCTCCTGTTTGCTCCTGATAATAGTTGAGCCACAGCATTTTGCACCGATTGGAGCCTCCTAGTTAACTTACATACTGTCATGAACTCGTTTAAGGAAGGCTAGAACTTGTGAAGGAGTGAAATATTATTAAACCTTTTTGTTTAACACCGTTAATGTATATATGGTGCTTTACAGAGTTACGTTAACCAAAAAGTCAAGTCCTTGGCCTAAGGAGAAAGAAATAGTTCAGTGGAAGATAAGTGAAGTGCACTACTGTGTAACCAAAGGCAGTCCCTGTACATAGTTAGGATTATAGTTAAGGAGTTCATGGTCAGAATTTGCTACAGGTTTAAAGTCTTGGGAAAGAAAAGGGCTCATCATAGGTGCTCCTTATTCTCCTGCTTTATAGAGGTCAATATGAAAAATCATGCCATGACCTGGATAGCTCAGGCAAGCCCATTCTTGTCATATTTCAGAAGTTAAGCAGGGTTGAACTTGATTAGCAATTGGATTGAAAGACCTCCAAGCAAGACCAGAGTCACTGTGCAGAGGCAGGCAATGGCAAACCACCTCTGTTAGTCTCTTGCCTTGAAAACCCCAGCAGGGTCGTCATAAATCAGCTATGGCTTGATGGCACTTTCTACCACCACCATGGAAGATCATGCCAGTGGCCTACAGTGTTATACCTTATTTTTATCAATGAAGGGCTTAAAATAAGCAATAAGGAAGCAAGGTTCATAGGAGGCAGGGTTCTCTCCTGAACATATTTGATTGCCAGCATCATTTCTGTAATGCAGTGTAAAAAGAGTGATTCTGAGCATCTAGAAAGTACATATCTCTCACCTCAGCTATCTGAAAATAGGGGAAATTGTTTTCAAACTAAGGACAAATTTGACTCATTTATAAATAAAATGAATCTCTTTGTAATTTTTCCCATGCTGCTTAAGCCCCTCTACCATACACAGCCTCATAGATAACTTCAGCATTTGCTCTGTTAACTCCATTGTTTCTGTGGCCTCAAGAGTGCCATAAATTTGATGAGCTTATTCTGTGTTGCCTATAGAAGTGGGTGTTCACAAAAACGAAAGGAGCATGGGTCTTTACTCTATATTAACCTTCCTTCATACCAGGCTATACAAAACATTATTTTAAAAAGAAAAGTCTAAAATCAACTTTATAGCAACCTTGTAAATCGGGAAATGATCAGCTGGCCCATCCACATTTACTCAGGGTAGTTTGAACAAAGGGATCTGGCAAGCTACTAAAGGTAGGGAAGGTATTTCACCCTGTGTTACAAAGGTGAAGTGCTGGCAAGACATACTTGTCTAATGCATGTGCACTTGCATGCTTAAAAGAAGTAAGTTCTATTGCGCTTGATGTGACTTATTTCCTAATAAAGTTGCTTTTGATTTAGCTGCAACTCAGTCCAATCCTGCTGAATTGAATGGGTCAGATTCCCAAGTATAAATAAGCATAATGCTATAGAGCAAATCTAAGTATTCAACAGATGTGTAGATCACAATCATTTCCCTCAAAATCTATGAAGAACCCCATCCTGCATCACTTGGGGTATAGTGCTTAGTTCATTGTACTAGGATGTACAGCCCATCCAAAAGAAACTTCTTTGAGGAATTGCGGCAGTGTTTAGGTCCACTACTGTTTGGTTCGTGGAGAGAAGCATATTTTTCACTTTGGGAACTGGTGTGAAATCACAGAAATACCTCATCTACTGCCACACCTCTCCTTTCTTCCATTGGAAAAGTATGCTCTTTGTGTGTTACTTCAGTGTAGTTTCATCATCACAATTCCTTAAACACTCCTAAAGGAATTGTTTATTTAATTGTAGAATTTGAACAGATATCCTTTCTTTACCTCTAGGGGTTCAGTGTTTTGTAAAGGATGTTAGCCTCTCCTCTCCTCTAGAAAAATATGCTGCCCTATGATCCCTTCCCTCTTACCCATCTCTGTGTCACTCTAGTATTTTATCAGCAACAGCAGAAGCAACAATACCACACTGGGCAAGCATTTCAACTTTTTTGAACTCAAACCCCTCTGATAAATTATTTTCTGGGTCTTCCAGGTCAAGGATGGGATCCAAAGAGCAGCATAAGAAGCTGCAGTTGGCCCAGAAAAGCCCAGCCCCAAAGCATATACTGAATCTTGGAGTCCCAATTATAAACATTTAGATTTTCATTTTCTTTTAGGTTCATTATTAGCAAAATTCAGAGAATGAAGTAGCACACTGCACCCTTTCTGTACACTGTATTGCAAACCAAAATGTCACTCCTGACAAGAGAATTCAGCCCCGCCATCCTCTATGTATCTCATCAAAACATCTTTCTACTCTCAGTGTGGCAGAGAGGCAGGATTCTCAGCAGAGCAGCTATTCATCCAGTGCTGACTCTGGGCCTGCCTCTGATTAGGGCTCCACTGGCCTGCCTCTTGTTTGCCCTTTTTGCCCTGGACTTTGGGACAGAAGCCTGGCAGGCACATAGCAGGCCCCTCACCCCACAATTCCTTGTATTTCTTCTTGTTTTTTTATATTCATTCCTCTATATAGATCAATATATTGTGCTGGGCTTATGTACTATCCTCCCCCACCCAGTATATCTTTAGTGTAGTTTTAGTAGAACTCTGTAGTCTTAATAGAAGGACTGAGGTTTTTAAGTGGTAGTTTAAGATGATTTTATGATTAGAATGGATGTAGGGAAACCATACACAAGACTAGATAAGCCTAAAAATCCATTTGGGATTTAGGAGGAAAATTGGGAAACAGGAAGTTTATTGTTTGCCTGGGAAATTTTTAATTTACAATATGCATCTTTCAAATTTTAATAAATGTTATTTGCTGTGGAAGGACAGTTCCATCGCTCTCCTGTACATAGAAATAGTTTGTATGTGTGAATGGCAAATGTTTCCTATGTTTTGAGGAGCAGGTTGCTAGAACAGAGGCTACCTTTTTAAGTATCAAAATTTGGGTGGTTTATTATACTAATTTATTTCATTTTTCCCTCCAGGAATGTCCTGTCCTCACACTGATAAGTTGCAAATGCCATAAGATGAAACCCATAGAAGATTGCATTGTTCCACAGTCAGAGCTGTGTCAGAATGAACACAGACTTATTGCTGGTATTTTAATATAATGGTCTACTTTTGTACATCAGCTGTACTTTTTTCACCATTGAAAACTACAGGCATGTTTGACTACAAGGACTTTCTCTTTGCAAGAAGCTAGGAAGATGCACTAAGGGAGGATGCACAGCACTGGCATTCTGCAGGCAGCAATCGTAACACTAACAGGCTCATTCTCCTTTGGATGGAATTGACACTCACAGTTTTGTGCGGCACTGATTTCCCGTATCTGTGTGCCTCCCCCACCCCCTTGAAGTTGTCCGGGTTGCAAAACAGCAGGAAAGCAGCAGCTGCTCGTCTTTGGCAGTAGAAGATTATGGTGGCGGCTCGGTACTAGCAAAAGCAGCAGCGGCAGTGGCTGTAGCAGCAGCAGAGCAGGACTCTGTCTGGATGCTTTTTCCATTGAAAATCAGCACCGGAAAGTGCAGCCTGAAGACTCGGCAGCCAAGCAGAAATTGACAGCGTTTGGAAAGGGGGAAACTGGGAAAGGCAAGGAACGTGGGGTGGGGGCAGCACCAGTTTTCCCCCCGTGTGCTTGTGGGCAGGGGGGGGGATTGATTATCATGGCGGATCGAACAGCTCCTAGATGCCAGCTCCGTCTGGAGTGGGTGTATGGGTATAGGGGTCACCAGTGCCGCAACAACCTGTACTACACGGCAGGCAAGGAAGTGGTTTACTTCGTGGCTGGAGTTGGAGTGGTTTATAATACCAGAGAGCACAACCAGAAATTTTTCTTGGGGCACAATGATGACATTATCAGGTAAGAAAGGGTGACGGTGGGATAGGGAAGGATCAGCAAAATAACGCTCCACAACTTCTCATGGTTTAATATGCCTCTTGCGTTTTAGATAAGCAAATATATCTGGAGATATACGTGAGAAAATTGGATGCAGTTGGATCTTTTCTGTTTATATTTGTGTGTGTGTCTGAGACCTACAATCTTGATAGAGTTTTAAGTTTAACTGTATTCAGAATCTGGCAGTACAAGCATCAGCCCCACCCCCGCAACTGGCGGTTTTTATTACTATTTTTAGCTGCCACCCTAAGTCTAATTGCTAATGCCTGAGTAGTATACAGGTGCAGAAGATGCTGTTCAGTCAAGAAAATCTGTACTCTGATTCATGCAGCTGTAATTCATGTAGTGTTCCACTCTACTCAGTTTTCACCCTGATCCCAAAATTGCATCACCTGAGTAGAGCTTATGTTCCCATTTTAAATGCATTTACTGGGAAGTACTCCTGAAAAAGATGAGAGAATGGTTTTCAACTAAATATATTTAGGCTTGGGTTTTTATGGAGAAGATAGACGTGTGACAGCAGATTGTGAGAAGGATAATATCTTTGTTTAAAAGAGAATACAGGAATAGGGTGAGCTTTCAGACACAATTCAAATTTGCAGGTATCAATTCTGTTCGACACTTGTGATACTTCATTCCCATTTATTCATTCCCATTTATTTGTTTTAAACATTGGCATGCCTTGTGAGATTGCTTTTATATCTTCTAGAAGTAATTTGGGGGGCAGCTGGATTCTTCACCGAAGCATAGCTTCTATTGTATCTTAACATTCTTTTTCTTGAATCTTTCTAATGAAACAGCATTATTAAAACCTGATTTTTATTTCTGGATCTTGCTAAAGTCATTCAAACTCATCCACTGTTCAGAAGCTTTATCTTTAAAAAAAATAATATGTTTTCCTGCTAGTAAAACATCAACAAGTTGGATCCCAACATTGGTGTGGTATTAAATTTAACTAATTTGGATTCTACCTGCTATTTCAGATGTGTTTCTTGTGTACGTACCTGTCAACCAAAAGCATGTTGTTACTGTTATTAGGTTTAGCATCATGTATCTAGCTACTTGTGTTGGTTGTTGTGCATCTGAAAAAGCTATCTGTAGTCCAGCCATATAGTCAGACTAATTCTCAATTTATATTACTGTGGGTAATATAATTTACCTCCCTTTGACAATAGGGACTCTAGAGAATTGACCCAGCAAAACACTTTCCGTATGCTTTTCCCTTGGGGAACTAGTAAATCTACAGTAAGTATAACATATGATTCTTCATATCTGTGTAAAGTCTGGTTATTTTTTGAACCCCGATTCTGAGGATGTTCATTTGGAAACAAATTCTGTTGACTTTAACAATACTTGCTTCCCACAAAGGTTCTAGTCAAATGTTACATTTCCAGTGACATGAGAGGGTCTCAGGCTCATACTTTTTAGTTTCCCTACCCTGTGACTTCTCATTGGAGTAAATACTTTGGATCTTCCTGTGCCTGCTATCAGCTGCAATCACCCCGGACCGCCCCCCCCCCCCACACACACACTCATTCAAGCTGGAGGCAGGGGTCAGAGTGATCTTGGGTACATATAAACTAGTATTTATTTTATGTTTCAGATGTATCTGTAGATATAGAAGAACTATTACAAATAATTAAATGTAAGAATAAAAACAATACACAGGAAAGAACAACAACAGCAAGGTTGTTGTAATAGCAAGGTTGTAATATTCCCACGATATATGGCACATGAGAAATCAGGATGTACATGGGACACTCTGCCTTGTACTGAAAAACCACGGCTGAGCATGGCCTGGGTGTGATAAGGTTTGCATCCTTAGAATGAATGGTTTTTTTCTAGATCAATCTTAAAATCCTTTTATCTACTTTCTTACTATGGAAACTTCATTTACAATCATTTTCATCTTATATTGGTTTTCTTGATTGTACTCAGATTTTCAGTAGTATGACACAATTTGTTAGATAAGGCTCATTGACAGAACGTCAAAACTAAAGTTCTCTCCATAAAATTATAGAAAAAGTATAGGATATTTGAAAGTGAGAGAGATTCTGGTTTCTGTGATTGGCCACTGCATGCGCAAAATGGGTAAATTATTACTTGTCATATAATTTTTATATTGTGCATAGAGTAGTCTACAGTTGTCTCAGTTCATTCCATATTAGAAGAGGAGGAGTTGGCTCTAACCAGCTGTACGGCAGATGAAAAAGGATGAATGGTTCTTCTTTGACCAACAAAAAGGCTATGCTGAGGATCATAGGATCAGATTGGACAAGAGCCATGTGTGACAAAGGTTATAGTAAGGAGAGGAATTCCTGAAGAGTGAGTGAAAAAGCTTGTTGGATCCAATCTTACAGGTGTTTCAGTTTCACAGAATAAACTAAGGATAAACTAAGGTTCAGAGATGATTTCATGCTGCCTGTAGGCCATCCAAGTCCTTGCCTAAATTGTGATTTGCACTCAGGTTTAGCATACATACTGCTTTTCATGTATAACTTTGGAACTCCTTGCCCAGGGAGATTTGCCTAGCTCCCTCTGTTATTGTCTTCCACCAGTGGATGGAGACTTTTTTGTTTCATTTAGTGTACTCCCAGTAAACAGCTATTGGCCTCCTCCCTGGTTGTATGTGTGTGTTTATATGTCTTTGTGTGTTTTATTGCATCTATATATACATATTAAATTTTATTTTATTTTTGTTGATTGCTGCCTATTTTGGGTGGAAAGGCATCATATAAATGTGTTAAATAAATAATAGCATATTTTTTCATGAAAGGCTTAAATTGGTTGTATTCTAAATCAGTTCTTAATCTGAAATTAATACCTACATGGCTGCAACATACCCTGAATTCCTGTCCAAATACTCTTCCACGTAAGTATCATTCTTCAGTAATACAAACATCATAGGAGGAGCTGGATGGGGCCATTCTTCTAGATGGCTTAAAAGTAATCACTGTATCCAATTAAATAGTAATTGTTGATGTAGTAAAGAAGTCCTTTGGAATGTTTCATCAATACGGAGAGTGGCTCTGATGTAATTTGCATGCCATTTCATCCATGGATTTGGTGTATATTCCAAACCTATTCAGTGAAGAGGTGTATTTATTTAACTACTTGTGCAATGAGCATGCTATCAGGAACCTAGGCTTTATACAGCTCTCCACAGCAAGTACTTGCCATATACAAGCTACAAAATATAAATGAGTACCAACTTCACATGCTATGGCTTGATACGCAGAGATTGCAACCATAATCACATCGGAGTCAGAACTGCACTGTCTTGCCAGTAAGTCTTATTAATGTACTAGAAGTAAATCCTACTGAAAGTCCCAGTGGAATATAATTTCAAGAATGCATGATGCTGCATTATACTGAATCAGACGGTCAGTCCATCAAGGTCTGTATTGTCTACTCAAATTGGCAGGAGTTCTCCAGGGTCACTGGCTACCTGATCTTTTGAACTGTAGATGCCAGGGACTGAACCTGGGACCTTCTGCACTCGAAGCAGATGTTTTACGAGTAAATCACAGCCCCAGCCCCATGGATAAGATGGCCTAATTGATTTAATATCTTTATTTCTCACTTTCCCAAAATAGGCTTTTGTCTAAAATAGCTAATAATAAAATACTACAATAAAACAATCACAATATACTAGTAAACATAATTTCAGCAAAATCCATATAATAATACAGCAGCATCCCTTCACTCCCTTTGCCTTGTGCCATACACTGGTAACAAAGGTATTAGGTTGTGCTCTCCTTGTATGGCATACTAGAGGTGTGGCACTACAACAGAACAGGTCATTTCGCTGGTGTCCATCCACCACTTCTGTAAGGTCTCCAAGGAAAATGTAAGTAAACAGATATCTCGGGCCAAGACTAGTTCAGGGTTAAAACAAGCCCTTTGAATGACACTCAGCAACCGACTGGAAACCAAAATAGATCTCATAAAATAGGCATAATATAATTCTTGCAGTGCATTGTTTTTAATACCTTTGCTGTCACATTTTAGACTAATGAAGTTTTGATGGACCTTAAATGGTAGCCCCAGGTACAATACAGTAATGGACACCATGTCAAGGTCATTTTCTTCCAAGAAAGGGCACAACAGTCATGCCAACTGAAGTTGGCAAAAAGGCACCTTTAGCCATTGATGCCTCTTGGGAAGCCAATGTTAAGGCCAGATCAGAGAGCATCCCCAAGATCTATGTTGTAAGATAACGATCTGTAAAGATCAGGCTTTAAATCTGTAATGTGTACCTACTAAGCCATAACACATGAAGTCACCCTTAGAAAAATTCATAGCTTTACTTTTTGTGGTGGAGGGAAGGTGGCATGGTATAGCCCAATCTCATCAGTTCTTGGAAGCTAAACAGGTTTGATACTTGGATGAGAGATGATCAAGGAAGACTCTGCAGAGGAAGGTAATGGCAAACCATCTTTGCGTCTCACTTGCCCTGAAAACTGGAGTTGCCATAAGCCATATGCAACCTGAAGACACATCCATATGTAAGTACCTTTTTGCCTGGATAGGTGTAGTCTTATTCACAGCTTCTGAAAGTTTTTAAAGTAAAACCCCAGGTCGCCATAAGTCAGCTATGACTTGGTGGCACTTTTCACCATCTGTGAGCCATAGCATGTTATTTATTAATTTTCAGAATTACAATATTACTTGGGCATAGATCCAGAGGAGTTAGCCGTGTTAGTCTGTAGTAGCAAAATAGAAAAGAGTCCAGTAGCACCTTTAACCAACTTTACTGCCACATAAGCTTTCGCGAATCTCAGATATATCTGATGAGAACTGTGATTCTCGAAAGCTTATGCTACAGTAAAGTTGGTTAGTCTTAAAGATGCTACTGGACTCTTTTCTATAATATTACTTGGGATAACAAATAGTTTTATCTTGCACCATTGCTTTGTTTTCAGTTCCATTAGCCCTGTTCAGAAAATCAAAACTGCATACATTGCGTAGCAGGGAGCTGCATTGCAACTGCGGGCCCTGCTGACCATCTGCAATTAACCCTACGCATGTACAAATGTGTATAAGATTGGAAACATTGCAAAAAGCAGGGTCCAGACCATGCATACAAAACCTGTGTTAATACGTTTTATGGGCTAGCAAATCTGAACCATTCCTCTTGTTACAGCCCCCATTCCACATGGCTTTTCCCATGCAGGTCCCAGGACGTGGTCAGTTCTTAAATATCAGTGCTACATTGACGCCTGATGGAAGGACATGATCCTATGCAAGTGTATTTGGAAGATCCACTAAATTCATTGGAGCTTATTCCCAAGCAAATGGGCCTTGTAGAGCAACTTGAGACCTCCCCCTTCTGTACAATTTAGCTGGCTTTTAGCAAACATCTTTTACCAAACAGTTATTGAAGCAAATGACTAAAGACCACTTCCAGCACAATTTTACTTACACAGTCCTGTAACAAAAGCAGCTTCCTTGAAATTCATTGTTTCAGTAGTTCCTTTCAATAAACTCTCCCAGCCCTTTTGAGGTCTGTTCCTCAACTGTTTCTTCCTCTTATTAGTGCTGCTAGCCATTTTTCCTTTTAATTACATTCATACATTTATTCCAGTAGACCTCTGCTCCTTAATCTGTGCTTCTGTTCACATGGTTACCAAGGTGAAAGTGAGGGACAAAATGAGGCATACCCACTTCCTGTAGATGTGCTTACAATTCCAAGATACTCTGATAAAAAGCCAAAGAGCTACAGATAAGAGCTGGAACAAAGCAAGGGCTATTAATCTGTCTTTGTATTATTTACCTTTACCAGTTTCATAACTGGCTTTGCTACCTTAGCGAAACATTCCATAAATCATGTTTGTCATGACCATTTGAGAAACCATGTTTGATTTTCAAGTTTTGTTTGCACTGGTCTGTTTAATATAGTAAGATATGATGATAATAATATTAGAATGGATTAACTATAAGTGCAGGTCTTTATTGGGGCTGCTATAAATTTTGGGTGACTTTAAACATTAAATCCTATTGCATTTACTACAGTGTTATTGTGGAATTCTTTATCAGGGATCTTAAAATTGCACGGTAAGCTTGCTAATCTCTGATAACCGAGTAGGTGAAACAGAGTGGAATTTTATAATAAAGTAGGTTTTGGCAAACTGACCCTGTCCTAAACATGGTGGCTTATATGTTCCACTGTACTGACAGGTAATAACTGTGATTTTTACAATGTACGTGTATTAATGTACCAAGAATAGAGGGGTTTAGAACTGTGAGAGAGCAGCGAGGCTTCATTTCAGTTGTTGCACTATTTCAGCAGGCAGAAACCATATTGGAGGGTGTCTGCATTTTGCTCTCTTGTCACAGTCATGAGAAAGAAACTCTATGCTTGAAGCAATGTCATATTTTGAGGGTTCATAGATCTAATTTCAGAGGAAAAGCTTCAAACTACATTTGGAGTTAAACTGTTTTGATGGACTGACTGTGTACCTTCGCAATGAGACAGATGGCTTCTTCAGATGCATGTGAACTGGGAGCCTACAAATCACACATATCAGGAATGCACAGCACCTGCAACACACCTGATATTCATGGTCACCTTTTCATGTGAACTGGCCAATGTGTAGATTTTCCATGCGTGCACAACTTCTGAACACACGAACGGAAGCTCGACATGCCACTTATTAACCACTTCCATGTTCTTATTAGGATTCTTGTTTCATACAAGCTGACCTCTAATTGCAATCAGTTTTTTTATTTCAGTGTCGGCAGCTAAACTCTCCAGGAAGAAAGGCTTAAACCCTCACAAAGTCTATTTGGGACAATACGTACAACTTAGTATTTGTTACCTCAGCTGTTTTAGTTGTTAATTTATTTTTACTGTATCTGTACCTCAGGTGGCTTTATTAACGTGGGCATCACATTAGGGAATCTTAATGTATTATCTTGCGAGCAAGATAATACTACAAACTGGTAATATGTGTGTCACTGACACTGAAGGCCTCAGACCAGGCTCCTGGCTGCTTAACTGCATTCTCGTTCCCTGTAGTTCCTCCTTACCCTCTGAAGGGTGCTATCTCCTGATACTGTTGTCTTTTCCCCTTTCCTGTGCTCCCCATGGGGCTGCTCAGATGGCCACAGTATACTATACCCAGCAGTGTAGCCTACAGTCCTGTTCCCTCTATTAAATTATCTTCTTGAACCTTTGCATCATAATATAGGCCTTTATAAAATATAGCCTTAATACAATTGCCCTCCTGAACAATTCTGTTTTACATAGTTAATGCCAGAAATATGGGGGCTTTCCTGACCTCAAGCAGGCTCACTACATATTGTTCATTGCCTTCCATGCATGGCACATTTTGATTAGAAGCATTACACAGATAGCTAATATAGGGTCTCATCACTCCGTGTTGACAGGAGCATCAATCTGATTTGTAGGTGGTAATGGAGTTGCTAGGGAAACTGGGGGATTGGCTGCTGTTGTTACAATGCTTCTCTTTTTCTTTTTGCTGTTGTTATGTTCTTGATATTTTTGCTAGGCAAGCATAGCATTCCACCTAGTTTCCCCTGTGTAAGGCTCAGTAGCAGCCATCTTGGTTGGACAATATGATTGCTGTAGCATTTTGGATTTGTACTGTATTTCAGTCCACAAATTCAAACTGGATTATACACATTATTGCAAATCCAACCTGGATATGGTGCTTGAGAAAAGATCTTTTCTGTGTGTAAGGTTCACATTGTCAGATGTAATTATTTCTCTCCACTGCACATAGTTGTCCCTGCTTTGAGACCAAATACATTGTAAATATTTTAAAGTTCAAGGTATTATGTTACTAGTCAAGTCTGTGATACTATAAATGTGCTTTTAAAATATTTTCTTCTTATCATACGTACATAGGCATAACATTTGGGCTTCTTATTGAGTACTGGCAGCTTTCTCCTCATTTAAGCTCCAGTCCAAATCAATAGAAGTAAAGTTAATGCCTATCCTCTCTGCAGACAAACCATTTTTATATCTACTTCAAATATGTTTGCTTGTATATAACACCATTCTGCTGTTGAATATATAGTTCACTAGCCTGGTGTGTGCACAAATAAGAGTCTGTTGCATGTTAATTACAGGATAATTTGCAAGATGTGGCTATTTTACAAGTCACTGAAGAATAAGTTATTGTAAGCATCTGCACAGTTCAGGAAGTTGACATAGTCTTTGCTGGGAAATACTCTTTTATATGCATATAACCTAGTTACACTTGGAAATAGATGAATTTTGAATCGCTCCAAAGCTCTGATACCCACAACTGCAATTAGAATGTCAGTTTCTGGCTTGCGATCAAATCCATTGTAGTTTTTAGAGACTGTACACATTTTTCAAAGGACATGTCTACCAAATTAGGAAAAGACTAACAAGATCATTGTGAGTTGATGACAGCTTCTAATTAAGAGTAGTGACCATATCTATTTGAGTTGTATTTTATTATTCTAATAATTTTACAAACATTACTTTTGGAGAGTCCATTTTCAATATATTGAATTCTTCAAGAAGCACATGAATGAGAACAATTACATTTTAGGGGAAAGATCCCCACATCTAAGAAATGACAGTTTAGGTAATATATGTTTTTCTTAGTTCATGATAAATAAAAAGTTTCATTTCATATGTATTGTCGATGTATTGTCGAAGGCTTTCACGGCCGGAGAACGATGGTTGTTGGGGGTTTTCCGGGCTGTATTGCCGTGGTCTTGGCATTGTAGTTCCTGACGTTTCGCCAGCAGCTGTGGCTGGCATCTTCAGAGGTGTAGCACCAAAAGACATTTCATAATGTCTTCATTTCATAATTAAAATATTCTCTCTCACACAGCTAAGAAGCATTTCTGTATACCAGAGGTCCCCAGCATGATACCCACCATGAGTACCATGGCTCCTGCAGCCACTTCCCCAGGTGCCCACCATGTGCTTCAGGAAAGAAGCCAGGGTCATGGAAAGGCAAAACCATTGACGGGCTGCCTTCATACACGTACAGAGCCTTTTCACCTGGATTCTCCCCACCACTTAATGCTGAGACTGTCAACGTGGCACTCATGGGCACCGTGGCACCTACCAATGCCTGTCCTGGTACCCACCAAGAATTTTTAGAAAGCACCAGCTGGGACTTTTGCCCAGGAGGGCTTCTGATAGGTCATTGAAGATCTGATTGGCTGTGCAAATTTTTTTTTGAAAAGAAACCACTAATTGCCCAAACATCAATTTGAAATCCTTGTCTTAGAAGTCTCAGTATTTGTTTAGAATTCTCATACTAGGTGATGGGGTGGAGGAGTAAATCCAACCAAAGAATGAGACTTTTCTGCCTTCCCTCCCTTCTTGCTGCAGCCTATTTCACTCTGTGAAGTGCTACCCTCAGGGCTCAGGCCCACCCCCAGGAACAATGCTGGGCATGATGTGGGAATCTGCAGAGGAAAAGGGAAATTGGTAAAAATCGTACCCAATTGTACCCAATTGTACCCAGATATATATAGTATATATATCTTCTATCAAATCACTAAGCCCTGCACACGTTTTGGATAATTTATGGCCTGGAAGTCCCACCTCTGGAAGTCCCTTCCTTCCCCCCGGCAAACCCATCCCCAGACATGATATGACTGGTTGCCAAAACTGACGCAGTAAAAATGGGCCTGTATGGGGGCCATGCAGAACCTCAGCATAACCAGACCAATAGAAATAGGCTTTGGATTTCTGGGAGATACAATGGAGCCCAGGGCTCCATTTTCATCACAGCTGGGATTGGCTCAGAAGGGGCATGACATATCCATGAACTTAGCAGGCCACCAAAAACAAGTGAGAATCCAGAGGCAACGTATAGCCATGTGACCCCTCTATTGACATGCCCAGTTACCCTCAACCAATAGGAAATGGTCTTATGCTTGACCAGAGGAAGAGCTTTTAGGAAAGAAGCCGTCTTGTGCCAGCAGACACACATTCTTACCTGAGAGAGATCATGGAGATGCTGAGGAGGCCTGTGGAGCATGATTGTCAGCCACTGCCAGCACCAGCTGGATTCCTTTTCATTTTGTTTTATTGATTATTCCCTCTCCCCTTTTCATTCTGTGTTCTCTAGCTTTGTGTCCCACTGTTGTTTTGTATTTAGCTGTGAATCATAAACTGTCTTATGTCTTACATAAGCTGTTGCTAGTTAGAGTGAGTGTTAGTGTGCCCTTTTTAAAACCGTTGTCACCTTTTTAAAACCTGGAAACCACATTGCAGGCGGTCTATGATAGCAGCTGAAAACTTTACCAACTATGTTCCGTCTTCCCAGTAGCAGTGCTAAGTGCAAGAAACTGCTCATATTCCAACTAGATAAACTGGGAGGGAGGGAGGGAGGGAGGGAAGGAAGGAAACAAACTCATATAGTCCGCCCTGTTTCCAACAGTGGCCAGCCAGATGCCACAGGAAAGCAACCAAGCAGGGCCTGCTGGAGCAGCCCTCAATCTGCTGACTGTTCCCCAGTACTGGACAATTGGGGCCTTCTGTCTTTGAACCCAGAGGCCTCATTCAGCTATCTTGGCTTATAGCCAGCATTAGACCATATCACTGTATATTTCTCCAACCTCATTTTAAATCTAAGCCAATATTATCTTTTTTCTCCTCTTCATTTATATTAACTCAGTTGCTAAATGTTGCCAGTTTAGTCTTTGTAATACTTACAAAATTCACTCTTTTCTCTTTTTCAATGCAACAAAAGCTTTTGTTTTCTCTCATTATTTTTCAGATTGTGTAATGGTGATGACTCCCCTTCTTGTCATTGTGTTTTCTATTGCCATTCTGTTCAAAAGCCCCCCCCCCAACTCCATAATGCATATCACCTCTCTCTCACACCTGAAGTGCAGGACATTTTCAGCCTTTCCTCTTAGATGATAACTCTTAATGAGAGCATCTTCTAGTGACAATGGAATGAACCATTATTAATTGTCAAACCAGATGCAGCTTGTCTAAGTCATCCCATTGACTTTTTCATCCCTCTCCCAGATGAAATCTGTTGCTCTTCCTTTTCTGAAAATGTGAGGAAAATGATGGACATTTTTCAGCTATGGAACACAAATTAAACTCTAATCTGTTTCCTTGATACAGAAGAAGCACCCTTGGATGCTAGCTTAGCTACAAACTCTGTTATATATTATTCTCCTAACCTCCTTGAAATCGTATTCTCCGTTTCTTGCTTCATCTCCTGAATGCTTAATAAATTCTAAAATTGGACCGAATGCTCCATGCTAAGTCTTTGCTGACCCCCATGAGCCAAGGCAGCTGTGGCCTGAAGGTACTGGAACACAAGTTGGAAGAGATGGGAAATGGCTTCTGTCATAGAGAGGAGAAACATGTTTGAATCTGCCTCTGGGGAACAGAGCCCAGCATCTAATTCTCCCCTTCTCTGATATTTGACCCAGCCTCTAGTTCAGAGGGTGGTAGAGGTCATGGCAGTCCCTATTTCAATTACAAATCCTGTGCTAGCATAGTTCCAACTAGTCTTTGCTCAGTTTTCCTCTCTATTCTGTCAAACCTCTTCTGTGTTGAATTTTTCAGCTTAATCACTTCTGCTCATCATTATGATCATATTGCTTGTCTTTTATAATCTCTTATTGACTCCCTTTTCTGTCTTATAATCTATTATCTGTCAAATGTTTTGTTTTAGTTATTCCAAATTACCTGTCTACTTTCTTCTCTCTCCATACCTTTGCTTGGTCTGTATGTCCTATCTAAACCCAAAGTTACATTCACTATTTTCCAACTGCACCCTTTCTCCTTGCTGGTTATTGAGCAATAGATTGTTCTGTCCATGCCTCATTAAAGTTTCCAAACCATCCAGTTCTGAGATTTATATCCTGAACGGCTCTGAAGACTTTAGATAATGAGACCTAAAAACAAAGATCTTTCTATAAAGAACCTGTTACTTAGTACAAATAATTTGTAGGGGTTTTTCTTGTTTTAACACTTTCCATCAAGGCACACAGAGACTTATTTTAGAGTTTAATGTTTATTCTTTATTGAAATAAACTCTAATCTTTTAAATTAAGCAACAGACCAAAATATAAAAGATTATCAAGATGAAACCTATAGTCAATGAACAGATATATGCAACGAGTAATTCTCCTAACATCGCTCAAATAAATCTAAGATTGATTTAAAGTCAGATCATAGTCAATCTACTATGAAATGCACTGAATTTTCAATAAGCACAGAGACAAATATATTTCTCACTTAAATCTTCATGACATTTCCTTTGTCAAAACCCTAATCTCTTATCTGGGTGACGTCTTTTATACTAATTGGCATGTGCTATAAATCTTTCAAACATGACAACAATACTAAAATATAATTGGTTTTAGACCTGTTGACAAACTACATAGAAGTTCATACACAGTTCACTAGATTGCATGCATATAACTAGAGTACATTTCATTTATTTATTTATGTCATTTATGGTCCACCCTTCTTGCTGAGACTCAAGGCGGATTATACAGTGTGAGATTAGTACAGTCAATATCAAGGACAATTTCATAAATAATACCATAGGATAAATAAACACAAGTTTACAAAGACGTAAAAAGAAAAGGTAAATATAGTCCCCCTTTGCAAGCACCAAGTCATTACTGAGGCATGGGGGGATGTCACATCACGACATTTTCCTGGCAGACTTTTTGTTATGGGGGGTGGTTTGCCATTGCCTTCCCCAGTCATCTATACTTTACCCCCAGGAAAGTGGGTACTCATTTTACCAACCTAAAGGATGGAAGGCTGAGTCAACCTTGAGCCAGCTACCTGAACCCAGCTTCCGCCAGGCTCGAACTCAGGTCGTGAGCAAAGCTTGGGCTGCAGTACTGCAGCTTACCACTCTGCGCCACAGGGCTCTTATACAAAGATAGCAAGAATCCAATACAGAGTTGAAGAAATGCTGGAACAGAACATAAGCAATTCTAGGGCTGACATAGGAGCACATATTTAAAGCAACAGATAGTACATAAGGCAACATAGTAGTGAAGTCTATGGGTGAAGTCTATGGTCCCTAACTCATTAGTGGAGCATCTGAGACTCCCTTCCTACAATACAATTTTTTTTTGAATAATTTAGTTTTGTATTGTTTACAGAAAGCTAGGAGAGTGGGGGCTGTCCTGACCTCCTCAGGCAGGCCATTCCACAGGGTAGGGGCTACCACAGAGAAATCCCATGTACGGGCTGCTGTTGATTTTGCCCATGTGCAGGATGCCACCTGTAGGAGACCCTGTTCAGATGAGCAAAGTTGCTATGGAGGAACATAGGGAGGGAGGTGGTCCCATAAGTATGCCAGACCAAGGCCGTGAAGACCTTTGATTGTGATAACCAATACCTTGAACTGAGCACAGTAACTGATAGGTATCCAATGGAGTGACTGCAGAATGGGGGTGATGTTCATGCTTCTGCTCACTCCTGATAGCAGTTGTGATGCAGTATTTTGCACCAATTGGAGTCTTCTAGTTAACTTAGATGGGAGACCTGTGTATAGTCCATTACAATAGTCAAGTCCTGACGTTACCATACCATGGATTCAGGTGGCCAGATCGGCCAGGTTGAGGTAAGAAGCCATCTTCCAGGCTAGAGTGAGGTTGTAGAAAGTATTTTTTACGGCTGTCTTAACTTGTTTTTCTAGTAGTAACACTGGATCTAGTATAACCCATAAGTTCTTAACTGAGTCTGCAAGGGTCAAACGAACTCCATTGAAAGTGGGGAGTACAATGTCCTTTAAGATCTTCCCAACAAGCATCGCTTCTATCTTGCCTGGGTTCAATTTCTATTTGTTCCTTTTCAACCATTTCACCACAGCTGTCAGGCAGCGATCCAAGATTTCTACTGCATCCTGTGGGGACCTAGATAGCGAGATAGTTGTCATCTGCATATTGGTGACATCCAACTCCATAGCTGTGAATGAGTTCTACTAAAGGCTTTATGTATAAGTTGGATAACATGGAAGATAAGATTATGCCCTGAGGAACCCCACAAGATAGCTCCCATTCTGGAGATAGCTGATCTTCTACAGCAACCCTTTGAGTCCGTTCCATGAGAAACGATTTAAACCATTCCAGGGCACATCCTTTGATGCCCACTTCTGTTTCTAAATGCCTCAACAGGATGGCATGGTCTACTTTGTCAAAGGCTGCAGAGAGATCCAGGAGGAGCAATAAGGAGGCATGGCCTTTGTCTATATTCAGACAGAGATCATCCACTAATGCTAATAGTGCTATCTCTGTCCTATGCCCTGGTCTGAATCCAGACTGGAAAGGGTCTAGAGCGCTAGAGTTTTCCAGAATATCTGGAGTTGGTCAGCTATCGCTCTCTCAATCACTTTGCCCAGAAAGGGCAGATTAGAGACTGGACAATAATTGGCCATGTCATTTTTGTCTAGGGATGGTTTTTTAATAAGCAGACAGATAACTGCCTGTTTGAGGGGCTGGGGGAAGATACCCTGAGTTAGCAATTTATTTATAATAGACCTCAGTGGTTCAATTATGTGGTCCTTACTTGATTTTAGCAGCCAAGACAGGCAAGAATCAAGCGCACAAGTAGTGGCTTTCATAGATGTCAGGATCCTGTTAAGATCTGTCATTGTAATTGGTTCAAGGCAGTCCAGATGTAAGCCAGATGGTACATTAAGCATTTCTTCCATCTTGTTTACATTGCAGCTAGTATGTAGATCAGAGTGTATTCATGCTAGTTTATCAGCGAAAACCTTAGCAAAGGCCTCCCAGCTGATTGTTCTTGGGACTGTAAAGTTTCAGATTTCGGGGTTAGGAGTTGTCGATATCTTAAACAATTGGGATGGTCGTGAACGAGCTGGTGCAATGGTTTCCAAGAAATAATGTTTCTTTGCCACTTTCATTTCCACTTCATAGGTCCTCTAGTAGGCTCTGTAGCATGGTCTATCTGTTTCCGTGCAAGTTTTTCACCAGTGTCTTTCCAAATGTCTTCCAACCCTCTTTAAGTCAGCCAGTTCTGTGGTAAACCACGGGGCTGGCTTCCGTCTCAAGGGCCAGAGCAGTCAACAAGGAGCAATGGTGTCAATAGCTTCAAGGAGCTTCACATTCTACGCTCCTACAGCAGCTACATGGAGCATGTGTCTGGAATTCTAAAATCCCCCAAGGCATTTTGGAATCTAGAAGGGTCCATGAGCCTTCATGGGCGAATCATTTTAACTGGACCCCCTATTTTGCAGGGTGTTGGGGCCATATTCACTTTTGCCTTCAGCAGATGATAGTCTGACCACGATTCAGGCTAGATCTGCAATGTTGAAGCAAAACGTTCCCTCAAAGGCTCAGCACAAAATGTTAAGTCCAAGGTGTTGCCTCTTTCATGTGTAGGGCCTGTCACTATTTGAGAGAGGTCTAGGGTTGCCAGGGAAGCTATAAATTCCTGAGCTGGGCCTGACTTGGGACACTCAGTATGGATGTTAAAGTCCCCCAGAACAATAATCATATTCCCATTACAACTGGACCTTTTACATGTCCTCCTGATATCCTTCTGGTTCCTTCCACTGATATGTTTAAATGCCTAAAACGTGCAGCTTCTGTTGGATATTCCCAAACTGATCACCCTCTCCCTTTTCTCTCTACTCCCCTTTATGCGACTCTGGTAATTTAGGCTTAGTTTTCAGTGCAGGATTATGTGCAGATCTGTGATCCTTTTAATCCCCTCCCCCATATTTTACAGTGCAGCATAGGGAGAGACAGACTGAACATTACCATGCCTGAGCTGCAGTTAGAAATGGAAGGTCCCTTAGGTGATGACTATAATCCCTGAGGGTTTCATTTCAATCGGATGTAGGGGCACAGAGTTAAAACCAGAAATATGCTGTGCATTTCATTGCCTCTAGAATGGGAAGGTTGTTTAATGCCAACCTGAAACTCAGGGAGAAAGCTCCATTGAGTTAGGGGTGTACACTCTGAGAATTCAGTCCTAACTGCAGCGGTGTGTGTGTGGCTGCTTCCACACACGTTGGATAATGCACTTTCAATGCACTTTAGTTATCCTTTAGAAGTGGATTTTGTGTTTCACACACGAAAACCCAGTTCCAAATGATCACTAAAGAGCATTGAAAGTGCATTATCCAACGTGTGTGGAAGTAGCCTGTTTCCCACAGAAACATATGGAAACAGCTACTAAATTCTTTTTTTTTATATATAGATTTTTATTTTTAATTGGAAACAGCTACTAAATTCATTGTGATAAAACAGTACTAAAACCTTCCATCAAAATGTTAACCAAGTGAAACAAAGAGGAAATTTTGTGCATATTCCCACCTTACAGGTTTTAGGATAAAATGGGGAAGGGAGAAATACGTATTCCACTTTGAGCTCCTTAGAGGGGAGGCAATACAAAAATCTAAGAAAGAAACAAAATTTCACAGAAAGTTTGCTGACTACAGTCTTCTGCCAACTAGATTGTTATTTTGCCTTTCTTCTGTGGCTCTTTTGGTTGTTTTCTGATTACTAGGGGTGTGCAAGCCAAAAATTTTCGGCTATAGCCGAAAGTAGAAAGCCGAAAGAAGATTTTCTATCGTTAAAGCCGAAAGCCGAAACAAGAATCTCTTTCGGCTTTCGGCTTTCGGGATTCTTTCGGCATTATTTCGGCATTCTTTCGGCTTTTTTCTATGGGAAAATGCCTCCGTCTTCCAGGACGCCTGGAGGAGGCATTTTCCCACCGAATAAGCCCAAAATTGGTGGGGACCTTCCTCTAACCCTTCTCTAACAACCACCCAAGTTTCAGACAGATTGAACTTTGGGGGGCCATGTTATGGCCCCCCAAAGCAGGTCCCCCCATCCTCCCATAAGAAAGCGAAGGAGCAGCATATTGTTAGCATGCTGCTGCTCATCTTTCTTCATTATTTCCTATGGGGAAAAAATGAAGAGGCAGGCTTCCTTTGCCAGGGGTGGCATTTTGCATGCAAAATGCCCCCTTACCCTCAGAGGCCCTTCTCCCACCCCTCCTCCCACCCCCCACCAAGGCTCAGCCTGCTCCCACTTGGGGGGGGCATTTCATGGCCTCCCCAAGTAGGTGCTCTAATCTCTACCACTGACAGCTGGGGGAGGCTTGTGTTGCCAGGGGTGGCATTTTGCATGCAAAATGCCCCCCAACCCTCTGGGGCCCTTCTCCCACCCTTCCTCCCACCCCCCACCAAGGCTCAGACTGCTCCCACTTGGGGGGGCATTTCATGGCCTCCCCAAGTAGGTCCTCTCAGCCCCTAAAGTCCACCCCTTACAGCCCCACACAAACCCAATTCCCCCCCAGCTGCCACACACAGACCCAAATCCCCACATTAGCCCCTCACAGACCCAAATCCACCCCCACCTGCCCCACACCCATAACCCCAGGAACAGGCTGGCAAAGGCCAGCCCTCTCCCTTTGTTCCCTATGCTGGGAACTTCTAAACTCTCTTTCCCTGGGCAATTCTGCACAGCCCAGGGGTGCCACAATGGTGGGCACACTTCTGAGTGCCAGCTGGTCCCTGTGAAAGAGCACCTGAACCACACACACCCTCCCTCAAATTCCCCTGCCACCTACAGAGATGGCTGGCCAGCCAGCCCCATTGTTCCCTATGATGGGAACCAACTGCACAACAAAGAATAAAACAAGAACAACACAAAATAAAGTTTTAAAAAAATTATTTTCTCCCTTCCAAAGTACAAGTAGGCAAAGCATTATGACACATTACACCAGCAGTCTCCCACACAGAAAAATTAAAACAAAACTCACTTAACATCAGAGAATCACAAAACACGATTCCTGTCAAAAACACTTTATTTCTTGAACAGCTTTAGGTTACACAGCAGGGGGGAACACCAAAGGGCATGGCAGCACTATCTTACACAAAAATAACACAACTCACTTAACATCAGAGAATCACAAAAGCACAATTCCTGTCAAAAACACTTTATTTCTTTGAACAGCTTTAGGCTACACAGCAGGGGGGGAACACCAAAGGGCATGGAAGCAGTATCTTACACAAAAATAACACAACTCACTTCACATTAAAGAATCACCCCAAAAAATTGCTGTCAAAAGCACTTTATTTCTGTAACTGCTTTAGGTTACACAGTAGGAAGGCACCACAGAGCAGGAAAGCAGTGTACTACACAAAAATAACACAACTCACTTCACATCAGAGAATCACACAAACACAATTGCTGTCAAAAATGGTGAAGTGGGTTGTATTATTTTTTGTAGTACATTGCTATCATGCCCTGTTGTGCCCTCCTACTGTGTAACCTAAAGCTGTTCAAGAAATAAAGTGTTTTTGACAGGAATTGTGCTTTTGTGATTCTCTGATGTTAAGTGAGTTGTGTTATTTTTGTGTAAGATAGTGCTGCCATGCCCTTTGGTGTTCCCCCCTGCTGTGTAACCTAAAGCTGTTCAAGAAATAAAGTGTTTTTGACAGGAATTGTGCTTTGTGATTCTCTGATGTTAAGTGAGTTGTGTTATTTTTGTGTAAGATAGTGCTGCCATGCCCTTTGGTGTTCCCCCCTGCTGTGTAACCTAAAGCTGTTCAAGAAATAAAGTGTTTTTGACAGGAATCATGCTTTGTGATTCTCTGATATTAAGTGAGTTGTGTTATTTTTCTGTGTGGGGGACTGCTGGTGTAATGTGTCATAATGCTTTGCCTACTTGTACTTTGGAAGGGAGAAAAAAAATTTAAAACTTTATTTTGTGTTGTTCTTGTTTTATTCTTTGTTGTGCAGTTGGTTCCCATCATAGGGAACAATGGGGCTGGCTGGCCAGCCATCTCTGTAGGTGGCAGGGGAATTTGAGGGAGGGTGTGTGTGGTTCAGGTGCTCTTTCACAGGGACCAGCTGGCACTCAGAAGTGTGCCCACCATTGTAGCACCCCTGGGCTGTGCAGAATTGCCCAGGGAAAGAGAGTTTAGAAGTTCCCAGCATAGGGAACAAAGGGAGAGGGCTGGCCTTTGCCAGCCTGTTCCTGGGGTTATGGGTGTGGGGCAGGTGGGGGTGGATTTGGGTCTGTGAGGGGCTAATGTGGGGATTTGGGTCTGTGTGTGGCAGCTGGGGGGGAATTGGGTTTGTGTGGGGCTGTAAGGGGTGGACTTTAGGGGCTGAGAGGACCTACTTGGGGAGGCCATGAAATGCCCCCCCAAGTGGGAGCAGTCTGAGCCTGGGTGGGGGGTGGGGGGAAGGGTGGGAGAAGGGCCCCTGAGGGCTGGGGGGCATTTTGCATGCAAAATGCCACCCCTGGCAACACAAGCCTCCCCCAGCTGTCAGTGGTAGAGATTAGAGCACCTACTTGGGGAGGCCATGAAATGCCCCCCCCAAGTGGGAGCAGGCTGAGCCTTGGTGGGGGGTGGGAGGAGGGGTGGGAGAAGGGCCCCAGAGGGTTGGGGGGCATTTTGCATGCAAAATGCCACCCCTGGCAAAGGAAGCCTGCTTCTTCATTTTTTCCCCATAGGAAATAATGAAGAAGATGAGTAGCAGCATGCTAACAATATGCTGCTCCTTCGCTTTCTTATGGGAGGATGGGGGGACCTGCTTTGGGGGGCCATAACATGGCCCCCCAAAGTCCAATCTGTCTGAAACTTGGGTGGTTGTTAGAGAAGGGTTAGAGGAAGGTCCCCACCAATTTTGGGCTTATTCGGTGGGAAAATGCCTCCCCCAGATGTCCGGGAAGACGGAGGCATTTTCCCATTGAAAAGCCGAAAGAAAGCCGAAAGAATCCCGAAACGTTTCGGCTTTTTTCTTTCGGCTACCCGAAACGTTTCGGCATTCCCCGAAACGTTTCGGCATTCCCCAAAAGAAGCCGAAACACTTTTGTTTCGGCATTCTTTTGGCATTCTGAATGCCGAAACGCACATCCCTACTGATTACTCTTGGTTCATGAAGGATGAACAAGGTTGGCTAGTGACCTGTGTGAATACTGCATGCCTCTCCCTAAACTGCCCTCAAGTTCCCTCAGAATTATAGATGGGTTTCTTGGCTGATGAGTTAATATGAAAAACTGTTTTAAGTTTTGAAAACTGCTGGTCTGGAGTGATCAAGTGGTGACATAATTTTCTGTTTTATTAATTAACGTCTGGAAGGAAATTGTAGGGAAAGGAGGTAGATATTAAAGGAGCACTCCTAAGTAGGTCTACTTGGAAGTAAGTTCAGTTTTATTCAGGAAAGTGTTCTTACAATTGCATCCTATTTCGTTTACGGCTATTGTGTGTCATGAAGTGTTTTAAAATGTAGGTCCCCAATTAGAGAGACAAGTGTTACTACTAGGTTATTCTAGTTTATATAACAATACCATTTTTCTCTCATTTGGTCAAGTGTATTTCTTGCTGTGCTTTTCCTTTGGTACTAAATCCGCCATGATTTTTCTCCCCACTCAGCCAGCTAAAACGTCTCTTCTACGGATAAGCCCATCAAGAAGTAGAATTACCTGTGTACACCTATGGGATAATGGACCCTAAATCACAACTAAGAGAAATGTTTGGTTTTGAAATGTGTAACCTGTGTTCCTGTTACATATTTTGTGTCTAAGTATTCATAAAGGTGCTTGGCTCACCCATTTTTCTTTTATAAAACTGTATAAGCAGTGTTCTGCCTCAGATGGCCTAATGGTATCATTGCATTTACTTGCCTATGTGGTGATTTTAAAGGGGGGCTGGGTGTGTATCTGTCCCTGAAGACCACACAACCATTAGCATCCTGCACTGTTCCTGCCCAGCTATCACTAACCATCTATTACTGATAGTGGGACTTGGTGGATTAATAGAGAAAAACAAGAGTGCCACACCAATCACAAAGATAAAAAAACAGGCAAAAAGCCAATTGTGGAAGTAGGAAAAATATTTGTTTATGCAGATTAAAATTCCCTGTGTTACTTTTATAAATTAATTTTTAATTATGGAGACTATATTATATCATATCGCAGATTCTCTGAACAAGCCTTGGTGAAACACATAGGTAATTAACACCTTGTGATGGACAGTTTCAAGTTCTGTCATCCAGGAGCCTCAGGGCCAAGCTAGAAGTGATGAATTATACTTGAATGGCAAGTGAACAGACTCACATGTATTCCTCCCTGTTCACTTGTGCTCCATGCAATTGTGTGGAGCGCAAGTGAACAGGGAGGAATACATGCGAGTCAAGTGTAATTCGTCACGTCTAGCTCGGCCCTCAATCAATCACTTTCAAATGGTGGGCTGTTACATTGAAAAGAGAAAAAAAGAGTTTAGCAGTTTAACTACTGGCCAACTGACAGAATTGAGGGTTGATGGATTTTAATAGGAGAAGGGTTAAGACGGAGATCTGCTGTTTAGGCCGGGAGTCTGTTAGGGACTTTTGAAAATAAGTAAGGACTGGATGCTGTTCCTGTCAAAAACAGTTAAAAGTTAGAAGCTTTTCTGTGCCATGTTATAAGTTGGAGTCAGTGAAACAAAAGATGTGCTGCTTTCTCGGGCCACAGCTCTCTAGTAACTCTGTTGCTCCAATACTGAGTGGGCTGGAGAAAAGGAAAACAAAGAAACAACCAAGGCACACATACTACTGATATAAAGCTGGTTTTTTAGTTGTTTTCCCAAAAGCCTCCAATTATTAAAACAAAAGCAAAACAAACAAAAATTTGTAGGGTGTGAAATTTTAGTCCTTAGATTCTAGATTTGGAGACGAGATGACACACCAGCTAAGCATCTTAAATGGAGGAACCTCACAAAAAGGGTGGTGGTCGTTCATGGTACTTTCTTAATTGTACTTCCATTTTATCACACTACTGAATGCATGAAGTTACTGTCCTTAAATGTCTAATCATGAAACTGCAGAATTAGGCCCAGGCAAAATACTTACTTATTTAATCACTCACTTTATAGTCCTTCTTTCTTGCTGACTCAAGCAGATTTGCTGGATATAAACAGTGCAATCAAACAGCATAAGACAATCATTTGATAATGCAATAGAACTACAATTACAGAATTAGAGAACAGTGAACAACAAGCTATCTAAGGCAAGGTATACTGTAAACAATATAGAAAGTGGATCAGAAGGTAAAAGCAGGCGATACCTACAGTAATAATTGTGATCAGCTACAGTCCTATTCCATTATAAAGGTGCCTCCAGGCTGTTCATTCTACTGCACTGCTGATCACTTTGTAAAAATGCTCCCTTGAACATTACAGTTTTGCACATTCTGCAGAATGAGAGAAATGTGGAAACATTCCTGACTTCCTCAAGCAGGCCATTTCATGAGATGGGGGCCATCATTGAGAATGCATGTAAATGGTTGGCTGCTGATCTTACCCATTTAGAAGGCTTTGCACAGATAAGCAAAGCGAGCAGAGCAGAAGAGACCATCATGTAGGTATGTGTGTCTAAAGCCATTCAGGGCATTGTAGGTTATCACCTTTGAAGGTTATCATCTAATCCTGAATTAACTCCATAACTTATTAGTAACCAATGAAGTGTCTGCAGAATGGGTGTGACATGCTTTCCCCCCCTAGAGCCTGATAGTAGAGCATGGACTCACATGGCCAGATCAGCTGAGTCAAGGTAGGGAGTCATCTTCCAAGCTAAAAGAATGTCGTGGTCCAGTCTGGGCTCAGTGAAAGTGAGGACTTCTTGTTAGGAGAGGAGCCTTGTGTAAACAGCCATGACTCCTCAGGAGAAGAGGAGCTCTGTGTAGCCAGCCCTAGCCCTGACTCAGCAGATGCCAGGGATCAGGAACCACAGCTGCTAGCTAATCAGAGTTCACAGCCAGCACCTGAGACAGGGCCACCAGCACTCTCCAGCCCCATCACTACTGGGGAAGCCCAGTCAGGGGCTCCCCTCCCCAGGTTTGCTCACACCTAAAGAGCACTGCAGACATAAGCAGAGGTTAGAGCTGCAGAAGAGACAGTGCAGTGCTCGCCTTCTGAGCCGACACCAGCTGCTGGAGAGCAAGGATGAGTAGCATCAGGAGGGAGCCCCAGCAGCTGGCTGCAAATCACGCATGGCTATAAAAGCCAGTCTGGAGGAACTGCCAGGTGTGGAAGCAATGTGTTGAAGGCCTGCAACCACTTCCATGAACTTTGTACCCTGCCCTGCACCGCACCTAGATGTGATGCTATCGGAAACTGACCTTGGACTGGACTTGACAAAGCTTTTTGGATTCTGGAGACACACCTGGTGTTGTATTCATGCTCTGATTTCAAACTGGGCTGGGCTTTTGGATTCTGAACTCTCCTCTGGCTTTGAACTAGTGCATTTACTGTGGACTGCACTTGGACTGCTCTGTTTGGGCTAGCCCAGCCCACGACAAAGAAGCTGGTAGAATGCCTGTTTTGCCATTGTGTTAACTTGCTTCTCCAGTAATAGTGCTGGACCCAGTGTAACCCCTAGGCTCTTCAGAGCACCATCTAGACCATATCATTGGTGGGGAGATGATGCCCCTCAATACTTCAACTTTCCTAACCAACATTACCTCCATCTTGTCAGGATTCAGTTTCAGTTTGCTTACCCTTAACCATTTAACCACAGTAATAAGGCACTGCTGTTCAGGATCTCTACAGCATTATTAGGTTATTTGGACAAAGAAATATAGAGTTGGGTATCATCGGCGTATTGATGATAGCCTATTCCAAATTCACAACTGATTTCTCTTAGGGTTTTCCATATTGAATAGCATGGGGGATAATCAGCCTGAGTGCCATTACCTTGGAGATTGGTAATTGGGTCTTTAACAGTCACAGGTGAGAACATTATTTGGCTTAAATATGAATTATTAGTACATCTGACTCTATCATGCAAGTACTAATGAAAATGAACTCCCTTTACATTGTGATGTGATGCTTGACACAGCGGAGTACATGTCATGCTTACTCTGGGTCAGCATTCAAGAACACAATACCCTCCCCTCATTACAGCACTATAAAAAATCTGGCATGACGGAATCAAAGTTTAATTATTTCAATGGGACAACTAAGCATGTACTTGATTCACTAGAGTTAATCGTGTTAGTCTGTGGTAGCAAAATCAAAAAGAGTCCAGTAGCACCTTTAAGACTAACCAATTTTATTTTAGCATAAGCTTTCGAGAATCAAGTTCTCTTCATCAGATGCCTGATACAGAGGCATCTGTATCAGGCATCTGACGAAGAGAACTGGATTCTCGAAAGCTTATGCTAAAATAAAATTGGTTAGTCTTAAAGGTGCTACTGGACTCTTTTTGATTTTACTAGAGTTAATGGGACCTACAAGACTTAATTTTGGGTTGCATTCAAGACTTGCAGATAATTGCAAAAAATTACCAGCCCCTTACAGTTTTTACCAGCCTGCCTATTTAGTATGATATGCCACATGGTTGTTGCAATAGTGGGTCTGACACAGAAGGAATTATTACTCACCCTATAAGACAGCTTTAAGGTATATCCCAATATAGAATCTGGCCATAACTTCTTCAGTGACTACTAGTGACTCTGTGTGAGCAAATGTGCTTGGGCAGGGGGAGGATTTGGTATGAAGAAAATTGTTGTAATAGGTCTTTTTTCTGGGGGATTCTGAAGGATGGAAACATGACTAATAGTCTTGCGCTTAGCATTGTGCATCTGTTTATTTAGAGTTCTTTCCTACTTGCAGAGGTCAAATCTTAATGGTTTGTCAAAGCATGTCACACTCAAAAGCTATAAAGCATTATCAGATACATGGAAAGAAAAGCATTCTGCAGGAAAATTAAAGTGCTATTATGAATGCCTAATGCACAGAGAGATCTGGGTTTTACAATTATAGTCAGAATACCATAGACAAAATAGACTAATGGCTGATCAGTCTTTTAGAAAATTATATGACTTGCCAAAACCTTATGTTCTTTAATGTATTTTTATCTGTCCCTCAGAGCAGAACAAAAATTCAATGTTTCTGCATTTCTGCAGTTTGTCTTGTTACCACACCCTTGCATACATGGAGCAGCCAACATGCCTCAGTGGCTGGGCACCTCTGTCTGGCTCCTCATGGCTACAGATTGCCCAGCTGACCAATCCACAGGGCCAGCTAGCTTCCTGGGGGATGGGCCCTACCTGCAAACCTGGCAAGCAGGCCTCCACTTACCCACGGGCAGGGCTTAAAATGTGAAGCTGCCCAGGCCCTCCACACAGTTGCCTGCAGCCAGTTTCCCGCTCTCCCACCCGTGGGTTAGCTCAGGGGTTAGGGCATGGCTGGTTCTGCTTCATTCCATACTAGAATGAGCCTAGGTCACAAAGCTGAAGCTTTTCAATTTCCCCACAATATTTTTCTTTGGCTTTGCAGATAAGGAACTAGGAACTGCGTATAAGGAACTGGGAACTGGGAACCAATTTCAGCTTCGTAGGTCTAGGTCAAGATCTAGACCTGGATCTGGTTGGGTCTTGTCACAGCTTTAAGAAGGGAACTTGGCATTGGACACAGATCCTTTTGCAGGGAAACACATCCTGCAAGCATGTTTCTTTATAGATGGGGATCCTCTTCAGGGATTTGTGGAGCGATGTTTGGTAGGGACAAGCCCAGCTTGGGGGCTGTCAGAGAATCCTTGCTCCCAGGTGGCAGGAGAACCATACAGAGTGAGTCTCATGTGAGTCCCATTTACTGTCATCCTGTGGTTCCGTCCTTGGCAGGTGGGCCAAGAGGATGGGTTGGTCATCGGCTGGCAGGTGGGTCAGTCGATGAGAGGATCCAGGCTCGTGCGGCACCAATGCTCCTTAAACTGTAATAAATAAAGTTATGGTCCCTAGAGCAGGGATCTTTTACCTGAAGAGGTGGCTATTCATAGCTGTGAGAAGCGAGATTCAGCAGGGCTGAATCCACACTACCGTCGTTCTCGCGGCAGTTTTTCGCTTCCGCAGCACCATTCCTTCATCTGTTCACACACATCGTCTCCGAAGCCGTCATTAATTCGGCATGGCGTTGCCGCAGCCCATTGCACTTTCATCACGGGTTATCTTTTGATGATTAACTGCCCTCCATTGAATTCTGAGCCTCTCTTGACCCACCTCCCAATTAAGAAGTAATTCTCCGCCTTTGTCCCCACCCCTTGTTTAAAAAAATAAAAGAGTACCGTGTTGATATGGCGACATCTCATCATATTAATCTCATTTTAAAAAAGCGAGCAGACCTCAAATATCAGAGGAACAATTTCATATGTTAATTCAATTTATATATTTGGGGGGGGGGGCACCCACATGATACTGAAATCATGGCTCATGTTACGCCCTGACACGGACTGTGCCGACGAATTAGGAACAGATGTCAATTTTCCAAAGACAAAATGAAGCTCTGCTGTGGGATGCTGCTGTAGGTGATCGTGACCGCTCACCCATTCCCGGATGATTTCAACCAGCATGCAGTCTGTGATGTTCCGAGTGCTCATCGTAAGTGTCTCGGGTGATTTTTTAAAATATATTTTTTATTTTTATTTATTTTATTTAATTACATTTTTAGACCGCCCTCCCCATCAGACGGGCTCAGGGCGGTTTGACAACAATTTAAAAACAGTAAAAACATTATAAAAACATTAAAACATCGTATAAAAAAACATTAAAATTGGCGGGTGTAGAATATTAAATATTATGTTAATGATGTCGTTGTACCATTGAACCAGGATGCTTACTCATTGATATAGCGTCAATTTGACTTTTAAAAAATAAAATAAAATAAACCGGGGCCGTTCGGGTTTTTCCCGCCCCTGGATGCGTCTTTTTAAAAGGGGATGTGATCATCTGGTTGCGCAGGAGAAACGCTGTTCCAGGGGTAATGTGAACAAATGAACGAAGACTGCGCAATAACTGATGATGCAATCATTGCACGAGAAAAGCGGGAGCTAAGGTAGTGTGGAATCAGCCCAGGAAAAGGACAACAGAAACACTGAAGGTTTTAAAAAGAAATATGGATTGTATTGAGGGATTTGGTACAATACTGGGGGCAGGGGGGCTATCCTAAGCAAATACTAGCAAATACTAAATCAAGGCAAATATCACTGTTCCTCAATCCTACATAAATACTAAATAAAAGCAACACATTTGGAGCAAAACTTGCTTTTAAGCTACTGGGGGAAATGGGAAATAGGACAGAGGAGAAATTAATGTCTAGTTTTTCCAGCGATGAGGTCCTAAGTTAGCACAGAGAAGGAAAATGTCAGCTCTCTGTGTGGACAAACAAACAACAAGCTTGATACCCAGTAAGCAAATGCAAAAACAGTGTACACCCCACCCGGATATCCACTAATAGTTATGCAATAATGTTAAAGGCATACAGCACAAATTCATGAACATGAAAAAGTGTATTCAATCAATGTTATAGACAAGCAATAGTTAAAGTATATTCAATCAGTCATATAAGTCAACAGTAATTCTTTACAATACAGAGACCTGCACAAAACTCCCCAGAAAATGGTAATTTCCACGATGTCACTCCTTGGGTGAACCTGAATGAATCCACAACAGGTTAGCCACGGGTTCCTGAGGAAGTTGTCCTGACGAAAGCTGCCGTTTAGCTGTCTGCAGTTAAGACCATCAGTGGCTGATATCCTCGGAGCAAGGGGTCCAACTGAAATTTTTTTTTGAAACACTCATGTAAAAGGAAAAGCAGAAGAAACACTCGTTGGTATACCCCCTTTATCTTGTCTAGCCCTTGGAGCACTTATCTTGTTCTTAGCAGCATCTATGGAGAAGAAACACAGTGGGGTCTATGGTCCCCTTTGACTTTTGAGTCGGATGTTGTGGTTCTGAAGGAACTTAGGTTGTTTGTGAGACTCTTTAAGAATTCACAGGAGCCTCTACATGGAATGACTTATTGGTCAGAAGACACAACTTACATCATTGTTATGTGCCCTCAGATTTGGACATTTTCTGGGGAGTTTTGTGCAGGTCTCTGTATTGTAAAGAACTACTGTTGACTTGTATGACTGATTGAATATACTTTAACTATTGCTTGTTTATAACATTGATTGAATACACTTTTTCATGTTCATGAATTTGTGCTGTATAGCTCTCTGTGTGGTGCAGTATGAGACAGAAAATAAGGAGAGGGATATTAAGATGGGAGGAAGAGATATACCTTTCCTATTCTGCGTAACAATCAGGAGAAGGAAGAAGAGTTTCAGTGCACTGGGAACCTGTTGCATTTCTCATGGGAGGCCAGAGCAGACTCAGTGATTTCAGCAAAAGTAGACAAACCATGCCCTGACCTGAATGGCCCAGGCAAACCCAATCTCATCAGATTTCAGAAGCTAAGCAGGGGCATCCTTGGTTAGTAATTGGATAGGAGACCTCCAAAGAAGACCAAGGTTGCAGAGAAAGACCATGGAAAACCACCTCTGTTAGTCTCTTGCCATGAAAAACCCACCAGGGGGCGCTATAAGTCAGCCATGACTTGATGGCACTTTCTGCCTACCTAGACCAACCATGGGGTTGGGGTAGCAGAAAAGCTCAAGAAACCAACCTTTAGTTGCATTAATGAAACAGTGCCTCTGCTGCAATGGGATTGGGTCCAAACCAGAGATTTTGAATCTTATTGGAAGATTTGAATTTCAGGGGAGTGGAAGGTAGAAAGAACTCCAAATATGGGCATGATTTAAAGGTATGGGGAGTACAGAAGAGTAATCTTGGAGTTTACCTGACAGCAGGCCATTTCAGGCCTGATGGACAATGGCTGGGTTGTGGCTTGATGGCCTTCCCTGAATCTGTGATTAAATTACCTGAGTGGCAAGTCTGATGAACAAAGGCTAGGAAATGGTTGATGACCCTGATTTTACTTTGTGATTACATTTCCAGGGAATTCTGCCTTCTGAAAATGCAAAGATGTTGTCTAATAGAAGGTATAGGACAAAGACAGCTGTTCTCTGTTCATCGTTGACATTTTGTTCTTTAGAAGAATCAAGAGTAATATTGTTGAATGGTAGTCCTTTACTGGCTATCGCAAAACCATTTTCTTTTGTTCCAGAGTAATAAAGACCTGTCATGGTTAACATCTCTTAAGACCCAAGAGATAATTGCAATTAAAATTCTATGGCAGACTCGGATGACTTCTCCATAATCAACTTACTGTATAACTAAGAGCTTTATCTAAATTTAGAAATTCTCTACTTTACTCTTAGACCATTTATTTCCAATGTAGCCTGAATCGGGGGTCCAGTTCTACATCAAACCTCAGAGATTGATGGACAATTTGGTTCTTAATCTTTAATGCCAAGGTAATTGAACAATGGTTACTATCTTGATGTTTCCCAACTTTCAAGTGGGCCATCTGGTATAGTAATTTATGCAAAACTAGAACCAAATCAATAGTCCCAAATCCATGTCCCAAACTCTCCGAGAATATTGCTGTGGATTGCACTGTCCAGAATACATAATCTGTTCACTACTTGAGCTAAGCTAAAGCCTTTCCCAATTTGATTTTATATCTTTTGAATCTCTGAGGAGTTTGCTGTCTCAAATTTTAGAGTAACAGCATTAAACTGTATGTATAGTGCATCATCTGTGGGACCAATAAACTGAAACCAACTTGGCATGAGTGCTACACATTGTCTGTAGCCTCAATAAGAGTTCCCTTAGGATGCAGATCTAAAAATATTTTGGACTTTGGTGGGGGGCTTATTTCTGTAAGAAACAATACGATTTTGGTATGATTTTAAGGACGCTTATAGTGAAATCCTAAGAAGAGTTACTCCAGTCTAACCCCATTGAAGTCAATGGGGTTAGACTGGAGTAAAACCATTTAGGATTTGTGCTGTTAATCTAATCCACTTTATTCATAAGCGATACAGGTAAACAATGCAAAGCAGGGTCCCACTTCATTTAAATTGACCCATATCTAAATCACTTTGAAACCAATGAAACAAGGTATTGCTTCCAATGGGATTTAGTCACAATTTGACTAGCTGGATTGGAGCCAGGGTGTATATGTCTGTACCTTTTTATTAATACCAGTCTATGTTCTCCTAATCCTTATTAACTCATTTTATTTTGGCCGCATACCATAAAAGAGATCTAAACTAATTGTAACTGTTTCAAAGGTTCAGTGTAAAGCTGCTTGCATTTTTCTTAAATAAATCTATTCAAGGGCTCTGTGCTTCTCCAACCGACAGCTTTGCTGTGTAGTGTTTGAGAACTGCCTCAGCTTTGCTAACACTGGAATCAGTTTAGAATTGGATTCATTTTTGTAGATCTCATTAGCTTCTGATACCTCAACTATAGCACAGTGGATTTAAGAATTTTTTTCCCTTTCCAGATTCCAGATGACTCAGTTGAATTTTCTTTTGAGGTCATACTGGTTCTGAAGATAGATATTGAAATAAGTTTTGTTTGTGACTTTGTATTGACAGTCATGTTGAAATCAGGAAAAAATATTATAATGGCATATGAGAGTTTTAACAGTTGATCAATAAGTGTATGTGTTGGGGGAGTAAAATTTGGATGGCAAGCTCTGCCCCTGCGGGGTATACGCATGCACTGGAATGCATACAAAGAACCTGCACATCTACAGATCTGTGCATGTATGTGTCTCTTGCTATCTGCATACATGGGTGTATGTAGGTTGGGATCAGAGCTTGCTGTCATAGTTCTATTCCCTCTCCCACAGTATTCACTGAACATGGTTAGAACATTTGAAGAGCTAATGGCTATTTGGTCATTATCTCTTAAAACGGTAATCCTCTTTTACCACTTGGCTTTTTTCACATTGCTGACCTGGGTACTTTTGCTACCTCTGTGCCAAGATTGAGGAGCTGGAGTTTTTGGTGCTAATGGCAATGTAGATATGGCGGGCATTTCATAAATCTGGTAGAATGAGAAAAATCAAAGAGACACTATAGGAAAGGGACTGAAAATAGAATGGTCAGTATAATAATGTTATGGTACAGCCTCTTTTGGATTATTGTGTGCAGTTCTGGTTGGTGTACCTCAAAAAGGATGTCGCAGAGCTGGAAAAAGTCTAATGGAGGGCAATCAGTATGATCAGGAGGGTGGAGCACCTTTCCTATGAGGAAAGGCGAATTAGTCTAGGATTTTTCAGTCTAGAAAAAAGTCAGCCAGGGGAGACATATAAGATATGTCTTATTATTAGATATGTCTTATTATCAGATATATTAGATATGTCATATTAGATATGTCTTATGCATGGGGTGGAGAAAGTGGATACAGGGAGCTTCTCTGCCCCCTGTAATACTAGAATTCAGGGGCTTTAAATCAAAAAGAGTCCAGTAGCACCTTTAAGACTAACCAACTTTATTGTAGCATAAGCTTTCGAGAATCACAGTTCTCTTCGTCAGATGCATCTGACAAAGAGAACTGTGATTCTCAAAAGCTTATGCTACAATAAAGTTGGTTAGTCTTAAAGGTGCTACTGGACTCTTTTTGATTTTGCTACTACAAACACGGCTAACTCCTCAGGGGCTTTAAATGAAATTGTTGGGAAGTAGATTCAGGACAGACAAAAGGAAACACTTCTTTACTCAATGCATAATTAAACTATGGAGTTCACTGTCAGGAGAGGCAATGATGGCCATAATAAGCATAGATAGTTTTAAAAAGGGGTTAGACAGATTGATGAGAGCCAGTTTGGTGTAGTGATTAAGAGCATGGGTTTGATTCCCCACTCCTCCACTTGAAGCCAGCTGAGTGACCTTGGGTCAGTCAAGCGTCTAAGAGCTCTCTCAGCCCCACCCACCTCACAGGGTGTTTTTGTTGTGGGATAATAATAACATACTTTGTAAACCGCTCTGAGTGGGTATGAAGTTGTCCTGAAGGGCGGTATATAAATCGAATGTTGTTATTATTATTATGGAGGAGAGGTCCATCAATGGCTGCTAGCCGTGGTGACTAAAGGGGGCCTCTATCTACTGAAACAGCCAAACCCTGAATACTAATGCTGGGAGGCAGCAGCAGGGGAGAGCCTCAGCCTCTGTGCTGTGTTTGTTGGGCCCTGCAGGGCAACTGGTTGGCTGCTGTGTCGAACTGGATGGACCACTGATCAAATCCAGCAGGCTCTTCGGATGTTCTGTGTTCTTTCTCCTTGTCTTGCAAAAGAGGTAAAGTGTGGGCTGGAAATGTGCCTTCCACTAGATGAAAAAGCAGTGTGTGACTAAATCATTTTGGGAGATGAGCCTTGAAAGAACTATCCACACCTGCACTCACAGATGTTAACAAATAAAGGTGAGAAGGACAGTGGTAAATTACTCAGAATTTCATGCTGTTAAGCTAAATGCTAGATTTATTGAGAACAGTTATAAAGATATCAACAACCAAAGCAGCAACAGAGTCTTTCCATGGTCCTTCACCAATGAGGAACCTTGCCTGGAAAACCTCCTGACTCCAAAGACATCAGACAGACAAACCCAATGGATGGACACAAAAGCTGGCTAATCTTTAACATATGACCTGTATAGAAGGTGATTCATGATGAGCCCGTCTGGACCTTCCTTCAGTTACAGCAGGTAAACAATCAAGGTGTTAAAGGAAGGTTTCCTGGTGGGGTTCTGGTTAGGTTCTAATGAGATATTGTGGGCGTAAGTTTTGATACTCTCCTTGTTACGGCTTTTGTCTACTACTGAAACCATCTCCTCATATCATGGCAATCTTGTCAGTGATCTGCTGTGCTTTTCCCTCTGTCCAAGAAGGAGACCGATTCTGTTTCATTAAATGGTTCTTTTTACATCATAATAGCTGCCAATAGGGCCAGAATAGCTGCAGTTTTATATCAAAATTATATCAGTTTGATGGGGTACTGAGAAATCTCTGTTTGAAAATCCCAAGTCCTTCACAGAACTATGGTTCCTAGAATTTCCTAGGGGAAAGGAGTGACTGTGACATCCATCTCATGATCTGATACAGCTGTGTCTGCAGCCTCTGTTGAGCTTTGCATAACAAACTTGTTTTAATATAATCAATAATATGAAATATAAATACTAAGACTTTATCTAGGCAGATTGGCACACTTTTAATTTCAATGGGATAGTAAAGCACATCTTTAAACCTTTCCCACTTAAACTAATGGGACTTCAAAGTGGTGTGCTTTGACAAGATAGCACCCTATACTTTAAATGATTGTATAAAGCTGTGTATTAATGTATAAAGCAGACATTTTTGTTGTCATTCCCTTTATAGTTTCATCTCTGAAGGTGATTTCTTCTACTGCTGCTGCTGCTTAGTTTTGGGTTTAACCATATAAAAAGATTGACTTTCAAATACAAATGTGTTCATGTTCTTTTCCCCATTATAATGGCCAGCAGAGCTGCTTGAGTTTGCTGTAGAGTAGCTAATAAAAGAAATTAGTGTTTTTTCTTCCTTTTTCAGTACTTTCTTATTCCCAGAATGAAAGCAAATTATTTTTTCAAGAAATGGGCCGAATCCACGTCTCAAGTTTGCCGCTATTTTCCCACCATTTATGCGCTTCTCAGAGGGCTGTTCACATACTCTCACCTCAGTCCCACCATTCTTTTGCATCTGTTGCGCTGCGCCTCAGATGAGTTTGTCATGCTTTCCAACGCTTCTCTTGCACAGTTCTCACCATGGATGTGAACAAATAGAAGCAGTTCACAAAGAGACCACCCCCTCTTAACCACTCCCACTTCCTTGTTTCTTGCCTTTCCGGAACACTGTCCCTCTTTGCCAAGCAATTCTTACGGTCCCAACTCTGTCCGAGGCATGCCCGCACCACCGTCCAATTTATTTATTTTTAATAAAAAGAGTGCTTTCCTAGTGCTATTGCACAATCCCATTTCAATTCCCAAGCAGTTTGGGAAGTGGCGTTGTAAAAATCCCGTGGAAGCATCAAGGTGTGTGTGTGTCATTTTTATTACAGTGAATAATGTTTTACTGCCGAAGGACAGCCTAGGTAATTTCCGATAAGCGGACTGTGGCTGCAAAGGTTGACTCTTTCCAGGTTTTTTTTTTAATTTAAAATTATCGGTATAGCGAAAAATCGCTATCCTATAAATGAAGTTGAGCAATAGTCTGTGGTAATTGGCCATGCAAACACCTGTATCCCACCAATGTCCACAATCTTTTTCAGTGACCCATTGTGCTCTCCGGGGGCTCTCTGACCAATGGAAAATGCTACTTCGGTTTTGGTTGTCTATGAATCAAACATATTTGCAATACAGCAGAAAATTGATATAGTGGAAATCTCTCATTAAATTAAAAAACCCCGTCATGTCGTCATCGGTGACACCGGATCTAGACCCGCCCTTTATCCCGCTTTTCTCCCAGGGATGTGAATGAAGCATAGTGCGACGCTGACTCAGTAAGAAAGGGAATGTGAACACAGCCTGGGACATTGCAGGATAGAATCCAGCGCAATAAACGCACAGGAAAACCAGAAGATAGGGAAGTGTGGATTCGGCCCTGGTCATGATTATTGCAGAAGAGTTAAATGTGGGATGATAACATGGATTGGATGCTGCCAGCTTTTCCACTTGATCTTACCTTAATTCCCCTCCTTATTTCAGTCTCTGTTGCACATGCCTTTTTCTATGCAGGTCCCAGGCCTCTCAAGCATAGCCTTTTTGGTGGTCAAAGAGCACTCTCTCTTCAATGGAAACTCCACAAGACTCTCATGTCCATGAGCAATGACTCTTTGACAGTCTTAAGGCGCTGCTGGGGGAAGGAGAGGGCATAGAAAGATCCACCTTCATGATTGGCTTGTGCTTGCAATTTATAGGATCCAATCATTATTTAATAATGCTACTGATGGAGGTGGTCTCAAGGGTGGTATTGAGGACCCCTAGGCTGGTTGTTCTGGGGGAATTCACCATTCATACCCAGACTGCTGAGGTCATCCAGTGATTTGGGCTGGGTTGTCACTAATATGCAGATGACACTCAGCTCTATTTCACTTTCCCAGTTGATGCCAGGGAGGCTGTAGAAACCCTGAACCAGTGCCCAGAGCAGTATTGGAGTGGATGAGGGCAAATAAACTGAAGCTTAATCCTGACAAAACGGAGTCCCAGAGGTGCTACTGGTGAGCAAAAGGTCTGACCCAGGATTTAAGGTGGCCATCTTTCTGGAAGGGGTTGCACCACCCCCCTTGAAGAAACAAGTCCATAGTTTGGGGGTGTTTTTGGACCCAGGGCTATGGCTTGATATGCAGATGGCAGCTGTAGCCAGGGGTGCCTTTTATCAGCTTCATCTGGTTAGCCATCTGCAGCCTTTCCTGGGCAGAAATATCCAGCCTCTGTGCTACGTGCCTTGGTTACATTTAGATTAGATTACTGCAATGCACTTTACGTGGGGCTGCCTTTGAAAAGTGTTCCGAAGCATCAGTTGGTGCAGAATGCTACAGCCAGGATGCTGATTGGAGTGTGTCATAGGGATCATATCATTCTAGTCTTAGCTCATCTACACAGGCTTCCAATTTGTTTCTGGGCACAATACAAAGTGCGGGTGCTGACATTTAAAGCCCTATATGGTTTGGGACTAACTTACCTGAAGGACTGCCTACTTCTTTATGAATTCACCCAACCACTGCAGTCAAATTCAGAGGCCCTGCTTTGGGTGCCCCCCTTCTGAGACTAGGTGTGTGGCAACCCAGGAGAGGGCCTTCTCAGTAGTGGCACCAAGACTCCAGAACTCTTTCCCCAGAGAGATTCACCTGTCCTTTTCTGTTGCTGTCTTCTACCAGTGGGTGAAGATTTTGTTTGGCCTAATTGATAAATACTGTTATTAATTCTAGAAATCAAGTTAAGTCTTATGTACAGTGTCACCTTTTGATGTACTTAATGCATTTATATTTGTAGCTACATGAGGTATAAAAAGTGACACAACGAATGTTCTTTTCACTATTTTGGGACAATTTAGCCTTGGAACCTTGCTGCAGAGCTCTATGCCTCCAGTGAGATCTGCCTTCACTGCTGGATGGTACTTCTTTTAATGTATCTTGGAGTTGGTTGAGCAGATAAATGAAAGTCTTTGCAGATCTCTTCCTATTAAAAGTTCATTTCTTAAATATTTCATAGGATAATATTGGGAGGAACAATTTAGATAATTGTTACGCTTCCCAAATAAGGCATCTTTGCAAGGCGCAATATCTTCTTCATCTAGTAGACACAATCAAAAATATCTTTTCAAAAATGTTAGTCCTTTCACTCATGTACAAATTCACTCTCCAAAATTCAGAAAACTGGTGTACAGACTTAGGCACACCAAATCAAAATAAGTGGGCTTTAGACTTGTCCAACTCTACATACAATTGCAGTAACAGTATTGGGATTTTAAATGTCAAGATCCAAAGAGCACATTATGTGTAGCTAAAGCCTTGAGCCTTCCCAGTGAGATTTTTGAAATCCTTTTTCCTCTTTCTGCTGCAGATTTTGATGCCACGTGACAAGAAATTTTTGAAAGTTGCCCTAGTTTCAAAACCAGTGATAGGGAAAATGCCTGCCGTTTGAGAAATATAGCTCACATTTCCCTTGAGTGTATGGAACTGGTTGCAGGGTTCTTTTAATCCTGGTCAAATATTTAACGTGAATACATGAATCACCTGGGCATCTGCTTTCCCCCCATTTTTGTTACCGAGTTCTTATTTATTGCTTTATTTCACCTTTATTTTGTAGTCATCCTCATTGTCTGAATCTTTCTTCTTTCTGTCTTCTCCTTTCTTCCGCTTTTAACTTTCTCTGGTTTCTGCTTACTCAAAAGCTGTGGCACCTGCTTTTTGTTGCTGTTTGTCTTGTTGCACTGCTTTCCCTGGTGACCTGATTGGCCTTGCCTGGATTTGGAGGGTATTCTCTGGTGTATTCATTTGACAAAGAGTACAGTAGGCTCAGGGAATCCCAAAGCAGTTAATTACTTACTCAGCCCAGGGGGCAAACATCACCCTCAGCTGTGCTTCCAAGCGTAGAACAAACTGTAGTGAGATTTGATTGAGGTTATCATGCTGAAGGCCATTTAATTACTGCCCATGCATTTACAGTTCATCACTGCCGTCCGTTTTTAAGGCTGAATTTTTGGGGAGTGATGTTTAAACAAGCGCTTTGGAGAGCAACTACCAGTTCAGAATTCAGTATACAGCTCCAAAATTTTCCCTCCATGAATAGGACCGCTGGGCACATTCCAGAGAGGAGGTTTATGTTACTCGTGTATAGAAATGGATACATTAGCAGCTGAACATACTAGAACACAAAGATGGGTCTTCGTGCAACATCATAATTTTCTCCAGTCATTTTTTTTTTAATTCAATTTCCAGCCCGCCCGCCCTGCAAGTGGGCTCAGGACAGGTTACATCAAGCGAGGATACAACTAAAAAGCACAAAAAGATCATCAGAATTTAAAACCAACAATAAACATAATTTCAGTTCATCAATACAGTTAAAAAATTCCAGCTACAACTGGAATTGGTCCAAGTCCAGCATCCCCCCCCCTACTGGTAGTACACAGAGGGGAAGAGTGGGGGCAACATTTTAAACAGGATTAATGTAAAGTAAATCCAAATTTAATTGTAGTTTTCTGTAATGAAGAAAGTGGTAGAACCAAAAACTATAAAAGCAAGAGCTTTGAAACGTTATGGGTATGATACAGCCAAAGTTAAGCACAGTTATAAATCCCATTTATTTTAATGGGACAGTTAAACATTTTCTTAATTCTTCTATTAGAGTGATCTGTGAACAATAACAAGGAAATAAAGGTGTATTTATTGTAGAAAAAAGATCTCAGTTCTAGGCTGAAGCAGTATGCAAGCAGCAATTAAAAAACATAACAATGACATCAGCAGTTAAAGATACCCTTGGGAACAGGCAGTATAAAACACTACAGAGGCTTCCTGAGCAATGAAATTACCCTGTGCCAAAAGGATCCCAAGAAGGTGGATCTTAAGAAGGAATTTGAAGTTGGAGAGGCAGAATTACATACATAACCAGGGAGAGATTTCTGCAGTATGGGGATGGTAGATAATTACATTTTAACAAGTTTACATATCTTATGTAATATCTTATGTACAAGATGATGAGTCAATTTGATGTTACAGCCCAACCGCAGAGGCTGTGATTCCTATCTTTAAATTATCTATAATAGTTCAAATACTGGATGTAAGACTGACAAGGACTCAATATGATGAAGAGAGGATTAGTGCTAGATGGTAGATGACACTGTTCTCATGGAAGTGTCAAAGTAGTATTTGCAGTGCAATGCAGTTATAGAAATGTAGACTAGCTGTGAAAATTCATGGGGAGAACTACTGCAGCACTTTAGGAGAGAATTGTACACAAATTATATTTCCAGGTGGAGAAGAATGATACCCATGGAAGTGGAAACTATGGAAAAGTTACTTTAATGTTTTCCTTCACCCTGTTTGTACATACAGGAAGATAAAAATGGCCGTAGATCATTAAAATTAAGCACTTTCAAGTCCCATTAATTTCAATGAATACATGAATCCATCTTTCACAGCAACATATTACTGGTTCATCTAGTCCAGGACTGTATAGTCCAGTCCAGAATCTTAGGCATAGGTCTTCCCTTGCCCTGCTACTTGAGTTCCTTTAACTAGATGGTAGGGACTGAATTAGGATCTTGTGTGTGTAAGCATGCGCTCTACTATGGAGCGATGGGCCCAAAGCTTACGGAGATTTAAATCAATGATTGTAAAACATATTTGGAGAAAATCAGAAAAGATTGATTCAAAGTTGGAAGTAATAAAGGCTTCTGAAGAAACTAATAACCTGTGAGCATTGCTTGCTCTGTCTCTTTCTAACACTTCTTTTTGTCACCAATGAATATTGGTGAAATCATATTAAGGATAGTCTTCATGGGAACTGGAATGATCCCTAATTAACCTTCCCTGCTTCTCCCATATTCAGCATAGGATGAATTAAGGAAGGTGAAACTGAATGAAATGTGCATGCTTGATGAGTCTAAAAGGCCACCACTACAGATCTTTTGTCAGAAAGTGGCCACTACAGATTCGTTGCCCAAAGATTCCAAAAACCAAGAGAAGGTGTTCATAGAATCGTAGGGTTGGAAGGGCCTCTAGGGTTGTCTAGTCCAACCCCCTGCACAATGCAGGAAATTCACAACTATCCCCCTCGATTGTTCCAGTGCCCCCGCTTGATGCCCAGAAGATGGCAAAACATTGTCAGGATCCCTAGCCAAACTGGCCTGGAGAAAATTGCTACCTGACCCCAAGGTGGTGATCGGCCTTATCCTGGGCATGTAAGAAAGGACCACGAGAACTAAGCACTGATATAACCCTTCCTGCCCTCCGTCTCATGATCTGCCCAGGTTCACAGAATCAACATTGCTGTCAGATGGCCATCTAGCCTCTGCTTTAAAAGCTCCAAAGAAGGAGAGTCCACCACCTCCTGAGGAAGCCTGTTCCATTGAGGGACTGCTCTGTCAGGAAGTTCTTCCGAATGTTTAGCCAAAAACTCTTGATTTAATTTCAACCTGTTGGTTCTGGTCTGACCTTCTGGGGCAATGGAAAACAACTCTGTGCCATCCTCTAAATGACAGCCCTACAAGGACATAGATAAGTATGACTAATAGAGATAAGTATATGTCATACTGATATATACTGATCAGTCATATAAATGCATAAAGATTTTCTGCAAAAATAGAGTAAAACAGTCAACAGTAAAAGTACAATCGGCAATAGTAAGACCTGTAACAGCTAATACTAAAAACTTGCAGGAATAGGAGAGGCCTCACACTAGTGCCTGAATAATGGCAGTGCCAAGCAAATTTCTCTAGGGAAGGAATTTCAGTCTAGGGAATCATCACCCCCCTCCCTCCCTCCCTCCCTCCCTCCCTCTCTCTCTCTAGTAGCGAATCACCTGAGCTCTGAAAGCAATAGCACCCAGAGCTGGGTCTCAGAGATAGATATTAATTCTCAGATAAGTTCCTATGGCTTGCTGTAGTTCTTTGAATACCCTGGTGCTAGACCATTTAGAGTTATGGGTAAAAAACAGCACCTTAAATTGTGCCTGGAAACTAACTGGCAACCAATAAAGATCTTTCAATATTACAGTGAATTCACTATTGCCCCAGGAGCAACTCCTTTATTTATTAATGTATTTGTTTGTTTGATTCTTAGATAGTAAATGCACAGTGATTTTAATCCAGCTAAAATCCAGGTGTCATATTGAATCTAATGGAACCAATTATTTTCTTTACAATTTTATAGCTGTATTGAGCCTCAATGTTTGATCAAACTCATGTAAATCTATTCATATTCACAGTTGGTTGTAATTAAAGTTGGAAAACCTGTTACCTAAACTATATTCTGTGGCATTTTCCTTAGTTCCCTCCTCCTGGCAAGTTAATTAATTTCAAATATTTCACTACACTCCCTTGGCCTTTCTTGTCTGGCCTGCTTTGCTGTGTCCCTTGTGTAACCTTTACAAACTTGCTGCCAATTTTACTTTCTGTATGTTCATGTTGCAGCCCTGTGGGGCTTTTCTGTCAAGAACCTTCATGAAGATTGAACAGCAGAACTATATTGATGTGTTAGCTGGAATAACTTAATTCACTTGAAGAAGAACCACCACCAAAAAGGGCAAGTCATTAGCAGCAACGCAGGTGCTTGTAGAAACAATCTGCATACCCCACAAAGTGCTGTTCCCTAAAAATCCTGCTACTTGTACAGGAGTTTTGCCATGCTGCGCCTTGATTGATGGAGATAGTGGTGCAGAGCCACTAATGTAGTGATACTCTGCAGCCCATAGAACACCACATGTGCAATGACTAACAATCAAAAGAGCTATATAACTCCGTATTCCTTATGTGCTGCCTTACCAAACACAGACATACAATAAATTAAGATATAATTATTAATATTAAGTGTGAAACTAACCTTTTAAACTACCAAGGTACCTTTACACATATAGGGTTGTCTCTCCCCACCACGGTTGAACCTTAGCCCTTATATATTGAAAGTGAAGGGAAGGGCTTCCCTCTTTACCTCCCCATTCTCTCCTTAGCATGAGGCCCAGCAGGTATGGTGAGAGAATGAGAGGGAATGAGGTGGGAGAGGGAAAATAGTCTGCTCATGCCCCCAAGACCTTACAGAATCTTGAAGGCAAAGTTGTATTTTTTGCATAACCACAGGGACCACAAAGTTCAGAGAAATCCCTGTCTTTTATATAGGTGGCTTGGTTTTGCTGCTTTTGTGATTGGTATTGGGCCAGTTTTAGCACGCTTATTCTTAGATTTTGTGGTGATGTTGCGGTCATTGTTGTTATCAATAAAAAAGTGCCTGAAAATTTAGTTGCAATACGATGACTGAGTTACAACGAACAATTCCTGCCCAGGACTTTAAAATGCAATTGCTACACAGTTAATCCTATTATTTATTTATTTAAGAAAGGTATATGCTCCCTCTTCAGAGACTTCCTGAAGGCAACTCACAAATTAAAAACCATAAATAAATTGTGTAATATACATAAGGACAATCAATAATAAAACAAGCCATAAAAGCCTGGGAAATAAAACAAGCATAAAACAACATTCAGAAATCTAAAATGATATACATAACACAGTCCTCAGGCTAGAAGGACAGCATAAAAGCAGTTGGAACCTCGTTTAAAGTCAGGGAACATTTTTATGTGGCGCCCAAAAGACAATAGATACCTGGCGAAGCCTGAGAGGGAGGGGAGTGTATTCCAGACTGGAAAAGCCCTGTTTCTGCTTCAATTTTACAGGTGGGGACACAAAGAGCAGGATATGGGAAGAGGATCTTTACTACTGCTGCTGCTGCTGCTGCTACTGCTGGAAATGTAGGGAGGGTGGAATAAAAATTGAAAATAAATAAATAAATCATGGCATTTGTGCATGATGATTCTCCAATTCTAATTAAATCCATTGTCAGATTATATTTGGCCATAGCATGCCACATAATTAATTTTAGATGTACAGTTCCTCACTTGTGTGCCATTTGATCTGATTGTTACATTACTGATATAGCACATTAACAGCGCAATCCTATGGCTGGCCCCAACGCCGACGCGGCTGCACTGGTGGTGTGGCGGCGCCGCCGGGCCGGATCCTGTGCCAGCAAAGTGTGGCCGCAGCGGCGCCCGCAGCGGCGCAGAGATGCAATTTTGGAGAACCAGAAAGTGTTGTGGGCGGGTCTGATCCACGGCCGCCGCCAGGCGCAGCCAAAGGGCGCTGTTCCTGACAAGCGTCAGGGGGAGGGGCCAGGAAAGGCGCAGCCTATGGGCAGCACGCGATCCCGGCCAGGCCCCAGAGCAGCAGGCAAACCGCGCCCATGCTGGCAGACTGCCTCGGCTCGTGTGTCGGGCGGGGCTCGCAGTCGGGAAGGAGAGGGGTGGGCGTAGTCTGAGAAGCCTTTCCCCCGTTTGCCCAATGTAGCACCAAGTCCCTGGCGGCCGCGTCCAGAGAGGTTGGCATGGGACTGGCAGGCGCCCTGCCATGAGGAATCCAGGGCAGCAGCCAGTATCTGGCAGCAGGGGACAGCCCCCCAGTGGCGCCGAAGGGGAGGGCTGGCCTGAGGCCGCCACCAAGAGGCAGACACAGCGGGCCTGCCCCCTCGTCCCCATCCCAAGGCAAAGAACACAGACACCCATTGCACAGAAATCAGCCTTTATTATTATATCATCCCACCTCCCCCAGCAGACGTGAGGAAGGGGAGGCGTGTAGGAGAGCCGTCTGTGCAGCAAAACACCCCACCCCACCCCCAAGGCGGCAGCGGCGGTCACCGGCGAGGCCGGCGGCCGGACCCCCTTGGCCATCCACGGGCCCGGCCTCTCGCACGCAACTGGGCCCGAGGGAGGGGTGCCTCTGGGGCGGGTGGAGCTGCTGCAGCGGGTTGGGCCGGAGGGTCGAGGATGGCGACGAGCCGCCCGAGCAGGGCTTCGGCACGGACTTGAGAGGCACGGACCCCTTCCCCCACTTCCAGTACCGCAGCCATGAACTCCCGGCCGCGGTTGTTCGCCTCCTCCCATGCAGCGTGCACCTCTAGCCGCTCCCTCTCGATCGCCGCCCACATTGCGGCTAGTGTCGGGGGAAGCCGCTGGGCAGGGCGGGGGCCGCGAGCCCGTGCGCCTGGAAGGATCCCCTCCATGGGCCCCTCCCCCTCAGAGGCGGAGCCAGGTCCTTCCCGCACACGGCCCATGGCACCCGGGGGCGGGGGGGCTGGAGGGGATGGTGCTGCAGGCTGGGACAGCTCCTCGAGCGGCTCTGTCGATGAGGTGTCCTGAACCGGCGGAGTCCCAGGGCCACCTTCACCCTCCACCGACACAGGGAAGCCGAGCGACTGCAGGAGAGCCGCTCCGGCAGCAGAGGTCCTCCGGGAGGGTGGCAGCTCGCGCAGCTGGGCAATCACCTCCCCGCCTATCTCCAGGCGCATGGTCCCTGCTGGAGCGAGACATGGGTGGGAAGAGGCCCCAGGGAGGGAAGAGCAGCGGCCCAACATGGGCTGCCACAGGCCACCGAGCCGGGCCAAGCACACCCATTCCAACTGCGGCCGCAGCCCCTCGTCTTGAGACCGGTCGGCGCCATGAGTGGCCTTGGATGTGTGGCCGAGGCCGGCGGCCGAGCCGGTCCCTGGCCCCACCAGCAGCAGGGCCACAGATACATACCGTGCTCCGGATCCATGCCCCCCGACGGGCCCGGTTGAGGCTCCTCGTCGCTGGCAGCAGGGGCTTGCTGTGGCGGTGGAAGGGCTGCCTGTTCCTGGGCCCCGCTCTCTGCCAGGGGGGGCACAGACTCCGCTGCCTCTGCCTCCGCCTGGCTTGGGTCTGGACCCTCAGGGGCCGTGCCTACTCACGGGAGAGGCCCTGTCACACATGTGCCACGATCCATACGTCCCCCCCCCTCGCCTCCCTGAATCCACAAATACTAACCGGGCAGGACCTCAACGCCCAGGCCGCCCACCACCGCCTCCGGGATGACCGCTCGCATGACCGCCTCTGGGCCTGGGAGCCCCTCGTCAAGGGCCCGCTCATAAGGAACCCCCTGAGACATGAGGAGGCGCACTCGTTTGCGCGCGGGCCCGAAAGAATCATTCCAGCGCTTCATTGCCGAGTGAGCAGTGCGGGGCGCGTTGCCCACAGCCGAGACCCTGTCAGCTGCCATCTGCCAGAATGCCCGTCGTCGAGACCGGGACGAGGCGCCCCTGTGCGTGCTCAGGGCGACCTCCGCATTCTCCACCACGAGCCCAAAAAGCAGCACTCTCTCGGCCTCTGTCCAGTTTGCCTGGCGCTGGCTTCCGCCGCCACTAGTGCTCTCAGCAGACATGGGGGTAGTGCCCGCTGGAATGTCCGGTCCCCGAGATAAGTGGTGGGAACCAGCCACCTAGTCATGTGCTCACCCATCCCCTCGGCAAGATGGAGGAGGGCACAGGGGGTGCAGGACCGGGAAGGGTGGCTGGGACGGCCCATGCAGCGGACAGAGGACCTGCTCCTGAGCACCACTTGCAACGGGCCGCTGAGACCGGTAGGCCTGCTGCTGTGCGTGGGGGGGGGGGTTCCAGGCAGGACCTTGATCATCCCCGCCTGGTGCCCGCCACTGCCGCCGCGGCTCCCAGCCATCCGGACCAGCCACCTCCTTCCAGCCGTGTTTGTCCGAGCGGCCCTCAGGCGGCGCCGCCTCAGACGCCGCCGCCGGTTCCAGGCCAGGGTGCCATCCCTGCTCCTGGGCGACATGACTTGCCTGGACCGCTTCCGCCTGGACAGGGCAGCCATACAGGCTCTGTGCGAGGAGCTCGCGCCCGCCCTTCAGGGGCAAGCTGCGGCTCCCCGGGGCATCCCCATCCTCCAGAGGGTCCTGCTGTCCCTCCGCTACCTTGCGACCGGCTCCTTCCAGGGAGTCATGGCTGAGGCCTTGGAGGTCTCCCAGTCATCCGCCAGCCGCTGCCTGCATGCCTTCCTGGACGCCCTAGTTGGTCGGATCCGCGAGCACATCCACTTTCCCACCTCGGAGGCAGAGTTGGCACCCATCCGGGCTGGCTTCTCCTCCTTTGCAGGCTTCCCCAATGTGATTGGAGCAGTCGACTGCACGCATGTGGCCATATGCGCTCCCAGAGAGGAGCCGCAGGTCTACAGGAATCGGCACCGGTTCTACAGTATCAACGTCCAGGCAGCCTGTGACCACCAGGGGATCTTCACGGACCTCGTTGCCAAGTTCCCAGGAAGCGTCCACGACGCACAGATCTTCACCACCTCCGGCCTGAACAGGCTCCTGTCATCATGGCCTGAGGGGAGAGGCTGGCTCCTAGGTCAGGAGTTGGTGGGGGAGCTGTGAGGGGACGGGGATGGGAAGGGAGATCCTAACTCCGCCTCCCCTTGCAGGTGACCGTGGCTATCCATTGCTGCCTTAACTCCTGACGCCATACCCTGCGGATGAGCCCGCCGACAGAGCCAACTACAACCAGGCCCACCGGCGCACGAGGATGGTGATCGAACGTGCTTTCGGTCAGCTGAAAATGCGCTTCAGATGCCTCCATCACACGGGCGGCCGCCTGGCCATGCAGCCGTTCACCGTCGCCAAGCTCGTGGCTGCCTGTGTCATGCTGCACAATATTGCCGTGCGCCAGCAGCTCCCCTTGCCAGCCACAGAGGGCCCAGGCGAGGACCCCTGGCTGCCGCCCGCCGGTCACCTTTCTCCTGACGCCCCTGCAGAGCCCCAGGAGCATGACCGAGCTGTGCGAGACAGGGTCGCGGAGCACCTGTGGCATGCTGCGCGCTGAGGGCCATGCCTGGCCATGGGGGGCTCGGCCGGCCAAACACTCACCCTTTACGCCCCTATGGTGTCCCAGGCGGCCCCTCCGAGTCCCCGCTCCCTCAACCCCTGCATGTAGAGAGCATGGGAAAGCCGCCCCGGCCAGCAGCCACCGCCCCCCATGGACGGGCTGCACGGGAAAAGCGGTTAACGAACTTGGCTTTATTCCCAATCGATTCCAGGGCCGCATCAGGCGCCCAGAGAGCAGCTTGCCAACCCAGAACCCCGGCCTCAGCAGCCAGGAGGGTGAGGGCTAGGTAGCGCGTCGGAGCAGGGGGAGGCCAGCGACCCCGCCACGGCATCCCCGTTACAGAGCAGGGGCCCGGCTGGGGTCCAAGATGCCTGTGCCTGGGATGGCATATCGGCAGCTGCCCGGCCGTCTGCGGGGACGGGCTCCAGCTTCGGCCGCTTCCTGCCAGGCCCCTCCACTGGGTCACCCTCTGGGTCTTCAGCGGGTGGCGGGTAGCGGGGTGGAGACCAGGCGGTGAAGCCCCTCCCAAGTTCCTCCTCATCTGGCGAGGGGCTCCGGGCGGGCGCCGCTGTGGGGGCAAGAGGTGGGGGATGGGAGCGTCAGGGCCCCTGTGGGCTCTGGGGTTGTTGTTGCGGCCGCAGGCCGCCCCACCCCACATGCCCGTGCCCCTCCTGTTGGCGAGACTCACATGGTGCCGCTGCCCGCGCCTGCTGGAATGCCCCGTGAACCCGGTCCATGGCAGCCATCCACCTGTCATTGATGGTCCCTGCAGAGGGGGGAGAGAGGGAGGGGGGGCACCCGTTGGTGGCAGCCCGGCATCTGCTGCAAGCACCTGCAACCTGCGCCTCGACGGAAGTGGCTGGGACGCCTCCGGGCCCTTATGGCCTGCCCTCTGTGGCAGCGGAGGAGGCTCCCTGGATGGCGCCGAGGACCCTGACTTACTGCGCGCAGGGCCCGCAGCCACCTCCTCTTCCAGGAGGTCATGCTCCACCTCGCACAGCGCCGTGTCTAGCCACGCTCGTATGAGGTGGGCCTCCTCCGCACGGCCAGGGAAGAGCTCCTCCAGGTAAACTGGCCGCGCAGTCATCGCACCCTCATCTGCCAGGAGGTCATTCCCGGCAGCCTTGGCAATGAGCTGGGCCCCGAGCCTGGCCGCCCACTGCTCCCGCCACCCGTCGCCCTCCATGCAGCCGGGACCGCTGTGGGTATAGTGTTTCTGTGCTGCCCACCGAACTACACCGCCCGCCGGCATGACCTTGGAGGGTCTGAGATGTAACAATTCCCTATCTTCTGTCTGGCAGCTGCATAGTTCATGGATAGGTTCAGCACAGGCCCCCCCCCCGTCTCAGACCTGTGGGTTGGAGGGGAGGGGGCCGTGGTGGTTGGCTTCCTATGGCCCCAGGGCCCTCTTCCCTTGCGGGGATGCTGTGCTGCTCAAGTGCATCCTTGCGGGACGTGAACCCTTGGGCCTGGCTGTACGTTGCGCCGTGGGACTGGGAATAAAGCTCATCTACACATGGACCCGTGTCTGCCTGCGATACTTTGGTGAACTGCCAGCCATATCCTGCCCTGGCACCATGAGCGCATGACCAGGCCCGCGGTGACAGCGCATCCCTTCCAAGGGGGGGGGCTTAGGATGCACAAGGACTGGCCAGGGGCCGCTCTGGCATGTCTTCCATATTGCCCTAACGCACCTGCCCTGCCTGGCATGCCGCCCTGAGCTGGGGCAGTCACGCAACCTGCCATCGGGGGGCCCTCCCGGGCCTGGGGTGGCCACCCAGCCTGCATGGCCCGGCCGGGGAAGGGGCACGCTGTGGCAGCCAGCCGGGAGGCCTCGGGCTCCCGCATTTTAGCCACTTTGCGCAGCTGATGCGCTCTTCCACTGCCCCTGTGGGCGGGGCCAGCGGCCTTCCCTGCAGGATTGGCGGGGCTGGCAGCCTCGGAGTGGTTCCCCCCCCCCCGGCAGGGCAACGCGAGTGGCCACAATTGCTGAACGCAGGAGACGGCGCCGAGCCAGGGCGGAGCCACGCGCAGCCTCGGACACACCCCACCCCTCCCAACAACCATGGCCTGTTGGCGTGGGAGGCTGGCAACTGCTCCACGGGATTGGATGCGAGGCAGGACGCCCTGGGGTGGAATGACCAATGGGGCTGCTGCAGACGCCCGAGGGGCTGGACCCACTCTGGGAGGCGGCCGCTCATGGGACTGTGTTGCTGGGGCTGCGGCTGCGATGGGGGCGACCCTCCCCAGGCGCGCGAGACCTCCTGCCCGGGATATGGCATCCGCCTGTCACCACCCTGGATTCTCCATTGGTGGGGGCTAGGGTTCCCGCGAGTGGACCGTTTCCCCTGCCATCTCCCGCTCCCTTGCAGCGGCAGCTCGCACCACCCTCTCCCTTGCTTATCGGGTGCCAGCTATTCTCCCCACCGGGGATTGATCCCCCTCCCCGCTCTCATGCCCTGCCCCAACCCTCTACCTGGCCATAGATGCAGGGGGGTTAGCCGTGTTAGCCTGTGGTAGCGAATTCAAAAAGGGTCCCATAGCACCTTTAAAACTATCCAATTTTATTGTGGCATAGGCTTCTGAGAATCAAGTTCTCTTCAGCAGATGGGTGGTACAGACACTGGTCAAATACAGAGGAGGAGGGGGGGGAGGAGGAGGGAGGGAGGGGGCGGGGAGGCAAGACGGGGTGTGTCGGATACATTTGTGGCAATGTGCAGGTGGGGAGATGTGACGGGAGTGTTGGGGGAGGGGCGGAGGACGAAGTCAGACTCGCAGACACAGAAAACAGTTGTTGTACATCTCGTTTTATTGCACTGGAAAGAGCGGGCTTGCGTTTAGGCTGGCGAGGGAGCCGGAGCATTCCACACAGCCCTCCTTCCCGCTCGGAGGGGCGGGGCTGGGATGCAGGCCGCGGCGCGACGGTGCTTCCTGGGCTGCAGCCAACCGTCCGTCAGAGATGTTTGGGGAGGGCGGGGCGCGGGGGAGCAGCCATGCCCTGGACGTGCCTGTGGGGGAAAAAGACACGTGTGGGCTTTGCCTCGTTCCACTGGCAAGGCAAGCCCCACACTCCGCCATCCGGGGGGGGGGTTGCACATGGTCGAGGGCAGCAGCTGATGCATGACGGTCTGGTGAGGATGCACTCGGCCTTGGCAAGCCTTTACCTTTAAGGGAGAGAATGAGCTGGTCACAACAAACACCTGGCCACATGTGGTTTTCGAGGCGCCTGCCTCTGAGGCAGCCAGGGGCGGGCATGGTTGCCCCCCACCCCTGCTGGGCCTCACCCAAAGCGGCAAGTGAGCGGGTGGGTTCAGGTGAATGGGCGGTTTGCACTAATCTGCGGAATGCCCCCCCACCTCCTCCTTACCTGTCAGCGCTCTGTCGGTCATCACCAGGTGGGAGCGCAAGAGTCAGGGCACCTGCAAGGAAACGGGAGAGCATGCGGTTAATTTGCAAAGTGTCATTCCCTTCTGCCACGGAAGGGTTAGTTTGTTTGTGCTTAGTTAGAAGCAACTAGCATGCATCAGTTAGCTGTGGAGTCATTCTATCACGGTAGAAAGAGAGTTAGGCAGTTAGGCACCTCTTCCCCTTTATGCGAAGTTCCCCCAGTTTTTCGCAAAGTCCCCCGAGTGCATTCTGCGCCTGCCAATGTGAATGCCCTCAGCCCGTTTCGGTTTTCAAAGGGGCAATGCCACTCAGCAGACGGGCAGAGCCTCCGGCCGAGTGCTCACTTACCTGGGGGTTTGGGCGGCGCTGGCCGGATGTTTTGTAGGGCGCGGTCGCAGGTGATTGGGTGCAGAGAGGGGGGCTCGTCCATGCCGGGCGCGCACGCTGATTGGTCCCCGGGATAGTTCTCATCCTATGCTCCTTCGGGCCATAGGGGCGGGGCGAGGCGCTCAGAGAGGGGGCTGATTTTTCGCCGTTCCATGGACGCCTATGGGCTACGCCTTCTTTTTCCGTGGCGTAGCTTTTTTGCGCCGCTGTGGGCGTTCCCGCTTCTGGAGGAGCTTAGGGAGCGGACTAACTCCGACCCCGCCTTGCTCCCCGCCCCCCCTGCGTCGGCGTAGGGCTCTACGCCACTTCTGCGCCGCCGCCCGGGCGCCTGTGGCTTGCACCGGTGCTGGCCCGCCGGCGGGCCAGCGCCGCGTCCCAGTGCGGGCGGAAGGCCACTTACGCGGGCGTACGGGCTAGATGCGCCCTCGCAAGCCTTAGTTCGGTTCCTGTTCACTTTCCGTGCCCTTCTTAGGATTGGGCTGCCCGAGTATGTAAAGTTTGGATAAATGTATCCTTAAACCAAAGTTCTTTCCCAGGATACTACAAGCTTCTAGTGCCCTGATAGCACCAGTTGCCCCTCACCCCCATGCATGCCTAGGCTTCTTCCATACCAGGGTGATTTTCTGTAGTCGTCTGGTTGCTGATGCCATTCTTGTAATGGAGATTCCAGACAGCCCAGGGTAATCTGTTTTCTCCCATGGTTTCCATTACACATCTAATGGGCATTGGCATCGCTTCCCCGCTGTGTTCTCATATGATCCTCAGGATTCTCTGCCCACCTGGTTTTAATTTTTATTTTGAGAAGCATGGGTAAAACTGCATACAACTCATGCAATACTTTAAACTTTTTTTTTAAAAAAAAAACACTCTGTGATCCCCTTACCTATCCCTAAAATAGAAAACTGAGTTGTGGGTGATTCTCTTCAGTTTTTGTTTTTTTTTTACTTTAATATTTTTATTGAATTTTCTAAATATAACAACAACATCAAAACAACAATTTACAATTGAATTAAACATTAGCAGTTAGACAAGGTGACTTCCAATATTAAACAATATCAATTTTTAAGGTTTAATACAGCAAAAAATACTTGTGAGAAGAAGTGGGTTGCAAACAGTTGGATTCTGAGTATTCATAGAACGGAAACCATTTTCCCCAGAAATCTGTTTGTAAAGGGTAGTGTTCCATTTGATATAACTTATCATTTATTCTTTCCATTATCAAATGATTCCATACTTTTGCCATCCAAAGCTCAATGGTTGGTTGTGAGTTGTCATTCTCTTCAGTTTTTAGAAAACCTCCATGAGCATGAGCGATACTAGATAGGAACATAACTATTTGCAGATTCTCTGAAGTTCTGCCCTCTGTCTAAAGGCAGGAGATTTTGTTGTGTTATGCTAATTACTGCAGAGGATTGGCCCCTTGCTGCTAATTAACAAATGAAAAAAAGGAACTGACTAGCACTTTGCAAAGTCCTGCAAAGTCCTGCAAAGTCCATGCCATTTCCTCTTCAGACCCAAGAAACTGCTAGTGCGGATAGCATCCTGCCCAGGAAACACTGTTTTTTTACAGGTTTAAAATAAAGCTGGGTTTTTTTGGTAGAAGGAATGTGCTGTGTTTTAATCTGTGCAGAAATAGAGGCAAACGTCATGTAGAAACAAAAAAAAATCCCACACCAGTTCGATTTCTGAAACATGGAAAATCTTTGGTGTGAATGAATCCCTAGAGACTCTCAAGTATGCAGAGCAAGATTCTGGTTCAGTAGCACCTTGAAGACCAACTAGATTTCCAGTGTATGAGCTTTTAGGAGTCAGCTCTGACCCTCAAAATCTCGTACCCTGGAAATCTAGTTGGTCTTTAAGATACTACTGGATCCAAATCTTGCTCTTCTGTCATTTGCTGTCATTTGGAGGAGGGCAGGGAGCTGTTCCAGTTGGCAGCAGAGGGTAGGACCTGAAACAATGGGCTTAAATTACATGCACAAAGGTACCAGCTGGATATTAGGAAGAACTTTTTCATGGTCAGAGTAGTTCAAAAGTGGAATCGGCTGCCTAGGGAGGTGGTGAGCTCCACCTCACTGGCAGTTTTCAAGAAGAGGCTGGATGAATACTTGTCAGAGATGCTTTAGGCTGATCCTGCACTGGGCAGGGGGTTGGACTAGATGGTCTGTATGGTCTCTATGATTCTGATTCTATGATTCTTCTACTACAGACCAACCTAGTTACCCACCTGAAACTGTACCAATTATGTAGACATCCCTGCCTTGTCCATGGGTGATCTGTGTTTTTCTGCCCTACCCATGGGCATTCAAAAATGAAGTTTGTTATTAGAAGGAACAATTTGGGGGCAGAGATACATGATTTCATCTAAACACTTTATAGTATCTTTGAGGGGGAGATTTGGGTGGAAGTAAATTTCCAAATTAAGAGGCTGTTTGAGGTTGGCAGTATGGCATGAGGAGAAAGAGTTAACCCCTTCTTTGCCTGTGCAATAGCTCCAATCTGAATGAGCGAGGCTGCTTGTCAGTGAAAACTCTAAGGAGATTCATTCACTGATCTCCCATCTTCCAGTCAGGTTTCACCCTTAGTAATTTAGATTATTATGATTGAACTTGATGTTCTAAAGTCTGTCTAAAAAATGAATACATGAGGCACAGTGAACTGAAGTTTTGTTAAGGGATGAATGGGCCACACAATTCAGTGGCTGATGCAGCAGGTCCAGGTTCAGTCTCTGGCATCTCTAATTAAACAGATCAGGTAGTTGGTGATGTGAAACACCTCTCTTTAAGCCCGTGGAGACCTGTTGCCACTGTTGGTAGACAATATGGTCTTTGATAGACCGAAGATCTGATTCACTATAGGGCAGCTTCATGTGTTCAGCTTGCTATTGTTCTAGAAAATAAGAAAAATATAAGAATGATAGAATGTCTTTAACTGGTGAAATATTTGATGCTGTCAGAAAACCACTTTGGGTTGAAAAAGAGTTTTGCAACCTCCTTCTTTCTCTTTGTGTCTCCTTGCTGCTTGTTCCATAATGCATGGCATCTCAGAATTATTCAATGTGTTCTTCTCTTGTGTTAATTCATGTAATTTATCATTTCCTCACGTCTGCCATTGCTTTTTTTTCATTTGGACTGCTGCAGAAACAGAATCTCTTATTTGTGTTGTTGGCCACGTAAACATCTCAATGAACGAAGCCCTCAAATTACAACCAAAATGTATCATTAATTTTGATTGATTCTGCAAGCCCAGCTTCAACCTTTGTTCCCATTATTTCCCCACAGGCATAAATAACTCAAGCTCTTCTTTGTTTGGAGCTTTCTAATGGCTGTGGGCTACATTTTGATTTGAATAAAATAGGATTGGAGTAAATGATCTTCTTATTTGCCTGAAGATGGCACAAGCCAGGCCTATGGCACATAGCTATGCCAGGATTCTGTCCCAAGCATAAAGTAAAACTCTAGATGAGGATATTTATTTTGTGTCCAAGATACTTTTGTAACTGGAGGCAGGTTTTGCCCAGATCGGAGCAGTTGTTGCTCTAAATCAACTCAGATCTCATTGTTTTTAAAAGATGTCATATTTGACAGTTGGGAATCCTTAGATCTACCAGATTGTGTGGCTTTCTTGGGACCTATGTTATTGAGTACTTCTAATTTCTGCAAGGCAAGAAAATCATATTTTTAGTTACATACTGTGAGAATTTCCTCTGGCTTAATTTTGAACTGGAAACATGAGGGAAATGCTTATAAAAGCTTGCAAACTTTTGTAGAATCTTTTGAACATCTACAAGTGGCAAATTAGAAAGTAATGTGGCTTTCACAGGATAATGTATATGAGGGAACATGTTTCGTCTCTACAAGATTGATCAAGTCCTAGGAGTATCTAAGCTGCAAAGACTCTTCATGCATTATTAGCAGAAATATGGCTGTCACTGAAAAAATACTTCTGCATTGCAGGGTTTGCATGGAGCTTCCATAATTTATGGTGTTTGCAGAGCTGGGGAAATAATCCAGTCCTGCACATGCAGAGTAATTTTCAATAAAGTTTACTACAACAACAGGATTTACAAAAAAAAAGTATTAATTAAATGTACTGTAGGCCTTCCAACAGAAGAGAGGCCTTTCCAGTCTCCAGGCCAGCTGGCATCTGCTCTGCCTTGGGCCAGGCTGTGTCTTGGACAGATGCATGGAAAGAGTTTATGATATTTGATTCAAAAACTGCCCTCTCAGGGTGCAGAGGGTTTGGGCTGCTAACAGTGGGAAGGGCTACCCTAGACCGTGTTCAAAATATAGGGAGAGCTAAAGGCGACAACTGAGAACTGCCACACACTCTCTGCCTTATCTCACATATTGGTGGGTGGTGGGAAGGAGAGGTGATGCCCCCAAGCCTTCTTGATGATGATGATGATGATGATGATGATGATGATAACAACAACAACAACATGTGATTTATATACCGCCCTTCAGGATAACTTAATGCCACACTCAGAGCAGTTTACAAAGTGTGTTGTTATTATCATCACGACAATCACCCTGTGAGGTAGGTGGGGCTGAGAGCGCTCTGTGAGAGCTGTGACTGACCCAAGGTCACCCTGTGGGCTTCAAGCGGAGGAGTAGGGATGGGAATCAAACCTGGTTCTCCATGTTAGAGTCCTGTCACTCTTAATCGCTACATCAAACTGGTTTTTTGTTGATCATACTGGATTTTTCTCAGATTCCATTATTTTTGTGCTCACGGTAGACAAAATGTGTCCTAACTAAGAGTACTGAAAAAATAAAAGCCTGTAAATTACTGTGATTTCAGTTTTCCTCATGTGATAAAATGCTAACAAAACTCCCAATTGTATGTAGTACAGCATTTTCTAAAATCTGCAGTCCGTCTGGAGAAGTTGTACTTAACAATTGTTTATTATGAAACTGATCTGGAAAGCTCAGAATGCAAAACTGACTTTGGTTTGACAGATTGGCAGTTATTTTATTGATTTTATTTTACATCATTTATACCCCACCTTTCTCCCCAAAGGAGACTCGAAGTAGCTTACATCATTCTCCTCATCTCCATTTTTTATCCTCACAACAACCCTGTGAAGTAGGTTAGGCAGAGTGTGTATGACTGACTCAAGGTCACCCAACAAGCTTAAACAGCACAGTGAGGATTTGAACCTGGGCCGCCTAGATACTAGTCTGCCACTGTACCACATGGGCTCTCGAAAACAATACTCTGAAACTAAACACAATATCACTCTGCATAATTAATTCTGTCTTGAAAACTACAAAAGAGATTCCAACCTTCGTCCTAGCATGGATTTAACTACTTTCTTAACTGAAGTTTAACAGCTTGGTGATATGTTTTCAGATTGGGAATCCTGAATCCACCCTTTTATCCTCGTACAAAGCATATGTTTTTGCAGCAATTCAGAGAGGGTTTATCAAGCTGAATGAATTTTCAGTAGCAGGCTCCACTAGTTTTTGGCTTCTTAACAACACAAAAGGAGGGGCAGAAGTAGCTTTGCAACTCTCCTAAAGGCCAGCCATTCAGTGCTTTTCACAGCCAGTTAAGGAAAATTAGGGAGAGGGAAGGAATTGGCTTCATGATTGTCCAAAAGTTCAACCATCCAGCATTGTGCACAGCCAGCTTGGAAGGGTGGAGGGAGCTAGGTATAACTATGTGCTGCCTGAGATTTCAACAGGCATTGCTCACACTCAAGCATTTTTTTTTCAGTTGGAACCTCTAGAAATACATATTTTTTTTAAAAAATCAAAACAGATTCTTTGGAAGCTTAACTCTGTTACATTCAGGGCTTTTTTTCAGCTGGAACGTGGTAGAATGGAGTTCCGGCACCTCTTGAAAATGGTTACATGGCTGGTTGCCCTGCCCCCTGATCTCCAGAGGGGAGTTTAGATCGCCCTCCTCCCCTCTGTCTGGAGATCCGGGGGCGGGGCCACCAGCCATATGACCATTTTCACCAAGGGCGATTTAAACTTTAAAAAACTCCCCCCTTGTTCCAGCTGACCCAAAGTGATGTCATTGTGCAGTCCTGAGTTCCACCACCTCTTTTCCCAGAAAAAAAGCCCTGGTTACATTATTTGTATGCTCTCTTTTTAGTGTGTTGCTCTCTAATTTGAAACTCATACTTATGCACTGTTGGTTGCATGTTCTTCATGGTCTCTGTGCATCACACAATGGGATCTCAAGCATGCTTAGACTCTACCTGGGTTTAGATTAGTTTAAGTAGTTCTGAGTTCTGTCTCTTTTAAGGCTGACATGCTGTCCCCTCCACAGAGATGAAGTTCTGGTTTAAAGGATTTTCTTTGTCTGAAGCCCTCCAGAGAGATGTAATGATGAATAATGTGTTTCCATAGGGTCTCATCAGATCTTACACACTTTTGGGAGTAGAGGCAATTAACTTAACAGTCATCAGTGTGACATAACATACTGTGTCATATATGAGAGGAGAAAATCTCATGAAACTGGTATGTATGCTCAACTATAATGACAATAATCCCTCCTTTTATAGCTTTAGCAAGAAGAGATATGAAGTTGGAACCAGACTAAATTTTACAGTGGCAGAATAGAACTTTCCTGCCTCCCTCCTCCCACTATAGCCTGCTGACCTCTGTGAAGTGCTGCTCCTTGGCCACAGGGGACCCTGCAGAATGACACGAAGGGATCTGTAGCAGAAGGGGGAACTGGTGGAAATTGCTGATTTAGGCTGGATTCAATCATGGTTTGTTAAATACATTGGTTGCATTCAATAGAAAAATTAGTTCAGATTTTTTGAACTGGTGAAATCATGGAGGTTCATTTATAATGTGTCTGGAGATGTGGGAGCCATACTCATGGGGAAAAGTCTGGAAACAATATTTAGGAGAGCTGGAAGTAGTTTGGGAGAGGCAGTGAGTTGGATCCAGCGATCTCACAGCAGAAGGTGCCTGGTAGTCAGATCTTGCTTGCATTTGCCTTCCCACAGCAGCCATTTCTGACCCTGGGGATGTTGATTCTTGGGATTGTGTTACTCTTGTAGAGTAATTGCCTCACACAAGTTACTGCACTGCAGAGTGGAGCTATGCTGACAGAAAAGGGAGGAACCTGTGGTCCCTCTTTCAAACCAGCCTCAACTTCCTGGGGGCAAAAAGGCATAGTCTCTCTCCAGCTGAAATGCTTGAATGAATTACCTACTGCTGATTCATTGACAGATCAGTGAAATCCAGAACTGGGAAATGTAATCTGAAGGTTCGTGAGTCAGATTCACAATTTACCATTTAAGTCAAACAGTTGTAAAGAACCATGGCTACTTCACATCTTATAACGGAGGGGTACTATCAACTCAGGCCCCACCTCAGTGAGAACAAGCCCTTCGATTCAGGCTGCAATCCTATGCATGCTTTTTTGGAGTAAGCTCCACTGAACACAATGAAACTCATTTCTGAGTCAACCAGCACAGGGTTGGTTGTGCAATGCTGTTTGAGAGTATGAAGTGCACTTGTTCCAAGAGTCATCATGTCTCTTTGGAAGAGCTGAATGCCATGCTTCGCTTTCAAATGTCAGGAACCAGATGCTCTAAAGACATTTTCTGCAGACTTCTTACAAGCTACAAAAATTATCACTCTAGTATGACAAAATAAACAACCAATTGTATCCAAAATCTGTTTCTTTCTAAAACTCATAATTAATATTGCTATTGAAAAGTGCACCAATATCATTTACTTACTCACAGAGAGTCAGTTTGGTGTACAGGTTAATAGCAGCAGGACTCTAATCTGGAGAGCCAGGTTTGATTCCCCACTCCTCCACTTGAAGCTAGCTGGGTGGCCTTGGGCTTGTCACAGTTCTCTGGAGCTCTCTCAGCCCCACCCACCTCACAGGGTGTTTTGTTGTGGGGATAATAATGACATACTTTGTAAATCGCTGTGAGTGGGCATTAAGGTGTCCTGAAGGGTGGTATATAAATTGAATGTTGTTGTTGTTGTAGTCAAGTAATCATCCAAAATGGTTAAAAAGAAAGGCCAGGTAAATATGTTGATTTAAAGAAAAATTGGAATCCAAAAAGAGATGAGATAAAACAAGTAAGCCATTGAAGAGAACAAGAATGAGGAAAGGACCGGTTTAATTATTTAGAAGTTATTGTGCTCCTATATATCTAGATAGTGCAGTAAGAGTAAAACAGAACATTCGCTCTTTGCCAGCCTCCATTCCTAAGAGGTTGTTTGTATGCATTATATGCTCCCTTTCCAACAAGCTACTAAAGTTACTGGTTGGCAAGAAAGAAAAAGGAAAGTGAAAAATGGCTCTTCATCCAGAAAAACTGTAATGTCAATAAGATGTCTGGGTCTTTATTACATAGAATCCTGCTGGATTCTACTTATTTATTACTACGGTCTTTTTGACAGCCTGGTCATTACTGGATGAGCAGGTGCAGGCTGGAGAATAAAACAAAAAGGTTACACCACATAGTATATGTAGATATAGAAAAAGGTGACTACAGCTACAATCTTAAGTACACTTTCCTGAGAGTAAGTCCCATTCGATAAAATAGGTCATATACTTGTTTAGGAATCCTTCCTACCTTTGTAGAGGATTTGGCAAATAGACCATCCTGTCTCCCAGGTGGAATTTGTATGTCTAAAATTGTCACACGTAGTCAGAAAAAAATTATAATCATACCAGAGCAGTGGGGCAGAGCTGAGCCTCCCAATGTGAGATTAACAGAGAGACTGAATGCCAGTTTGCAATAAAGCACATTTTCATTTCCTTCCAATTATCCAAATTAAGAAGTTCCCAACTTGTGGGCTGGGGATCACTGGAGAACTGCAAAGTTATTGCAAGGGGTCCATGAATCCATCCTGCTTCTGTGGGTTTCCACCTTCCTCCACCTGTTTTGATGTTATACCTTACCTTTTCAGAGTCCTCTGAAGAGGATGGTGTTCTCTGTTGTTTGGGTTATGGTGTACAAGAGGTTGCTAGGCCTCTGGCTCTTCCTCTAGGCAAGAGATCTAGGGGGATTTTTGGAATCTGCTCATGCAAGTGGGTAGCTGTGCTGGTCTGCAGTAGAACAGCAAGATTAGAGACCAGGGTATAAGCTTTTGAGAGTCAGTACTCCCTTCTTCAGATACATCCTGACTGGCCAGCTTTCAGAGCACTGAGAATCAAATTAGACAGGATTGGGAGGTCCTACTTGGAAATATTCTGGCCATGACTGCAATTCTGAGAATTTGTAGCTAGAGTAGGCTCTCCCTTAGGCCCTTGTGGACTGGGCTCTCGGTTTCACTCTGCTTCTTTGACTATAGTTACATCTGAACTAGGCAAACTAAGGCATGCACAAACCATAGACTTGGATCCAGCAATGCACAAGAGGAATGGTAAACAGACTTAGTGCAGTTCCACTTGTTCAAGATCTTTTGCAACACCTAGCGCCTTCCTCCCTGTATCTTATAGAGTCCAGAAATAGCTTACACAATAGCTTGGAAATATAAACAGACTTAGAGCATTTCTACTTGTGCAAGATCTTGTGCAACACCTAGAACTTCCTTCCCTATAACTTATAGTGCCTGGAAATTGGTTGCACAAGATCTTGCACAAGAGGAAACTAAAGTGTCACCCTAATGAAGCCAGCATGTAAAGACCCTTGTCTTTGAGTGCTAAGATATCGATGAACATACATTTTATTGAACAGGAAGACTTTCCATTGGTTGACAACACAAAACTGTAGAACAGTAGATGATGATCACTGCAAGTTTGACAATCTGATTGAACAGCTCTTTCGACAGACATTCCCTGTTTGGCAATTGAGGAAGCACTTAAGTACATCATAACAAATCTCAAAACGAATTGTTAAATAAGAAATTACAGTTGCTTGGTTTCCACTGTCTGAATTGAGAATGCACATTGAAGAGATCTATGTTCTTCCTAGGAGGTGATTGTTACCATTTTGTGTAGTTATTGAATGAAAATAGAGTTTCTGCTAAAGGTGATATATGCTTCTACCTGGAGCTCTTTGTTGGGAACATAAAGAAAGGGGAAAATAAATGGCATCCCAGAAGTTCTATTCATAGTGCTTTCAGCATACGAATATGTTCCTTCACTGCTGCTAAGCAAGCTTGCTATATGAAGCATTTTACAGAATCTAATTTGTAGCCTTTCCATTTCAACAGAGCTTAATTTTATTTTTATTCATTTAGTTACTTATAGTCCACCTTTCTCACTGAGACTCAAGGCAGATTACACAGTGTAAATCAATTCAATCAATGGCTAGGACTTTTAATAAACAATACAAAAGGATATGGATTACAGAGGTTTAAATAAAAGCATAATTCCAGATACAGAGATGAAACATTGCTGAACCAAAACATACGTAATTTGACTTGATATTAAATAATGTGGAACTACCCAATATGATCTGTATCAAGTCAAATACCTATCCAAAGAGGTGTATGCCAGGGCTCTGTCCTTGCACCTCATCTATTCAACCTATATTTAAATGACTTTGTTCCAAGCGCACAGGGCATCTTCACCCACGCACCATGCTTGATCAACTGCCCAGTGGCCACTTTGCTATGCGCTGATGACCTTGTCTTACTCTCCAGAACCCAGGTTGGCCTAAAGAGAGCTATAAAAGCATTTATTGCCTATTGTAACAACCAACTCTTGGAGATAAACGAAGATAAATCCAAAATCATGATGTTCTCAAAGTCAACGAAACGATTAAACAACAAATGGAAAATTGGTGCATATGAATTACCACAGGTCAACGAATTCAGATATCTAGGAATTGTCTTCAAGTCGAATTTATAATGGTTCACGCATATTCAACATCTTATACAGAAAATTGGCTTAGCTCTTCTGGCTTTAAGGAAATTCTTCTTTATTCAAGGAGGTCAGTATGTACCAGCACTTTTGAACGCATACAAGGCTCTTGTAATACCACGCATACTATACAGTTCTCTGATCTGATTCCTGGGCCCAATAGAACAACTTGACAAGCTCCAGTTAACCTTCTTCCAGAAAATACTTGCTCTACCATGAAGCATAGTCTTCACAGTCATAAGAATTGAATTGGGCCTTCCAAAAATCTCCACTGATCTGGAAAGCCATAGACAATTTCAAATACAGACTGCAAAACTCTGAGGATCTTCCAGTCTTCACTCTTGGGCTGCTGATTTAGTGCTGTTGGTCAAGGTGGAACAAAACTGTGGACACAGAATTGAGCAAATTAGATTATTGAGCCCTGTCCAGGTCAAGTCCAGCAAAGGCAGTCCAAATAAGGGTCAGGCAGGTTCAGGGCCCAAAACAAGTCAAGGTCCAATAATGGGAGGGCCAGGTGTTTCTTCATCCGTTGATTGTCCAGCCTCATCATCCTGAGGTAGCTCCAGCTGCCTCTGCACTTGCAGTTGGGCACTGCAGCACTATTGCCAACCTGCCTCCCGTGCCTGGCTCTTCCTTCAAGCTGCTGGCTCTGATGGCTCCCTCAGACTTGCTGCCGGGGTTGCTTGTGCTCTGCTCACCCCCTCGGCCCTGGCGGCTCTACTGGAAGTCCCAGGCTGCACCTCCAGCCGTGCTGTGGCTGGCTCTGCTGATGCCTCTTCATCCTGCACTACCAGTTCTGCTGATTCTGGGGCTGGATTTGCCTGCCCAACGCTGTCCTCCTCCTCCGACGAGGTCTTGCTGGCGAGCGGCCAGGGCTCAGTCCGGGGTTGGGTCACGACAGGCCCCAAGAGCTTTAACTGGGAAAAGACAAGAACTACTTACAGAGAAGCTGCATAAGCAGGACTGGGACTTCCTTCAAAAGGATGTGACACAAAAATGCTCCCTGCTCTACATGGGAATCAGATATCCTACCCAGTTCGACTCGCCTCATTACCTCAGTATGCTGGTAGTCCCAAAACTGAGGCAGTCATACATGCTTGTACATTGCAATGCATTGCCAACAGCCCAGATGAAGGGCTACTTCCTCAGGATACCATCAGATCAATGCTTCTGTGACTGCCCTTTGGCTGAAATTGACTTGATGTCCCATACCTTCTTTCACTGTCCAAAGCATGAACTAGTCAGAGAGAGATTCTTTTAAAAAATGGATTCTTTAAAAAAATGACCATTCCACAAGGTTATGTATGGGCAGCAGCCGATTTTACCAAAGGCCAAGTCTATGAAGATAAGTGATAGCCAAAACCTTGAGCCCAGTAACTGATGGATAGCCAATGGAGTGACTTCTACTACCATTCATTCTCGACTCCTCATAATTAAGATTATTACTGAGTAATAATCAGGTCCAGTGTATATTTAAACTGTACTGACTCCATTTTCTAATGTTTCTAGTGTCTAAGTGCTTTCCCCGCAGGTGCACCAGTTCCCAGGCAGCTTTCCCACCGGAGGAGACTGTTTTGTCTAACACCGTTCCACCAGGCATTGGCCTTGACGGAGAGCAGCTTCCCAAGACTGAAAGATGTTGTTTTGAGAACTATGGGGGGAGGCTGATGCAGATGGGAACTGTTACTCTGTACCTCATGCTTTGCCCTTCATTGGTAACAATGACTGTGTACCATCCTGAGTCTCCTATTCAGGACAGTGGACTATAATGGACCTTTTCTGCAGTAAAGTTTCCTTATTCAATCAATGGACTCTTGTTTGCTTTTGAAAGGGAACCTGTAGGAAGAGCCTTATCTAGCCACAAGCTGACATTTTGTTACCAATCATGCCTGAGTCGGGCCCAGCGGAATCCAAGGTAGTCCCGGACAGGGATCCTTTGTTTGATCCGTATGCGTCCCCCGACAGTCAAACAGCGCAACCCCAAGAATCTCAGGTGCCAGCCGGGGCCGGAGCTTCGACGTCTACACCGCCTCTCATCGACCTCGGCAGTGAGGGGACAAGGCCGACGGCTGCCGCTCTCCCCTTGATCTCGCTACCCACCCCGTCGGAGTGGGGAGCCAGACCCCGAGAAACGCGAGAGCGCCGGGCCGGAGGGCTACATCCAAGAGTTTCGATGGACGGACGCCGAAGCCTAGAGACTGTCCCTGAGCTGGATAGCAGCCAACCGTGGCTGTTTTGGAACAGGACGGCCGAACAGACGGACGGGAACACATCTCGCCGCGGCGCCCTGAGTTGGGATTATTCGGAACTTGCCCCATGGAAAGAGCCAACGGAAGTTCCTGAACAAAGTTGGGTGCAAATGCAAAGTCGCACCCATGCTGTAGATTCCGGCATCTCGGCAGTGACGGGCCTAGCCAAAGGAATTCTAGCAGCGAGATCGCGAGTCGATCAAGGAGATCCTCCGCCCTGGGGGCCGTTTTCCCCGGTGAGTACAACCGAGGGAGGTTCCGTGATGGGGCACCCGGGTCCTAGCCGAATGCAACAGTTGGAAGCTAGACTGATCGATATGGAGGAAAGTTTGGCTCATGCCATTCACCTAATCTCAGCGATGGGGGCAGGAGAGAGAATCTCACCTGAAGAAATGGCGGTACAAATCGCCACCCTCCAAAGTGTTATGTCCTATCCAGTGGAGGACGCCCCGCAGCAGCCGCTGCCTTCGGGAGAGGAGGAATCCTACCCTGGAGAACCGGGAGAATCGCCCGCGGAACTCCCTGGAATAGACGAAACTCCGCCGAGCGGGGATACTCCAGCTGAGGTACCTGGAGAGACTCCGACGGAACCCCCTAAATCGGACGGGGATCCATCTCCCGAGGAGACTCCAGCAGAGGAGCCTAGAGAAGGGGAAGAAGAGCCAACCCGTCCAACCGAGACAACGGTGATACCTCCTCCCGCTTCTTCAACAACAGTTCGGCCGGACCAGACGGAAGAGCCTCCGGCCCCTTCTGGGGAGGAATTACCGCAACGACCGCTAGAAGTGGTTCCCATTCAGCAAACCCCGAGGGACGGTTTACCGGCGCCACAGGACCAGCCTTTGCGTCCCAGAGACACGACGCCGGGAGGGGCAAGCCCGCGCAGCCCACCACCCATCAGGCCTTCGCCGCTGCGGCCCCTTCCGCTTCGACCGCAACTAACCCCTTTGCAGCAACCGATACGTTTGCCACTTGAGCAACCCGTAATTCCACCTCCGAACCAACCGGTGGGGCCTACACCACTACGACCCCACCAACCCGCCCCTCAGCGGCCGATCATTACTCAGTCGCACCGGCCACCTCCACCTCAACCGCTACTGCCAGCACCTCCGGTATTGCCACCACCAGCCCGACCAAGATTGCAGCCGCCTGCCCGACCACGGCTACAGCCACCGGCCCAGCCGAGGGCACCACCGCCAGCTCAGCCGAGGGCGCCACCGCCAGCCCAGCCGAGACCGCCACCCCCGGCCCAGCCGGTGATGCCGCCGCCAGCGCAACCAGCGCCGCTACCACAACCGGGTCTCCCCGTACCTCAAGTGCCATTGATGCTTCCGACGGACTTCTACCCAGCACCGGCTCCGAGGCAAGACCTCCCGATGGGCTGGGTGAAACTGGAAGCTACATTTGATGGGGATCCCTCCAAACTGGGATTTTTCCTAGTGCAAGTCGTGCAATTCTTCAACCGGTGGGGACACCTCTTCGGCAGCGAGGCCAGTCAAATTGAACATCTCGGCTCCCGCTTACAAGGCCAAGCAGCAATGGACTCTCATTAAAAAACACCTCGAGAAAGCCAAACTGGATTACAAAAAATACGCAGATCGCCATCGTGTGGCCGAATGGGATTTACAACCTGGAGATCATGTTTATATTTCCACCAAAAACCTGAAATTAGCTCAGACGAGCCGCAAACTAGCATTAAAGTTCCTTGGACCTTTCCCTGTCCGCAAAGTAATAAATAAAGTGACTGTTGCTGTGAATCTACCCAAGAACTTGCGCCATGTTCATGATACATTTCATGTCAGTCTCCTTAAAAGAGCTCCCACCGACGACAAGTGGCACATCAAAGCTCCACCCATTCCTACTTTGATAGACGACCAAATACACTACGAGGTGCAACAAATTTTGGACTCTAAGATCAAACGAAATCAGCTTTTTTACCTCATTAGGTGGAAGGACTTTGATTCTGGATACGATGAGTGGGTGAACTCTGTACATGTTCATGCTCCTAGATTAACCAAAGCTTTTCATACTCGTTACCCACATAAGCCAGGGGGGGATCTATTTTAAGGGGGGGATCTATTTTAAGGGGGGCAGGATGTCAGGTCCAGTGTATATTTAAACTGTACTGACTCCATTTTCTAATGTTTCTAGTGTCTAAGTGCTTTCCCCGCAGGTGCACCAGTTCCCAGGCAGCTTTCCCACCGGAGGAGACTGTTTTGTCTAACACCGTTCCACCAGGCATTGGCCTTGACGGAGAGCAGCTTCCCAAGACTGAAAGATGTTGTTTTGAGAACTGTGGGGGGAGGCTGATGCAGATGGGAACTGTTACTCTGTACCTCATGCTTTGCCCTTCATTGGTAACAATGACTGTGTACCATCCTGAGTCTCCTATTCAGGACAGTGGACTATAATGGACCTTTTCTGCAGTAAAGTTTCCTTATTCAATCAATGGACTCTTGTTTACTTTTGAAAGGGAACCTGTAGGAAGAGCCTTATCTAGCCACAAGCTGACAGCCTTTGTCAAAGCTGCATTGCAGACATGGCAGCCTTTTCTTTTACTGTTATTTTTAATTCTTAAACTTAGTGTATGGCCTATGGGCTGTTGATCAAACTGAAACTGAACTACCCAATTGTGAGCATATCAGCAGATAGTATAGTACCCAGTAGAAGAATCTGCAGTCTCTGCCCCTTTACCAAAGCATCTATCTAAGCTATTTCTTACAAAACAACCTGTTACTTGAGTGAAAAAGCCCTCCTGAATAATTCAGTTTTGCATAGTTTGCTGAAAGCCAAGAGAGTCATTCTGAGTGCTTTGGGCAGGCCATTCCACAAGGCTAGGGCCACCATAGAGAAAATGCATGTACAGGCAGCAGCCGATTTTACCAAGGGCCTAGGCCATGAAGATAAGTGATAGCTAAAACCTTGAAGTGGTTTTGGCCAGTGGAGTGACTTCCACTAACATTCATGTATCCAAATGAAGTTCCACCTGTTGATCAGAAGATATGACGGTTGTCTAGTTCTTCTTACAAAGCCTGAGCAAGGAAGCAGCAACTTTGCGAATAAATGGAAAGGAGCAACTTGGGTAGAGTTTTGAAGGCAATGAACAAAGAACATGCAATTAGTAAGGAGTTGAAAGAGGAATGGGAATATATTTAGATATTTATTTTTGGAAATTATCTCCGCTTTTTTTTTAACCAAACTTGATTTGTGGGAGGCCTTAGAATAGGAATTCAAAGCAACAGCTAAAAATATCATGAAACAACTAGCAGAAACTTAATGACTAATAAAAACCAAAACTAACAACAAAGAATAAATCAATCCCCAAAGCATACAACATTTATACACAACAAGATATAACAGCAACATATGTTACAAGGACTGGTCAATAAAGTGTCTACAACCAGCAGAGTTTATGACATCAACAATCAATGTTAAAACAGTAGAACAACAAAACATTGTCAAAAAGGACCCACAACAGGGAAAAGATGAAAAAATGAAGTATTTAAATTGGCACCCAGAACTCAGAACTGTCTATACCTTTGAAAAGCATTTCAAAGTTGGAATGCCACAGCCAAAAAGATTGTGGGCTATCCAGGTCAGGGCCTTGTATAGCTTACACTTGCTTTAAATGTTTAACAGACCAAAGGAAGATTTTCGTACAAAACAGAATGCAACACAGTTTGCAGCCCTATCTGATAGTCTCAGAAGAGCTGGTCGTATGCCTAGTAGCACAGTGAGTTTTGTTTTAGTTCATTGCCTATGAAGGTTGATTCACTTCCTGTCTTTGCTGCTGCGTTTGAAAATATATTGGACAAATATCAGTAGCAAAAATAAAGCTATATATATTCCTGTAAGTAGAGTTCTAGAAAAATGGGAGATTTTGGCCCAGGGACAGAATACTTCAAAATAAATTGCGGAGGTGGTAAGAGTTGCCATCTGGCAAAGACACTCCCCCCGCACACACACACACCAGATGGATTCACTAATAACTCTAGTATAGTATTCAGTCAGACTCTGCTGGAACACATGACTGGCATATTTAATTATTCTAAATGAAGAATAAGAGAGCCAGATATTTCCTTGGATACAGAAATCATGAGCATCGCTTTTTGGAAGATAAAAAAGACACTGTCCCAACTAACTAAGCTTCATTTCATTAGTAAAAGATGATAGAACTTCAGCCAAAATCTTGCCTTGCAGATTGTTCACCAAGTAATTTGTGGATCAAAGCAATATTTTAATGACATTTTTGCAAACTCATTCATCTTGGGACTTTTAGTACATTGCAGTCTGATGTATTGCTGACAGTTCAACAGCTATGCTGAACAGATATAACTGCTGAGATGGATGCAGAAGTGTAACATTAAGAGTCTTCCTGTTTTCTGAGGCTGTGGTTCTCAACTGGTGGTACGTGTACATGAGATGCAGTATTTTCATAACCGTTACTAAGAATTTTCTGTCCCTCAGTCCTCATGTTCACCTGCAAATGTGCTGTTTCTTGCTGCCCATACTTGCCATGTATTATTCATGTCAGTTGTAACTTTTGACATTCTGTGTTTCTCCTAATCCCTCATTCCGCCTGCCCACCACCAAGTGTCTTTGATATGCCACTTTTTTCTTAACCCTATCTGCAATCCATTATACTTCTGCAATTTTTATGTGCTTAAAACTTACCAATAATAATAAATATAAAAATAGAATTACTGTTATGTCCTTGGGGAAAAGGGTTTTTTTGTTTCTTTCAGAGTGAGGCCTGCATTCTTTGGTAGAGTAATTAATGGGATGTAAGATAAGAAAGGTTGAGAACCATTGTTCTAAGGAACGTTCTGCCATGGTCCAGGCTCAGGCTTTTTCATTAGCTGCCCCTGGAACAGTTACCTGGAAGAGATTGGGGAGCTCCTACATTAAGTACTTAAGAACATAAGAAGAGCCCTTCTGGATCAGATCAACAGTCCATCTAGTCCAGCATCCTGTCTCACACATTGGCCAACAAGTTGCCTAGGAGATCCATTAAGCAAGGCACATAAACCAAGGCCTTCTAATGAGGCTGCCTCCTAGCGTTGGATTTTAGAGGTTTCCTGCCTCTGAATGTGGAAGATCCCTCTGTTCACCATAAATAGTAGCCATTGAAGGACCTGTTCTCCATGAATGTGCCCAACCCTCTTTTAAAGCCATTGTCAGTAGCCATATGAATACAATAGAAAGGCTCCTCTGGGAAGCAACAGCAACAACCAAACAGGAAATGTCATGTATGCAAGCATCCATGCCATTGTTGTGTTCTGTATCTTATGCTGCAAGCATCTATGCATTGCTGTGTTCTGTATCTTATGCCATTATTGTGTTCTGTATCTTATGCTGCAAGCATCCATGCCATTGTTGTGTTCTGTATCTTATACTGAGAGTGATATAAGCATCAGTGCTTATATCAGTGCCATCATTGTGTTTTGCATCTTACACTCCATCTTATTCTTATCCTGGTATGATGCCAAAGTTAAATACTGTATCTTATGCATTTTAGATATGTCACCTGAGGGTGTCTAGACTGCTAATACTAATTTCCAAAGGAACCAGTGGCCCCTTTGTTAACTCTAAGAAATATGCGCTTTCACTTCTGAGTGTCCTTGGGACGGAGCTGCAGCTGCGTACTGAAATGTATCTTTTCCACCGGAGGGAATGATTTCACTTTGTGGTTTGTCTAGACTAAACTAATTTCCCATGTAACTTTTTTGGTTTTCACGCCTGAATGCAAAGGGCGGGAGAACGTCCCCTATAATCAGTAGTCCTATTGTTTGAATAATCACTTCTGCCAACTTCTACCTACAAGTGTACACTTGAACTGAATAGATCTCTGAATAAACTTTCTTCAACCAATGCACCTGCGTGCTTGCTATGAGGGGCTTGGGGTCTAACTGCCAGGGACTGCCACCCTAGGACTGACAGGAAACCCTCCTACACCAGAGAGGTGTAGGGGAGTTTCCCATTTGATTGTTATTGTCAGTAGCCAGACAAACTCTGTAAGTGACTGAAGGTGATTAGAGAAGATCAAGTATCTGAGGTTTAAGTTACATCCTGCTCACCAGTTGCAAGCTGAGACCTCATCATCTGGCAGGATGTATAGATGTATCCAAACAAATTTGGATGTGACTGTTTCATGTGATTACATTGATTCTTGCTTGTATTGGAAAAAATAGTGTCCGCTGTCAGCCTCCATCCAAACTACTTGCTGTGGTCTCCATTTTTTAAATTGAAACTGGTGTTGTTATGACATTATAATAACATTATAACATTACACTAATTCTGCCATTAAACCATCATCATCCTGATGTCATGGCATAATAGAGCTAATTGACTCAAACTATTTTTTTTTAAATGAGCTATATTTTCCAAAGTAAACAGAGGAAGAAGCACCAATTACAGTCCTTTTTACAACCTCTACACACACACACACTGCCGAAAGGCAAATACTTAAAAAGTAAAATGTTCCATTTGACTTGATACTTACTGCTTTTGATCCAGCAGAAGATATCCACAAATAAAAAGGGGTGGAGGGTAGCAATTCCTCCTGGCTGCAGACCTCTGTCCACTCACGCTGTTCCTGGGGGTACTCCCAGGAACAACATTCCAGGGGGCTTTTTAGGCTGTAGTTAGGTAGAGAGAATAAACAAAAATTGCCCCTCCCCTTCCATTTGCAGGAATCCTTTGCTGCCTGCCGTGCTCCACTTGCAAGTTTTCTGCCTTTTTCTTATATTTAACTGCTGCACAATAGGCAGAAGTTCAAGATTTGAAACTCTGTCTTATCAGTGCATCTTCCATGTTAGCAAAAAACTTCACTGTTTAATTTTTTCCTATGCCGCAGCTTCTAAACACATCAGAATTCTGTCAGAAAATAAAAAAAAATGGCTAACCCAACCAGATCTAAAATGAATTCACTCCACAATATGACAGATCTCAATGGGCTGAGCAAAACCTAATAATGTATTGGTTCGAGGTATAAATCCAACAAATAAATAAAATAAAATAGTTCTCTGTGGGGGTCCTACTAAAGAATTGTTGTGTCATATTTGAAAAGTTATGCAATTATCCAGATTTATCGAATTTGTATAGATAAGAAAGAAATAACATGGAGAAAAATGGTAAAATGATGCTTTCTTTTTATTGATTCCAATTCAGCCTTGATTTACAAAACTTTGGCTTTTTTCTCATTTTGAACTTTAACCTTGTTAAGGTATTTGTTGTATATTTTCTGTCGAATTGTATATCTTTATATAGTTTTTCATATTGATTTTGGAATATACTGAAATGCATTTATTTTCACTATAGTTTAAAATGTTTTTTAAAATGTGTGTGCTATAGTATCAAGGCACTTCTGAAGTATGAGGATGGCCAAGATGGCAGATGTCAACAATATACTTGGTTTAGAAATTCAGTATTAATCCCAGTTTAATAACTAAACTGGCAAGTCAGCCTCAGTTTCTCAGCTGTAATGTAAGAATACATAATCTACTTTATGAGGTTGTTGTAAGCATTAATGAAATAAGGACTATAAAGGACAGTTTACTTCAAATTTTATTTTATTTTTAATTGATGTGAATCCATATGTTAAAGAAATGAGCCTGAACAGAAAAGGGTGGGGGGTGGGAATGAAGAGCCTTGCTAGAGATGTAGAAATCAAAATGTGTTATTTTCTGATAAATTCACAATGTGATATTGAATCAAATGAGAAAACATGACTTTTAAACTGTTTTCCAGCCTAGCTCTGCACCCGGATAAAACCCTGGTTGCCACGGGGCAGGTTGGGAAGGATCCTTACATTTGCATCTGGGATTCCTACAATGTGCAGACTGTTTCTATTCTGAAAGAGGCACATACCCATGGAGTTGCCTGCTTGGCTTTTGATTCAGATGGCCAGGTACGTCTATGTCTATGTTCTCTCTCTCTCTCTCTCTCTCTCTCTCTCTCACACACACACACACACACACACACATATCTTAAGTGCACCTTTCCCTCATTGGATTCTTAGTAGAATAAACACATCGTGGTTACTCTGTTGCAAAGGATCCAGACTTGTTATTTCAAAGTATCCTTTCATTTTTGTGTAATGGTCATATGTTTTCCCACTATTCAAATCAAAATAATATCAAACTGCATAGTGAAGGAATGGAAATGTACCAAACCATAATTCCTCCTCCTCACCTTTTCACCCTTTGCTTTGTTTAATCACAGACCTGTCTTTTTATCTCTTCCCCTCTGTGCTGCTACTATACCTGAGTGACTCACACATGAAACACAAAAAGCATGACATCTTCTATTTTACCTCATAGTTGATCATGATTGAACATCCTTAGGTGTGGTTCAATCAATTTATTTCTTTGTTTATACTGTTACAGTTAGGAAGGGGGAGAAGATGCCTTTCCTTTCTGGGAACTCACAGACAAAGGGGCAAACTACACCTGATGACTTACATGAGTTTGTGCGAGTGTTTAGAAGTACGTGTGCACCAATGTGCCCATGTCGACTTTTCCCCAAGCTGAACATATGTCCTGTAGCTTCAGTCCATGCACCTGTCTTACAATTTTGTCTAGCTGCATTTGCAAGTGTCCATGGACATAATCAGAGAGTCGCCAGTGTAGAGCATCTACTTTGGTCGGCTTGGGTGGAGACAAGGAATGGTATCCCATGATGCACCTTCTCCTTCTGCATTCGGCCATTGTTTCCAATGGGAAACATGATACAGGGCTTTCCGGGGTCCTGGGGGGAAGTTTTGGATGGAATTGTACCAAATTTTCTGGAGACCTACTCCTAACTATCCTCTAACAATCCTCAGGTTTTATGAAGATTAGACTTTGTGGGGCCATTTTATGCCCCCCCCCAAGAAGGTGCCCCCCCAGCCACCAATAGTCTTGATTATTTCCTATCAGCAAAACTATGAGAGGGGTACCCAGGGGGATGGGGGTGGCATTTTGCAAAAGAAATCTACACAACATACAGGGCACATACTCCTGACTGTCCTCTAATGACCCTCCAGGTTTCATGAAGATTGTACCTCATGGGGACCATTTTATATCCCTGTCCTGGTTACAGACTCATGCAGGCAGCAGGCAGGGAAAGTTCCCAAGTTGTTAGAACAGGAAAAATCATGGTTCCAAGGTTCAGGCACAGGTTAAGACAACACTCACAGCCTTGGGTCCAAAGGGGTATTCCAGAAGCAAGTCCACAATAACAGGCCGAGGTCAGAGATGAGATAATCAGTTCCAAACACAAACAGCAAGGTCAGTAGTAAGCAGACATGTTGCTTCCACGCAGCCACTCCCTTCTCTGCTGCTTTTAAGCCTCACACTGCTCATCCACTTGTGCTGCATCATGCACCTGCCAGCTGTCTCAGTCCTGCTCCTGCAAGCACTCATCATCACTGTTGATGCTGGGCCGGTGCTGTGCTGCTAGCCTGGCACTATGCCTTCTGGCTTGGAGGGCTCTCCTCTCCCTCCTCTGACAGCACTCCTGAGGCTCTGGTGATAAGGGTGGAGAGCTGGCTCGTGCCTGGCTCTCTGTTGCCAGCCCAGGGCTGGAAAGCTGAGGGGGAGAGCTGGCTAATGCCTGGCTCTTTGTTTCTGGCCCAGGGCTGGGAAGCTGAGTGACCAATGTGCTGGGACCTGGCTGTGGATCCATGACCGATCCTTCAGAGAATGTCTCCTCCCACAGTACTTCTGCCACTGACTGTGGATCTTGGTCAGGTTCACCAGCTGCCTCTTTCTCAAAAGAGTCCTCTGTGTCTCTCTGTTCTGCTGGGCTGGTCCACGACACCTCCACTCAAAGGGGGGTGGCTTCAGTTTGGTTCTGTGGGCTGTATGGTGTGGAGATTGTAATTGGGAGTGTGCCTATGGCTGTGGCAGCCATGATCTATGTGTTTCTGTGGTTGGAGTCAGTTTTTTCCCACAATAGAAAAAATGGGGTAGCTGGGAAGCACCTACTCTCGGGGACCATAAAATGGGCCCCTGAAGTCCAATCTTCATGAAACTTGGGGCATCTTTAGAGGACAGTCAAGGGTATGTCCTCTGAAAATTTTGTAGATTTCTTTTGCAAAATATGAAGCCCCTCCCAAAAACCCAGCAACCCCCAAGCAGGCTGACCACTCTCCATTAATTTCTATTCTGGGGGAGAGGGGAATGACTCCCACTGCAGAAACATATGGATCATGACCCCCCCTAGGGTCCAATCTCCATGAAACTTTAGGGGTCTTTAGAGGATGGTTAAGACTAGGTCCCCTGCAAATTTGGTGGATTTTGCTTGCAAAATGCCATCCCAGACCTCTAGATTGCTCCTCTAGATTAGAGATGGGCACAAACAGAAAAACAAACAAACTTGATGTTCGTTGTTCATTGCCATCCACGAACAGGGACTCACGAACAACCATGAACATGGCCGTATTCATGAATATGTTCGTGGTTGGCTGTTCGTGGGGGCCAGCAGGCTCTCCTCCAGCCATCATCCAAGTCAAGATCCCTACTGCACCACTCCCAGGCAGCAGGAAAGGTACCAATAATAAATAATAGCTTGGCCCAGAGCCTGGCAGCAGCCCTAGAACTTGAAGGGGTAGATCCCTCTCCCCCCTGCTTTTTGCTCCCTTGTTGTAACAAATTTGGAGCTCCACACTTGAAAGGAAGACCTGCCTATCAAGCTAAATTGGGCTTAGATTGGGGTTTCCAGGGCAACAGCAGGAGTTCAGACAATCCCTACCTAAGTTGCCAAGGCAATTGATTGCAGGTGCCAGACTGTCTGGTTTGACGAACAGCAATGAATGAGGCTTGCAATGACCACCTGTTCGTTTAGAATGAGGCCTCACGAACAGCTTGTTCATGAACAGCAGATTGGGCTGTTAACCCTGGTAACTGGCTGCTACCACTCAGGCAGCTGCTGAGAACATCTAGATGGATCCTCTGAGAAGATGCCCTTCCAGCTCAGTCATAGCACATTAACAAAGTGACAGGGTGGAATCCCTGGAAAATACCTTATAGCTAACTATATAGCTTCCAGGTGGTCTGGCATATAGGGAAGAGATTCAGAGAAATATCCCAGAGAAATGTATTGTACTAAAGAAGCCAAGAATTGTCTTTATAAAAAAGTTTATTATAGAAAAAAGAGGGAAATGGTGAGTGGTTTCCAGAGGACCAGCACAGTGTAGTGGTTAGAATGTTGTACTAGGATCTGAGAGAACCAGGTCTGATTCCCCACTCTGCCATGGAAGCTTTCTGGATGGCCTTGGGCTAGTCTCACACTCTCAGCAAACCTATCTCACAGAGTAGTTGTGGAGATAAAATAGAAGAGAAGAGAATTATATAAGCCACTTTGGGTCTGCATTGGGGAGAAAGGTGGAGAATGAATGAATGAATGAATGAATGAATGAATGAATTTTTAAAAATATCGTGACTTTCTCCCCAATGGGGACCTGAAACCACTTACATCATTCGCCTCTCATCCATTTTATCCTCACAACAGCCCTGAGTGGTAGCAAAGAATGGTTTGTTGTTATGTGAACAAACATTGCTCACCCTCCTCTCTTTATACGCAACTCAATAATTAAACACTTTTGCATTCACAACAAGCCAGAGCTTGTATGAGTCATAAGCTATAGCTTATCTTCCCTGCAAACCTACCAGCTGCCTACCAGTGTTAGTTCTTCATCCTTTGTTGCGGGGAAGGGCAGAGAAAAAGGGCACCTTGTGCTGCCTCAGCTGGCTGATTAAAAACTAAGTTACAATATTTCTTCTGCCCATTTGCCTATTCTTAGCACATTTCCTCACGGCAAGTCTTCTTACTTCTGCACTGAAATAGGCTTCTGCCCATTTTTTATCTCTCCCATTATCTTTGCTGAACTAAACAAAATTTTCCTTTTATTTGATTATGACAATGACCACATTTGGTTCTGCTGTTCATCTCTGTTCTGAGCACTTGCCATATGTGGGCCTACAAGAGGGAAATTAAAGGCTGATCTGATTTATTTGCTTATCAGTGTCTGTACAGACCAGGAAATGAAAGAGACAGTAGACAGCCAGAAGGGTTAAAAAATAATTCAAAGTGTATTTGATAATGTGCTTGTTTACATAGCTTCAGGTTATTGCTTAGGCCTAAGAAATGTCAACATGAATTATAAAAGACAAGGGTTGTTGTTATCCCTAAGGGCACCTCTAAACTGCAGTTTATACTATTTTAGGTAATTCCTTTCCCCAAGAATTATGGTAATATGAAAAAGTGAGATAAAAGCAGCTTAACCAAACAACTATTCCCAGAATTCTTCAGGGGTGCCATGATGTTTTGTTTGTATAAAAGTCATGGTGTAAATATGCCCTTAAGTTTCCAGAGCTGTTTCATTGAGGATTGTTGAGAAGTGTGAGGGAAAATTGTTTTCTGAATTGTGTGAAAGGCTTAATTTCTCATTCTTTAGCATCTGCAGAAATGAAATTAATACACTATACAGAAGAATTAAGGTGGGTGTGTTTCCAAGACAAAGGCCAGTTCTGATGCACAGTAACAGGAATATGAAAATGAATTTCCCTGTTTCCATTAATGTATGACGAAAAAATCCTCTACATGCACAATATAGATAATGAGACTGAAGCAGCCTAAAGAGAAAAGGACCTGTTCAAGCCTCGATTTACATTGTTTTGGAGGGAAAAGGGAGGGAACATTTGGGAAGGCAATTTCAAGAGGAGAATCCTTGAGATGCATAACAGATGAAATTTGACTGAGGAAATAAGATGAGATTCCTATCAGAAGACTGGCCTGGATCCCATCTAAAACTTCCATGTATGGAACAACTTCCATGTATTAAAACAAGACTTACCCCACAAGTTGCCCCAAATGTTCCCTGAAATATTGCTGCTGGGGGACTGCGGAAAAGTTGTAGGGCTGACACAGAAGGGGTGGGGGGAATAAATGAAAAATGCTGCCCCTTACATGTCTTTTCAGTGGGATAATACAACCCTGCATCCAGAACCATGTTCATTCAATTTCTCAATATTTCTCAATATTAAAGAGAAACAATAAATTAATTTCTTTTATGGAAGACCACCAATTTTATTCTTTGCTCAACATTGTAGTCTTTTGAATGCATATAGTCATTGCTATATTTTACCCTTCTCCAGAATCCCTTTTTGAGCACCTTTTCACCTACGATAATTGCTTCACTTTCTGCTCTGTACTGGCATATGGTTTTGCCATATTGCCCTACTGAAATTGGCATGGATAACTCATTGGCCAGAGAGCTGAGTTCTGATAAGCAAAATCAGTGAAGCTAATCCTGTTAATTTTTGTTTCACTGTTGGTTGGCAAAGCTTTGAACAGCTTTAAAAGCACTGGAGTAGACTGTTTGCATGCTGGGGATGACTGGAGCGCAGGCTTTTCCAAAACTGAAAAGCAAGGGTTTGCCACTATCATGGAGAGCAGGAAGCTTTTATCAGAACAGAAAGCCCTGCATTTTGCTGAAACGGATGGTTCTGATGGCCAAGTTTGTTTTCACAGAGCGTTATTCAGGCCAATAATAACAAATTACTAAATAGATTTCCAGCATATGTATTTTAAAGTCTGATCACAATGGCAAATTCATCATTTAATAACTGCAACTGAAGGGCACATCAGAAATTTAGCACCACAGATAGAGCTTTTATATAGTTTCTCATGATGTGAAATGCTGTTATTTTCAGTCAGTTCACACATTTGTAGGCTTATATAAAGAACAATCATATGAAGAAAAATCTCATAATCTACATGCACATGGGAACAGGCAGGTTAACTGCAGTTCCAAGAGTGTGGACATAGTTATGGTGAGAAGACAGCAACATGTCCAGTACTGCATAAAGCAAAGTATTAGAAACTGAGTTCTCATATGAGCTCTTTGACATTGTGCTGGTAAGGCAAGAATTATACATTCTCATGCTTACTGCCATAACCTATGACTATAACTTAAGGTAGGTCAAACTGACAAATTTCAAATCTTGTAATGAATATAATCTATTCTGGAAAAAGAAAGAATTTGCGTTTTAAGCATATTTTATGTTCTAGCAGCATTTGACATCTTGTTTGTATCTTCAGCATCCTTTGTGCTCATGGTTTGCTATAATGAGTTGTTCTTCGGTTAACAGTGCTATTCTTTTTTTTCCCTTCCAGCGCTTAGCTTCAGTGGGATTGGATGCCAAGAATACTGTCTGCATTTGGGACTGGAAGAAAGGAAAATTGCTGGCAACAGCTACTGGCCACTCGGATAGGGTAATCAGCTAAAGAGTTTGCTATATATTTTCCCTTTAATTTCTGATCTATTTTTTACAACTTTTTTTAATCTGTGGAAACTATCTTTTTTCTATTAATCTAATGTTCTCAGAATCAAATGATTATAACTGGTCTGTAACATTATTATGTGAAAGTAATATTATGGAAAGGTCTGCATTACATCATTCAAAGAACACCAGATAGATGTTTGGGAAATTTTAAGTGATAAATTGACTAGTGGAACTACTCCAATCGTAAGTAGTGATCAAATCACTTTCATTTCTATATGTGGGTGTTGCCTCCCTCAGGCATCAGGAGTTTACAAAGTTCTGTTTTGGGAATACTGGGGTACTTCGGTGAGAGCCAGAATGAGGGAGTGTCAGACTTGTATCTGTGATCAGCAGTTTACAGAGCTCTTTTGGGGGAGCACTGGGGTACTTCAGTGAGAGCCAAAATGTGGGATAGTGTTGAACTCAGATTTAGGAGACCTAAATTTGTATCCCATCCCCCACTCTACCGTGGAAGCTCACTGAGTGACCTTGGGCCAGTCACTCTCTGTCAAACTAATCTGCTTCACAGTGTAGGTGTTCTGAATAGACATGGGCACGAACCACATTACGAACCAAAAAAACCCACGAACCGCCTGATCGTCTGTTTGCAATCTGGCGGTTCGTGAGGGTCCATGGCCAACAAACCAGCATTCGTTGGAAGCCCGGTTTGTTGCATTCACCCACGGTTCGTGAAGCCAGACAGTCAGGCACCATCAATCAATTCCCTTGGAAATGGAGCTGGGGAAATGCCTGAACTCTGTCTGCACTCCTTCTGTCACCCTGGAAACCTGAATCAAAGCCCAGCTTACCTTGATCAGCAGATCTTCCTTCCAACCATGGAGCTGCAAATTGGTTACAATTGGTTACATGGGAGAAGACACCCGGGGGGGAGGGAGGGGGAAGGAGGGTGTTCTGTAGCCATGGGCACTCCAATCTCATCCCTGCAAACCCTGATAGGCAGTTCTGACGGCCACCCCCTTGTACACTGGGCCAACATCAACTGGTGGCTCTAATTGTATCGAGTGGGAGTTTCCTGGGGGCCTTGGATTAAAGAGGGTATAACTCCAAGATCCCTATTGCAATCTTGACCAAACTTGGATGCTGGCTGGAGGAGATCCTGCTAAACACTCCCTGTGAAGATGGGCTCTCTAACTGCAACAGGGGCCGTTCCGATGCCCACGAACCACGAACCGGTTCAGTAACAGGAAATGTTTGTTACAGTTCATTTGTTTGGGTTTGGCAGTGGCACCGAACCACAGGTTCATTAATTTTTTTTTGGTTCATGCCCATGTCTAGTTCTGAATACCAAAACCCACTTTGGTTCCTTATTGGGTAGGAAATCAAGGTGTAAATATCTAAATAAATCAATAAAGAACAATAATGGCTGCCCAGATTGAGCTTCCCTTGCTCTGAAACATGTTGGTTACTGGTATGTTCTACTTGCAGTTTACATTATGCAAAGCGAGTACATTTGTATATATTTATTCAAGGTATATAATTTATTTCAAGAAATGGCGATTTTACAGAATGTGGAAATTTTGGCAAGGATTTTAGAGGTGAAATAATTGGAAGGAACAGATATAGTGGAAACATTTTAGTGGCAATAGGCATGCAAGTTTAGGCTGGCAACTCCAGGTTGGGAAATTTCTGGAAATTTGGGGTGGGGCCTGGGGAGACTGAAGTTTGGAGAGGGAAGGGACCTCAGTGGGTACCATACAGTCCACCCTCCAAAGTAACTGTTTTCTCCAGTGGGACTGATTTCTGTAATCTGGATTTCAGTAGTAATTCCAGGAGGTTGACAACCCTAAATAGAAGAGGCATAATGGTGAGGACTGCTAACAATCAGTCTAAAATGTTCCTAATCTGTCAAACCAAAACAAACCTTGACCAGTATCTACATTTCTGTGCTACATTTTGCATTAATTTTTCATTAAATGTTAATTTTGCCTTTATATGAGCAGTTCTTAGTTAACATTAACAAATGCAGATGTGAATGAAATTCAGGCAAACGTTTTCCAACCATATTGTAAGATTTTCATTATCCTGCCTGCTTTCTGAATGCATTTCCCGTTCTTATGGAAAGAACTATATTCACGTACATATTATATTTTTGGTAACAGAACAAGTGGGATTTTGTTCAAAATTATGAAAATGCATATTGAATGTATGACATATCTGATATTTAATCCATGTGTTTTCTAATTTAGTGTAGCAGTTTTGAATATATTTTGACAGATTTTTGATATTTCCTGGGATCCATATCAACCCAACAGAGTGGCTAGCTGTGGTGTGAAACATATCAAGGTAAATTGCTTTTGATACTTTGGCACAAAAATCACTCAGGGTAGTAAGATAATTTTCCAGTACAATTAAACATTTATTGATTGATTTAAAACATTCATATGCCTGCATTTCTCCTGAGCATCTTAGGACCCGAGGCAGGTAAATATAAAGTGATTGTATGAGGGACCACTGTCAAGCAATGTAGAAGGGAAACATGGTATACTTTTACAATATTCTTTTTTACCAATTAATGCAAGGTTTTGACTGATTTAGAATAAAGGTTACATTACTTGAATTGGCACTGGAAGAGGCAAATAGCATTGGAGGAAGGGCAGGGAGCTACTTGTAATTTCTTGGAGAGTGAATGGTCACTCCCAAATGACCTTCTGCCTATCCCTGGCTTACATAATGGATTGGTATATTGCTTTAGAAGATTCAAGTGGGCTACACTGTAATTTATTATTATGAAGAGCTGCATGGATAGGCATGGAGAGGATGAGCTGCTTATAAATTTTAGATTCTCAGTATAAATTACCTGGAAACATGGGCAGAATCCACACTTACCAGCACAGCACTAAACAGGCGGAGCGAGAGTGTCTTTCTGGTGCGTTTTATGACATCATCACGCCATGATGCTGCTCTCATGGCACAATGACGTCATAAAACACACCAGAAAAATGCTCTCACACCACCTGTTTAGCGCTGTGCGGTAAGTGTGGATTTGCCCATGTTCTGAAGCAAAGATCTCTATGGCAGAGTTTCCAGTACACCAACTCATATAGCATATGCCATGTTTCTATGGAATCAAAAATTTAGATTAAAAACGTTCTTGAGTTTGAAGACTTTTTAGCATATTTAATTTCAAAGTTATTTTATACACTTCCATTTGGTTTTGGCCTTGGCCGTCGTCACACGGGCTTTTATTTAGCGCTAAAATGGCGCTATTTCCCAGCAAACACCCACCTTATTCCAACACTGTAGCGATTTTCTCTCTTCTGCTTTGTGCTTGATAGTTGCGCTATTTTGTGCCTCAGCGTGAATGCCTCACATCGATGTATTTCGCCTCGCAACGTCCTATGCCCTCCCTTCAATCCCAGAATCCATTTCTTCCTGCGACTCCCCTTTTTTTTATTTTATTATGTCCTTATAACGCCATAACGACATAACACAATGCAAACTTTCTGCTGAAGTAAAAATGACTGAATCGCCATGGCAGAGTCTTCAGCGATGGGGATCACGTAAGACAGGGAGTTTTCTGCGGGCAAACAGCTATTTATATAATTTCAATGTTGGAAAAACAAAAGGGTCGTAATGTTTTGCTCTAACGGAATGTTTATATGCTGTTATTCCGTTATAGCGGAATTAAACGCCAGAAAAATAAAAAAAGGGGGGGAGGAGCTGCTTCTGCGCGGTTAGAGAGAACAGAACAGAGTGCTTCAGTGTGGACAGCTGGTGGCGCGAAGAGCCGTTAGGTGACCCAAAGAAACGTTACTGAGCCGATAACAGGTAGGACGCTATATGCTGTAAATTTAACGGAAGAGATGCCCGTGTGACGACGGCCCTTAATATATTTCATATTGTTCTGCGTATATATTACAAGCCTACTAAAGTTTGGCATGTTAAAGTCAAGTCACGGTGATTTAAAGGGCAGAGAATTAAACAATTTTTTCCAGTTATAAAATCAATGGGATTTAAAAGTTCTAATTTTTGGCTAGTTCATGCACATAGTATTTTGGTTTTTTTTAATAATATTTTTTATTTTTCAATATCTAACGTACAAAACTACTGCATACATACATAACCTACAAGACAGTAACTACAAAAGACTACAATAGCACAAGGGATGGGAAAGAAGGGGGAAAAAAGAGAAAGGGAAGGAGGGGTGGAAAAAAGGGGAAGGTGACCTACAAACACTAAACACTACATTTCAATGCTTTCCCTTCATACTGCCATAGTAAAAAATAGCTTAATAAAATAGTGACGGAGTGGTTGATCATATGAATTACAAATTACAGTTCAAATTAACTTTTTCCCTCCCCTGGGCCTCGGGCGCAATTCCCTCTGCGCAGCTACCGCCGGAGCGCTCATTGCCTCCCCCCTCCCTTCAGGCTTCGGATCCTCTTCTCTTTGCTTGGTGTCTGGTCCAAATTTGAATTTTTATCCACAAAATCCCTTAGCTGATCTTCCGAATTAATCTTGTAAGCTTTATCTTTATAACTAAACCCGATTCCTTCCGGGAGTAGCCATTTGTACTTTATATCCCGTTCCCTCAAGAGAGCTGCCAACATCTTGTACTTAAATCTTTTCTTCCGCACTAAAAATGGAACATCCTTCAATATCTTGACTTTATTTCCCAGAAAGTCCAATTCCGCATTGTATGAATTATATAGGATACTGTCCCGGACCCTCCTAGATGAAAACTCGATAACAATCTCGCGAGGCAGCTGCCGCTTCATTGCATATTTTGAAGATGCCCGACGGACTCCCAAAATGGCGCTTTTCACTTCTTCTTTAGTTGCCCTCGCGGGTGTCGCTAAAAGTTCCGAGGCGAGATCCCATAAATCCTCTTTTTCCTCCTCTTTAACATTCTGGAGACGCAAAATGGTTTGTGTTCGCTCCACTTGCAATCCGATCAGCTGATTTTCCACCAACTTTAATTCCCTGTTCGCTGCTCTCGTAAGTGACGCACTTTCCTGGGCAGACTTCTCTGCCCCCCCCCCGCTGCTTCTTTAATGGCTTTCACATCGCTTTCAATTAAGCCCACCCTTTGATCTGTTTCATTCAGCTTGTCAACAAAGGGTTTTATGGCTTCCATAACCGCTCTTTTAACCAGTTCCTCAAGCGTCTCGCCCCTCTGCAAGGCCGCCGTAACTGACTTGCCAAGAGAAGGACTCTGCTTTTTCGCTGCCATTTTAGGGGCGGGGGGAAACCGCCAATCTTCTGAGACTCTATGAGGGGGGAAAAATCCGAGTCTTCTAACCTTCAGACCCCACCACTCCTCACATGCGCTTGTAGTAACAGAAGGGATTCGCTTACTTGCAGGCTTTCGCCTAATCCTGCTCCTTGCCGTTTTCCATAGCCTGGCAGCACACTGGGTGCCGCGCTCGTCTGCCGGCCTCCATAGGGACAAACGGGCGATTTACCCCCTGCCTCGATCTGTCAGAGGGCTCTTCCCGCCATGTCCCGGACTCAGACTCCCTGCCTGAGAGTCTGGGGGCACATAGTATTTTGAACAGACTTCTGAGAAGAAAAAAATCTTTAGATTTCTAAAACCTGATTTTAATTTCAAAATTAGTGGCAAACCCAATATAACAGATTTTTGATTTTTGGTTTTCTCTGATTTCCTTAGTTATGGAAACTAGTTCCTAGTTTGTCTCATTGCCTTAAAGATGGAACAGAAGTTAAATGGTAAAGATATGTTTGCCTCGTAGAGCCAAGCTACAAGTGACGCCTGACACAGGTTGGACACTTGTCAGCTTCCCTCAAGTTTTGATGGGAAATGTAGGCATCCTGGTCTTGCAGCTGTAATGGAGAGCCAAGCTGTAAAACCAGGATGCCTACATTTCCCATCAAAACTTGAGGTAAGCTAACAAGTGTCCAACTAGTGTAAGGCGTCACTTGTAGCTTGGCTCTAATATAGAAAGGCTCAGGAAGCATTTGTAGAGGAGAAGCAGTTGTGGGGAGAGGAGAATGCTTACCCTTTCCCCATCTGACATTTGTTCCCTGCAACACTTCCTCCCCAATGTTTTCCCTGCAGCCTCATTCTGAGATGGAATGCAGAGCAATACATACGTAGCAGTATAATATAGTGCTAAACATATGGCTATTAAAAAAGTAGAGTTTTTAAAAGTTGCTAAACAAAATGTGCAGAGCTTTTGCTTTAAAAACCCAGTTTGCCAGAATTCTTGGAAATTATTTTTTGGCTTCTGTATTCAGAAGGACAGTGCCAAACAGATTCCAATTACTTTTCCTTAATTAAGTGGGTACAGCTATCAGGAGCAGAAGAGGCATAAAACCAGTTGCTCTCCACTTTTTCTGCCAATAATCTTGCACCCCTAATGCAGCACTGTTTTCAGATTAGAAGAGAGGTCGTGTCAGGAAAGATGCCATTTATTGTATTTCCTCAAGAAGATGAACACCTGTGTTTTTTTTGGCACCTGAGCTCTGTGAAATTGTCCAGATTAACCCAACCAGTCAAACCAAATGCATAGCTGCAAACAAAGACATGCCAGAAATTAGCTTCCCGCAGTTAAGCACTAATATTGCTGGAAGACAACCAATGAGCCAGTCTAGTGGAGATAAAATTAAATTGCTTTTATAAGTCTTTGTTATACAGAAATGCCATGCTTTGAAAAATTGTTGTTCTTATTTGGAAAAGGAGAATTTTGAAAACTGAACTCTCTTTCCTGACCTTCTTTCATTCAGCTTTTCCAATGGCAAATTTGGGTTTACAAATGTGTGTGTTGACAGGGAACCACCATACCGTGGTTCTTGGTCAACTACATTTTCAGTGGCAAATCCAGGTTTCCTATATGAAGTATCTGAAAACAACACTTAATCACTAAATAGAATTAAGCTACAAAAAGAGAGATTACAAACCCAGTGTTTAAGCACTTGTTGTGACTGCACATTCTCTGTCACTTCACAGATAACAATGGGGCGATCTTGTATATTTATTATATCCCTGTTTTCACAATAAATATCTCTGTCTACATTCACTATGAAGTATTTATTGTTGCAAGTGTAAAATGGAGGAGAAAATAACCATATAGTATGCCCGAGCTCCTTAGAGGAAGGACAGGATAAAATGTAATAGAGCTGTTCTCTGCTGCATTCTTTGTTCAATAGCCTATCCTGCAGTATTTCAAAGGCAAAAAGGATGTTAATATGATTCATCATGATACACTAAAGAAACGTAATTTTATAATTTGCAGCATGTGGAATGGCAGGTATTATCACAAAATAACACTTACAGCTCTCCTCCCAAAAGAATTCTCGAAATTATAGTTGGGGGTATGCTGAGAAGTCTCTGTTAATGATCCTTAACCCTCCCCGCACACACACAACACACAAACCACATGACTTGGGCTTCAATAAGGACTTTGCATTTCTCTTTCACTTGGAGAAAAATCCTAAGCAGGTCTACTCAGAAGTAAGTCCCATTATACTTCTTTATAATCTGTGGGTATCACACTGATGGGACTTGCACCTGTTCAGAGAAACAATTTGGAAATTTGTAAAGCTAGCATTTTTGGCTCAAATATCTCCCCCCATCACCCTGCCAGCAATGCCACCTTGGACTATGTGCATTTCAGTGGGGAGTAGTGCACCTTCCCTCTCCGTTTCTTTTCATCCACAGCACAAGCAACTTAATTCAGAGATGTCTCTGAAAACGCTCCAGCTTCTCTTTAGAGCTAGTTGCTGTATTCTCTTCGTTTTTTTCCTTTTAATGTAGTTCTTTTGGTTTGAAATGTATGTAATAGACATAGGCTGAATCCACACTTACCCGACACAGCTCTAAGCAGGCAGAGTGAGAACGTCTTTCTGGCACGTTTTATGACATCATCGCGCCACAAGAACGGCATCATGGTGCGATGACGTCATAAATTGCGCCAGAAAGACGCTCTCACTCCGCCTGCTTAGTGCTGTGCTGGTAAGTGTGGATTAGGCCATAGTTGGCAGCTTTCCATCATTTTAGTGGCAGCTCCCACTATTTTTAAGAAGTGTAATTTGTGTGAAGGGAACATATTGTCAGCATTTAAGATGTTCTCTATATTGTTTTTATCCTGTAGTTTTGGACCTTGTGTGGAAATGCCTTGACAGCAAAACGAGGAATATTTGGGAAAACAGGTGACCTACAAACTATCCTCTGTTTGTCCTGTGCAAAAGATGATGTTACATATTCTGGTGCTTTAAATGGAGACATCTATGTCTGGAAAGGGCTAACCTTAGTACGCACGATTCAAGGAGCTCATGGTGTAAGTTGTCTTTAATAGTATAAAAACTTAAGCATTTTCACTTAAACTTTTATCACTCCACTGAGATAGTAAAGTGATTGTGTACTCTGTCACACTTGAAGTGCTCTTAATGAATTATACCTTACAAGCCTAAGAACATGTTTCTGGGAATAAGCCCCATTGAGAAGATCTCAACAAAATTTGGGGTAGACGTACTTAGGATTGCTCTTACATTTATTCTAATGGTAGTAATAGAGAGTGCCTTATGGCAACCCCTGCTGGGGTTTTCATGGCAAAGGACTAACAGAGGTGGTTTGCCATTGCCTGTCTCTGCAACCCTGGTCTTCGTTGGAGGTCTCCCATCCAATTATTAACCAAAGCTGACTCTGCTTAGCTTCTGAGATCAGACAAGATCAGACTCACCAGGGCTATCCAGACCAAGGCATTCTAATGGTAATAGGTATTATAGTCTGGCAATATGTGTGAAAATGGCCCCTCTTCCTCTGTGCCAGTCTCCTCCTCAGAATCAAAACCCTGGTGTTGTTGGTTTTTAAGTCATGAAAAAGGATTATGAAACTACTTGTAATGTGTAGTTTTTCTCACTAGGATTTCTTACTAGATTTCTAGTAGGATTCTAGTAGGATTTCTTACTAGAATGAGACCTTGTTGGTGGACAAAAACTTCTACTTGAGCCCAGGAGCACTACCAGCCCCTAGGCCCTGGTTTTAGGTCGGTAGCCATGTTGGTCTACAGTAGAACAGCAGGATCTGAATCCAGTGGCACTTTACGTCTTGTAAACGTTAGTCTCTAAGGTTCCACTGGACTCAAATCCTAGGCCCTGATTAGTAATTTTTCCTGCTCTTCCTCTTATTTTCATATGATTCATCGAGAAAAATAATTTCCCCAAAATTTACGGGAACAGAGAAGAGCCCTCACCATCCCTTAGAAGAGTCCCTAATAATTAAATGCCCTGAGTCTGACCTCAATAGCCCAGGCAAGGCCAATCCTGTCAGATCACGGAAGCTGAGCATGGTCAGCCTTGTTTAGTAATTGGCATGAGAGACCACCAAGGAAGACCAGGGTTTCTATGCAAAGGCTGGCAATGGAAAACCACCCTCTTAGTCTCTTTCCTTGAAAACCCTAGCAGCAGTTGCATCTACGACTTGATGGCTCTTCCCACCACCACCCTATACTATTTTATTTGCGGTTCAATTCTGGTTCAGGTTCAAGGCAAGTGAGACTTTTTTGATTCTGAACTGATTTTAGGGTGAAGGTTTGGTTGACTCGTAACTTTTAGCAACAAACTACTTTTTGCCTCACAAGTGGATGCACAAGAATGGCAAGTTACTTATGCCTCATTAGAACTACAAAATGCACAATGCAAGCTAAAATGTTGTGATTAGGATTTACACATCCCTCATTCAGTAGCAGCTCAGTCATGTGATACACATACCTTGTATGTATGAACTTCTGCCCCCCCCCCATTGATGGAAAAGGTGTATATGTCTGTAACAGATGGTATGGAATGTACCTCTAACAATGTGTCCTTTGCAGACTGATTTGAGTTTGTGTTTTAAAATAACTTATGATGAAAAGTCAAACCAACTGTGTTGTTAATCAATAGGCTGGAATTTTTAGCATGTATGCATGTGAAGAAGGTTTTGCCACTGGTGGAAGAGATGGTTGTATTAGGCTATGGGACACTGATTTCAAGCCAATAACTAAAATTGATCTCAGGGAGACTGAACAAGGATACAAAGGTAATAAAAATGTACTTTTCTGGAAGATATTTTACATTTCAGTAATTAATTTCATTATATTTTAATCCATTTAAAAGTATGGATGTTTTTTGCTCCTGTCCTCTTCTCACAGTTCAAGGGAATTCACTGATGATTTGGCTTGAGTCCAGGATGTAGTTGTGCCAGCCCCTGTCAGTCAAACATGGCAAAATGCATTATTGGATGGGCTAAGCCAATGGGAGGCCTGGTTCTGCTTCCCATTACAGGCATTTGCTGTGCCCTGCTAGCCTTCCCACCTATTCCTTTTGGGAGCTACATGGGATTAGCTGGTCACCTTTAGGGAGTTGAGAAATTTTTTTTGGATATTTATTTATTTATGTGCATGTTTCATTATGTTCCTAGGGTTCAAACTATATGTTACCGTGTGTGGAGTTTGGATCCTCTCAACCTGACTTTGATTTTGTCAAATGCCAGGGCTTGAGTTTTCCTCCTGGACAAACCTGGTTTTATCTTTTTGTTTTTCTTCAAGGAATACAGTATGCACTCTGCCTGCATATCAGCAAATCTATCCTGAGATAAGCTTAAAATGAGTTAATTGAGATCTGTGTTACCCTATTGCAGAATATATTTCTAATTTAGGAGATTTCATTGTTTGAAGAGCCAGGAGAAGATTGAATCACCCATACAGCTGCATTAGAAACATGGTCCTGCAACGTCAAAGTAAAAACAAGTAGTAAAGAATCTATAGGGGGAAAGGCTTTGTAAGTTCCAAGCAACTCCAGGCCTTAAAGCAGTAATGATCTGTTTCAGCTGAGCATCTCTTGAGGAGACATCTCTTAGGGACGGGGGTAATTATGGAAGGCTGGGGGCACTTTTTTTTCCTTATATGTATATAGGTGATGAATTAGTCATGTAACTCATTTCTGAGTTCGGAAATATGCACACAGTTTCATGTAGAATCCCTGGACAGTGTTGGACTAGTTCCAGGCTCCATACATTTTGGAAAGGTCTGAATAGCGAGAGTGAGAATCGGTTGCCATGACATGCAGGAGTGCAACTGTTTTCTTCAAAATGATAAGCCACTTTAGGGTGCCATCATTTATTTATAAATGTCATTTACGCCTAATGTGCTATTTGTAAAGGTCCAGCAGTTTTCTTCCTGCAGGGGGTCTAAAATGCATTCCAGACTTAAAGGACATTAAGCCTTTAAGAAAGACATCTTTCATTAGGGGTGCATCAAATTGGTGTCATTTATTATCTGTAGACTGTCCAGAAAACACCTAGGGAAAAGCATAGAAGTTTAAAGAAAACTGAAGCAGGGGTGTAAAGTTATAAACATCAGTTCTAACTTGCTAATTAGGAGAATTCTATATACGGAGGATTGCAGAGATGTTATTGTGGTTCCTTGTGTACACAGGGAGATAGGAATCGTGTGAATGGGGCAGAAGGCTCCACACACCTAGCCTCCATGCCTTGGTGGAAGCATCTGCTAGAACATCCACACAACTGAGGGCAGTTAAAGTGTTGGACTAGAACTGGGGAGAACTACATTCAAGTCCCCGCTCAGCCATGACTTGGTTGAATAGTGTGTGTAATATAAACTTCCTAGAGGAAAACAACAAGCTGGTTCTGTGGATACTCTAACCTGGTTCTGATGCTGATCAGTCCTCCGTACCAAATGTCCCAGTGAACACTGCAGCATGGAGGAAGCAATGCCTGGCCCACACTTATATGTTGACAGCTGCTGCTTCCGGTTCTGGATTACTCTGGTCAGGACTGATTCAGATATAGGCGTGCACTTAAGCCCTGAGCATCTCGTTAGCTTTCCAGTATCAAATAATTTAATTCCTAACAGGAGGTACACCACAGATAATGGTTTAGGTTCGTTACCAGATATTGTACACAAGTAATACAATTACAGAATCTCTACTTCCATTCTAAGCCTTAATTATTCAACAATCTTAATATCAGCTAAATCAGCAGAAAATCACACCAACCATATAACTGCATAGATTATGAAAGGAGATGAGTCCAATAAAATATCTTACCCAATGATAAGAAGGTCTCAGGCGTGAAACCTCTTCTAGGAAGAAGCTCCCAATCAATTCCGCTTGTCATATTTATAGGGTTTCAGGACTTTCTTCTAACAATGGCTGTCTGTCCCACTTCAAAAGGACTCACATTCTTGGCTAAATTGTTAGCAGTCATACCAGTTTGGTGTAGTGGATAAGAGCGTGGGACTCTAATCTAGAGAACTGGGTTTGATTCCCCACTCCTTCACTTGAAGCCAGCTGGGTGATCTTGGGTCAGTCACAGCTCCTAGGTGCTATCTCAGCCCCACCCACCTCACAGGGTGATTATTGTTGTGGGGATAATAATAACATACTTTGTAAACCACTCTGAGCGGGTGTTAAGTCTTCCTGAAGGGCGGTATATAAATCAAATGTTGTTATATTATTATTATATATTCTCCTTATTAAAAGGGCAGCTTGTGAATATGAAATATCATAAGCCCCTTTCTTATGTGCCATAAGCACAAAATACTGTCTGGCCAGGTGGGACAGATGTCAACCCTGTCTGGAGTTGGAAAATTACTAGAAGATATGTCAGGCTGACTAACTGCCCCTCCAAAACCCAGAACAGCACTTAAGGAAAACAAAAAGGTCTTCCAGGAGTTCCTGCTTGATTTCATCAACACCCTTCCGGACCTTCCTCACCCACCTTTCCTAATCGGGGTATTCAGGGACCTGATAAGCCCTTCCCATCTGATAATCACAGGACATCAAGCACCATTCTCACCTAAAGTTTCTCCCAGATATGCACAATCAAGTCTTTCCCAAATTATTGTTTCACCTCCGGACAAGCCATCAAGCTATTGTTTTGGAAGCAGAAGATGTAATTCTGCCCCAGCATATGTTTTGCTCTATAACTAGGTTGCCCTTGGTCATATGTGTGTGTGTCCTTGGATCCTACGAACTCCCTCAGACATGTGTCTGAGCCTTCTTCCTGCTGTGAAGAGCTTGTCGCTCAAGCGGCTATCTTTATGGATATTCTCTCTCCCCTAGGCTGGTAAATATCTCCCTGCCCTGAATCTCTCTCTCTTCCTCCCTGATTTTCTACTTCATCCTATGTGTATGCCGTGTGTGATTTTCTGTGTGTTTGCCTTTACTGCTCCCTTAATAAAAACCATTCCTGTTGAGCCACTTGGTTCATTCAGAGAGTTCTCTAAGGGAACAGTGCTGGTATACGTTGGTGGAGATATCCCGTTACCCCCTCTCACTGCGTTTCCTTGAATGCTAATTCCCCCTCCATTTAGGGTAACTTACTATCTTATAACTTCAAACACCATACAAGGTTATCTATATTTGAAATATTTTCTTAAAATATATAAAAATAGTTCATTCTTGCTGCTACTTATCTTAAACAAGGCTATGTAAAATTAGTGATTACAAGTTTCTCATACGTATGAATATCCTTAGGCTCTCAACCAATACATCTATCCTTGAGTAATATCACCAGCGTCTATGAAGTTTGACATTCCTGCCATTCTCAGACACTCTCTGCATCTGGGCCTTAGTACATTGTATGTAGTGATGAGTTAGACGACTCTTTTAATCTACACAACGCCATACTCCATTGTTACTCCATTGTTTCATGCTCCTCTCCAAGGTTGTCCCATTCTAGGCCGCTAGACTTCTTTTGTGGCATGTCTAGTTATGGGGCTGGGCTAGCCCTGTTTCTGTGTGCAAAGGCGTCTTTTATGTCTGTCTCAGTCATGTCCAGCAACTGTTCTCTTATAGTCCTAGCTGTATCCATGATGACATTCCCAACAGCAATTTGCACGACCCTCAAGCAAATCATCACTAAGGTCAGATACTGCTTTCTCTGCTGTCACATTCATTGAGGTGTGCTATTCCAGGAGGGAACTATTGTTGGCTATTAACTGCAATAACTAAATAGAATCTCCAGGTTCAGAGGCAATATAACCCTGAATACCAGGAGCTGGGAACAAACATTGCAGGAGAGCTACTGTCTTCATGGGCTGCTTATGGCTTCCTTGAGGCATTGGCTGGCTGCTGTTGTGCAACTAGGTGGGCCCTTGTTTTGATCCAGCAGAACTCTTCTTAAGTTCCTATATGAAAGTATTTAACAGTGTCTGAATCAGGCCTTAACATTTAGAACATGCCATGCAGTGAGTGGCTATAGATCATAAGAACTTATGATTCTGATGAAATACTGGGATTAAAATCAGGTTTGTTGGCTTATTTTTAGAAACTATAACACATCTGTTTATTACACAGTAGAAGAGTGCTTGAGCTGATGAAACAGATTGCAAGCCTGCCAGCAGGGAGAATTAACTGTTCTGTAGTGTTTATCCATATATACTTCATTAACATAGCCACTGCTGGTAATAAATGGATATTCATTTTCCTATCCATTAAAGATCTGTCAACTACTACTCTTAAGAGAGAGAGAGATAATTGTGTCTTTGACTGCTCCTCAGACTGAATGAAGAAGAAATTGTATGTGGTAAATAGGTGGAGGCACATGGCCAAAATGAGAAAGATGTATAGGCATCCAATATTATCCCAAAATCAGATTTGCAAGTGCTGTGGCTTGGCCCGATACTTGACAATCTCCTTGGTTTTGAAGTTCCAGTTAGAGAGAATAAAAAAGAGTTTTACTGAGTCTGTAGTTGGCCACCGGATATGGCTGGTGGCCTATTCTGGCCTGTCCTCAGTATTATGTGTGTGTGTGTTATGTGCCATCAAGCCACCTCCTACCTATGGTGACCTTATGAATGAAAGACCTCCAAAACATCCTATCATTAACAGACTTGCTCAGATCCTGCCAACTGGAGGATGAGGCTTCTTTTATTGAGTCAAGTCATCTCGTTTTAGGTCTTCCTGTTTTCCAACTGCCTTCCACTTTCCCTAGCATTATTGACTTTTCCAGAGAATCTTATCTTCTCATGATGTGAACAAAGTATGATAGCCTTAGTCTTGTCATTATAGCTTCTAGGGAGAATTCAGGCTTGATTTGATCTGGTACCCACCTATTCGTCTTTTTGGCTGTCCATGGTATGCAGACCTCTCCTCCAGCACCACATTTCAAATGAATCCATTTTCTTCCTGTCCACTTTTTTCACTGTACAGCTTTCATGTCCATACATAGCAATGGGGAATACCATAGTTTGGATTATCTTGATCTTGGTTCCCAGAGAGACATTTTTATCTTTAAGGATCTTCTCTAGCTCCCTCACAGCTGCTCTTCCAAGTCTCGATCTTCTTCTGATTTCTTCATTGCAGTCTCTCTTTTGGTTGATGATTGAGAAAAGGAACAGAAACTCTTGAACAATTTCAGTTTCCTCATTGTCAATTTTAAAATTGTGTAATTCCTCAGTAGTCATTTTTGTCTTCTTGATGTTCAGCTGTAATCCTGCTTTGGTGCTTTCTCCTTTACCTTCATCAGTAGTCGTTTCAGGTCTTCACTATTTTATGCTAGTAATGTGGTGCCATCTGCATATCTCAAATTGTTAATATTCCTTCCACCAATTTTCACTCCACCTTCTTCTAGATCTAATCCAGATTTCCTTATAATATACTCTGCATAGAGGTTGAACAGAAAGGTGTCTGACACCTTTGCCAATTGGAAACCATTCTGTTTCCCCATATTCTGTCCTGACAGTAGCTTCTTGTCCAGAGTACAGGTTGCACATCAGAACGATCAGAGGATGTGGCACTTCCATTTCTTTTAAGACTCTCCATAGCTTTTTATGATCCACACAGTCAAAAGCTTTGCTGTAATCTATAAAACATAGGCTGATTTTCTTCTGAAATTCCCTGGTATGTTCCATTAGCCATCGTAAATTTGCAATGTGATCTCTGGTGCCTCTTGCTTTTCTGAATCTAGCTTGAACATTTGGCATTTCTTGTTCCATATATGGTCTTTGCTGTAGAATTTTGAGCATCACTTTGCTTACATGGGAAATTAACGCAATATAGTTGCTGCACTCTTTGCCATCCCCTTTTTTGGGAATTGGAATGTAAACTAAGCGTTTCCAGTCTGTGGGCCATTGTTTTGTTTTCCATATTTGTTGACAGATTTTTGCTCAGATTCTGATGGATTCCATTTCTGCAGCTTAAAATAGCTCTATTGGAATTTCATCTACTCCTGGTACTTTGTTTCTCCCAATTGCTGTGAGTGCAGCTTTTACTTCACTTTCTAGGATTCCTGGTTCTTCATCAAAAGATTCTTCATTGAAAGTATCTGTCATCTTTCCATCTCTTTTGTATAGTTCTTCAGTGTATTGTTTTCATCTTTCCTTTATTTTGTCCTGATCAGATACTATATTTCCATGTTGATCTTTCAGCATCCCAAGCCGTGGTTTGAATTTCCTTTTGATTTCTCAGGTCTTTTGGAACAGATTTCTTGTTCTTCTTTTTTTGTCATTCTCTTCTGTTTATTTGCACTGATAATTATAATAGATTTCTTTGTCTCTGCGTGCAAGTCGCTGAAAAGCTACGTTTAGAGTTTTGACCCTATTTCTGACACCTTTTGCTTTTGCTTCTTGTCTATCAATAAACAGTGTTGTTCTCAGCTTCACTGACACACTCAAATCCCCTCACTCTCATTCCATAAACTAGGACTGTCAACCATTTAAAGAACATTAATTGATTAATCATCTACCTTTTAACCAGTTAATTGGATGATTAATTGGTTACATTTAAATAAACTTGTGGCTTACATTTACGAACTTGCAAAGTCAATATAGGCAACCAGGGAAGTGTGAGATTACAAGGAAAGGAACATATGAAGCTGGTCTATACTGAATGAAACCACTGGTCCAATCACAGACATTTAGACTGGCAGTGGCTCTCCAGGGTGTTGAACAGAGGTCTTTCATGTCACCTACTACTGGACCTTTTCACTAGAGATGAGATTTCTGCATGCCGAACAGATGCTCTACCCCCATGTCCCCTCTCCAAATAAATATTGATTCACAGGATTGGTGAATGAGAATTTAAATTGGTGTAAACTCTTCTCCATAATAACCAGCTCCAAACATCTAATTTGAATTCACTCATTACACAGTTTCAGCCCTTCTCCTGCTGTTAGTGTGTCCTTGTTAAAAAAACCAACAACATAAAGGCAGTTTTAAATGCTTTTGTACTTTGCACAAAACTGTCCTTTACTGAGTCATACTACTGGTCCACAGTACTATCAGTCTTCTTACCAAAAAAACAGTTAAATGTTTAGGGATAAATATAATGGGACAAAAAGATAATTTATATAAAGATAACTATCAAAAGTTTGGACAAGCATTATTGAAGGTCTGCAAAGACGGGAAAAGTTGAATATCTCATAGCTGGGGAGAATATCTACTGTTAAAACGAATATACTACAGTACTATCAGTGGCTTTCCAGGGTCTCTAGCAAGGTCTTTCATATCACTTACTACCTGATCCTTATCAATGGAAGAGGTCACCTCTTGAACCTGCGACCTTCTGTGTACTAAGCATATGCCTTTTGTTCATTGAGACTCACAGGTACTTGTGTATTGGAATGCAACTTTCCTGGACCCATTGTCTTGTAAGTGGAGGGTTACTCAGTTTCCAAACTTTAGCAATGTTATATTTTGCCTAAAATCTTACTTGTTATTTTTAATGAACTACACAGAGAGGGCACAATCTTGCCAAAGTTATGCACTTTTAATTCTTATTGAAATCATTGGGGGTTAAAAGTGCTAAACCATGGCTCAATCAGTTCCTTTTGCAGCTCTGAGACTATGCTATTCCTTTTTCAGGATTGTCCATCCGGAGTGTGTGTTGGAAAGCAGATCGACTTTTAGCAGGGACCCAAGACAGTGAAATATTTGAGGTGATTGTGAGAGAAAGAGATAAGCCAATGCTGATAATGCAAGGTCACTGTGAAGGAGAACTCTGGGCTCTGGCGGTGCATCCCAAGAAACCATTAGTTGTCACGGGCAGTGATGATCGATCCGTGCGGTAAGACCAGAAGAGTTCTTACGGCATTCTGTTCATAGTCCATCAGTTTTCACAACAGCTATTCTTTTGGTCATTCTTGTTCTTTGCAAGATCTTGATGCAGCTTTAAAATTTAAGCTGTTGGTTACTGATGGCAGGAAGATTTTTTTTACAAATTCAGATCGTTTTATTTGTTTATGGTCTTCATACTAGCATTTATACCTCACTTGATTAGCCCCATCAGAGTCTTGCAACATAGATTTCCAAATGCACCCACTGTAGGATAGGCCTGTTCTACAATGCAAGATCAACCCAGCTCACAAGCCAGTATAGTGTGACCAGATCTAAGTTTTCTTGAATATTCTGATTCCATATATCTGTCAAACAATCAGGCTCCATTGAGCTGGGAGAGCAGGTCTCCCTCCCTCTCTCCCTCCCCTGTGTTTGCAAATGAAATTTTCTGTTTGCATTTGTAGTTTTACAAAGGAGAATACTTTTGAAATAAGAGCAGATACAGTGCTGAAGTGATAGGTGATGCTGCTTTGAAAATTATTTTAGTTCCATATAATTTTTTTCACAGCAAAGCTCAACCATTAAATGCATTGAAACATGAGGAAGCTTCCAGTATCTGAACTCTTTCCTTTCTTTGCTGGTGTGGTTGCTAAGTAACACTTTTTGGGATTCAGTGATCAGTATGAGCTGTAGTAAACAATCTGAGTGGCCAGGTAGCTGATTGAAGAAACGAGTAATTCCTAAAAAGCAGAATTATTTGGACTAATTTAGCTTTGCAAAACTCAGGATTTTTCTCAGGGAATAGGAGAGCTTCCAAAGAAATTTCAGGATAATGCATGCCTTTTAAAGGCAATGATGGGAAGGGTTTCAGACAGACTTTGCCCAGACTTGCAATTTTCTACTTAAAATAAAGGTGCATGTATTTGACATCCTTCCCTGCTGCACATACTAGTGTATTACATCTGCATGCAAAAATCAAGGGTTTAATATTCGTGTGAATATTCAAATACCTGTATAACTAACAAAAGAAATTGAGAGTTCTATTTTGGGAGGGTGCCTACCATATTTTATTTTAGATCACATGAACAATTCCTAAGAGTTGACTGTGTTTCTCAGCTCATACTGTTTCTACACAGTAAATAGCTATTGGTATAAACACTTAAATGGATAGATGTTCTCAGAATGCATGCCAAGGCCTAAAAGTATGATTGCTTCAAATCTGCATAACATCCACATCAAGTCAACCCTGCCCCCCCCCCTTTTATCTTGCTACACCCAACAGCCATGTGTAGGCAACTTAGAATAGGAGCTTGTGCTCAACAACACATGTACCAATTATGAGCAAAAGTTTGGAAAGGATAAACGCACCAGGGAGCTCCTAATTAGCCACAGTTCCCCGTGGTGCATGCCCATTGTCAAGGGACTCGGGAAATTCAGCTCTCTTATGTGGAGCAATTCCGAGCTGTAATAATATGTCTTTCTTTACCTTATCAGGCTGTAAGCAGACATTACAGTGGTCATGTGACCAGTCCAATGTCAAAAATAGCATTCTGTCATTCCTGCACATCTAGCAAAGTAAAATGCATGACATGGCAAACTGATGTCGTGATTTTCTCTGTCCCATTCCATTTTAATTTACTGGCAGCCATTTGTGGAGGTAGGCAAATTCACAAAGCCATGATCCTATACAGTGCATTTTGCCTTAGTAGACATTCCCAGTTTAGAGAGGAGGAAGAGATGCAAGACTGGTGTTTTCAGCAGCCACCTCACAATCTTTGTAACATCTGGTTTCTGCCATAGATGCACATGTTTATGCCAAGTTTTTTTTAAAAGAACATATTTACACATATGGGCTTTCTTTTGCTATGGTGTTTCCTTATGTTTCTTATTTATTAATGTATTGATTCTATTTCTAGTACGCCTTCCCCACGAACGGGCTCAGGGCGGGTTACATTAAAATGTTCAATGAGCATTAAGGCATATAAAATACATAAAAACCAAAACCACCACAAATACATACAAAAACAGATGGCAGGCCCCCTCCATTTCCCCAATCATGGTATAAAACAAAGCAGAACAGAAGGGGTGGAGTGGGGCCACAGTGACTGCACTGATAGGGAGGCACATTGCCCCCCTGGTGGGACACCAGTAGGGAGGCTCCTAAAACGATCAAAGACTGACCTCAACCACACGCCTGACAGAACGTCTCTGTGTTACAGACCTGCCGAAAGGATATAAGATCCTGGTGGGTCCAGGTGTCCTCCGACATAGAGTTTCACCAGGTTGGGGCCAGGACTGAAAATGCCCTGGCCCTGATCAAGGCCAGCCGGGCCTCTTGTATTTTTAGCATACTGATCAGGATGAAGTCATTCTTTGTTGATTCTAATTTAACAACAAGACTACCAGTCAATTCATAAACAGAGTTAAACCCTTCTAAGTCCACTTAAGTCAATGAGCTTAAAAAGGTGTAACTCATTTTAGGATTGCATTGTACGTTTGACAGTCTGCCATAATTTTTAATGAAACTAAACTCTTTCACTTAATTCTCTTAATTAAACCTGAGTTATATAATACACCATTATGTCACTTTAATTTGATCTCATACAAATTGGGACAGAGAAAAACAGTTTTCTAGGAAGTTGGCCTCTTCCTAATCATTTTGAACAATGGATACTGCTGTTTCTGGTGGCTAAATTGGGCATTGGCCTCACCCCATTGAGTGAGTTGCCTGAGATCTTCTAATTCAAACCTATCATATCACTGCTTTTACTTTCACATAACCCAGGATTTAGATTTAATGAGAAAATCTATCAGTATTGGTCTTGCATTGTAATAATAGAGTATTGATTTTGGTTATGGAAAATGGAAGGTCTAAGCTGGAGAAATATAGGGGGTCTTCCCCAGAAAGCTGAAAATAGCATCACAGAAGTGCTGCTGCTTGTGATGTGCATAGTCATTACGCTGTCATCTCTCTTAACAAGTTTGGTATGTTTTTTGGTGTTTTAAAACCTACAAATATGCTTGCTAAGAGATAAGTGTAGAATGAAGAAACCAGTGTGTACAATATGATCAATGGGGTTTTATCACTCCCCCTTGAACTTTTGTAAACACTGTTTGTCTTCAGCCCCAGATTCAAATTCACTGTAAGTCCTGAAACTCACTAGATTTGCATTAGGCAAAACCAGGGCTTTTTTTCAGCGGGAACATGGAGGAACAGAGTTATGTCACCTCTTAAAAATGGTTACATGGCCGGTGGCCCTGCCCCCTGATCTCCAGACAGAGGGGAGTTTAGATCGCCTCAGCGGCATGGAGAGCAATCTAAACTCCTCTCTGTGTGGAGATCAGGGGACGGTGCCACCGGCCATGTGACCATTTTTGTTGAGGGCAATTTAAACTTTAAAAAACTCCTCCCTTGTTCCAGCTGACCCAAAGTGATGTCATTGTGTGGCCTTGAGTTCCACCACTGAGTTCCACCACCTCTTTTCCCAGAAAAAAAGCCCTGGGCAAAACCATTTTGAAAGATTAAAAGAAAGCAGATACCAGCAATATATAATAAAAAAGGCTCATCTACATGGAGAATCTGGACAAAATGTTCTTGAACATGAAAAAATTATACATTCATTACCAATAAACAATTTTCTTTGGTCCTTAATCCTTTATAGTTTATGGAGCCTTGCTGACCATGCCTTGATTGCGCGTTGTAATATGGAGGAAGCTGTGCGGAGTGTATCTTTCAGTCCTGATGGATCTCAGCTAGCTCTGGGAATGAAAGATGGTTCTTTCATTGTTCTGAGAGTAAGGTAGGAGAATGCTGATAATAGCATTGGGAAACTTTTTATCATAAATTGGGCCAAATTCTAAATGGATTCTGAACTGAATTTGTACAATTATGTCACTGCACAATGAGTTAGTGGATAGTGTGCATGTACATTGAAAATGAAGGTATGGACAATGTCCACAAACTGACAAGTGATTTTATACACTGTCTGATCAACAGTGTGATGTTAGAAAATGTGTGCAACTGGACAGTGTCAATGTATTATGTACATTGGCTGGTCAATATATATAAGGCTGGATCCAGACTAAATTTCCCGGTGGCAGAATGGAACTTTCTTGCCTGTTCCCATCCACTATAGCCCGTTGATCTCCATGAAATGCTGTTCCTGGGGATAGGGGACCCTGAGAAAGGACATGAAGAGGATCTGCAGTAGGAAAGAGGAATTTATGGAAACTGCAGTTTAGTCTGGATCCATCCCATAGTCACCAGTTCGTGATTATGCGTGTTGCCCAGGCAATGTAGGAAGAGTATGTGGAGATTATGCATATTAATGGGTCAGTCTGCAAAATGTGTGCAATCAGTCTTGATTCTTCCTTCAGAAACTATGGGTGAGCCATTATGTTTGTTTATATTCAAGTTTCAGAGGACCTTGAAAAAAAATCCTAAGCAGAGTTACTTCAGACTAAGCCCATTGATTTCAATGGGCTTAGACTGGAGCAACTCTGCTTAGGATTTCACTGTAAATAGATCAGATCAAACAAAAAGTATCTAGGCCAGAGATTAACTTGCAAAACACATCTTTTGACAAGGCAAATTGTGGTGATATGATCACAAGGCACAGATGACACTGCTTAGACTTGTCTGTTTTTTCTAAGTTTTATTTCAGATGAGTGTGCATGTCATTAACTTTTTTCACTTCCAAATCTTGAATTTTTATTTGTTTTTTCTCATTTTATATCTTGGTTCTGTAGAGACATGACAGAGATAGTTCATATTAAAGACCGGAAAGAAGTCATTCACGAAATGAAATTTTCACCAGATGGCTGCTACCTTGCGGTGGGTTCCAATGACGGTCCGGTGGATATCTATGCTGTTGCTCAGCGATACAAAAAAACTGGAGAATGCAGCAAGTCATCTAGTTTTATCACACATATTGATTGGTCTTTGGACAGTAAGTTCTTGCAGACTAATGATGGTGCAGGAGAACGCTTCTTCTACAGAATGCCATGTAAGTCAGAATTTCTTAATCTGCTATATTGAGTTTTTTGTTTGCAATAAACTGAACTATGACATTTTAAGTTGTCACTGTCTGATCAGTACATCAACAATGGCATGACCCAGATCTAAGTCCCACTCTTAACTGATTCGAACTATGCAGCATGACCTATTAACTGTAATAAGATTTAGATGTGAATAACATTTTCTGGGTTATGTTATGCTAAAATGTAAATAATTTCATGTCAAATAAGTAAAGAAATATAGTTATTTGTGGCAGCATTTCTGCATTTTTTCATACACATTTAATTCTTGAATTGGTGGCTATGTTTGGAACTTAATTAGTAATGGGAAGGTCTAGGATCTGACCTAAATCACCAAAAGTAGTCAGTATCAGGATTTAGATATTTAGAATCAGCTAAGGTTTGCAAATCATCATCATTTCTCCCTTCTCCCTTATAATCAAAGACATGGAAGCAAGGAGAAACAGTAGAGGTTATTAACACCACGGAATAAAGTCAAGTTTTTCATCTAGCATATAAATATACTAATGGAAAGAGCCAACCAAAGGCTACATAGTGAATAGAGGGCCAAATGAAAAGGGGAACCAGTATCCCAGAGTGGAGGCAGTAATTTTGGGTTTGTGGACAAGGGCATCAGAGGAGTAAGAAGAGGCCAAAAGACAGAGAAGAAGACATAACTGGGAGTAAAAGAATGAAGATATTTGAAAGTCAATAAAAAAGTTTAAGCAGAGAACGATATAAAAAGGACACTGAATATATTTAGAATCAGCAAAACACTTAAATATGCAGGCTGGAATGCTTCGAATTGTGCATTATCAATACTTTAATAGCGCTGTTTTGAAAGGCTATTTGCTGTTGTTGCATTGAGGAAATGCATTGCGGAAACGTTTATCTGTTATTTGTGGCATGTTTGAGGCTAAATAAAACATATTCTGCAGGTTTGTACTGCAGTGATAGCTTTGAAACCCCTGGGGATTTATACTTATTATAAAAGTCTAGAATGGCTTGCTGACCATCTCTCAATCTGTACAGCTTCCAGCTCATTCAAAAAGAATTACCATGTTGTATACTAGTAGTACAGCTGTATTTGGAAAAGAAAGGGATTGTAATATTAAATTTATTTCCAATGTGTTGGTTATGTGTGATCAGTATCTAGGTCTCCAAGTGACCATCATCTGAAATGAATGCACATTTTCTTTTCCGCAAAAGTAAGATATGTATATTTAAAATGCATCCGAACCATAGATTAAACTGTTTCCTTCAAAGTTTAACAGTCTTAAAATGAACCTTAATATTAAAACAAATTATAATCTTCATTGGTAGCAGTACCTCTCTGTAATATTAATGCTAACAAAATGCCTCTCTCTAGTGGCATCTATTTATTCATTTAAACTAACATTAACAGTCCAAATGAAATGTTGTAGTCAGGTGCTTAAAGAATAATAAACTAAGCGCCAGTGGAGGGTATTCCAAAGCCAAGATGATGTGGTAGAGAGTGCCATCAAGTCATAGCCGGCTGGTGTTTTCAAGGCAAGAGACTAACAGAGGTAGTTTGTGATTGCCTGCCTCTGCACAAGACTGGTCTTCTTTGGTGGTACTAACCAAGACTGACCCTGCTTTGATTCCAAATTCTGATGAGGTCAGGCTTGCCTGGTCTGTCCAGGACACAGCAAAGCCAAGATGCCCCAGTTGAAAAATGTCTTTCTAGTTACTACCCACCTCCCCTCTGTAGGCAGAGGACATAGAAAATAGAGTTTAGGAAGAACACCTGCTTAATTCTACCTAATAATAGGCTGGTCCTGTCTTGGTCAGTTCTATACTAGGAGTTACCACATAGATTTCAGGAGGAGAGGCATGTTTCCATTATGGCTGGTGCATGTATTTAGATGTCATCATGATGGATGTGAAGAGAAAATATGTAGATATAGACTATGTTTCTTGGGTTATTAATGGTCTTTTTTTTAGTTAAACCACTGGACTCATATGAAACATAATGATATAAAACAGTGGTTTCCAACGAGCACTCTAGGGATCCTGGTGTACCTCAAAAAAGTGATCAAATGTTCCTTAGTGAAAAAAATTAATAATCCCAGGCATGAGTTCTTGAAAGATGTCTTGCCTACCAGGACCAGTCTTGGAATGCATAACTGTGGGGTAGTGTTGGGAGTGTGTTCTCCTGTGCATTCTGAGTTCCTGAAGGTTAACAGTAAGGCTCAGCCAGTAGTGTAAGTGAACAGAAGGTGCCCTAGAAAATGTTCTTCAACAATGTCCACGAATTTCAAGAAGAAGGTACAGTCCCAGCACAGTCCTTATTGGCATTCACATTATTATATTGAACTGGACACCGTTTTGATTTCCAGTGCAAGATATATAGAGTGTTCATCGTGGGGGGCCCAGAGATACAATAGAAAGTATGAAAGTCACAGAGATAACACCAAACACCGTGTTGTTAATACAAATGATTAAATAGCTTATTAACCTGATTGTTTTCAGCTGGAAAGCATTTAACAAGCAAAGATGAGATCAAAGGGATTCATTGGGCTTCCTGGACTTGTGTAATGGGATCTGAAGTGAATGGAATCTGGCCAAAGTATAGTAATGTTACTGACATCAATTCTGTGGATGGAAATTACAATAATGCAGTTCTGGTGACAGGAGATGACTTTGGTTTGGTTAAATTGTTCAGATTTCCTTGTCTAAAGAAAGGTAAGACATCATCCTACCTATACCTGATTGCTTGTTTAAGGTCAGTGATGATCAGTTAATTGATGCTTCCTTGATGGCTAAAAGAGGTTTTTGTTAATGAGATAAGACACAGCCACATATTTGAGTGGGAATTAAAGCAAAGGGTTTGGGAGATTTGTAATGTACTCAGGCAGGGTGGAACAGCTGCCTGTGCCTGTGGCTTCTGGTGGGGCCTACTGCTGCTGACTCTCTACTTACATATCTCCTCTGGTGCCTGCACTCACCATTTCACTGCCTGCTTGTGAATGCTTTGTCACCTATGCTCCCAGCTGCATATTCTGCCTAGCGCTGCTGGATAAGGGCATGCGGGTGGTACACAAATCATCAGCTTTCCTGATGGCCATGGCAGTGGTACTCCTAGCTACATTCACCACCTACCACCATTGGGGAAAGTGTATGCAGGCTGTGCAAGCAGCTGTTACTGCAGGTTATGGAAGATCTTGCAAGTGGGCAAAGGAAGGACACCCAGGTAAATGGGGGAAAGTGACTGGAAGGGGAGCCTAGTGGTGGGCATAAGGGAAGCCCCTGAGCACTCTCTGCACAGGGCTCCCTGGAACTGGCCTTGTACTCAGGAAGAGGAAACAGAGCTGAGTTTTGCAGCTGGCTAGAAGAAGTGAATTCTATCTGCTTTTTGAGGAATTAGTATGATTTTATAGGTTAGCACTCTCCATCATCAGTTAAGGGTGAGTAGACATGGTCACGAACCGCATTACGAACAAAAAAACCTCACGAACCGCCTGATCATCTGTTTGTGAACCGGCGGTTCATGAGGGTCCATAGCCAACGAACCAACGTTTGTTGGAAGCCTGGTTCATTGCGTTTGCCCGCGGTTCGTGAAGCCAGACTGTCAGGCAATCAATTCCCTTGGAAACGGAGCTGGGGAAATGCCTGAACTCTGTCTGCGCCCTGGAAACCCAAATCGAAGCCCAGCTTACCTTGATTGGCAGGTCTTCCTTCCAACCATGGAGCTGCAAATTGGTTACAATTGGTTACATAGGAGAAGACACCTGGGGAGAAGGAGGGGCAAGGGGGGTGTTCTGTAGCCATGGGCACTCCAATCTCATCCCTGCAAACCCTGATAGGCAGTTCTGATGGCCAACCCCTTGTACACTGTGCCAACATCAACTGGTGGCTCTAATTGTATCGAAAGGGAGTTTCCTGGGGGCCTCAGATTGGAGAGGGTATAACTCCAAGATCCCTATTGCAATCTTGACCAAACTTGGGTGCTGGCTGGAGCAGAGCCTGCTAAACACTCCCTGGGAATATGGGCTCTCTAAGTCCAACGGGGGGCATTCTGACACCCATGAACCTTGAACCGGTTCATCAGAGGGAAATGTTCATTTTGGTTCGTTAGTTCGGGTTCAGCGGCGGCACCGAACCATGAACCGCTGGTTCATTAAATTTTTTGGGTTCGTGCCCATGTCTATTGGTGAGCATGTTACAACAAAATTTCTTGACATGACCAAGAAAAGGCTGTCTGGCTGGTTGGTTGTTGTCTGCCTTTCTCTTTTTTTTTCTTTTTTATTACAATATCTAACATACAACTACTACATACATACATACCCTACAAAACAGTAACTACAAAAGACTACAATAGCACAAGGGATAGGAAAGAGGAGAGAAAAAAGAGAGAGGGAGGGAGGGGTGGAAAAAAGGGGAAGGTACCCTACAAACACTGAACACTAAACACTACATTTCTGTTTTCCCTTCATACTGCCTTTATTCAAAAGTTAAAGATTTATATTATATTGATGGAGTGGTTGACCTTACTAAATGCAAATTACAATTTAATTTCAAGTTAAATTTTTCTTCCCCTCCTGGGTCCCGGACGCAGTTCTCTCTGAGCAGCCGCAGCCGCAATGCTCGTTTCCTCCCCCTCCCCCTCAGACTTCTCCTTTTCGTCTTGCTTGGTGCACTGGAATTATGGGTTCCTGTCCTCAAAATCCCTTAGTTGATCTTCTGATAATATCTTAAAGGCTTGATCTTTATGGGTGAACCAGATTCCTTCCGGGAATAACCATTTGTACTTTATTCCACGTTCTCTCAGAAGAGCTGCGAACTTTTTATACTTAAAACATCTTTTCCGGACTAGAAATGGGACGTCTTTCAATATCTTAATTTTGTTGCCCAAGAAGTCCAAATCCGCATTGTATGAATTGTATAGGATAGTGTCCCGGATCCTCTTAGATGAAAAATCGATGATGATCTCGCGCGGCAACTGACGCTTCATTGCATATTTTGAAGTAGCCCAACGGGCTTCCAAAATGGCGCTTTTTACTTCTTCTTTATTTGCCCTCGCGGGTGTCGCCAATAGTTCCGAGACAAGACCCCGTAAATCCTCGTTTTCCTCCTCTTTCACATTCTGGAGGCGCAAAATTGTCTGTGTTCGTTCCACTTGTAGCCCGATCAACTGATTCTCCACCAGTTTAAGCTCTTTATTCGTAGCCTTCACGAGTGACGCACTTTCCCGAGCAGACTTCTCTGCCCCCCCCCCGCTGCTTCCTTGATGGTTTTCACTTCGCTCTCAATTCAGCCCACCCTTTGATCTGTTTCATTCAGCTTGTCAACAAAGGGTTTTATAGCTTCACCAACCGCCCTCCGTACTATTTCCTCCAGCGATTCTCCCTTTAAGGCAGCCGAAACTGACTTGCCAAGGGCAGGACTTTGTTTTTTTGTTGCCATTTGGGGGGGGGGGCGCCAACCAAATTTTGAGACTCAGCAAAGGGGAAGAGTGAGCCTTCTTAGCTTCAGATCTCACCTCTCCTTCACGTATGCTTGTAATAACAGAAGGAATTCGCTTACTTGTAGGCTCTCGCCTAGTTCTGCTCTTTGCCGTTTCTCATGGCCCGGCAGCACGCGAGGCGCCGCGCACGTCCGCCGGCCTCCGTAGGGACAAACGGGCAATTAACCCCCCGCATTGATTCCGGGGGGCTCTTCCCGCAGTGTCCCGGACCCAGCCTCCCTCACTGGGAGTTTTGGGGGCTAATCTTCGCAGATCAGCCGCCCGGACAGGGTGCTCGGCCGCTTCCTCTCGAGCCAGCGAAGAGGAGCGTCCGACATGGCGGAGAAAACGAAACCGAATCCTGTTGTTGTCTGCCTTTCTCATTGAGACTCAAGGTGGACTACATAATGTAAGTCAGAACAATCAATAGGATGAGGAGTCATATAAGAAAGAAAGTAACAAGTAAGATTGTAGCAATCTGAAATAAGGCATAAATGTTAACTATGACATGTTAAACAATGTAAGACATGGTATTACATAAATAGAAATATGCAAGAACAAGATAAAAACATACAGCAACAGATAATACATATTATTATAGCCTACAATCCCATTCCCTCTACTGAGATGTGCTCCTGAATCATTCTGATCATACAGCCTTATTCCTTTATAAAACATGTCTTCCTGAACACTTTTGTGTTACAGTTTGTGGAATGCCAAAAGTATGGGAACTTTCCTGACCTCCTTAGTTAGACATAATCAAAGATAGCTGGGGGTTGGTTCAGGCCTGCAACTACAGGAGAAGTTCAGAATTTATTGAGCTTTTCAGTCAGCTATGGACTTCAGACCTACAGGTTATTTTGCAGGAGTCCAACACTAATTATCTTTAAGGACATTGTTTCAACTGTTTGCTGCTTTCTTTTCTATACTTACACACTGTTATCTTTTTATACTTTTAAAAGATACATGCTAATATGCAGTTATAAATTTGTTCTAGTTTGGTTCACATATAGTGGAAACTGCTTTTTTTCTTTAAAAAAGAGGTGCTGGAACTCATGATATTTGCTGCCTTGGGGACTCTATTCAGGTGGTAGGTGGCGCCAGTGGCACAGAAATATTTTAAATAAATAAATAATACATGAACAGAAAAGCACAGCCCTTTTGTCCTGGTCTACCTTTGTTTATACTCTTAAGCACCATGTGGAGCAACTAGTACTCTATTCCTAAATGTTTAATTGACATGACCTCCCCAGTCCAGGTGGGAGGATCAGAGGAAATGCAGGAACTGAGTTCTGCTGCATTCTGGCTGAAAGAAAGCCCTGAGTGGAAAATTACCATTCATCCTTTTCTCCATGTACTTAGATCCACTCTTCCACTTCTTCTTTCTTAACAAACTAGTTTGCTCTTGTAAGCAAAGCAGGCAAATTATGCTTTACTCAAACCACAGTTTGTTTTGAGAATAGACATGGGCATGAACAGAAAAAAACCCAAACATGGTGTTCGTTGTTCGTTGCCATCAATGAACAATAAACATTGACGAACATGATGCTGTTCGTGAACATGTTCATTATTCGTGGGGGCCAGCAGGCTCTCCTCCAGCCATTAAGATCCCTACTGCACCACTCCCAGAAACTACCTAAGCAGGCAGCAGGAAATGTACCAGTAATAAATAATAGCTTGGCCTCAGAGCCTGGCAGCAGCCCTGGAACTTGAAGGGGTAGATCCCTACCGCACCACTCCCAGAAACCCTACCTGAGCAGGCAGCAGGAAAGGTACCAATAATAAATAATAGCTTGGCCCCAGAGCCTGGCAGCAGCCCTGGAAGGGGTAGATCTGTGTCCCACCGCACACAAAGAACATTCAAGCTCCAATGCATTCACCCTGCCTCTCTAACAGCAGCTGTCTCTCCCTGAAAGCCAGAGCGGGGAGCCCCCCTCCCCCCTGGTCTTTTCCTCTTGTAACAAATTTGGAGCTCCAGTCCACACTTGGAAGGAAGACCTGCCTATCAAGCAAAATTGGGCTTAGATTGGGGTTTCCAGGGCAACAGCAGGAGTTCAGACAGAGTTCAGACAATCCCTGCCTAAGTTGCCAAGGGAATTGATTGCAGGTGCCAGACTGTCTGGCTTGACGAACAGCAAGGAACAGCAACAAAGGAGGCTTGCAACAACCACCTGTTCATTTAGAATGGGGCCTCACAAACAGCTTGTTCGTGAACAGCAGATTGGGGTGTTCATGGGGGTTTTTTCGTTCGTATTGCTGTTCATGCCCATCTCTATTCAAGACTAGAACTGTAAAGTAAAGTAACAAGCAGCAGGCTCATGTAAGTGCCAAACCATAGATCTGAACCAATCCATTGTTTTAACTATTATCCCTGCAGTTGGCTGCCATGTTCATATAACATATTTCAGGAAACATAATGAGATAAAAGTTTCTGATAATAGGGATAGTGAGCTGCTTCTGTGATTCTGAACTCTCTTCTGGCTTTCAAAATATTTTACTATCAATATATTTTCAATTACTTTACAAAGCAGACTTCAGCATTTGAGGAAGAAAGCCTTCTGTTTTTTTAGTTAGGTCTTGTAAGGACTGTCCTCTTTTAATTTACTGTTTATATGTCACCATAGTACTATACAAATAATATTAAAATATATTCAGGTACTGCTACAAAGAATTTACAAACAAGTGTGTATGGAAGTGAAAAAAAAACCCCTCTCATTTTTCAATAGGCATCCAAAGTGTGAGAAACTTATCTAAATTTCCTCAACATCAATGATGTCTTGTTCATTATTCAGGACCTATCAGCTTGATATCTTCCATGGTGCAATTCCATTCAGAGTTACTCCAGTCTAAGTCCATTGGGTTTAGACTGGAGGAACTCATAATAGGATTGCACTGTAAGTTCCCCGTATTAGTGACTACTTAAAGAACGTTGATCCATAGTTTTCCCATACCCATAATGTCCTCAACTGACTTTTTCTTTTTCAATCATGACCTTGCAGACAGTTGCAGGTTTTGATTTCTTTACCAGAATAATATAGTGGATGCTACCCCCAAATATTTCTCATTAGTGCCAGGCTTTTTGCTTCTCCCGTTTTCAATCAAAATCCTATTATGATGAAATAATTTTTTTGTTTTTTGCATTGTATAAAAACATATATATAGAAAAAAACCTCTGCTAATAATTGTCTTTGCTGTTCCTTTGTACTTTTTCTAGTTGCCCATATTTTGTTACTACCTTCATTAAGTTATCTTGAATCTTTGAATTTGTATCTAATTGCAAACTTATATTTCTGACTAAAGGCTTAATTTTCAATTCTTTGTTGTTACTTCCAGGAGCCAAATTTAGAAAATACGTTGGCCACTCTGCACATGTCACAAATGTCCATTGGTCGCATGACTTTCAGTGGGTAGTAAGTACAGGAGGTGCAGATCATTCTGTTTTTCAGTGGCGGTTTATTCCAGAAGGTATAACAAATGGAATCCTTGAAACAGCATCACAAGGTATTACAACGCAAGTTTCTTATTTCACAAATATGTTGACAGGGAAGTTTTGATGGGTGGAAAGGAAACTTCATCATTATCTCTCCAGAATTCTTGAACCTAATTTCAACACTAGTTGTTGTGCATAATTCTGCATATGCCTAAGTGTTTCATGAAGCTTGCGTATATATAATTGAAGTGGCAATTTTCTTGCATGGAAAAACATTACATTTTGCAAATTTTACCTGCTCACCATGGGTTTGAGCCACAATAGACTTGTACATACCCTGACCTATGCGTTGCTGTGTCTATGAGGATACTAAATAATCATAGAGTTGAAAGGGCCTTATAGGCAGAGCCGGCGCCAGAATTTCTGGCACCTGAAGCAGCTTCAGGGGTGTTGGTGTTTGCGCACTTTGCACACACGCACACCCGGACTGTGTGATGACATCACTGCGTGTGATGTCATCACGCGGGGCAGGGCGGCACGCAGGTGGCCTCCCAGCCCTCCTGTTCAGTTGCCCCATGCCGCCCTGGCCACCTGCTGCACCTGGCCCTCAGCTGTGTGCTGGCAGCAGCAGTGGCAGCACAGAGCAACTGAGCAGGAGGGCTGGGAGGCTGCCCGCTCAGCTGCCCCATGTTGCCGCCACAAGCACGCACTCCTGGCTGGGCGCAACAGCTGCGGGCCAGGCGTGGCAGGCAGCCAGGGCAGCGCGCATGCATCCTCCCTCCGGCTCAGTTGCTCCACGTGCCATCCTGGCCGCCTGCTGCGCCTGGCCTGCAGCTGTGTGCCACCAGTGGTGGCGGCGGCAGCAGCATAGGGCAATTGAGCTCCATGGCGTGCGCTGACGCCCCCTCCAGCACCCCCTCGGCACCTTAGCGCTCAAGGCAGCTGCTGGCCCAGCCTCAATGGGCATGCCAGCTCTGCTTATAGGCCATCTAGGCCAAATGGCTGTTCATTGCAGGACATCTGAAGCCAGAGCATCCCTAACAGATACAGCCTCTATTTGAAAATGTCCAATAAGGGAGAAGCCACTTCCCCCAGGTAATTAATTCCATTATTGAACTGCTCTTATAGTTAGGTGTCTCTTAATATTAAATTGAATTCTGCCCTCCTGTAACTTAAGCTCATCAGATCTGGTCTTGCCCTCTGGATAGGAAAGAACTCTCTTCTGTGTGACAACCCTCCAGTGGAAAATCACTTGTGACTTTAGTCAATGTTGTGTTTGGTTCTCAGGCCAGTCTATATGTTTTTATTGTAAAACTGGTAATGTTCTTGGGTTTTTGCCAGTGCTCTCAAGTGTCTGGAGATTTTGCATTAATTATTCTTCAGAATGTGACTAGTTCTTAATCACCCTTTGACAAAAATCAACATTTGGTGTGTTCTCCTTTATGCAGAAAGTGGCATTGATTCACACAGTGAAGAATCAGATTCCGATTTATCTGATGTACCAGAGTTAGACTCAGATATTGAGCAAGAAGCTCAGATCAACTATATTCGACAGGTGAGCAGCATGAACACACAGTGTTATTAGACACACCTCTAGATATTAAGTCACAATGCAGCATGGTGTCGTGGTTAGAATGAGGGATTAGAATCTGTGAGGCCCTGGTCTGAATCCTCATTCTACCCTTGAGGTTCTCTGGGAGACCTTGGGCCAGTCCCTCATTTTTAGCCTAAGCTATTTCACAGGGCTGTTTGTGATTAAAGGGAGGAGAGGAGAACAATGTTGTAAGCTGCTTTGTGTTCCTAATGGGGAAAACACGGGGTTATAACTAAATAAATAAAAGCATGCATTAAACAAAGGGATTTTGAGTTTAAACAAGAAAAGTTAAGCAAGATAATTGAACTAGGCGATCTGAAGAAGGAAAAAGACATTGAAATCCTAAGCAAAGTTGCTCCCTTCTAAGCCCATTGACTTCAGTGGATTTATAAAAATGTAACTCTGTTTAGGATGGTAGATTATGTTATGTTAAAGAATCCAAACTGAAGTATATAAAATGTATTTATATAGACCATTTTTATCGTCTGTCTCCAGAAGATCAAGGTGGCTTATAACAAACTGGGAAGAATCTAAAATCATACAACAACAGTGTTTATTAATCATGGGAAACATCCTTTGCTCTAGATCAGAGAATCTGAAACTCTTTGAGTGAGCCAGTACATTTACTGGCAGATTTTTTTTAATGTGAGGGGGAAAATTGTTTTTCACCACTAATTTATTTCTGTCCTGTCCTTCCACCAAGATGCTTAGTGAACCATGTGTGGCCCCGCTAGTTATTTCATCTTTACAGCAATCTTGTGAGATAGGATAAGGGGAGGTGGAGAGAGAGAGAGACTGCCCCAAATTCACTCACAGTGCAACTGTATGCTAATTTACTTTGGTCTACACCCATTGATTTCAGTAGGCTTAGGCTGGAGTAACTGTAAATCAGCCCTGCAATTGAGTTTCATTACAAAGGGGGGATTGTTTGAACCAGTTCCTTGCCCAGAAATGATTCCTGGGCACTGACATTTTTGTAATTTAAGAGTCAACTGAAAACTATGTTGAATTGAAATCCTGCCCTCAAGTCATAGTTGACTTATGGTGATCCCTGGTCGGGTTTTCATGGCAAGTGACTAACAGAGTTGGTTTGCCATTGCATACCTATACAACCCTGGTCTGCGATCTGACAATATCAGGCTCTCCAGGTCAGGGTGAAACTCTTTTGATAAATGTTAAGCTTTTTTTGTTATTGATGTTTTTAGTATGTGCAGTCTTGAATTGCTGATCTATTGTTAATTAATTTGGTTTTTTTATGTTAAAGGTTTATAAACTGTTTTAAATACTCTATATGAGTAACAGGGTATAAATAGATCAAGATGGGTAGCTGTGTTAGTGTGTCTGTAGCAGTGGAAAAGAGCAAAAGTCCAGTAGCACCTATAAGGCTAAGAATATTAGTGGTTGGGATGAGCTTTCTTGAGCCAGAGCTCATGTGAGCTGTGGCTCACGAAAGCTCATACTCTACCACTAATTTTGTTAATTTTATAGGTGCTACTGGACTCTTGCTCTTTTCCAGGGTATAAATAATCCTACTACATAATTCTGTAAGCGTATTCCCGATGACTCACTGGCACAGGCGCAGTCCCGGCAGGACTCTGGGCCTCAGTAGGGCCTGCAGGTCGGCTCTGCCCTCCCCAGCCCCAATTGAGTCAGACAGGCATGGGGCATGCCTGGCTTGCTTGCGCTCCGCGTCCCAAGGCTTCCCCCAGCCTCCATCTGCCACGGGGGAAGGGGGCGCGGGGGGGAAGTGCAGCTTGCCTGCTCCCCCCCCCACTTTCCACCCCCAAGCCTCGATCTGCCGCGGGGGAAGGGGGCGTGGGGAGAAATGTGGCTTGCCTGCTCTTCCCCCTGGGTGGCTGGAGGGTGCAGGAGCACTCTAGGACTCTTTCACCCCCAGCAGTGCTTCTGGGCTCTGAAGTGCCCAAATCAGGCCTGGGATTGGCTGGCAGAGGGAGGGGCCCACCTGCCAAACCCTCTGCAGCCTGATTGGGTGAGGTGGTAGGATGGACGGGCCCACCTCCCAGCGCTTTCCCACCATGTGTCATGAGTCAGCCTTGCCCTGACATGCACCAGCCTTGCTCTGCCACCCTGCCACTCACCCCAGAGTCCTCCTCAGAAGATGAAGAGCTGGCAGCGCCAGCTGGGTCTACTCTGGAGCCAGCTGTAGCTCCAGAGGAAACCCAGGAAGAGCATCCAGGAACCTCTGAGGAGGCTGTTGTGAAGGAAGACTCCCACAGAGCTAAGGAGAAACCTGAACCAGCTGAGAGAAGGAAGAACAAGGCAAAAGCAGCTGTGTGGGAATGATGCAAGAGTGCTCGTTTACAGGCACAGCACAGGGCAAGACTATCAGAGGAAGAGACAACACCTGCACCTAGTCAGGAGAAGCATAAAAGGCAGTTGCTGGGCATCATGCAGTGTGGAAGGAACTTTGCTGACTATGCTCTGCTGTGCCTGGAACTGACTTATTGGAATCTGACCTTGGCCTGTCTCCTGGACTCTCCCTCCTACTTGCTCCCTTGTCTGATGGAGTTACTGGATTTTGACCTCAGCCTGTCTCCTGGACTCTCCATCTTGTCTGCCCCCCTGTCTGACTGTTTCCTTGGTTCTGCCCTTTGGTTGAACTCCTGAACTTCCTATGCCTGCTCTACCAGTGAGTCGCCTGCCTGCCTGGTGCCTGGAACAGGTGCTCTCACCTCAGACACAACACCATGATTGATTGGCGCTGGGGAGGAGGCAATGCCAGGCCCAGTCACCCTGCCTCCCCCCTGCCCAGATTGGGGTGCAGCATAAGGGGCAATGTGTGGCCTGTGTGGCCCACCCTTTCTAGAGCCCATTGTATTTTTTCTCACAATGGGCTTTGTTGCTAGTTTGAAATAAATATGCATAAATATGAATTAAAAATATAAATGGCTTTAACATTTTCCATAATGGTCACAAATATCTTTGACTTTTTAATATAATCAGTAAAGAAAAATATATCGTTTCTTGTATTGTATCCTCCTACAAATTTTACAGAGGGATTCTTGAGGCACCTGGGGAGAGGTGTAAACCTTATCTACCAGTGTCACTCAGTATAATTGTTACTCATGCTGGGATCTGAGACCCTGTTCCTGAATATAGACTGTTTCCATACATCCTTAAAGGGATGGCCCACTCACTGAACTCTGCTGGCTTTTCCCTTTCACACCACATGTCTCCCATTTCAAAACGGTAGCAGGCTGTTTGGATTCTGGTTTTTTGGCACCTTTTCTGAGAACACACTTTCCTGCAGTCTCCAAAAAGGTGCTGGCAAAACAGAAGCCAAACAGCTTGCTACCATTTTGAAATTGGAGATGTGCGGAGTAAAGAGGGGAAGCTGGCAGCATTCAGTGAGTGGGCCATCCCTTTATGGATGTGTTGAAATGGCTACTGTGGCTTGATTTCAAAGTAGCATAAAGTTGCTTCTCCTTATTTAAGGGGCTTTTCTGCTCCCCCTGCAAATAGAGCTCCCCAGCACCCTCCTGAAAGTTGAAGGACACTCCCTTAGCACTTTTCAGGGGCACAAGGGGCTGAAGCACGAGGAAGGTGGGAACTGGTACCTACCATGTTCATGAAGATGCTTCGAGTAGGGTTGGGAGAAGGGTTGTATGGAAGTAGGGTTGGGTCCAAGCCCATATTTCCTTATTATACCTTAGAAGTTTGCATAAGCATACATGAACATTATAAAAAACTTACAGTACAATCCTATGCAGAGTTGTTTCTGTCTAAGCTTATTGACTTCAGTGGACTTAGACTGGAATAACGTTGCATAGAATTGCATTGCTGATAGCTGAGACCTGGATGCTGTCAGTTGTTTTGAGAGAGAGACAGAGAGAGAGAAATGTGGGGGCAATGATAATGAGATGAGAACATGCCAAAGCTTAGAGGGTTAGTTGAAAAATGTAAGTAAATCTGTATGGCCCTTTAAATAACAGGGTAGTAGATCTCTAGTGTATACTACTGACTCATGGTCACAGCACAGAAATGTCATTTGCAAAAGTCTCCAGTATTTTTTAGCATCTTGACACTCACTAACTATAGAGATGCACCAAAAGATACATTCTGATGCTGTTTTTCAGTGTTCCACTTGATTAAACAGATGTCATAGCACCTAGTTTCATATAGCGCTAGCAGCTGTGCATTTCATAAGCATCTTCTGAACAGATTAGCATGTATAATAGCTGTATATCTGGGGTACATGTTAGCAGTGTAAATCTGTCTCCTGCTTCTTGTGACATTTACAGATTGCTTAAATTTCCTGTATATAATATATATCAGAACTCTGTGAAGAAATTTGTTCAATAACTGTAGAACCAACCATGTACATGTTATTAAAAAAATAAAAGAATTAAGATGGATAAAAAATGCCAATATTAAAAATCTTTTTTCATGAACTAATTGAATGGTGCTAGCCTGGCCTTTAGCTAGAATGGAAGCTTCTCAAAAAGGTTGGTTTTGTCATGCATTCCAGTATAGTGATGCTAATCTTACAAACTGTCAGGCAAGCTGGCAACAGAAATAACAATAAGCAATATGAATAACTGAATTTGGAATATATAATTAAGTGAAACTATTATTCTTTTAGGTTTACAAAGAAGATCTACCTCAGCTGAAACAGCAAAGTAAAGAGAAAAACCATTCAGTGCCCTTCCTTAAAAGAGAGCGAGCCCCTGAGGACAGTTTAAAGCTGCTGTTTATACATGGGTATAATAATTTTTCAGTAGTGACTACTCGTGTCTTTTCACTTTTATAGACTACAAATTGCAGCAAAAGGTAATCTGGCTTTAGGAAAACCAGAAAGAGCATCTAGATTTAGAAACTATGTCTGGTGTTATCACAAAACGAAGAAATATATTCAATGCTTTTAGGAGGAAATTGAATTCTCTTTTAGGTTGTTTGCTTATGGTTAGGACCTTCTTCCATTCCTCCCCCTCCACCCTGTCAGCAACGCTTCAGCCATAGATTGTGGACATCTGTTATTTCTGCACAAAGAACTGGTAGCTGTTCCCCACTGGTAGTTAGTGTCCAAGGACTGGTCTATGTATTGTATTTGTTACATGGAGGAAACTGGAAATGACCTTTTCTAAGCTGCCACCTTAACCTATGGCTAACCATATGATTTTGATACTTGACTGAATGCTTTCCTTGCCACTGCTTCCATTCTTGAAGGTGGCTGGTGTTGGAATGAAGGGACCATGTGATAGTCATACTACTCATTATATCATGGAGAAGTTGTTACATGGAATTTCTTTCAGTTTTCTCCATGTGATGAGTTGATGGGTTTTGTGGATTCTATGGAAGATTTCTGCTGATGGAAGGTGGACAATTTTTGCCAATTCCCCCCCCCCTCCTATTGCAGAACTTTGACTCCCTCCTCATTCTGTTCCTGGATGTCCCCTGGCCCCCAGGAAAAATATTTGGGGGGGCATTTGGGGCTGACACTGGAGGGGGGGGGAATAGTCATGCTTTGTGGTTAGAAATCCTTGCACTGTTAGATTTGCCCTCATGATATTAAGTAGGCTTTATATATATTCCCTCATGGTATTAATAAGGCAATATAATAAGCCCTTCTCTCTGTTTTAAACACAGAAACACTGCCTAGCAGGATAGAAAATAGAAACCAGATTCCCAGCCGGGAGCTGGAAAATTACTAGCATGTGAGGTATCGGGTGATACCAGCTTTCAGTCCCCACACCCCAGAGATGTGCAGAGATCCTAAGACAATAGTCTTCCAGGAGTTCTTGAATTAATCTCCTTAACATACCCTGTCAATCTTTTCCTTATCCGCTCTCCCATTGGGGGTATTCAGGGCGCTGATAACCTTACCTATCCAGCCATCGTGGGTTGTCAATCATCAATAACTTTCGTTTCGCCTAGGAAGGTTTTATCAAACCATCCCAGTTTTATTGTCTCATCTCAGAGACAGCTTCCCAGCTCTTTGTCACACCCCAGAGACAGCCATCAAGCTATTGTGTTTGGAAGCAAGATGTTAGTTTTGCCCCAGGATATGTTTTGCTTTATAATTAGGCTGTCCTGCCATGTGCTTGGTGTATCCTGAGACCTCCCACCCAAACACCCTAAGACTGCATGGCTGAGCCCCTCTCCCACATCTTGTTGCAAAGCACTGGACACTGGAGCTGCTCTCCTTCTGGATTGGTCTCTAACCCTCAAACCCTGAAACTCTATCCAACAACCTCTCTGCTTTTCCAAATAATAATAACATTCAATTTATATACCGCCCCTCAGGACAACACCCACTCAGAGTGGTTTACAAAGGATGTCATTATTATCCTCACAACAATCACCCTGTCAGGGTGTGTGGGGCTGAGAGAGCTCTAGAAGAGCTGTGACTAATCCAAGGTCACACGGATGGCTTCAAGTGGAGGAAGAAACACTGTATGTGTGTGGTATATGTTCTTGTATGATTCCTTTTTTATATCCCTTTAACAAAAATCATTTTGTTTGAACACCCACTTGGTCACTTCGAGAGTCCTCTGAGGGAAGGGACCTGATATACAGAAGATCCCAGTTATCTCTCCTCTCACAGCCTCTTCTTGCACACTAATTCCTTCAACTCACAAGGAGAGCCCCATTTAGGGTAACAGCACTAGAGAAAAAGTCTGATGGATCCAAGCTGATCTTTTTTATTTATATGTTTAGATATATATACCATGCTTTTCTCCCCACTGGGGATCCAAAGTATCTTACAACATCCTTCTCCACTCCTCCATTTAGGCTGAGAGTGACTGGCTCAATTTCCATGGCAGAGTGGAGATTCCAACCTGAGTCTCCCAGATTCTAGTCCAACACAAACCTTACTACAGGAGGGTAATTTTTTGCTTAGAAGGAGACAACAGTGTATATGTCCCAGTTCTCTTAAACAATATTTTATTTTTTATACCTTCATATCATTGTTGGGTTTCTCAGTTATTTTCTTGATCACTGATCGCTCTAACTAGTTGGAAGTATTGATTGGGCTTGTTATAATTTAACAATTTGGTATGATATTTCACACAGAATTAAAAACCACATAGAATTTTTGCTTAGTATCATGTAGAAATTAAAACCATCTACAGCATCCTGTCAGAATATAAATTTATCCACATAGGAGACCAGGCTTCAAATCCTTAACAACAACAACAACAACAACAACAACAACAACAACAACAACAACAACAACAACTGCACATATACCCCTCTTCTATTCAGATTAATGCCCCACTGACAGTGATGAACAAAATCAGTGCTATTATTATCCCTACAATGCAGCTGGGGAGCTGGAGCTGAGAGGAGTGGCTTATTCCAGGACACTGACTGAGCTCATGGCAGTAGTGGGATTCAAACCAGCCCCCCTGCCCTCCCCGTGTGGAACATGGAAGATCAGATGAGAGTGCATAGTGAATACTTTCACTATAAACTCTCATCTGATCTAACAAGCCGAAGGGAAAACAGATAGAAGGAAGAATAGTTTATGCAGCCATCTAAAATGCATTTGTTACTAATAATTATGAATGTCACTTAACTAGTTCTCAGTACAGTACTTTTCAGCTTGTATTTTTCATTCATCATAGGATTTCATCCTCATCTTTTTATTAGTGTACTGCTTCTCATATCGATTTCTTGGAGCCTTCATTATAAATGTAGCTCTTAGTAACATTAGTCACTATTAATAGCAAAATCTGCTTCCATATAAAGGAGGAATCGTGGTCTTAACTTCCTTTGCTTTCAGAATGTTGCAAGGGCACTTGCTGAAATAATGATCAGTTGCTGTTTTTTTAAAAATCCATTTCAGTTACAGAGGCTATGACTGTCGAAACAATTTGTTCTACACACAAACTGGAGAGGTGGTTTACCATATTGCTGCTGTTGCTGTTGTGTACAATAGACAACAACACACCCAAAGACTATATCTTGGTCATGATGATGATATCCTCAGCCTGGCCATCCATCCTGTGAAAGACTTTGTTGCTACTGGACAGGTGAGTATTTGCAAGCAACGATTCTGGCAAATTAGACTAAAAAGATGGATTTTTCCGGTGTACCTTGGGAGAACAAGAAAGCTTCCGCTCATTGAAACTACATACTCATTTTAGCAAATTTCTTTTGTAAAATTTAGGCAATGAAACCTTCCTCCTTTGTGATTAGCTGCTTACAAATGTATGTTTAAAAGAGTCTCATAGCAGGGCTTTGATATCTCCTTTTAATATATGTTTTGACTGTGGCATACAAGCAAATCCATTGGTAATATACGTTACAAGAAATGACTATTCCATTGTAGCTAACAGCCCCTTGAGAGAGATAGCTGCCTGACTCCAGCTTTAAGGGCTTAGATAACCAGGTGAAGAACTTCTTCAACCAAATTTTTAAGCGTGATTTTTTTTAATGCTGCAATGATTTTTTGTGTGCTGTTTGTGTTTAAATTGCTGATTATTCAATTAATTCTTAGTTGCTGGCTTTTACAGATTATGCTTTTATTTCTTTGAACTGAAGGGTGGAATATTAATATTGTAAAAAAAATTAAGCGTGTGACATCTGCAGCAACAAAAGAGGAACAGACAAGGGAAGGCTCAAAGGAAATACAGCTTGGGGGATGTTAGAATCATTTGATGGCTGGATGTCTCAAAGCATAAATCATTGAAACCATTGGTTAGAGTTTGACTAGGAAGAACCAAATAGGAGCTATAATTCACATACCATCCTCTTCAGTGTGATAACACTGGTCAAAAGGATGACCCCAGAATAGAATGTAGAAAGGAGGAAAGAAGCGCTTAAAAGCTGGCGCTCAGTGGAGCTATTGCCGAAAGCCAAAACAAGATGAGAAAGACGAAATTTTGAGATTGGCAGGAAGAAAATCAGAAGAGGAGAGAGGCAAGTGAGGGTGGACTTGAAGGAAAATAGGATGCAGCCAGAGCTGCCAAATGCTGATTGGTACAGCAGGCTGTAAAAGTAGAAGCAGGAAGATGAATTTTATGTAAGAAGCACACTTGACCCTGGGGCATGCCTCCAAGAGAAACATTAGAATGTTGGGAATGCTGATAGGCGTACGTGCATTTGGAGACAGAAAGGAAAGAAGGAAGGGAGAAGAATGGAAATGGTGGAGAGGACAGCAACGATGGGGGTGGGGGGAAGAACTGAATATGGAAGCAGAGTTCATGTATTAGGAATCCATAGATTAGATGAGATGGTAAGCAGGAAGCTTAGATCAACTCTTGAGTCCTGAAGGTAAACATCATGTAAGTGATACAAGACTGGGAAAAATTAGGAAGTTCCTGTTCTCTACAGAAGCAAAAAAAAAGTTTTATTATGATTCATAAATAGTTTTGTGGGTGTTGTATAACAAAGACCTGGCTAAATAATAAAATAAACAAATGTAAATACTGTCAGGTTTCCCTGTACAGCTACTAAGATCAGTCTTCTCATTTAGGTAGGAAGAGATGCTGCTATTCATGTTTGGGATACACAGACACTTAAATGTTTGTCGCTGCTAAAAGGCCAACACCAAAGAGGAGTGTGCGCACTTGATTTTTCAGGTAAGCAGCCTCTAGAAGGGAAAAGAAAACCATTCAGTCTGCTCTTTGTCCACGTTAGAGCCTCATTTGTTCCCTGTAAGTGATGTCTAATTCAGTAAGGCTTTCCCAATGTCAGTTGTCCTCCAAGGGGACAGAGGAATGACTTTTGAGGTGAAAACAACATGCGTCTCAAATCAAAATGAAATGGAAAAGCAGCAGTCACTCATGATCTTGGGAACCAGCAAGCTCAGAGCATCAGTCCATCTATCAAAGTTAGGTGTGTGTGTCTACAAGTAAAATTAAATGTTATAAGAAGTTAGGAGCTTCTTCCAAACTCTGTGTGTGTGTGTTTCCCCCTTCTTTCCTCGAAATATTAAATGCATAATATGATGTCTTCATTAAGAAAAGTGTAATTCTATTTCCTGCGATGATATGAATCCAAAGCACAGAGCCAGTATTCTAACCAGTTGATCAGTAAGAATTAAACTTGCTCCAAATTGCTGGCTGTTGGTACTTTTATTCAGGGCTTTTTTTCAGGGGGAACGCGGGGGAACGGAGTTCTGGAACCTCTTGAAAATGGTCACATGGCCGGTGGCCCCGCCCCCTGATCTCCAGACAGAGGGCAATCTCAACTCCCCTCTGTCTGGAGATCAGGGGGCGGGGCCACCGGCCACGTGACCATTTTCTCCAAGGGCAACCCACTGAGTTCTACCACCTCTTTTCCCAGAAAAAAAGCCCTGCTTTTATTAAGTATCTGTATGCCTACCATCTACCAGCTTTTGCCACAATAAATGTATCACAATCTTGAGAACCACAGGAGACTTGGTTATTTTTGCTACAAGAGTCTACTCTTCTGGAATGATATTACTGTTGGCTTGTGTTGATAAAACATTAATGTGTGCCCTCTGGTGGCTAATTGGATGTCTCTTGAACTAAACCTGAGGAAATAAGAGAAAATGTTTCATGTGTGTTTCTTTTAATCAATTAATCAAAGTTTCTTTTCATCAAAAGCGCTCTCATCCATGCCGTTTACTTCTGCCACTTGATGTTGCATTTGTTTCTCGATATATTTCAAGTGATGTGAGAATGCCTTGTCCAAGATTTCCATGGCTCCTATGGGAATATTATGAGGGCTGTTGACTCAGTGCTAGAGAATTCTCATCTCATTTTAATTAATAGGGATGGGAAATAAGGGATTTCTCTGCGTAGCCTGTTTGGGGTACATCTCAGTTTGGTGTGAGAACCATGTCGCAAACCTTCTTACTCCCTCATCACTCATGCACATGGGGCTGACTCCAGCATTCTGGGAGGGGAGTGCTGGCAAGAGATCATCAGCTAGCAAGCCTAGCTATCTAAAAGCGAGAGGAAAGCAAAAACCATATGGTGTCTTTGTATTAAGTTTTTGTCAGGTTTCCTTGCTGGCCGTAGGGCCCTGGCATCTGCCCCACTTTGCCATCCTTTGGAGCCGACCATGCATGCATGTAACTCCAGTTAAGCATAAATGGCATTCCTCTGGCTTCATATCACCATTAATCATTGTGTACAGTGAGACATAATTGTGCTGCAGTGGTTGCCTGATTCCCTTCTCCAATAATAACCCCATTTTGACCAAAAGCATTTTTTATGTTGTGCCCTGTGTATCATAACCTGTGCAATGCAAACTCTCCCTAATAGGTTATGGTTTTTATAAGGTTGTAGTCCTAAACAGAGTCACCATGTCAAAGCTGATTGAAGTCAGTGGCCTTAGAACAGCGTAACTCTGCTTAGGATGGTACTATCACTTATTGCCTTTGAGCTAAGATCAAGTATAGGATGGTACTGTAACACTGTTACCTGTTTTGCCTTGCGTGTGAAAAGATGTAAAAAGTTTGGGAACACCCGGTAGGTGGATTGAGATGTGCTGTCGTTAAGAGAGGATCAGGTTTGTCTGAGGGTAAATGTGGATTTACTGTGCTATGCTAGGTGCTGATCAGATCCTTGCCTTCCATTTTGCAGTATGTGTTCTGTTTCATGCAAGCCGTTACCACATTTTAATTCAAGAAGTATAATTTTTGCTGTTGGGATTTGTTTTTATATAGCTGATGGGAAATGTTTGGCATCGATCGGGTTAGATGATAATCATACCATTGTTCTGTGGGATTGGAAGAAAGGAGAGAAGATGGCAGCAACTAGGTAAGAATATTCTCATGCTGACATGATTTCTGAGATCCTAAAGTGTGTGTGTGTGTGTGTGTGTGTGTGTGTGTCTGTCTGTCTGTCTATAAAAATCTGGGCAAAATTTTAGAGTTCAGGTTTTAGGATTTTAAAACACGTGCGCATCTTGTTAAAACATTTTGGGGCTTGTTCAGATTGATGCACTGAAATCTTGGTTGGTCGGGAAGCAAAATAAGTTTGCACAATGTGGAAGCATGCAACAGGAGGGGGGAGCACATGAGCCCAGCATATTCCTGCAAACTAAGAAATAGGAAAATGAGGGCAGAAGAAAGTTGAAAGCATTTGAATCAGATGGGTGATATTTTCTTTCCTGCCGTGTTCAAGTGGAGATTCCCTGTCTGAGTACATCTGTTGTGCAGTTTTGGTGGTGGGTTTCATTTGGTATAAATAGATTTTCAAGTCTGTCTTGTTTCTGCCAGGCCACCTGTCCCACCCTCATTCTCATCTTTCCTCTCCTATATTCAATTCAACATTTTCTGGAGATATTTTTCTATTTGTTTGCTGAGAGTTTAGCTGTTAACCTAGCAATGACTAAGGCTGCAATCCTTTGGAATAAGGATGCAGACCTTTCCTGGGAGTAAGCCCCCTTTAATAAAATGGAGCTTACATCTGATTAGACCTGCTTAGATGTACTCCCTAAAAAGCTTTTTATAATGGCCTGGAGGGCTAAAATATTGGAGATGAGCTTGTCCAGGGGGTGATTTTTTAAAGTGATCTCAAACCACCTCAAAGGAATAGCCCTATTAAAAATTGGTTAGATTAGATTAAAGAATGAATATGAGCAGTAACATATCAAACATATCAAAATCAATGATAAGACCCCTTAACAAACAAACCAAATTAACCAAAAGCACAAGGGAGCCTTCCCCTGATGTCAAGGTGCCAGGGAAGCCACGTAGGGCAGTGTGTTACATAGACTTGGCACCCTGTCCTTTGATACGTCACATCAACAATTGGGGGCACCTGGAGAAGGCCTTGCAGGGTCCAGCAAGCCCTCTTTGTCATCCACCTAGAAATTACTTGAGATCTGAGTTTCCAGAAATAAGCACTTGAGCTGAGAAAGAGGAACAATTGAAGTTTCAGGGGTCAGGCTATTAAGCTGTATACTCATGCTCCTGTGGAAAAGTAGCTGCACTGATGGGTTTAGATCCTGCCCTTATGTGCTTTGTTTTTAAAATGAAAGCTAAACATTCAGGGAAAGGGGCCTAGAATATTCTTGAGAGAATCAGACCCTACCAAATCTTCCTCCTCTCTTGTGGTTACAACTCTGATAACTTCTCACAAATCTTATTCTAGAAGTCTATATTGCAGTGATGTAAAGCTGAGCAATCCCAGGAGAACCAGCCAAGGGTAACATGCAGTAATCAAGAGATACCTTGTTTCTGTTGATTTAACTGTTCTTTGAAATATTGTTTTAATTTCTGTTCTTCTAATTATCCTTCTAATGTGCTTCAATTACTTATCACATATCTTCCTTCAGAGACCGCTTAAATATTTAAAAGCTGCTTCCTTATGTGCCCAGTAGCTTACACTGGATATATCTTTCTTTAATTACTTTGACCTTTCCCATGTTATGTCTTGAATGGGCTGAAATACAGTTATTGTTCTCAACAGCTTGTTAATTGCTTCTTAATCCTTTTCTGGATGCCGTATACTATCTCAGGCTAGATTTTTAATATGTGCTCGAATTGCGGAAGATTTAGAAAATAGATTAGCCTTCCTCTAATATTTAGGCCAGATACAGAAATCTTTTTGATTGGCCAGTGTACAGGTACAAGATGCGACAGTCCGAAAAGAGAAGGGGACAAGTTATTTATCTAGCATGCTGAATACTAAAAAGATACACACCAAAAATCAAATCAAACAAAGATGTCATTACTGTAATTATAAACACAAACACACAATCAAGCAAATTATACATATTAAGACGTCAGTGAAATCTACACCACATCAATCCTCTTCAGAAGTTCAGCCACATGTTCACTGAATTATTGTGGAGGAGCGGGAACAGGACGCTGCTCACTGGTCAAGGCCACTGTATTTACATGTTTATCTGAAGATCTGCACCGAGCTCCTACATTTGTGCTATCAGATGAGTGTGAAGGTCCCTTTATGTACCTGGGACCAGCTTTTTGCTGCATTTCCAATCACATGAAGGAGCTATCACACTTCCTTACACGTAGGGACTTGCTGTTGATATTCAGCTGAACATGCAGGCATTGGAGGAGGCCCAGTAGGCACAGCCCTACTCCCCGTAAGGTTACCAGCTTCCAGGTGTAGCCTGGAATTCTCCTGGAATTACAAGTGATCTCCAGACTACAGACATTTTATTTATTTCCTACAATACCACCCTCTTAGCTGAGAAAAGGGCCTTCTTGAATAATTCAGACATCTGTTCTTCTAGAGGGAATGACTGTTTGGGAGGGCATGGCGTCCCTCCTGAGCTCCCTCTCTTCCCCAAATTTTGCCCTCCTCAGACTTCCCAAAGTTCCAGGGATTTCCCAAGCCAGAATTGGCAATTCTAACTCCCCTCTACTTGTGTTCAATAAACACATGATGAAATGTCTAGAGTGCTAGGGTTAGGGTTGTCAGGTCTCCACTACAGTGGGAGATCACTTGCTGGCAACCTGCACTTCTCACCTGATCCTTTGGGCAGCAGATGAAAATTGTGGCACTACTTCCAGAGAAAATTTAGGACTGATGTCACATCACTCTAGAAATTACCAGAAACTCTATGGTATGGTAACTAAGAAATGTCAGAAACTGTATTGCTGGAAACTCCCTAGAAGTGATGTCACATCATGCATGACATCCCTATCCTACCCATCTCCTGCCAACTGCTATCCATCACCTGGTAAACCTAGCTGTGGTTGTCAAAATCCGCTAAATCCAATTTGTGAAGAAAGACAGCCCCATGCCGCAAATCAATTACTACCATGTTCATACACTATAAGCCCTTAAAAGAACCAATCCCCAGTAAAGGACCCATATTTTGTGGTTTTGGGTCAAAACACACAATACTCATGGGCAAGTGTTGGATCCTGCAATGATCCCTGGGAATTGTAGTTAAAAAAACCCATCTGCTCAATGTGATTCTCAGCTGGGAGGGACAGGGGAGTTTCACTTACACGCATACACTTTCTCTCTTTCAAAAATCCTCTGAGAACTTGGGATGGGGGTGGGTGGGTGTACGACGTAACAAGAGAGAAAAAAGCAGAGGTGTTTTGCAAGCAAGAGAGAAATTTGTCCCTCCCGGCAGGGGAGTGCAACTCGGATTCCCCCCACCCCACCTCCATCTCTGAGCTGAAGCAAAACCAGCTGATTGGATTTTTGAAAGAGAATCAGTCTCTCTTTGAGAGAATCTCTTTGAAAGACAATCTCTTCAGCTGAGTGGCTGTTCTTTGCAAGAAATTCCACTTTGCTCGGAGAGTAGGGGGCGGGGTTTAGACTACCATTCCCAGCAGATATTGCGGGACCAATCAAGTGCTGTTCACGTGAAGTTTGTCTCGTGTGTTCTGACCCTTAGTCTGAGATGGTTGGTTGTTGATACATAGCTGATCTTCAAGGTGCTAATGGACCAAAATCTCACTCTTCTTCTACAGGCCAACTCAACTATCCACTTGAAAATACCCTTTCTCTAGTGGTCATTAATAAGGGATTTGCCCTGTGCATGGGGGACATTGTTATAATGGGAATTAGAAAGATCCTCTGAGTTCCCCAAAGAAATGATCTCAAATACAACTTGGGTCTCTTAAGAACACCATAGCTTCGTTTTCCCAGATACCACCTTAACTGTATCATCCTTTGCAGCTTCTTCCTCCTACAGGAGTGAGCAGAGAGAGCAGACCTTCCTTACCCCTCCATCGTCTCACTGAACCACAGGTCTCAACTAAACTTGATGGCATCATACCCCAGGTGTTAAAATATGGATCACACTGAGTAATTATAAATGAGGGTGGAACAATTTCAGAGCAGAGAAGTAGTGACTAGTGAGTGGAAAGAGGTGTCCCATGCTTACTTCCCTGAAACTGCCTCCCCTTATACGCTCTTCTCCTAGAGGATCTTATTTCTAGTACCAGAGCCTGGCTGGGAGAAAAGAATGAGAAAGCAGACATTGAGAAAAAGCATGAAATCATCCTTTCTCAATCTCCTGCTGCACAAACACTTTACAGTGCTCCAAAATCTCTGGCCATAGGAAGGACAGACTACTCATGTCTCCTTTATTTTATTTTTATTTATTACAGGGGTCATAAAGACAAAATATTCGTAGTGAAATGCAACCCTCATCATGCCGATAAACTGGTGACTGTTGGAATTAAGCACATTAAATTCTGGCAACAAACAGGTATTCTGTTACATTAAGATTTTAACTTTTTCACCAAGGGCTTTTCCATGCTGTTCAAAATACTCTAAACCTCAGACTGTTTTCCCACTATGTAATATTGGAACACATCTCCTCAACTGTCCAAAAGTATGGAATCACAGGATTGCACTTAACATTGGCTTCAACACTTTATTATTGTTATTCGTATACTGTCACCAAGGTGCATGGCAGTTTACATAATGCAAGAGGACACGTTTGCCAATCTAGTGTATTTTTACCCTGCTCTTTCTCCAAGGAGCTCATAGCAGTGCACCTTGTTCTCCCTTCTCCAATACCCTGTGAGGCAAGTTGCAGAGAGAAAGCGACTGACCCAAAGTCCTTCAGCAATCTTCATGGCAGAGTGGAGATTCAGACCTAGCTCTCCTAGATTTTTGTCCAGCACTCTAATCACTGGCTCCCTATAGCCCTGCCACGGGAATCTTCCAATTTAAGAGTTTAGTCAAGGGAAGGCTATGAAAGAAGGCAAGGGAGAAGGAATCAACAATAAATGAGGGAAGAATATGTGTTTATTCTGGTAATATATTTAGGGGGTGGAGAAATAAGGAGTTGTGCCAAAGGCTTCACAGAAAAGGTGGATTTTTAGGAGTTTTAACAGAAGTAAGAGAGGTGGCATTACACAGGTGTTCCAAGCACCGGTGGTGTAAGGGAGAAAGAACAGAGTTGTTTTCGGGAGTAGGAGACCTTGAGACTGCTGAGGAGGATAGCATGGCTGAAGGAGAGAAGGTAATGGATACGAGTATGTTGGAATATGGTGATCTGTTACTATAACCAGCCCTTCAAGGGCATGCAGCCTTCTGCCCTAAGTTGTTAGGCAGCCCTCCCCCCCTCCAAGTGATGACTGGTGATCTGAAATTACTCTGAAGCAGTTTTTGGATCACAGGGTAATTCACTGCACTTGCGGCTTTGAGCATTCCTTATATCAGTCACTCCAGTTCTGTGTTCCAGGACAAAATACATAGTCCAGGCTAACCCAATCTCATTAGATCTTGAAAGCTAAACAGGGTCAGCTTTGGTTAGTAATTGGATGAGAATCCTCCAAGGGAAGACCAGGACTGATGTACAGAGGCAGGCAATGGCAAACCACCTCTGTTAGTCTCTTGCCTTGAAAATCCCAGTAGGGGTCGCCATAAATCAGCTATGATGATAGCACTTTCTACCACCACCAAGAATAACTAGCATTCCATTTGAATTAATTGAATAATTTTTAAAAACCACCCACAAAAGAGATTGCCTGATATATAGCTACAGGATTCAGTGCTCTGATCTTGCCTCCTTTTCCCTTGGAGAGGTGGCGTAATTCTGCCATTTTTCCCAGTGGACAGAAATGGAGCATTAAATACCTTCAGAGAAGGCTTTGCTTAACTCACCACTGTGGGCTTGCCAGGTGAGGAGGCAAACTCAGAACAGTGAGGAGGCAAACTCAGGTGAGGAGGCAAACTCAGAACAGTGACTCAAGTGAGGAGGCAAACTCAGGTGAGGAGGCAAACTCAGAACAGTGACTTAAGGCCAAAGTTATGCAGAAGAGTGTTGATCAGATCTGCTAAGGTTTTTTTAATTTTCTCATACCCACCTGCTGCAGCTTGCCCCCATAGAGAAAAATATTCTGTGGAACCAATAGCAGCTTTGGGATGGGGGATTTAGACAGAAAAATTATTCAGGGAGAGGATAAATTGTTTGGGGAAACTTCAGTTCCCAGTACTGCTGCTCTTATCTAATTCAGAGCCCCCAACAGCTGTTTGTAAGCAAAAGTTATAATGTCAGGAGGCCCAAGCACGGGTCTTCTGCATAATGTGTAGCTTAGTCCTGTCTCACTAACGCTTGGGATTTCTTATTCTTGCATAAGTATGCCTGATTTAAACATGAAGCTGGCAAAGCAAAAACATTTTACCCATGGGATTTCACACTCATGTACTGTCTCACTTAAACTGTAGCCTGAGTAGGTGTTGTGCAGACTTGCTAACTAAGCACACACAGCTGTGTAAGTGCAAAGGCCCACAGGTAAGTGCTTTTGCCTTCCCAGTAGCATTTGGTCGTGGAAACTTGCTGGATGACCTTGGGCCAGTCACACTCCCTCTCAGCCAAAGCTGCCTTGCCGGGTTGTTGTGAGGATAAGTAGGAGAGGACAACAATGTAAGCTGTCTGGCATCCCCACTGGGAAGAAAGGTGAAGTATAAATGAAATGAATAAATAAATAAATAAATAAATAATTGTAAGTCATGCCGTAGTGTCAGTTTTAGAGGTGAAAGAATAAAATGGTTTCTCTAATTTTAGTTCTGAAAAAAGTTTGCTGCCTCTATCAGGATTTTAGGGACATTGCCTTAAACTCTCAGAACTGGTTCACACAGTAGGTTAGACTCCTTTTTTTAAATTCAAAGAAGTTTTCTGCTTACATACGAAGCATGCAAGCAGTAGTTCATTAATCTCAGTTGGTAGTTATACATACTCTTTGTGCGCTATTTAGTGCAATTCTTTATTCTCTGCCCCAAACATGGTAAACATTAGGGACATAGCAGGACAAGCAGATGGACATCATGTGCTATGGACATTTTGCAAGAAGCAAATCCCATTAAATGCAGCGGAGCTTGATTTTGAGCAAATACACCTGTACATCCCATTAATTGCACTGGGAGAAATTTTAAGCATCTGCCTAATTTTTCCATTGAGGTAATTGGGGATGTGTTTATTATTGCCTGGATTGTGCCTAGAGTCTTTCCTTCTAATTGAAGAGTAGCCATTTTGTATCTGTTAACAATTATGAAGTTCACCTGTAAAATCCTGATACATTATAAAGCCACTAGCAACAGAGCCCATTTTAAAAAAAAAACAGGTCCTAGAAAACCCAGGAACATTAGGCTTCCTGCTGCTGCGGCTCCCTCTGGAGGGGCGGGCTCACCTGGCTGTTCCATCGCAGCGGTGCCCTCTGGAGGCTGCACTGGCCATGACACACTTTTTATCCTGGTGCTCCTGCGCAGGTGCTCCAAGATAAAAAGTACATTGTCACCAATACGGCTTTCCTTCTATATAGAAAAATAAGGATAAGAGGTCAAGAGGAATGAAATAGATTATTCCTTTTCTTCTGCATTCCACCCATTTGTTTGCAGTATTTTTGTCATTATTCTGCCTCTGCAGGGTTTAATGAGGATATAGGGATCATCAGTGGCTGATAACACAAATAGTAATATTACAATCATTTTGCTTTTTATGTCTTACAATACAGGTGGTGGTTTTACCTCCAAACGTGGAATCTTTGGAAACATTGGGAAACAAGAAAATATGATGAGTGCTTCTTATGGACGAATAGAGGATTTGGTTTTCTCAGGATCTGCTACAGGAGACATTTACATCTGGAAGGATATTTTGCTGCTTAAGACAGTAAAAGCTCACGATGGACCCGTATTTGCAATGCATGCCTTAGATAAGGTACAGCTTATGTCACCACATATTACTTGTTTGGCTCTGGGATTTCATAATCTTATCAGTACCAGTCTCTTTTCACATCCTGCTCTGTTTACAACTGTGGTTTCATCCTGGGTGGTTAGAGGTTCTTGGAGGGTAGAGGTCCAAGAATTATTAGTTAAATAGCATCTAAGGCAATTACTGAATCTAATACTTTGTCTCCAGTAGGTGTCAGCAAAAAGTTCCAGAAAACTCCAAAGCAGAACATAATGAGGATAACTTTCTATTTCCAGCATCTGAAACTCAGTTATTCAGGCACTGAACATGGAAATTCCATTCTTATCTGTCAGACTTATTGTCAGTGATAGTCTGATACACTGATGAATTTGTCTAATATTTTTTAAAAGCTATGCAAGCTGATAATCATTATAGCAATCTATGGCAGTAGGCCTTGAAATACTTCCTGTTGGTTGTTATAAACCTGTAGCCAGTTTATTTTACTGAATGGCCCTGAGTTGCAGTGTTTAGCAGACAGCTTAATTTCTTTCTATTCGCTTTCTCTGCTTGGTTCAAAATGTTGCAAACTTCTATTGTAATATGTCCTCTTTTTTCTAAACTGGACAGCCTCACCTTCCTTAACATTTCTTTACATTTTTATCTTTGGTTCCCCTCTTGATTATTTTTTATATCTCCAGTCTAGATACATGCAGTCAGATATTTGATGAGGGGAACCATAATGTATGGTACTAACAACTATTTTTTTCCTTAGAATTCTACCTATAGTTTCAACTATGTCCAGTAGATTTTCACTGGTACTTCTGGGCATGTAGCATTTCTGAAAAGTCTACCTTGAAGGCTTTGTATTTCATTCTCTAAACTAACAGTAAAAATTTGACCCCAGACTTTCCCCAAAGTCTTTACAGCATCTCACATGATTTATAACCTTTTGCACCAGGCAGGCAAGTTCCTGTTCTTGAGGATTATCAGGCCTGTAAAACTGTGGAAATGTAACACCTGTGGGCACAGGAAGTTCACAGAACCTCTTGCTTCTAGAATGACATGAGAAAGCAGAGTGTCTGGAAACTGGACAGACTTATTGAAGAGGAGGGTTTGGCTCAACCTGCAGCTAAGATGCATTGTCACTGATAGGTGTTTCAGTCTCAGCAAGTTCAGACCCCTTTAGCGTATACTTGGAGTTGGGATTTTTTTTTATTCCAGTGTGCATCACCCTACACTGGCCTGCACTAAACTTCATTTGCCACTCACCCAATTTGCAAAGATCCTCCTGGAGCACTTCACCATCAGCTTTGGATTTCACCATCCTGAATAATTTCGTATCATCTGCAAACTAGGCCACTACACTGTTCACCCCCAGTTCTAGATTCTTTATGAACAAATTAAATAGCACCAGCAGTATTTGTGAACTAGATCCAACAGAAATGGAAACATTCACAGCATATGAAAACATGGCTTGTGTAATTCAATGATTTGTGGGCACATTTTTCTTTATCAGTTAGCTCTTTAAAGTGCAGGGGTGGACCGGGAGGAAAAAAAGGCACACAGTTTGCCTGGGCTGAGAACCACCTTCCCCAAGCCAGATGCAGCTAACGTAGGCTGGAAGCCACCTTCCGCAGGTCTCACACTGCCCTTCTACCCTGGGCTGGACCAGCCCAAATGGGTGGGGGTGGGGGATTCCCAGGTTGCTCTAACAACCATTCTGCCCCTGTTCGGGTGAATGTGTTAAGAACATTTTAAAACTTGTGTTTCCGCAGGGTTTTGTGACAGGTGGGAAGGATGGTGTGGTGGCACTTTGGGATGATACATTTGAGAGGTGCCTGAAGACATATGCCATTAAAAGAGCTGCACTGTCACCTGGGTCTAAAGGTATCATTTCAGTAAGCCAAAACAGCTTGGGAGGGTAACCATCCACCAGTGTTCCTCTCCAGTGTCCCGACAAAATTACAGCAGCCTAAGAAAACTGCTCCAGCTTCTTCCATTGTGCTGAAAGATGAAATCCGGGCATGGTGGCATGTACCTATGAACTGTCTTTCTGCAGGCAGGGAGCATCCGTTCACTAGCATAGCAGACATTTCCCCTATAACTACCGCACAGGGATGCGGTCATGAGAAAACAGCTTGCTTCAAGTGTACATGTAAAGAAATGAATGGGACAAACATCTGTGTATCATACAGATATGTCGGTCCAGGCAGTTGGGTCCCCACTAAGGTGCTGCTGAGATTTGAACCCCTTTGAAAGCTTTTCAACTTGAACATCTTTTCTTACATATTTACATACTGAAAAGCCACAGTGTTGATCTTTTCTCAGGTATATGAACATTAGCTGTAATTCAAATACAGATTCTCAATAGAAACAATATATGTGTGTTTCTTGCATGACAAAAAACCTGCTTTCTGCATTTACACTTACATGCAAACTACCTGTAATAGCAGCAGATCCTTATGCTTAAACTGGATCATGCAGATATTGGAATCTGAACTAAAGAGCAAAGAGGGTGCATGGATAAGGGGAGCTCTTGAGTCTTGTGTGTCTACTGTGTACTACTCTGCAGTCCCTCCATTTTATTTTCTAAGCTCACTTTTGCTACTGGAGTCCCTCTCCAACTTTCAGCATGATGGGAGCCGGTGTGGTGTAGTGGACAGAGTGTCAGATTAGGATCTGAGAAACACAGATTTAAATCCACACCCTGCCATGAAAGCTCACTGGGTGACACTGGGCCATTCACATGCTCTAAGTTAACCTATCTCATAGGGTTGTTGTGAGGATAAAATGAAAGAGAAAAGAATGATGGAAGCTGCTTTGAGTACCTATTTGGGAGAAAGGTGGTGTACAAATGGAGTGAGTGAGTGAGTGAGTGAGTGAGTGAGTGAGTGAGTGAGTGAGTGAGTGAGTGAGTGAGTGAGTGAGTGAGTGAGTGAGTGAGTGAGTGAGTGAGTGAGTGAGTGAGTGATCAGGGAAGATCCAGTTTAAACTCAGCTGTCTGTTACCTTTACATGTGCTTTGAACATGTATGAAACAGCCCTCTCTTTCTCTTGTGAATTTGAATTCAGACTTCAGCTAAATTGTCATACACCTAGCAAAAGATCAGTGCTGTGTTTCCTGATAATGTAAACACTCCTGAAAGGGGTTTACAACTCTGTGAATCCTAGTACAATTTTGCAAGAAACATCTATGACCCAAGTCCTCATACGCAGTCATTTGTCAGTTGCTATAACACTAGCAGCATACTGCCAGTCTTTTTAACACCTTTTGGGCGGAGTTCCGTGACTAAGCAGCACAATGTGTTATAGTGCGAGAAAGATCAAATCCATGGCATTAGCTGGAATTAGACATTATGGCAGATAAGCATGTCTGCTGTCAAAACAAAAACAAAGCAGCAGCCCGAGTTTTCTTTCTCTCCTCCACCCCAGTAGTATTCAGCAATTCAAAACACAATGCATGATATCTGCATGTATCCACCTCCCTCACTCCACTACTGGCAGAGGTAGGCTCATTCAGCCCATGATGGCTTTTAATCTCATGTTTTGTGTTGGGGAGAGAAGAGGGGGAGACACAGAGCTCCTGTTAACAGCTCTGCATGTGAATGAACATTTTCGTTATTGTATGCCAAATGTCCTTATTATTGTGTTATGCTGCAAGCCTTTACTTAAAATTGTAACTGGGTCAGATTTCTGAGATGACAGTTCTTCATTTGGTCAGGATAGCAAGCTTGTCCTTTACCACCAGCATGGCCCATGTGCAAAGTGCATTGCCATTATAGCCACGTGCTTCCATGTGCTGCAGCTTTTTTGCACCTTTGCTTGCATAATTAGTGGCCTCTAAATTGTAGGATATGATGAGGCTTTTCTTTGGGATGAAAATGAAGAAATTCAAATAAAAGTGTGCTCTCCCACCCCAATCTTTCAGGGTTGCTGCTGGAAGACAATCCGTCGATCCGGGCCATCACTTTAGGACATGGTCATATACTGGTGGGAACAAAAAATGGAGAGATTCTTGAAATTGATAAAAGTGGCCCCATGACTCTTCTTGTGCAGGTAGTATGGCTTGTCTTATATACTAAAATATATTTGAAAGAGACACAGGGCACCCAGCATTTCTGTGATTTCTCACTCCTGTATAAATGTTAACACAATTGCTTTCTTCCCTTCATCTTTATCTTTTTAGCAGAAGAGTTGATGTGCAATTCTGTTTGCAAAATCTATAAGCTTGAAAAGCAGGAGATCATATCAACATAGACACAGACAAGTGTAGGTGATGATCTAAGATGAAGAGGCACAATCTTTTCCCTCCTAAAAAAAAATTTTTTTTGCCTTCTTGACATTGTTGCCCAGTTTCCAGATGTGCTTCTTATGTTCCCTGCTGACTGGAAATCAGGACTCAGGCAGAACATAGTAATGCAGGGTTTATGAGATTGGCTCCCAAAGAGATTATTTATTCAGTGCACAGGTAAACAAGGGTAAGAATCAGTAGGAATAGTGGAGACTATTGACTGGCAGTTTAAAAGTTTAGCTGAGAGCCAGTGTAGTGGTTATAGACAGCCAGTTTGGTGTAGTGGTTAAGAGCGCGGGACTCTAATCTAGAGAGCCGGGTTTGATTCCCCACTCCTCCACTTGAAGCCAGCTGGGTGACCTTGGGCTAGTCACAGTTCTCTGTAGCTCTCTCAGCCCCACCCACCTCACAGGGTGATTGTTGTGGGGATAATAATAACATACTTTGTAAACTGCTCTGAGTGGGCATTAAGTTGTCCTGAAGGGCGTTATATAATGTTGTTGTTGTTGTTGTTCTAGTGTCGAACTGGTTCTGGGAGACCCAGGTTCAAATCCCTACTCTGCCATGGAAGCTTGCTGGGTGACCTTGGGCCAGTCACGGACTCTCTGTCTAATCTACCTTAAAGAGTTATTGTGAGGATAAACTGGAGCAGAGGAGAATGATATAAGCCAATTTGGGTCCCCACTGAGAGAAATGGCAGGGTTTAAATGGAAGAAAGAATAAAGAATAGAGCAAAAAATGCTCCTTAAAAACTGTGCTGGCTTAGAATTGGGCCATTGTTATACAAACCTTTTTCTCTAAACCTATTTATTACTGTACAAACAGGGTCATATGGAAGGGGAAGTCTGGGGTTTGGCAGCTCACCCTCTCTTGCCTATCTGTGCAACAGTGAGCGATGACAAAACTCTAAGGATCTGGGAACTTTCTTCCCAGCACCGTATGTTGGCTGTAAGAAAACTCAAGAAAGGTAAGCCATATGTAGCAGTATGTGCTGCCACCGTAGAGGTTTTTAAATAACTCTTTTCTTGGTTACAACTTACAGGAGGCCTGCACCACTTGCAATCCAGAAATGTAGCTCGTCCTCCATGTATGGTCATCCTCCAGCACCTCCATAGACTTCTTGGTTTGCTTGTCTTCCTGGAGCTGTGAAAAACAGTGGGTTGTGAATATCTTGTCAGGCCTCAATCCGTGACTAGTGGGTTGCATTTGGCTTGATGGGTTAGGAGTTGGTAGACCTGCTTTAGAAATATTGACAGAGTACATCTCTGGGATTTATATGACTCATCTTAGGAGATAACGTCCATGGTTAAAACTAGTGATTTCTCCATGGTCGTTAAATCAGTCCTTGGAAAAGCACAAATGGTCCCATTTCCCCACAGTTCTTCCGGACCATGAACCCATTACCCTGCACAGAGAACCTTTAAAGCTAACCCAACTGGGTAGCCAACTACCTGCCCTTGGCCAGACACAACTGTTTATTCCTTCAGAATGTTTTTCTTGATGGTCCAGCACAAGGAAGTTTTTCTGTCACATTATGGCCATTAGTTGGTTCTCTCATAAAAGGTGTATATTATTTGTGGCAGAAAGAACTGAACATGCATTTATTTTTTGCATGCTTGAGATAATCACGGAGGCGTTGAAAACATGTAACCCTGTCTGAATTTTTTATTTATGGACACAGGGGTTGTAGAATACTTGCAGAGAAGTTGAAATGTTTGAATACCTGTAAAAAAGAAAAGCTCGGGATCAGCGAAATACCATGGTAGTGCTTTGCCTCTATTTTCTTAATATTATATATGTGCTGTCTCATAGATTTTACACAAAGAAATGATTACTTCCAAGACATTTATATGGGAAGATCCTTTCATCTGCACCGACTTTAGTCCTTTGGCATCAAAGTTCTAAGCAGAAATGCGTCCATCTCTATCTTTTCTAGGTGGAAGATGCTGTGCCTTCTCCCCTGATGGGAAAGCCTTGGCTGTGGGGCTGAATGATGGGAGTTTTCTGGTAGTGAATGCTGATACTGTTGAAGATATGCTCTCTTTCCATCACAGAAAGGAAATGATTTCTGATGTCAAATTTTCTCGAGGTGTGGAGGAAATAAGTTTTACTGAAAGACTTAAAATGAAACGTTAAGGAGAGAACTAGCCTTTGTCAATTGCTCTTTAGGAGATTTGAACAAATGGAAATGGGTTTATGTTGGATAGTGGGGGGTGGGCTTGTACATTGGAAAAGTTCCTCTTAGAACGGTCTCTCAGTTGATCACATGCCATCATTTCCTGATATGTAAAAATGGAGCACCCTTAAACATCCATCCATTATTCGCTCAGTAGGTGAACCATAAGCTACATCCCAACCACTAATTCTACCTTTACCCCATAACTTTCTCTGCTGTTCATAGTAGTTAAGGTTATTCCTCTTTAGGCTTGCCATTTTGCCATGAACTATTGCATATGGATAATATTATAAGGATATGTGGCAGGCAGTGCCAGCAACAGGTCAGTGTGGCAAGTGATATCTCCCATGGCATGGGATGTGGGCTGACCTTATTCCATAGTTTAAGCAACACTGCATTATTCTCTTGTATTCTTTCTATAATCTTGAAACTTTCCCACCATACAAACATTTCACCATGCAAAACTGGACCAGTACAGAACTCATGTTGTAACTCTGTAATTCAGCAGGCATAGGAGATGCCCCCTAATGATAGGATGAGTTGAACAGTGGAATCAGTTGCTGAGCAGGGACTCTCCCTCCTTGTAGTTTTTTCAAGCAGAGATTGAACAGCCATCTGTTGGGGATGCTCAAGTTTTGGATTTCCTGCCTTGAGCAGGGGTTGGACAAGATGGCCCTTCCAACAGTATGATTCTATGATTTCAAGCATTTATCATTCATCGGCAGTGCATACATAAATGGACAAAATAGCAAATGTCATATCACGTTTCCCAGTGAATACCTTGAATATCTGTCTCTTGCAGATTCAGGAAAATATTTGGCAGTGGCTTCCCATGATAATTTTGTGGATATTTACAATGTGCTTACCAGCAAAAGAGTTGGTATCTGCAAAGGGGCATCCAGTTATATCACGCATATTGACTGGGATTCAAGAGGTAAAAAGCCCTGAACACCCACCCCACTGTGAAATTAGTGCAAGCGAGATTTGTAAGTTTTTGAAGCATTGTTAAAATAACATAACCTGGGACTGGTGATTGCGACAAGACAGAGGGAAAGAAGTTCTTTATCTGTGCATGCCAACAGTTCTAGGAATAAAAAAAGGCATAGGTACACATATTTACAGAGCAAGTGAACCACTACATTTCACAATAATCTTTCAGCTTATCAAGAAGGTGGCCAGACCCAAGATATAAACATTTTTGTGTCTGGAGCAATATTCTGCTTTCACAGCAAGTAAGGAACATGGTTGGATAAGTCTCGTTCAAGACTGGGCCAAGGAGCTGCACAGGTTGCCTTATAATGTCATAGATGAACATATGATACTGCCTGAATTTGGACCTTCAAGTCCAGTACTGTTTTCTCCAACCAACAGCAGCTCTTGAGGGCCCAGCTGAGATCCTTTTGAAACTGAAGATAGCAGAGATTGGACCCAGGACATGCAATACATGTACTCTGCCACTGAGCTAGGCACCCTCTTGAATTCTTGGCTTATGCCTGATGCCAGGATTGTGTTTTGTTAATTTTTAAAAGGAAATTATATTTTAAAGTGCAGAATTGTTCTGGAAATTCAAGGAGAGGTTTTTTGGTTAGATCACAAGGGGCTAGCAGCCAGCTTGGAGCAGACCCAACTTCTGCTTCAAGATGATAGACAAATTGTGGAAATTGTCCTCCCGTCTCCCAACTCAGTCCTGGAAAGGAAAAAAATGTGCTTGGTCTGAGTGTAGTGGAAGCTCTTCCAGCTCAACCTTGCCACTCTGTGGGTTAGATCCAACCAGTTCTGCTGGTGAAAAAGGAAGGAGGGATTCTGTTTGACCACCAAAAAGGCTGTGCTGAAAATTAAGGGATATCATATACAAAAGTCATGTGGGATGGCAGTTATGGGATGGAGGGAAATTAGACAAGACTGAGTGGAAAAGCCGGCTGGATCCCAACCTCATGACAGTTATTTCTATCTATTGTTGTTGGGCTTTTTTTTTGTTTTGGATTTATTTTTTGTTTTTGTTTTGCAAAGACTGTATTTATTTTTGTAAGTGCTCCATAGCTAGGCTTTAGCTTTTTTGCCAAAACTAACTGTAAAAGGAGTTCGTTTTTCTTTGTCAGAGCGTATCTGAATTTAATACAATCTGCTGAGCCTCATTATAATATACTCTTTCTTTATGATCAAGGGAAGCTATTGCAAGTCAATTCTGGTGCCAAAGAACAATTATTTTTTGAAGCACCAAGAGGAAAAAGGCATATAATAAGACCCACTGAGGTAGGAAGGAGAGAAGCAATTTGTTAAATGTTTGCATGCGTTGACTCACTACCCACGCTTTTGACATTTATATAGTATTATTATTTCCTTACTCTTTGACAGAGGTGCCTAGTTTATAGGATGCTTTGTTTGATTTCCAGTCTCACTTTGCCAGTACTTAGTATGTAAGCCTGATCCTCTGAGTTGTCTTATACTAGGTTCTCCTTGCTATTATCATTGGCTGCTGTCTTTTCTGGGGGATTGGGGGCAGTGCATTGGCTTTCCAGAAAACCACATGTTCTGCCTCATGTATCAGCCAACTATACTTGTGTTTGTGTCGGTGCTGAAAGAAGTGGGCCAAGGGACTGGCATGGGACAAAGAGAAGATTCCAAATTGTGTTCAGAGTAATGAGAAGATGGTGGCAAAGTTGTGACAATTTGTGGCAGGGACAAGATGCGTGGATGAAATGTGATGTCACACTTGCACTTTCTTCCACTGTGCAATCTTTTAGTGCCTCATTCTTTGGTGCCAATTGGTACCATCCTTATTTATTATATTTACAACATTTATCTCTCTCCTTTCTGCCTTTTCATCAGGCCATCAAGGAGACTAACAATTAATTAAAACAACATAATAGAAATATATCATAAAACTAAAAAGAGAGATTAAAATACATCTATAAAACAAAATACAGCCAATTAAAACATAAGGCAAGGAGGGATCACTGAAGGAATGCCAGACAAAACAGTTTTCACTCACTGATAGAAGTCAATAATAGAAGGGGGCAAATGAATATTCCTGGGAAGGGCCTCCACGGCTGAGAAGGCCCTGTCTCAGGCTGCCATTCCTTGCTTTCACTTTGCTTTCCCTCTTTTTATGTTACCTCCCATTTGACATTGACTACAATCTTAATGCCGTTTTTCTTGAAAATAAATCCCTTCTGTCATCAGCGAGGGCCTTTCAATGGTTACAAGGAGCAGTATACCTTTGTTTGCTCTAACTTTCCCTCACCTTTCTATTATCACCATGTCATGTGTCCTTTTACTCATTTTCAGTGACTTATCAATTTAAAAAGTATTCAATGTATATAAGAAATGGAGTTATGTATTTATAGGAAATTTGTTTGCTGGGGAGGTGTATGTGGTACATATTTTGCATGGTTGGACCTATGCTAGAATGACAACTTAATGAAAACTAGGCTGGGTTGTTACAAAAGACTCTCCAGCTAAAATGTACAAGAGGAACAGTTGGCTAGTGTTAGATAGAAGATCAGTGGTTTTGAGGATCTGTCCCCCACTCTGCAGAATCTTGTACTGACTTAGCTTGAAAGAATGACCAAATACCTGGTGCACTGGTAGCTGTTCCTCCAATACTTCTTCCTGCTCCCCATGACATTAGCCCATCTTGTTAATTTCCTGCACCAAAATATTTTCCTAGGTTCATGGGAATGAATCACAGAGCTACTTGGTGTATGTATGCCATCCTATTGTAGACCTCGGGGTCTGAAGCATTGTACTGGGCTGCTGTTCTGCCAGCTGACATAGGTGTCGGAGGATGTCAATCCTGATGCGTTTATGATTTAGCATGTTTTCTATTCTTATCAGATTGAGAAGATTGAATGGGATACCTGGACATGTGTTCTTGGTACCACCTGTGAAGGAATTTGGCCAATGCACAGTGATGTCACAGTTATCAATGCAGCCACTCTTACCAAAGACAGTACCCTTTTAGCTACAGGAGATGACTTTGGTTTTGTGAAGCTCTTTAAATATCCAGTGAAGGTAATGTACAGCATAGCACAGTTTTTGAAGTATTTTTCTAAAGCAGGCAAATGGGGAATAACGGTGTGATTTGGGAAGGTAGAAAAAGTAACTAATTGAGCATCTATTTAATTTTTATCCTGCCCTTCCTGCACGGTATGCATACATGGAATTCCTTCTTCAAATTTTATCCTTTAACAGAAGCGTAAGCTGGATTAGGCTGGGAGAGAGACTCTGACTCAAAGTAACCCAGTGGGTCCATAGTTGAGCAGGGACTTGTGTCTTAGCCCTGAAACCCACTCTGGCTCTCACATCAGTTGGTTGTGTTGCAGGGCCAGCATGCCAAATTCAAGAAGTATGTGGGTCATAGTGCTCATGTCACCAATGTCCGATGGCTACATAATGATTCTGTGCTGCTGACAGTGGGTGGAGCTGATACCGCACTGATGATCTGGACACGAGAATTTGTGGGCACCCAAGAAAGCAAGCTGGTTGACAGTGAGGAATCAGATACTGATGCAGAAGAGGATGGAGGTAAAGGGTTACATAGCTCATATGTTTTATTTGCTGTACTTTCAGACCATGCAATTAATCTACACAGCTACAGAAGTACCATTTACACATCAGGCTGAGTTCGTGATGCGAATTCAGGGCCTTGAATCACATTATGCAGAACAGGATGCAGACAAGATCATAGAATTCGTGGCTATGTCATTACAGATGCAGGTGGTGAAGAGTTACACTTTTGAATATGCCCTCATCTCTCCCTCCACCCCATCCCCATATGTCACATTTGCACAACAAGGAGAGGGTTATGCCAAATCTTTCTACATGAAGCATTCATTTATTACGTATGGAGATTTTGTTGTTTTTTTATGTGCAGAAGCTTTTTAAAAATTTTCCCCACCTGTATTCTGAAATGGTATGTGTCACCTTAAAATGTAGCTTGGCCCAAAGCAAGAAATATAAATAGAATGATTGGCTGGTGCTGGATTATTATTGTAATACTATTGTAATGATAATTTTAACCATTTTGACTATACATCTTTTCTTATTTTATGGTTCTATAACATGTATTGGTCTTGGATATCTTCATTTTGAAGTGATCTGGAAACAATATATTGTCTGTTTTGTGCATAACTAAACATACAATAAATTCTGCATTGTAATATTGCAAACTCCTAAACAAGGATAATTTTCCGTTCCACATTCCTGTAAGGTTATGACAGCGATGTTGCAAGAGAAAAAGCTATTGATTATACCACAAAGATCTATGCAGTGAGCATCCGAGAGATGGAAGGTACCAAGCCACATCAGCAACTGAAGGAGGTCTCAATAGAAGAAAGGTATGTCATGGAGAGATGTTTGCTGATGTTGTCTTCTACTACATAGAAGCCATTGCATGCAGAGAAACAAGTGTTTGCACATTAAAAGGGCATAGTGTTCCAGACAGTGTTATGTACAGACCATAAAACCTACACTGAGCAATCCACATTAATCTGCAAGGTAGTTCATTTCTTCTTCAGTTACGTGCTTGTTTCAGGGTATCACGTGCAAAAAGCTAGGCTGTAACAACTGGCTTTAAAATGTCACTGCAGATTCTTGACCTGAGAACATGTTGCAGGGATTTTTGCATTTTAATTATAGATATATCCGTTGTCTTTTGGATACCATAGTTTAATTCTATCTTTTTTTACATCCTGTGATGAAATAATAGATTTCAAATATCACAAAGCAGCCTAATTAATATTTAGGAGCAATGAAATTGTGATTTGTGACAGCTGCAAACTGTTAATTTGTATTATGGTTTTCTGTTTTTAAATGAACTCCCTTTGGGTATGGTTTGCACTTGTAATGGTATTTTAAAGAGTTTTTTTTTAACCTTTCTGCAGACTGTTAGATGATGTTGCTGTTCTTTTCTTCAAGTCACGAGGCCTTATATTCTCCCTTAGTCAGGCTGCCTATACTTAATTGGAGGCAGGGTGTATAATTTTTAACAGCTACAGCCAGCAGGACCATCTAGCTTGCTATAGAAGGCAGGAGAGGTAGGGGAGAGCTGAGAGAGAGAATGGACCATGGAAGTACTGCCTTTAAAATGTCTTTCTGTGGAGCTGTTAAAGCAACAACTGCTATTTCTAGATCAAGAAAAGACAATCCTACCAACTGTGCCCAATTAATATGTGCTCAAATATCATAAGTGTATGTACCCTATTACTGTATCCTGTACTGCTTCAGCAACATATGAACTAAGGAAAATCATGTGAGAAGGATGGATCATCTATCCCACCATTACCTCAAAGAGCTCAGAACTCCATTCTCCCTCCTCCATTTTATCCTCACCACAGCCAGTGTGGGGTAGGTTAGGGTGTAGGGTGAGAGAGAATTGGTGGGATCTCGTGATCCAGAGATGTAAGGCTTTTTGATCACTCCCGTGTTCCCTTCTCCCAGCAATCCTTTCCAACCTTGGGGAATTTTTTTCCCAACACAGTTTGCGGGACCCATGTACTCACATAGTCTCACAGGGCAGGAGGCTATAGAGAAGCTGGAAAAGAGAATGGAATTTTCTGTCTGCTATCAGCAAAGCTATAATGATGGAAAAGGCTGGGGGCGAGGTTAGACCCATGACAGTCAATACCTTCCGTTGACAGATTGGAGGACCCAACCCAATGACTGGTCCAATTTCTTCCAGTATAATTCATGTCTGAGTGAAGAACTGAACCTGGGCTTCCCCAGTCCTAGTCCAGTACTCTAAGCACTTGATATGTGATCTACCCACTGAGACTCCTCTTCCATTTGATATCTTCATTTTATACATTATAAGAATGCAAGGGATATACCTGCAGACAGCTGTTCAGACATAATGTGAACTGGGCCCTAATCACCATAGCATCATGAGGGTGCGTCTTCAAACCACTTAGGTATTCATGTTCTAAATTCTAATTCACAAGTCTGTTGATCCAGGGATATCAGAACCAGAGGTAACCAGTTAACACATCTTCGTTTCTCTATGCTTTCCTGCTTTTCCGTTCTGTTCTCAAACCACATTGCTCTGAAAAGCTTGAATTTGTCAGTGTGGGGCTGATTAATATGTGCATTTCTGAGGAGATATATTCTTCATGTGTAGAGTTTATCCCCCTCTTCCCCCTCCTCAGTCTCATATGGGGATAAATGTCAAGAAATGGCTTGAAAGCAGCTTTTCTCTGTGACAAGATCAATGCCGTGATTTTCACATAGTGGTATTATCAGACAAACGGCCTCCTTGTATAAAAGCCCAAGTGTGAGGAATGTGGTATCTCACAGGTGCTGATATGTGTCTCCTATTGGAAGGCATTCATTTAGTGCCTGGGCTTTAAAAGCATTTGAAACGCATTGTTACAAGCTAGTTCAGAGATGGCACTTCTGTCATAGCTGATTTTCAGATTCACTGAGAGATTAGGAAGAAAAGCTCAGGTGTTTCCAGACTTCTGTTTTGGTGCTTCATTACAAAGGTAGCCTCTAGTTTTTCTTTGAATATTGAGGAATTATAGGTGGAGATAGAAGAAAATGCCAGGACGCTATGCCAGGTGTCATGGATGAGAGTAGAAGGGGCTGACATCCATTGACATATATCAGAGTTTGTAGAGTCATCCATGCTTGGGACTCTCAACTTGCTCAGGTAGGCATGATTTTCACAAACAGGAGTGAAACATGGGGACTTGGTGATATCCTAGCACCTCTCTCTTGGGCTGAGCAGATTCTAATCTAGCGGGACCCAAGACTTAGCTAAGACTTTTTAAAAAAACAAGAGCTGTCCATTTTCTCTCTGTTTGTGACTGTGGGGCGGGGCCGGGGGGGCATGACCATGTGAAGGACAGCATCCATTTGAATATCCCAGATGGTCAGGATTGTTAGTTTCAAGTTAGGTTAGCAGTCTTTCTCTGTTTCACTTCTTTCATTAGTCTGCATCCTAGTCCTGTAACCTGTATTTTCTCAAGAATTTTTGCAGTAGAATAAAGCTTGCATTACCTTGAGAGAAAGCGATTACCTTGATTCCTGCCTGGCTCATATTACTGAAGCAGCCCCACTGTGGGGCTCCTGGCACCAAACTGGTGAGGGGGCAGGGATCAGGAGGTGGTGGCAGTCTCACAGAGAGGTTTCTGAAACTCGCTTAAGAGGTATTGGGGAGCAGCGAGGGATTCATGCTGGGATGAGTGAGTTTCCTCACCAAAATTATGCACCCCCCCCCCCCGCATGTATTATTTATTTATTACTTCGATTTATAAACCGCCCATCCTCAGGGGCTCTGGGCGGTGAACATGAGTTAAAATAAATAAAAACAAAAAAACAATAATTCTAAAATCAACATACAATAAACAATAATAAAATAAATTAACCAAATACATTAAGGTGCAATGGTGGGGAGAACCCCCCACCCCAAAGGTGGGAGGCTGACATGGCACCGCCCCCTTCAACCACCGAACGCCTGGCGGAACAGCTTTGTCTTACATGTAGAACAGGGCTGGGCCTCAGTTGCCTACCCTCACCCCAGCCTAAGCAGGGGTGAGGGTGGCCTGTTGGGCGCTGCAGCGAGACACGGGTATCTTACTGGATCCAGGAATAACTATGTTAAAAGACTGAGAACTAGATTTAGCAGAATGTGTTGGCTGTTATCTGCCGCTTCAGTGCTGCTAAAGCAGCTGTAAACAGCTTTGAATGATCGGCTTAGAGTTGTTTTGCTTAGATGGAGCAACACAGGAGAGCCAGAGCATTCTTGGGAGTTTAGCCTGCAGTATTTTGCACAAAATCCTCTATACTGTCTGTAAGATAAGTGCTTACCCATTTTTTAAAAATATATGTCTGCCTTTCCCTTCACTCTTACACCTTTCCAGTTTTCTACCAGCAACCCTCCCCTCAAAAAACCAGTACTAAAAATACCACAGCTACTGGCCATCCGAGAGCGATCAGCTGGCACAGAAAGCCCCCCCCCCAGGGTGGCAGAGGCATCCTATCAGTGAGAACATGCTGCTGCTGTCTGTGAACAGCCTGGAAACTGGCCCTGTGGCTGTTGTTTTCCCACATTCAAAACCTCTGCTGGACAATGATGCTGCTCTCTTGCAGGCATTGGGGACCAAACCTTTTCTTGCCCACAGACAGCCCCCCAACCTTAAACAACTCACTCACAACAACAGACTTCCCAACAGGGGCACGATCTCAGGGCCTGCAATAAACCCAAGATGCCAACTATGCCCCACGTTCACTCCAACAGCTCAATCACTGGACCTTACAGCACCCATTTTATCATCTCAGGTTCATTCACTTGTTCATCTTCCAATGTTATGTATGCCATCAAGTGTCAGCAGTGCCCTTCTACTCTCTATAATGGACAAACAGGTCAATCCCTTTGCAAATGAATGGACAAAAGTCACAGTATTCAAAAAACAGTGGGAGATCTTTTTAATCTCCCGGGATGTTCCATCACTGACTTAAAAGTAGCAGTTCTCAAGCAGAAAAACTTGAAAGGAAAATTACACCTCAAGATTGCTGAAATGGAGTTTAAGGTGCTATTAGACCCAAATTGTCACTTCCACATGCTTTGGCCTGCCATTAGTGTGAGATAGAGGCCTAGCAGGTGCAAAACCATGGAGGAAGCCTAGGAGAGGCCTTGGTACTGTTTTTGTTGCTACCCTGCTGGAAAGGCTGGAATGCCCCTTCAATTTATCCACACAGTTGACAAATGTGAACATTTGGCCACTGATTGCTAAGCTGACAACCTCTCACCCCAGTCCAAGGGTGAGAAACAATGGTCTAAAACAAGGGAAACGGGGCGAATACTTAACGTATGCAGAACTAGGCTGTGGCTTGGATGCACTGGAGCGTTTCTGTGGACAGAAGGATTTCTTCCCTTTCTTTTTTATCCCCTGCAGCCCTCAATGCTCCCTGAAATGGTGTACAGGAACAGCATTTCAGGAGTTAATCTGGGGTTGTCGCAAGAAGGGGCAATGTAAGATCATTGCAACAGGTTTTTAAAACATAATTTTAAATCAAAACTTAAAATATACATCTAGTAACATAGTTTAAAATAAAGAAATCAGACTCTGATGGATTGCAACCAGTCCATTAGATTACAGCAAATATTGAAAAGAGAATGTAAACAAAAACAAAGGAATCTGGATACATGCAGAAAAGAATGAGAAGTCAAATCTACCTAGATAAGTATTCCAAATGGTAGAGATAACTATGGAGGGTACTTTGCCAGGTATGTAGAGCCCAAGCCAGTTTAGTTTTTTATAGGTGGAAAGTCACAAGAGCTAGAAGTTTGATGTATTAAAAATGAAAAAAAACCAAAGCGAGATCTCCATATTCAGATCATATTTGTGTGTGGATATACTGAATCCACCCAACCTTGATAAAAGGATCTGCCAGTGAGTAGTAGTATCCAGGACATAACATGTTCCAATCCTACAAGTGTCAAGGCAGGCTGTACTTTTAAAGCTGGTAAGTCACGTTCAGTAGTTTTGTCCTTTTTGAGTCCCCTCTGTGCCTGAATGTTGAACTGTTGCTATATTGGCTTGGTCAGTAAGATTTCTTTTAGTCATACCTAAGATCTCATGGGTCTGTATTCTTCTTTGTCATAATTTAGTTAAATGCTTTAGGTCTGTTTCTGTTCAAGGTATCAATCTTTAGCCAAAAATCCTATGTCCCACAAGAAACAGGAAATTTGCACTGTAGTGATGACAAGAAAAGTGGTTCTGTTTCAAAATAAATCCTGCAGTTATTTTAGTATGTCTGTTCCATTGAGATCATTAATTGATGTTTCTCTCTCCTCTCCCCATCCCTATTGTTTTTCTTCTCTCCTTTCTCCCTTTTGCCTATGTCTCCCTCCCTTGCATCTCCTTATTTCTCCTTTCTTTTTCCCCCTTGCTCCTCTGATTGGCTGTCCGCCCCCTTGTTTTTTCTGTAATTTAGAAGTGGGGCACCTATCAGAGGAGCTGCAGGAACCGTCTCGCGGTGTGGGAGTCCTAAGAGAAGTGCTCCCACACCACGGGGCAATTTGGTCTGTGGTGGGACTGTCCCGGACATTCCAGGACAATTGTAAGCCATAAAGTCATATACTTAGGACAATGCGGACAAGTTGATGGGAAATGATTTGTTTGTGCCTAATCTGAATTGCTTTAACTGAGCACCCTAGAATGTTGATGGTACTTCTGTTGTTTGTTTTACTAATATAGGGGGCGTATTTTCAGAGGGGCTGCATTTTGCCTTTTACTAACTCCTGATGCATATCCCATTTGCAGCATTTTGTCTGTTTGACTCGCATGACTAGATTAATCTATAACCCCATAATATCAAGTGTGGTAGTGACCTTTAAAAAGAAGTATCAATCCTGAAAGCAATTAAAACACTGCCGTTTTCCTCCTCTCTGCCCCCCCCCTCTTTCAATCTTTCTCATCTCACTTGCCTGCCATGGCCACAGGTCAGGTCAAAGTTAATGCCACCGCAATGTGACCTTCATTGCATACACAAGCCCCTCCCTATTTTTGTGTAGCTTTCCCACTCATCTGTTGTACCCGGGAGCAGTGCAGTGTGAAAGAGGCACACAGGAGTGCAGGTTTGGCCGTAAGCCATAGCCAGTGTTGCAGGCCCTCATGCTATGCTCCCAGAGTGCCATCAGTTCCCACTCCCTTTCACATTTCTGGCACCTATTGCCCATCCTTACATTAATTTGACTCACAGAAGGCAGGTCTAATATTTCCTTTATAAAGCATTAACATTGGATAGTGCTAGGGTGCTTTATCTTATTTATTTTCTTGTTACACTGTATTAAGAGAATCATAGAATCATAGAGTTGGAAGGTACCTCTAGGGTCATCTAGTCCAACCCCCTGCACAATGCAGGGAATTCAAAATGATCTCCCTTCCCCCCAACACTCCCAGTGATTCCTGCTCCAGAGAGAGCCTGCTTTTCAAAAGTCATTTATTCCGATACTAACAGCAACCTGATATGTCTGATCTTTCAAAATGGCTCTGACTAATTTTTTCCCGCCACAATTTGAATGCTGTGGCTCATTGACTTGTCTAAGGCATGGTCATTTGTTTGTGAATTCTAGAAAGATTTGGGGCTTTCTCAGAAAATGCACATATTGGTCTCTGTCTTTTAAAAAAAATCTGCTGCCTCTCTATGATATTGTCATTTTGAATGCTCACATGTTAAAAATTTGTTTTAGGCTTTAAAATGCTAATTTCCACCACAGTTTTCTGTTCTGTGAGATCCTTTCCCTCAAGATGGAGAGCTTCATTGCCGTATTTCTGTATATGAAAAGGATAACTGGATGACTGATAGTATACATTTTTAAGGTCATGGGCCACTCAGTAGTTAATTTCTAGGCAGGTATCTCAATCTGGTATAAGCCTTTGGCTGTCACATACCACTTTTCATACTGAAAGGAGAAAGTAAGAAGTTAACCTGGCTGAATGCAGTTTATTTGAATGTAATATGCCCATGACACCCAATCTGCCTCAGAAGGAATGGAAATTTTTGGTCAAGAAATCATAACAAAGGAGAAACGTATGTGTGTGAGAATGAGAGAGAGAGAGAGAGAGAGATGACAATGAAGAATGTTGTCGAAGGCTTTCATGACTGGAGAACGATGGTTGTTGTGGATTTTCCGGGCTGTATCGCCGTGGTCTTGGCATTGTAGTTCCTGATGTTTCGCCAGCAGCTGTGACTGGCAGCAGCTGTGACTGGCTAACATTTCGCCAGCAGCTGTGACATGGCATTGTAGTTCCTGACTAGTTTCCTGTAGCCCGGAAAATCCACAACAACCAATGAAGAATGTATTTGATTATTGTGCACTACAGCTCGTTTTGAAAGCTTAGAGTCTAGGAAGCCAGCCCTACAAGCTACATTGCCTCTGCTAAACTCATGCCAATACCTGTCAGCCATGTTGATGATGATGATAATAAACATTATTCATAGTCCACCTTTCTCACTGAACTGCAAGATTATATAGTATAAGTCAAATATGATCAACAGCTGGGATATCCAATGAACAATGCAATAGGGTTTGGATATCACACATCTAAAAACAGAGCTAAGAACCAAGCATAAGCATATTTAAACATGACACATTAAATGATGCGGAAGTCACATAGTAGGAGCATACTTACAACAACAGACAGCACACTCTAATATGCTCCATAGCCCCTGTCCTCCTATAGTCACTGTCTGTTGCTGTAAGTTTCAAGGACAGTTATGGATCATTTAATGTCATGTTTAAATATACTTATGTGTGGTTTTTAGCTCCATTTTCATATTTTTCCTGGTTTCAGATTTCTGATATTCAAACTCTATTGTATTGTTTATTATATGCCCCAGCCATCTTACTATATAAAAGGCTAACCGTGTTCCAGACAGCTAAACTTCCTACCCTGATGTGCCTCCAGAGGGTGCTGCCACAGAGCAAAGCTCAAGAGAGACAGCCCATCCCTCCAAGAGCGCACTGTGGAGGGAAGCCCAGGCCAGGATCAGGCGCTGAGCAAGTGGCAATGCCCACCCCCTGCCATCACCCAGCTGGGAAAGCTAGAGAACAAAAAGGGCACCCCCAGGAAAAAAGGACGATTCAGAGGACAAGAATCCGGGGAACTATAACAGTAAACTATCAAGAACAATTAATATATATATTTTTACATGTGCAAAGTGCTAAAGTGCAAGTGTATACAGAATCAATACAAAGTGCATGAGTTACACGCATTCAGGGGTAGTCTGTCAATAAATAATTAGTCACAACAATTCAATATATAGTCTCAACTGGTGGACAGAGAGTACGCAGAGGTGGGAGAAAAGCATCCTGCTTGAGCTGGAAATCAGTCCATTAGTCCATAGGTCCACAGATAGGATAGGACAGGCCCAAAGGCACTGCTAGCCAACGGGCTTCTGCGCAATTTTCCGTTCCCGTTTCGGTGTTTCTTCTTCTGAGTGTGGTGTGAGGAGAGACGCCTGTGGAGTTCCATTAAAACTAGCCCTAGAAGAAGAAACACCGAAACAGGAACGGAAAATTGCGCAGAAGCCCGTCGGCTAGCAGTGCCTTAGGGCCTGTCCTATCCTATCTGTGGACCTATGGACTAATGGACTGATTTCTAGCTCAAGCAGGACGCTTTTCTCCCACCTCTGCGTACTCTCTGTCCACCAGTTGAGACTATATATTGAATTGTTATGACTAATTATTTATTGACAGACTACCCCTGAATGCGTGTAACTCATGCACTTTGTATTGATTCTGTATACACTTGCACTTTAGCACTTTGCACATGTAAAAATATATATATTAATTGTTCTTGATAGTTTACTGTTATAGTTCCCCGGATTCTTGTCCTTTGAATCACCCAGCTGGGATCAGGAGCGGAGCAGGTGGTAATGCCTGCCCCCTTCAACAGGTGGGATTAGGAGCAGAGAAGGTGGCAATGCCCACCCCCCCTTCACCAAGCTGAGCTCAGGAGTGGGACAGGTGGCAATTCCTACCCCCCGCCTTCAACCCAGCTGGGATCAGGCGCGGAGCAGGTGGTCATGCCCGCCCCCCCTTCACCCAACCTGGATCAGAAGCAGAGCGGGTGGCAATACCCGTTCCCCCTTCAACCTGCCAGAATCAGGCATGGAGCAGGCGGCAATGCCTGCCCCCCTCTTCACCCGGTCGGGATCAGGTGCAGAGCAGGCAGCAATGTCCACTCCTCTTCTCCTGGATGGAATCAGGCACAGAGCTGAAGACAATGCCCTCCCCCCTTCACACGGCTGAAATCAGGAGTGGAACAGGTGGCAATGCTTCCCCCCCTTCACATGGATGGGATCAGACATGGAGCAAGTGGCAATGCCCACCCACCCCCCTTCACCAGGACGGGATCAGGAGCAGAGCAGGTGGAAATCTCTGTCCCTCGCCTTCACCCGGCCGGGATCAGGCGTGGAGCAGGAGGCAATGTCCAATCCCTCTTCACCCAGCCAGAATCAGGAGCAGAGCAGGCAGAAATGCCACACCCCCGCCTTCACATGGCCGGAATGAGGCGTGGAGCAGGAGGCAATGCCCGCCCTCCTTCATCCAGCCAGGATCAGGTGCAAAACAGGCGGCAATGCCTGCCCTCCCTTCACCCGCCCAGGATCAGTAGCGGAACAGGTGGCAATGCCCACCCACCCCTTCACCTGCCTGAATCAGGCATGGAGCAGGTTGCAATGCCCACTCCCCTTCACCCAGCCAGGATCAGGAACAGAGCAGCTGGCAATCTCTGTCCCCCAGCTTCATCCAGCCAGGATCAGTCACGGAGGAGGGGGCAATGCCCGCTTGCCCGCCCTCCTCTTTCTAGAGCCCATTGTATTTTTTCCTACAATGGGCTTTGTTACTAGTTGATCATATTTATCTTACTCTGTGCAATCTGCCTGCCTCCATGAGAAAAACAGACTATAACTAACATTAATCACCACCACCATCATGGCTTACAGGTACTAACATGAGTTTATCAGAGACAACGTAGTCTGCAGGGCTAGGTTCCCAGGCTCCCAGCTCGGGAAAGACACCTTTGAAAAATAGCTGCAGTGCACAATAATAAAATGCAGTCTTTATTGTCATTCTATAATAAGCCTTCTTTTTATACATTCTTTTTTCATTTGGCTTCATTTAGTATAATATGTTTCTCTGGGATGTTTCTCTGACTCTCTTCCCTACATGCCAGATTTCTCAGGCTGTACAGAGTTGCTATGAGGTATTTTCCAGGGTTTCTTTCCACCTGTAACTTTGCTATTGTTCTAGCACTGCGCTGAAAGGGCAGCTTCTCATGGATGTTCTTAGGATGCCCCAGAGTGGTGGCAGCTGGTTACCAGGCGGCTGTCCAGCGAAATCTTAAGGGACTTTCCAGCAAGAAAAGTCACCTAGTGCAAACATAGACAAGCTCCTAATTTTTCTGGGAAGTTTCTTTTCTAATTACCCTTTGTAACTGTGAACTCTTCTTTGGATGCCATTGAATCACTCCCTCCCTTCCTTCTTCCTAAATTAACGTCAGGTGGTCCTTTTACATGAGAGGCCTGAATACGCTGCATTGCTTTCAGATTCTATCCGACCAGCATCTGAAATACACACACACAGACAGACTGTTGTCAGCTTTTATGGTGGCTTTACTTCAACGGATGCATTTCTTGCATGGAAAAAAAGCCTGTCACTACATGCAATGAATATAAATCTGTGAAGTGTATACAGAGTCTAACTGAATATAGCTTTGTTTTCTGCCTCTGCTCAGGGGATTGTATGTCTGCTACTTGTATGCTCTTTCTCCATCACCCTCTGCTATCTGTACTAGCATGCACATACAAAATCTGCTTATACAGAAACAAATAGCAAATGTATTCTACTCATTCACTGCAACGCCCACTTAGAGATACTGGCGAGTCATATAGTATTGATCTGATTTTTTAATTCATAAGATGTTACCTGTATAGCAAATTGGATGAGGATTCTTGGCCAAATATAAATTCACAATAGCCAAGCAAGAGGGACACCTTGCAGAACACTCTAGATGTCAGCACATTCAGGCAGGAAATTAAATCTAGAGCTCATGATTCTCCCTTTTGGTTAGCTAGCTTCAATTGACCTGGATCCATTGTGAGTGCTTCAAGATGAAGACAGATGTAACACTGTAAAAGAACTCACAATGTAACACTGTAAAAGCAGTCACAACGAGTTCCTCACTTCTGGCACCCATAAGCTTTAGCCATAATTCCTCATGCCATGATTCATCTGTTCATTTGTATAATTTTCATTAAACTTATTTTTATCCACAATCATTTTAAAAACAGCTGCAAAACTGCTCCTATAGATTTGGGTGTTGGTGACTGCATAGGAACAAATAAATCAGTGTTATGTACAACTAGCTTTCATCTCAAACCAGAGTGAATTAGGCTATAAATTTGCAGCACTGCTTTCTGAAAACTTTCCCAGGTGAGAGAAATGTGTGTGTATTCTGAACATGGAGTGCACTTCCAGATGGCCTCTGTGTTCTAAAACTGTTACATCTGTCTTCATCCTTAACTGAATTCATTTTCCTTTGTATAGACCTTTTCAGATATCACATCCACATGTACTGGGAGTCTCCCAACTGTGTATAGATGCTCACAATATACATGGTAGCCATGTTGTCTGAACAGGGTAGCACACATATTTTGCATGCGTGTACAGCTTTGGTGTATGTGAATTGACCATTAGATTATCTTGGGTTCTGGTTCACATGTACTGAAACTATATGCACATGCAAAATATGTGTGTTGCCCCATGACAACATATGACCACATGTATTGGGAGCATCGTGGGTAGTGCACCTGTGCTCCTAATACGCATGGTTGCCAGGCTCCCAGTTTGTGCGCATGTAACATCAGAAAAGGACTGTTGTCATTCATTTATTTAGTTTATTTAGAACTTTTCCATGCTGCATCTCCAGGAAACCTGCCTGAGGTGGTTCATTCCCAAATCCCGCATCTGTAGCTAAAACAGTTACCCTTTGTGTAGTCATCAGTGAAGATTTTTCATAGCAAATTTTACCAACAATTCCATTATAGGCAAAGGGTCAGAATACCCAAATATGTTTGCATAGATACTTTCACCCTCCACCAGAACTATCCTCCTTTCAGAACCAGTGGAATCAGGATACTCTCTTTTGAGTCTTTCTTTATTTGATTAATAAAGCAATTGTAGTTGTATTTAATCATTTGCTTCTTCTAATTTTGAAGAAGTGAAATTAGTCTTTTCTATAAGTCTGTCTAAATCCTGCTGCATGAATCTTCACTGAAAAATTATTCCAAGCAACAAAGGCCAAAAAAAGAGGGCAGCCTTTATATAGGACTCAATGAAACAGTGACCTGAGCAAAGCTGTCAATGATAGGACATTTTGGAGGTCATTAATTTATAGGGTTGCTGTGTCAGAAGAAACTAGCTATAATACATGTTATAGTTAGCTTGATAGAGCCTGGGTGTGAACTGCAGAAAATTAGCATCTGTAACGTGGGGAAAATTGCATCACTGACCTAAAAGTAGCAGTTCTCAAGCAGAGAAACGTAAAAGGAAAATAACAATGCGAGATGGTTGAAATCGAGTTTATTTGCACATTTGGAACAATGGATTCCCCCAAGGTTAAATCGGTGACATCCATACTTCACACCTAGGCTCTATCCACCGCCGGCACCAGGGTTTCTGGTGCCTGCGGCCACTTGCTCGTGCGCACAGCGTACACCAGCCCCGGGACTGCATGATGATGTCATCATGTGATGACATCATCGTGCAGTAAAGGCGGGACCATTGGCTGGCGGGTGGCTGGGGCGGCACAAGGAGTCTGCCCGCACTCCACACGCTACCCCGGCTGCCTGCTGTCCCTGGCCCGCGGCTGCTGCGCCCACCCAGGGGCATGTGGCGGCAGCAGTGCGGGGCTGGCTGGCGGAGGCGGCGCGGGGCAGGCATGCCAGCTCCATGGCATGCACCTCTGCCCCTGGAACCCCCTCTGGCACCTCCTCCAGCCCCACGGCGCCCGTGGCCCCCACCTCACCGCCTCAGTGGTGGCGCTGGAGCTCTATCAAGCTGACTATAACATGTATTATAGCTAGCTTCCTGACATTCTGATTTACAATCTCTCTCCCATCCTCTGCCTGGATTATAAGGACCCCTTTCTTTTTCTACTCCTCGTATTTGACAAAGGGAGCCCTGACTCTCCAAAGCGGATAACCTGGAAATCTAGTTGGTCTTTCAGCTGCTAGTGGACCAAAATCTTGCTTTTCTACTGCAGGCCAACATGGCTACCATAAGTTAGAAGCGACTTGACAGCATGTAACACACACACACACACACACACACACACACAATGAAACATGCAGTCATTCATCTAAGGAAAACTGCCACACAGCAGCCACCATCTGTTATAGCAGCTTCTCCGTCAACAAATTAGATGTTATCCAAGACACACTGAGCTAGTAGTGCTCTATGTATTGTCGAAGGCTTTCACGGCCGGAGAACGATGGCTGTTGTGGGTTTTCCGGGCTGTATTGCCGTGGTCTTGGCATTGTAGTTCCTGACGTTTCGCCAGCAGCTGTGGCTGGCATCTTCAGAGGTGTAGCACCAAAAGACAGAGATCTCTCAGTGTCTGAGAGTGTCTGAGAGATCTCTGTCTTTTGGTGCTACACCTCTGAAGATGCCAGCCACAGCTGCTGGCAAAACGTCAGGAACTACAATGCCAAGACCACGGCAATACAGCCCGGAAAACCCACAACAGCCATCACTAGTAGTGCTCTGTTTCTCTTAGTCCCCCCTTTCTTTTAAAGTAACATCACTGTGCTTCTGTGTATCTCCCTACCCATACCTCACACAGGGCTTGTTGAAGTAAGGTCCAGCCTAACAAACCTAATGCTGTCTCTGTTGCACCTGGACTTGTGCATATGATCTATCATGTGGCATACAACTACCTTTGACCAAGTACACCTAGCCCATCACTCTCTATTCTGACAGGTGGCAGAGTATCAGATAGAGAGGTCTGTCACATAATCTGTTTGAAGTATGGAGATGCCAAGAACTGACCCTGGCACATTCTACCTGCAAAGTACGCATTCTTCCAGCTCAGCTATTGTCCCTCTTGTTGCCTCAGTTATATGCACTGCCTTTTTAATAGGTTATTCATTACATGTAAATCTCATCCTTTCTCTAAGGAACAATGAGCAGCATGGTTCCTAGGCAATTTCCTGTCCAGTTAACAGCCTGACCGGGAAATGGAATTACAGTGAAGTACTTGCAGACCCCAATTAATTTTAAATGAAGATTAATTTAATTTTGTAACCTAAAGGCAAATTGGAGTTCAGGGGGAGGCGTATTTAGGCAGTCAGACTCAGTGACCTCTCATACGAGTACAGTCAATGGCCCGGTTGAGACATTCAAATCCTCAGTAATATCCTTTGCACAGAGGGTGCCAGAGCCAGGGCTTGTGGGCCCATGTCCCACCATCATCATGTGAATGATCTTTTGTGTCTCATGGATAAGCCATGGTGTATGACGTGTTCGTAATTTGCCCCAAATGGGTGATCCTTCCCCACCTGCACAACATGAGCCTGAATACCTAATCTGAGCTCATGTGAAATCTTTCCCAAATGATGTTAGTGTGAATTCTGGAAGTTGCTAAACTCCTGCACATTGCAAGTAATTCAATACAATGCAATTCCTGCGGGGAATGAGAAGAACAATTGTCCTTAAAATAGTAGGGATACCAATTACAGTGCACATCACTGTTTAAGAAGGAAACAAACATCTAGGCTTATGGAGGCCATTCACTGATCTCCTGCTGCCAAGACCTACACCAAACCTCTGGTGGCTTAAAAATAAAGGTCCCCTAAATCCTCTTCCGCTCTGATTATAGCTTGAATTAATCTGCTTTCCTGCTTGTTCTTGTTTGTAAGCTGAAGCAGGGTGACATGTGAATGCAATAAGTAGCTTTGATATTTAAAATTATTTAACAGTTGCTGTGGTCACTGGTCAGCATTCATTCATTCCACTATAACTTTACTTACTGCCCATTAGTCAATCAGTGTATGGGTCAAAATACACAGCATGAAGATTAGAATGTTAGTGGGCAAGTTCTGGGTATTTTTGACGTTTGCATGAATGTTTGAGAAACAACGGGCCCCTTCCTTATTCTGAATTGTGCCATTCTGTTTCTTAGAGCACAAAGAAGGCATTAAATCCTTCAGGTTGCCTGTGTTAAACCACCACATTACTTTTCCATTCCAAATCAGGGACTTCCATACCTGCTATTTAGCAATTAAAAATGCAGTGTAGACCTGGTTGTGGATCTTACAGGTTCTCGTCTGAAGTGAGAATCTGTGTCTGTTTTATCGAAGGCTAACTTGTTGAAGGTGTGAGTATTTTACTGATTTCACTAACTGGATTCAAACAATTCAGAGTAATATTTATGCATAGCTGAGAAAGATTCTGTGCCTCCTCATGGTTCGTTCCACCAACTCTCGTCCTGGTCTCTGTTTCTATAATGTCTGAAGACTAATACATATGACTACTTTGCCCGTGATGGGATAATTTTTTTTAAAATCCAGATTAAATTTTGGGGTGTGTATTCTATCACACAACTCACTTACACGAGGTTTTGCAATGGCATGCCCAAATGAAACCTTCACATAAATTCTTCGCATGGGCAAAATGCAAGCAAAATTTAACCTCGGCTGAAAACTTTAGCAACTCATCATGGGGCAGTGTGGTCTTGTGACTCATCCCTGCATCAATTCTTTTTTTTTAATAGCTAGCTTTACCTTTAGCTCTGGAAAGCAGGTCTGTCTCATCTTTGGGAAATGGTCAGCCCATGCAGAATCATCAGGATTGGCTTTGCTGGCTACAGCCCAAATCTGCATGAACTCAAGGTGCCATTTGTGCCAAAGCAATTGTACATATACACAATATGTGTAGGTTCCCAGGGCCAGCTCAGCCCCCTATTTTTGTAGAGTTTAGATTGCCCAGTGGAAGCCCACATTTATTTATTTATTTATAGTCCATCTTTCTCACTGAGACTCAAGGCAGATTACAGTGTGAGATTAGTATAGTCAATTCAAGATCTTTCCATAAACAATGCCATAGAGTAATTAAACACAATTTTACAAAGACCTAGCATTAGTAATAATCCAATACAGAGTTGAAGAAATGCTGCAACAGAACATAAGCAATTCTAGGGCTGACATTAGACCACATGAAGCACAAGTAGCTCATAGGAGCACATATTTAAGACAACAGGTAGTACATAAGGCAACATAATGGTGAAGTCTATGGTCCTTAACCCATTAGCGAAGCATCTGAGAGTCCCTCCCTACAATACAGAGCTGAAAATGGTGCTAAAACAAAACATAAAGAAATTGACATTCAGTAGGAAACTATTCAGTAGGTTCATACTTACAGCAACAGACAGTGCACAGTAATATAGTCTACAGTCCCCATCCTTTCCTAACATATCTCTGTTATTTCTTTACATCATAATCCTAGTAGCTGTGTAAAAAAGCAAGGAAAGCTAGGAGAGAGGGAGCTTTCCCAGTCTCTTCAGGTAGACCATGCCATCCAGGCAGGCTGGTCTGGACAGTTAACGGTCCAGAGGTTGAATGTGCATCATAGAACATTTTCTTCAAACTGGATGGGTTCTCACCAATCTGTACTGGTTGAAGTGACAGCCGTACAAATACACTTGATGTAGTTGGGATGCTAGAAGATCTTGTTTATCTATCTATAATCTGATTTTTCAGTGGAAAATTGCCCCCCCCCTAGTGGGGGGATTAATTCTTCTCCAAATTAAAACTCTCTATGCTTATAAATCTAGCACATCATCTTTGAGCCCAGCCTTATCTTTAAAATACTAGTTTTCTAGATAAGAATATTTGTGTGTGAGTGTGTGTGTGAGAGAGAGAGAGAGAGAGAGAGTACACACCATTGAGCATTCAGGTATGTGAATGTACCTTTCTTCTGAAATGGTACAGTCTGAAATGGTACAATTCTAGATGTGTTTGTGTAGACAAAGTCAAAAACTGGAGAGATCAAAGAATTTTATTAAAAATAATAAAGCAACACATTAAAACCACTTTGAGAGTACCTGTACTTTTATCCAATATCCACTCCTGCCATTCCAAACATACTCACACGTTCTTGTTACATTACTGTAAAGAAACCGTTAATACTTGTATTGTGTTTTAACTTGCTTTCCTTTGGAGGCAGGGAATTGTCAAGTAAGTATAAGATACATCTCTGCACCCAGCCACCCCAAAACACACAAGTTTCTTTGAGTTTACAATTGATACTGTAAAGATGATTAAGGGTAAAGATTATGAAAGTATCTTCCACTTGCATCTATACCGAATTTGCATCTTTAGCATTTCACTTTTCAAAATAAACTGGTTACATTCATATGCTAACTGATCAGACAAGGGGTGTTACATGAATTGTGATGTGGCATTATTTTCACATTTCTTACGTGGATGTTTAAGGTGCTAACAAACCACAGAAGGCATATGTTTTATATATACATGTATATGTATATATGAATATGCAGAGTATTTGTAATATATGTGCTGTGTATAGAGAAATATAAAATATATATGTGTGTATATATTTTCGAACTAGATCTTGTGTTTCTTATCCAATACGGCCATGTCATAGTGAACAGTGTCCTCTAGGGGTGAAGACAGATGTAACATTCATTCATGTGTAAAACTTGACTTCACAGCTTGCTCTCAGACATGTCTTTCAAGTCAAAGACTGGATCTGCCCTTGTCTTGCCCCTCCCCTCATGCTTAGAGCAGGCTGATCAACTATATTGTTTTAAGGTATGTTAAGTACATTTATTTCTATATCTTACCTTCACTTACTGCCCCTTCACCCACAAACAAAAATTTGAAAACAGTTGTAGAACTACTCTGGGGAGGGCAGAGGAGAGGCGGGTTGACATGACAGATGCTAGCCAACAGACAGCCACTACAACTATTATCTGAAACTCTGGAGCAATTTTTTGTAGAGTTTGCTTTAGAACAGAAGATTGTATGTGTATTTTCGAGGCAGTGCAAATGAGTACAGACTATACACACCACACCATAAATGTTACGTCTGTCTTCACCTTTGCTTTCTTCACAAATCCTGTCTTGCTTTCCCCATAAACTTTATCAGACATTCTTAGGAGAAGAGATGCGATAAGTGGTTCATTTCCACAATTCACTAAAACAGAAAGAAGAAAAGATCTAGTGCAAGCAAACCATTGAGTATTTCCTAAATTGCTGCCTTAAAAGCCCTATTGTTTGATCTCATGTGATTTCTAGACTGTTTTCCTGATCCAGAGAACCACAAGCACCACAGAGGACTGTGTGTACCTAGTGCTACTCATGCAGTTCCAAAGTGCAATTGGTGGTTAAAGATCAGAAGACTTTTATGATATTTCCTATCAATTTTCAAACCCGAGAGGAGCAAGCCCTCCTTTCTTTCTATCTACTTACTTACCTACCACATTTTTATCTTGCTGACCCTCCATGGAATTCAGAACAGTATACATGGTTCTCCCTTCCCCATTTGCTTCCTGTGAGGCAGACTATTCTGCGAGATTGGCCTAAGGTAATCTAGTGAGTTTCATGGCAGAATGGGGGTTTGAACCTAGGTTCTAGTCTAACAATACATTAATCACTACACCACTCTTTCTCTGAACTCTTGGCCAGTTGGTCATTCCTGAAAAACAAAAGCAGTTTCCCCATGTAACTTAATAATTGTAACAACATGATTTTTAATTGCAACTGCTTCCGCTTCTTATCTCTTACTACTAGTACTAGTGTTGTGTAGTGGTTAGAGTGTCAGACTCAGATCTGGGAGGTCCAGGGTTGAATCTGCCACTCTGCCATGGAAGATTGCTGGATGATCTTGGGCCAGTAACACACACAGCCTACCTTAACTCACAGATTTGTTGTGAGGATAAAATGGAGAACAGAACAATGTAAGCCGCTCTGGGTCCCCATTAAGTAGAAAGGCGGGATATAAATGGACTAATTTTTTTTTAAAGAGCGAAAAATGATTTTGGATGGATGGGTCAGTGGGGGAATGGTTAGAAGCATATTGACTGACCCCTATTAACCTTGGAACACAGGGAGAGGGAGAGAGAGGAAGAGTATTGCTTCTCCCTATGGGGCCATGCAGCATCAGGATTGGAGGGAATTTTGGCTTCACTGCAACCCTGTCCTTAAAGGTCAGAGCAGATCTGATGTTAGGAGATCTATGACTGGAACAAGAGATGGGCACGAACCAAAATTAAGCACGAACCAGGCCGGTTCGTCAGATCCCATTTCTGATGAACTGCCATGAACTTTAGGCTGGTTCGTTTGGTTCATTTTTTGGTTCGTCACTGCAGACAGCCTGGTGCCAATCAATCAGTTTCCTAGGCAACAGGAGATGGACTTCCTGCAGACCTTCTGCTGACCCGGAAGTGATGGTTTTCTGACCTGGATGTGATGTTTTTACAAACCAAACGAACCAGTTCGTGAACCAGGGGCAGGTTCATGAAAGTTCATGGTTTGTGGTTCATGAAATTTGATGAACCACGAACCACATGGTTCGGTTTTTTTCCGGTTCATGCCCATCTCTAACTGGAACTCCCACAGACTTCTTTTCAGTCTTAATAGCAACTATGTAGGGGGACTGGATCAGGGCTACTCCACCAAGGAAAATGTTAACCCTTTTCCTTGCACTGTTTCTGTACTTGAAGTGCCCCTGTGTTATTGATATTCTTCCCTTGGATAGCCCCTGTAGGTCCATTTTTTCCTGTAGGTTCTTTTTTCTGGTGAGGCTATAGAGGTCAGGAAATGGCACTAGGAAAGGGCTTTAACCCTTTCCCTAGTATCTTGGCCTCCCGTCCATGTCATACCCCCCGCCCTCAGCAGCTGCTATTAAGAATAAATAAACCTGTATGAGAACAATATCCCTCCTCCGCCTCTTGAGGGCACTCTAATTTGACTGTTAATACTTTGAAAGAGAAAACAAATGTTTTTTATAATTAATTTCAAATAATTGAAAACAAGTCGAGATAGAAGGATTGAACCCCTCACTATCTTCCCGTTTGGCCCAGAAGCAAATTGAGGCTGTTGGAGCCACCTGTATTTTATAGAGATGTGTGATCTTTTTCTGCTGCTATGAACCCAAAGGGCTTCTCTTTTTCCTAGAAATAGTAGCCATTTGTTGTCTGGAAGCAAGTAAAGAAATTAACTCAAAACTCAACTAGACATTACAAACGACACAGGTTCCATCATGAGGACTTGCAGCTATACTGTAGTGGTTAGTTTCCGGTGGCAACTCATGTGTAAATGCATAGCAGGGCCTGATTAGGATTTGGACCACTTTGCAGGAGGAGGAGGAATTCTTGCCATCTCCCATGTGCTGTTTTCAGTGGCTGAAACAGCCAGGGGGTCATTGGCTCTATTGAGAGCCAGCACATGCACTGAATGCTTGCACGTGCTGCCTCCCCACAGAGAAAATAATGCTCGCATAGTAGCCTCTGGGCTCTTTCAGCTAGTAAAAACAGCAGAGGGGGGAAGACAGGAATTCCTCCTCCCAAGCAGCAGTCCCAAATCCAAATCAGGTCCTGCTGTGCATTTATTCATGAGTTACTTACTACCAGAAACAAGCAGCTACATTACAACTGTAAGTCCCTGTGGAGGACTTGTGCAATTCATAATATCTTGTTAGGCTGTACAACACATCATTGAGTGGTGGGAGCTAAACCTAACTTCCGAGGGTCACAGTGCCTTAAAACAGGTTCTCTACCTTCCAGCAGTGTTTGCCATGTCTCACGGAGTTCATTGGTAGAAACTGAGATGCAAAGGAGCCCTTGGCTGCCTAGTTCTGCCTAGGTTCTGTTTCTTGATCTTACTTAGGTGTGATGACATCTTGGGAACTGGCTTTCCTGAGCATTCCGTTAACAGCTTTTAGCACAATACCTGTTCATTTATTTCCACTCATGGAAAGTATTTAAGGTGGGAATCCTCATATATGAACCGGCTCTTAGGTATAGCTGATGATAACCTGGTTATTGGTTAGTTCAGTCATATATTATAATTTGTCTTAATCTTGCTAATAATAATAAGGAAGTTTGTTAAATAGCCATCTTAACCTTTCAGACTTGTTTGAATTGCATATGAAGTTGGGGGGCTTGGGGGCATGTTACTCCACTTCCTTTGTTTTATGAGAAAAGACTTATTAATATTACAGATGTACAACAAGGGAGCTGAATGGGGGAGGCAACACAATGTTAGATTTGCAATAACATCCCCCCACCCGCCCAACCTCAGCCCTTGTTACTAAAGTACAACTTTTCAGACAGATACTTTGGTGCAATATAGCAGAAGCATTCCCTACCCTGTTATTCTCTTTCATTACAACCGAGCATCTGAGGTTCCTTAGGAGATGGACCAGGGGCCACGTAAGACATTACATATTTAGCAGTACTCCAAAGGTGTTTTAGGTATACACCTATGCATGTTATGTGTGAGTTTGCAAACCCATATATGACGCAGATGCCCTCAGTGCTGAGCTGTGATGGGCTGCAGCTCCTGATTGAGTGTATACCAGGTGGCAAATCCAAATTCACCTCTTTGTAATTTGTGAAGTGGCTTTAGAATGGAAAACAGAAAGTCTTTACATCATTTGAGGCCATTGACATTCTCTGGATTTTTCATTTTCTGTACAACAAGCTGAAAAAAGGTGTTCTATGTGGATCATGCAGGAAGCACTGATGAAGCTTCCATTCTTTTTTTCTCCTGTCCTGTAGGATCTTTATAGTGCAGAGTCACTTTGCCCCAAGATGTCAGGGTATGACCTTTCTGAATTTGCAGATTGGTGCACTCTTTTGATTTCTGTTTTAGTTCTTGCTGGCATGCTTGATTAGCATGGGTGTGCGCCACACAGGAATGACCAGTCAGAGGCTTGTGCATGAATGAATATAATAGCCTGGTTCTATTTTCTTGAACTATACTAAGTTTCTCACTCGGTTTATTTGCTGCTTCCAAGGGGATCAAGGTAACTCTTTCAATGTTGTCCTATTTTACCAATCTTAAAAGTGACTTGAGTTATCATAATTTCATTTGGGTTGCTGATTTTCTTGCCAAGTTGGTTGTGCTGTGGTATAGTTAAATGATGTTACAGTAAATGTATTAGTTGTGTTGGTTTTAAGAAGCTTGTATTTTAAAAACATGTGTATGACTCCTGTAACCTTGCTAGGAAGTTTTGTACCTCCAGTATTATCTCAGTATTATTACTTTTCTAATAGTTCTGAAGAATTGTTCAGTGTACAAATGCTTTACCATCCTAATTCATTTTGCTTTAATAATCAGTATTATGTGAAGCATTTCTCATAAAATGGTAATTGATCTGTTTTCCACGAAGAATGAATTATGATTTGCCCCCTCCATTTGCTTTGACTCAGGAAAACAGCAGGAGTAGGAAGGTTAAAAAATGTCTGTAAGTCCAGATTGCTGTCCTGAGCTGCTGTCCTGAACTCCCCGCCCCCCAATGGAGACCTTGGATCTCTTTACATTTTATCTATTTTGATCTACTCATAAGCAAGGCCATTCAAGTTGATCTTCATTCCCATAACATTAATGGATTTCCCAAACCTTGATTTTGTATTCTTGCACTGCCTAGCCTTCTACTCTGTTAGCATTGATGGTTACTAATATTTAGAGGTTACTAATATTTAGAGAAGCTGTCAGTAAGTTTTCTGCTGCATGTTTGTCTTTTCCAGTTTGGGGGGGGGGCTATAATTATAGCTGTTTGCTTTGCTGCCGTTAGTTGCTGGTATACTTGAGACAAGAAATTCTGAGTCAGTATCAGTAACATGCATTTATGAAATGAAGCAAAGGTGCAAGAGCACAGGACGATAGGTAGGCCTTAATTAAGTGCTCGATAAATACCATACAAAGTGGAGACCTTGCTAGCACTGTGAAACCTGTGTCTGTGGCCACCAATCTGCAAAAAAGACAAAAAGTAAGGTGGAGCCAACTCAGAACCCACTTATGTCACCAATCACATGCACAGTCCTTGTTAAAAAAAGGACTCTCAATAGGCATAAATCCAATTTTTGGACAGAATAAAATACAGCTTTATGTGTCCTCTTCATTTCCCACTGAGGTGTTGTTTGAAACGGGAGCATTTTGGTTGTTTTTCTGCTGAGGACTAGAGCCATAAAAAACCACCAAATGTAACAGAATGGTTTCTGTTAGATCGCAGTGATTATCGCAGATTATAGGAGAGGTCACTGAGGATCCTACACTTTCACATATACACAAGAAACTGGAAAAGTGTTTTTTTAAGAGCGTGTGTGAATCTATTCCCCTTTCACAGGTGTCTGTAGAAAATCTGTCCACTCACAGCCTCTTATCCCGGCTTAGCAGCAGAGCCTAGACTTCCTGTGCAAAAGGTCCCAGGTTCAGGCCTTGCCATCTGCAGCTCAATGGTTCTCAGGGGTGGGAAAAGCCCGACACAAGAAGACCCTGGAAAGGCAGACTAGAAAATCACAGTGTTCTGCATGCACACTGGGACATTTTCAAGCCCTACATTCCCATCGCAGCCTCCTGAGCCTCCTGAAAAGCCATGCTAAAGCACATGGTAGCCCAGGGGCTATAACTGGACACCATGCAAAAAATGAATGGCTTAGCTTGGAAGGCAACAACTATTACAAGCATAATTGGATCCTGGCCCAAGTTTCCATGGAGTTACTGCTGATTTGCACAGGTGCAGTTCTAAAATGACATGTCCCAATTGCAATGAATTCTCCCAGCCTTTCTGCTGTAGACAATCTTGACAAAAGCTCTCAAATCCTGACTCTGGCAGAGATGAACATACACACACACCCTCCAGGCTCTAGCTAGCTATCTTCGCTATGGTCAGCATGTAGGACATCTTTGTTTTCTCTCAGGCATACTGATATTTATGTTTCACTGTGCTTTTTTCAGGCCACCAGTTAGCAGAGCTGCTCCTCAGCCTGAGAAACTGCAAAAGAACAACGTCAACAAAAAACGGAAACTGGTTGAGGTCAGAGTTAATCATTTCACTTTCATATTTGTTCACTCTCTTTTAAGACTTCATGTCTCACTGCAGTTACACAGGAGTCCGTCTGCACCCTAAAGCATAACAAAAGTTATTTCAGCATCAGCTTTCATGAGTCAAAGTTCACATCAGAAGAAGAAAATTCACAAAAATTTATGCTAGGATAAATTGTATTAGTCTTTAAGATGCCACAGGACTCCTGTTTAATTTCCCTGTAACAGATGACATGTTTACCCCTCTGCAATTATACAAGTTGATCTTAGTACCCCACAGATATGCACACTCCAACTTGAATGCATTTTTAATGGTCTTGCCAATGTCATATCACCCTGACCTGGACAACCAGGTAAGCCTGGTCTCATTAGCTCTCAAGCTAAGCAGGATTGGCCTTGGTTAGTAATTGGATGGGAGACCTCCAGCGAAGACCAGGGTTGCAGAGGCAGGCAATGGCAAACCACCTCTGTTAGTCTGGAGGTAAATAAACTCAGGAGAGCGCTTACTTTGGCCAGATGTTCTGCCTTACCCTCTGCTGTTCTGGATGGCAGATTCAAGAAGATTCCTTGGAATGAGAGGATATGCCCTTGTATACTTGGGGAGGTTGAAACCCAGGAACACGTGTTCCTGAGTTGCCCTCTCTATAAGGAAGCACATACGAGATTTATTATTCCCTTTCTGGAAGGTATCTCAGAACGTTCGGATAAGAACAAATTAGAGAAACTGTTGTCATACTCAGATTTTACTGCACTACACCAGATAGCGAAATTTTGTGCTCTGGTTGTTAAAGCCCATTAGAGTGTAGACAGCCATTTTGGTTGCTTGTTTAGAATTATGCTGACTTCCTGGTTTTTCCAAATTTTGATAGATATTAGGAAATTATGTTTTTAAACTGTATATATTCATATGTTCCATGTTCAAATGGTTGTAAAATGCGCACTTAAATTTCTATGGTAAATGTACTGGCTAAGTGCTGCAATAAAGAATCTGTCTGTCTGTCACCTCTGTTAGTCTCTTGCCATGAAAACCCCACTGAGGTAGCCATAAGTCAGCTATGACTTGAGGGCACTTTCCACCACACCAATGTCATATCAAATTGTTATATAGTGCTGCAAGGGCAAATATTGCCTGTTCATTGTGAGTATTCATTTTGTGTGAGATTGACACTGTCAGTTGTAGCCTTGGTTGTTGCCACCTCTTCCAAACAGTCACCCAGTTTTGCATCTTGCATAAGGAGGAGAAAGCACATTTTGATTGCGCTGGAAGCCTGAGTTTGCCCTTCTCTACCCCAATCCAGAATATTTGTGGAATGCATATTCTTTTAACACAGGGCATTCTTTCTTCTATTCAGCCAAACACCAGCTAGGAGATAACCCATGAGTGTGTTTCTTATTCACCTATGAGTTAAATTATGCAATTACTCAGTTATTGCCTCTGCTAAATAGCCAGCCTCAAAAATTACATTACATTATTCTGTTACACTTTTCTTTCTAGGAGTTGGCTTTAGATCATGTTTTTGGGTACCGTGGATTTGATTGTCGCAACAACCTTCATTACCTCAATGATGGTGCTGATATTATTTTCCACACTGCTGCAGCATGCATAGTTCAAAACCTTTCCACAGGTAATCAATTCACTGAGAAACAAGATCAGACCAAGTGGTTATTTTTCAACCCTCCTGTATCTTGATGAGTGTTCCGCTTTTGAGCTTTGTGTGTGTTGAATGACATGCATGGAGCGTGCACACAAACAGACTTCTCTATTCCTTTCAGTGCTGGGGGTGCATTCCTGGCACAAAAGCCACCACAGAAACCCTTGCAGGTATTGGAGCACAGAGCATGCGTCAAAGGTCCTAATCTGTATAACCTGCCTGGACTAAGTGAAATATGTATGTGCCCATTTTTCATCAGCTCATATGAAGCAGTCAGACCATTAGTCCATCTAGGCCAATATGATCTATAATTGCAGAAGCTGAAACAGAGGAAGGGTTTTCCCAGCACCTTTTCCCTAAGATCCTTTAACCAGGAATGACAGGGTTTGAAGCTATGGCCTTATGTGCACAAAGCATTTTGAGTCAATAACAACAACAACAACAGTGAGCTTATGTACCACTCTTTTAGACAGATTCATGTTCCACAGAGTGGTAAACAAAGTCACTGTTATTACTATCTTCACAATACAGCTAGAGCTGAAAGGAACGGCTTACTCAAGGCCACCTACTGAGCTCATGGCAGTAGTGGGATGCAAATCAGCAGAGTACCTCTTCCCAACCCAACCATTTAACCAGATTACAGTGTGTTAAAGTATGGCATAGCCAGGTTTCGCACAGATGCTGAACAAAAGTTAATGGAAATAGCCTAAAATTGTTTTCACATCAAATTTCAGCTGTGTCATAATGGCCATCTCTTCCGTCTTACAAGAGCTCTTTTTAATAGAATAAAGTGACTTGAAAATATACAGTCAATACAGGCTCTGTTTAGATATTGTTCTAAAACCAATGTTTGTTTGGAATTGCTTAGGAAGCCAGACTTTCTACCTGGAGCATACAGATGACATCCTCTGCCTGACTGTCAATCAGCACCCAAAGTATAAAAATATTGTGGCAACCAGCCAGATTGGTAGGTTCATAGTAAAGTAAAACTAAAGGGACTTTAAATTATTGTGCTTGTTCTCTGTGGAAATGAACAGAGCAATTCCCTCTAAATTACTCTTTTCTACTATTCAAATACCGTGTTTATTTCTAAAGCCGATATAAGAATCCCATCTAGTCTTGTACTTGCTAATGTGACATGCAGCCGCTCTCCAGGGTCTGTGTTATCTGTGATCCTTTTTATCAATAGCAGTGGTTAGCTTTTCCAGATGTGGGACTCATTGAGTTGCAAGCATGACAGGAGGTTGTGTGGCATCAGTCCTGTGACAGGAAGAGGTGGAGCCAGAGTTATGACTTCACCATTGTCAAGGCCAGGACCATGGGTGGCAGACAAAAAGAGCTGGGGACAGGAAATGCAAGCCAAGTAGCAGGATGTATCTCATAGCAACCAGTAAACCATCCTGCTGCTTCCCTCAGTATTCATGCAAAGAGAGGAAGGAGGCATTGTATTCTTGCTCTCTACACAGCAGATCCTTCCAAAATGCAGCAAAGAAAATGGCAACTCTGAAGGACCTTTCAACATAGCAGGGGCTCTATGCTGTGGAATGGAAGGCCACTGTTCTACAGGAACAAAACTGTAGGCGGGGAGGGGACAAGCAGTTATATGGGAAGCCTGGAAAATATTCACATATATTCACAACTGTGAGAGCTGGAAGTTTCCTTTTTGTGGTAGTTGTGCTTTTTTTTAAAAAAAAAAAGTTGATTCAGATGAAAACGGCAGTTTCTTAGGAACTAATACTAAGCATCAGATTGCTCATCAAATGCTAGATTCAGACAGGAATGCAATTATTGGTTTCAGGTAGGGGGAAAGACCATTCATGGGGTGGGGGAAGTTTCTCAACAAAAATTAAGGTCCATTCTTGGATATGTTTATGATTTCATTGCAAGAAGTAGCTTATTTTAAGAGTGTGATTTTTAAAAAAATATCACTCAGTGACTATCACAATTTTGTCAACCAGTACATAGGCTCACTTACTTGTTTATATTATAGCAATAGTCATTGTAAGTGTGGAACCAGTGATTTGGTCAGAAACAGAGTTGATCATGAGAAGGGGGGGGAAATCTCATGTTGATATAAACATAGAGGAAACCACTGTCTCTCTTTCTTCCTAATGCAGAACATGCGATGGCAGCATCTTACAGTTCAAGCGTTCGACCAGGGCCGTTTCCACATGTCTTACCTGCCTGCAGAACATCACGCAAAAGACCCAGAGGACAGCGTCTTCCCGTGCGAAATCACGCCAGGAAGACGCTGTTATCTGGGAGTTTTGCGCAGGCAGGTAAGACGGGTGGAAACGGCCCTGGTTCTGAAGCTGCAGGCTAATATGGTGTTCAGAATCAGAGCATGGGTAGATGGGAAACTTGAGTAGTGCTGACTGCAGTCAAGATCAATGCTGTTGTTTCTGTTCACGGGTGGAATGACTTCTCCAAAGGGGAGGTGGTGGGAGGGAGGTGTGCCCATTCCTGAGACTGGCCACTGATCTCTTATGTAACTGTGATTAAGAAGCCACTATTATACTTGCAAAAATCCACATGAGAAGTCTTGTTAGAAAAACTCCTAGGATTTTGGCCAGTATTTACTATCTATGAGAGTAAAAAAACCAGTATGTTATATATGTAATTCAACAATATTCCTGCCTCTCTTTTGTTTTGTTGTTCATTTACTTAATCCACACTCATGTTGAATTTTGGTTTTTGATTTGGTGCTTCCTTCTGATGCTGATGCTGAGCCCTTCAGCATTAGAAACACGACTTATTTTAGCTATTATTTTCCCTTGGTGCTTTCTCATTTGCCATTGCCCACACCATGCAGGTGATATGACAGAATCTCCAGGTAAGGCTGTTCTCTCCTTTTGAGTCCTAGTCACCAAAGTCACGTCAGAACCATCCATGCTCCCTTGTTGTATCTTTGTCAATTGCAGATACAAGTTGAACATTAACAGATTGATTTTTGTGCCTATGTGTATGACAACCTCTCCATAACTGATTCATTATTATTTCAGAATTTGTCTCATTTTGTAAACAGCTCTATTTCTCCCCAACCTGCCATGTTTGTTCTATGAGCTAGTATTACAATTCTGTGTGATTCCTATGCTTGGGGTGGTATGGAGATGTTTTAATTTGTCTGTTTGCCTGCCTTACCCTTGATAAAGTTTACTAATATCAGAACATTCACAACTTTAAATAGTTCCCTTTTGATTCCTCCTTTAAAAAATATCCAGGCACAACTCCTTCTATTCACGTATGGGATGCTATGACTAAGCAAACTCTGTCCATGCTGCGCTGCTTTCATTCTAAAGGAGTGAACTATGTCAATTTCAGTGCTACTGGCAGACTTCTGGTGTCAGTAGGAGTGGATCCTGACCATACAATCACAGTGTGGAGGTGGCAGGAAGGTGGGTTACAATTCTTGTTCTTATTTATTAGACAAGTCATGAGCACTGACAGCAAAACTACACATTATTTGCACATATAAACACCTGTCGTCAACGGCCCTTTTTAACTTAAGACAATTTGGGAGCTGGTAATTGACAGCAGAGAAGCGGTGGGGATGGACCATCTTTTCCATACCTGCCACTTCCCCATTCCATATAGAATACTTCTCCAGCAACTTTTCTGCCTATGAAGTTTCAAATGTGTACTTACCCTTGTTAAAAATTAACTTGAGCTACGGAAGGAGCAATATTTGACTGATTTCTTCCATTTCTTCCATTTCCCCATTTTGGCTCAATATGCAGGTGGTGCGGGATGAGCTGGCAGAATATTAAGGTGGTTGAGGGGATTTACTAATTCAGATTACAGGTGGAAGAGCACCACTTTTGAATCTTGCCCTGCATAAAAAACTCCTTGCATATAGAAAAGCAGTGCATCACAAGGAAAGGTTCTAACATAGTCATTTGCATCCAGAGCTTTTTTATCTGCAGGAGGTTTTCATGTAGAATGTGATTTTCCACTTGCAATCTGAAGTGGCACAGGCCATTCTATCACCTCATTCTTCTGCATGTGTACACCAGACCTGCCTTTATGGAGATAGACCATAGTTTTTTCAGAGAGTTGAGTGAGGTACGATAAGAACATTGTTGCTCATAGTATGTACACTTTTGTCCCATTCCCCCTACCCCACCCCTATATCAAGCAACCTTTGGCAGGTTTTGTGGTGCTTTCAACAAATATCCCTAGCAATAATTAACATATCATACGTATGAAATATTACATTAGTCTTCCTGATTTCCATAGGAGCTAAAATTGCAAGCAGAGGAGGCCACCTGGAAAGGATCTTTGTTGTAGAGTTCCGTCCAGACTCGGATACTCAGTTCGTGTCTGTTGGAGTAAAACACATGAAATTCTGGACGTTAGCTGGAAGCGCTTTGCTCTATAAAAAGGGTGTCATTGGTTCACTGGAAGATGCCAAAATGCAAACCATGCTTTCTGTGGCCTTTGGAGCTGTGAGTACATATTTTTTACAGTTCTCCATTCTGTGTGGTGCATTTACCCGCCCCCAGCAGCAGCAGCCAGTGATGCCAAGCAAGACTGAGGAGAAATTGTGGCCCTAAACTATTACTAATTTCTTTAGCAATTTTTGCATAGAGAATTCTTTACCTTAAATGGCTTGGATCCAGAGATACCGTTCTTCCTCTGCTCACAGAAAGACTGTTTTACACTGCAAACTAGACTATTGCTTAAGGAACATGAAACTACAGCCTAAGGTGTTTTTCCATTTGTTCAAGGCTTGGACAACCTAAAGCTCAAACATGTGAGCTGCTTTAGAACTTATTTCTTATAGAAATTTTTGGACACACTGTTGCACAAGCCTATGCAGAACAGCTGTAGTGGCTATTTGACTTCCAATTGTCATTCTTTGAATTCAGCTATAAATAGCTTATTCATCCATACAACAGTCAAGTGAGGTTATTAGTAATATTCCCATGTGTTGTGTTGCCTGGAGGCCCCACTTCTCAAAAGAAACCTTAATAAAGTTGAAGCAAATTAAACAGAGATGCAAGGCTCAGAGGTAAGACTAGGAGGAGAGAAATAATGGTCTTGCTAATGTAAGAGCTTGGGCAGAGCAGAGAAGGGGAGGAAAGATGGAAGATGAGACTGAATAGTGTAGATAGAAGCAAAGAAGTGGAAGGATGTCAATGGTGAAGTCTAGAACAGTGGCAGTGAACTGGTTCTCATAGTTTTATCTGATCTATGCTAGACATGCACATGAACCACAAAAAAAACAAACCATGCGGTTCGTGGTTCATGGGTTTCCACGAACCGGGAACCACAAACTCCCACGAACTCGGGCAGGTTCCCGAACCAGTTCGTGGTTCATGGATTGTGGGGTTTAAATGCCCCTTTCTGGGTGCTTAGCAGCAGGGAAAGGGGCATTTGATTGTTTAAAGGGCCCTTTCCTGCCTCTTGCACGAGGCAGGTCCCTTTAAACTTATCAGCTGGCAGGTGATGGTGGGGATTCCCCTCCACCTGCCAGCTGATAAGTTTAAATGGACCTGCTGCTTGCAGGTCCCTTGCAGGGCTGGGGCTGAGGTTTGTGGTGTTTGGACATTTAAAGAGATCTGCCGCTTGCAAGCGGCAGGAAAAGTTTAAATGGCCATTTCCTCGGGGAAATGGCCATTTAAACTGCCCCTTTCCCTGCCGCCTTGCAGTGGCACGGAAAGGGACATTGCCCTTTAATACAAACCAAACGAACCAGTAGACCAGTTCATGGAAGTTTGTGGAAATGAGCTACCACGAACCACTGGTTTGCGAACCACGAACTGGGCTGGTTCGTGGGGGTTTTTTGGGTCGTATTCAGGTTCGTGCCCATCTCTAATCTCTGCCAGCCCTTCTGAATTTGTATCTAAGTATGGTAAAAATTAAAACGTTGTAAGAAATATTCTATATTTTACTATCAGTTTCCTTTTTTGCATACCTATAACCTATAATGTATTTATATGAAATGCTGTACCTAATACTACAGAAACTCCTTACTAATACAGTAAGAAACTCTGTTATGAAATCTGATCCCTCATGGTGGGAATTGGTTATTTGGCAAAATACATTTTGGGGCCTTGACCATCATTCTGATCAGAAGCAGCACGGCCCTTTAGAATATAGAATCTGCCATCTCTGGCCCAGAAACTTGGCCACTGGTGCTGAGGGCAAGGTTAACCAGGTCAAGGCATACTGGAGATGGCATTTACAAGGCAGATTGTTATTGGTTTTTTTCAGAACAATCTTACTTTCACCGGTGCCATCAATGGTGACGTGTATGTCTGGAAGGATCACTTTCTGATTAGGCTGGTGGCAAAAGCCCACACAGGTCCTGTCTTTACAATGTATACAACTCTTCGAGATGGACTAATTGTTACTGGAGGGAAGGAGAGACCGTAAGAAACTACACCTTGTTTCTGTCCGCAGTTATCTGCCTACCCCTTCCTGCTTCTGAGATAAAACGCTATTAATTGATAGGAGTGTGAAGGATTATGACAAGTTGGATGAAGAAAAATACGGTTATGCAAGATTTGTCTCCTTAAGCAGTGAGGATTAAGGACATTAGGCTTAGTTTTCTTTAATCAAGAGAGAGAGAGAGAGAGCAGCAGAGACTCATGGACTCTGTAGTATCTATTTATTTATAAATAAAGACTTATTGGATCCAGTCAACCACAAATAGATCAACATTGTAGAAGGGATCTTTGTCCCTTTCTCTTCTCACTGCAACCTCCGGGCCTCACAAAAAGCCAAGGGATGGGAGCCCTTGGGAACAGGAGGTGAGGCAGTATAGGGGACTGCAGCAGGAAGGTGTTCTAGCCCTACATGCTTTGGGGGAATCATAGAGGGTTGCAGTGGGAACATCCCTTCCTTAACCTTGCTTCATTTTCAGTTGGTTTCATTGAAGCGCAGCATCTTGGAACAATCACACTACTAAAGCAGACAGCACAGCTATTAATCTGGCAGCCCATTCCCAAAGAGCACCTTTTGTAGTTCCCTGGAAGCAGCTAAATCCAGCTCCCAACTCCCTGTGAGCCAAGCTACAAGTGACGCCTGACACAGGTTGGACACTTGTCAGCTTCCCTCAAGTTTTGATGGGAAATGTAGGCATCCTAGTCTTGCAGCTGTAATGGAGAGCCAAGCTGTAAAACCAGGATGCCTACATTTCCCATCAAAACTTGAGGTATGCTGACAAGCGTCCAACCTGTGTCAGGTGTCACTTGTAGCTTGGCTCTGTGTCTTTCTGCCTCCAGATGCAAACTGCTGTCTTCTTTTAGCTGGCTTGCTGCCCTTCACCACTCTCTGACAGGTATCATTTCCAAATGATGGAGTGAGATTCCAAGCCATAAAGGAGAATTCAGCTCCATTTGTTAAAGCACTGATCATCCCTCATGTTCACCAGGAACAATAACAACATTTGATTTATATACCACCTTTCAGGACAAGTTAATGCCCAAAGTATGTCATTATTATCCCCACAACAATCACCCTGTGAGGTGGGTGGGGCTGGGAGAGCTCTGAAAGAGCTGTGACTGACCCAAGGTCACGCAGCTGTCTACAAGTGGAGGAACAGGGAATCAAACCTGGTTCTCCAGATTAGAGTCCCACTGCTCTTAACCACTACACCAAATGGAGCAATTGGCCCAGGTGACATAATCGAGACAGCCAAACTCATAACAAAGCAGCACATGCAGTTCTGAGAGACAGTAAGAAGACAGCAAGAAAGGAAAATCCTGTACCAAGTATATAATCAATACTGTCAATACAGTCGAAGTCAGTATAGTAAATTATAGTCAATATGGATGTGATACTGGCTCCTTTCTAACTAGGGTAGCCTCCAGAACACACAGCCCTTCATCCCAGTTCTTCTCCTCTTGGGAGCAAATTCCCATCTGAACCATGATTAAAGGAAACGTTGGCACCTACTTCAGCTGTTGTTAACATTAACCACAATTCCTATTAAACCAGGATATGAATCAATTATTTCCAGATTCTGATTAAATGGGACACCTGGTTATCATTCATTGTGGTAAAGATAGGTGCTAACAGTTTCCAGGCTGCACACCAATGGAAAAGGGGAGAAGGCTTTGTTCATGAGGGGACATGAGTGGGAGGACAGGATGCACATTTTTCTAGCAAAGGATTCTTTCAAAAGATTCTATCCTTGGCATATCGCCAAAGTGTATGCCAGTGAAGTAGCCCTGAGGCTCAAACTGAAGTGCCACTTTAGAAAATATCAGAAAATGGGAACTCCCTGAATCATATTTTTATGCTTCAGAGGATGTGTATCTCAGTACCAGGCATCGGGGACAAGCAATGGGTCATCTTGCGCTGCTCACAAATGCCTGTGTTGATGGACTGTCTGCTCTTGGAAATGAAGTGCTAGACTGAGTAATATTTATTTAGTAGAGATTCCATTTTTAAGACAGAAAGCATTTGGAAGTATTATTTTTAAGACTGTGTATCTGATAAGATCTGGTGAGTGATGACTGCCTCACAGGTTACAGCCAAAGAATGGAGCCTAACTTTCCACTTTGCATCTCCACCGTTTTGGGTGATGTCTGAGAGGTCTTTGAGAGTCTGAAAACATGTCAGAAATGTTTGGTCCAAGAGCTTGTTTACTGTGTGTTTTCAGACACACGCAATGGCTTCAGACATTACTGAAAAAGGCATAGCCTGTAGGGGAACCATGGGGACTAGGGACAGTAAGTGCCAGTTTGTGTCTTCAGTGACAACCAGGCTGGCTGCTTTTCAGAACAAAAGAAGGAGGTGCTGTGAAACTGTGGGACCAGGAGATGAAGCGCTGCCGAGCATTTCAGCTGGAGACGGGGCAGCTTGTGGAGTGTGTGCGCTCAGTGTGCAGAGGGAAGGTACGTGAGATACGGAGGAGCTTTTCCTTGTTTGCTCCCCTCACAAGAGGCCCTTGCTATTAATGTCATACATTCATTGAATCAAAAGAATCTGAACATTGCTAAAGGGGCCCGTAAATGTGTGTTATGATGCTAATGATAACTATAATGGGTAAGAGGCTGGTAGGGATTGAGGGAGGTTGTAATGATTGCAAGTATATCTCTAGAGTAATCCAGGGACTTATCCATGTCACTCCCCTATCATTAATACACTATGGTTATTTCAGCATAGGTGTGAATTTGATACAGCAAAGAATTCAGAATGGGTGCTGTGAGGATATGTTTCCTTTAATTAAGAGGTGGGAGGGGTGTGGTTACCAGGCACAGAGTTTCAGGAGAGCAAGCAGAAAAGCTGTCTCAAAACGGAGTCCTCTGGTTCATAACATTAATAAAGTATTGATAATTATAAAGTAATTAATGATATGGCTCCAGAATAATTTACCAGCCATAGAACATCATATGGTACCAGAAGCGGGGTAAAAGGTAAAGGTAGTCCCCTGTCCAAGCGCCAAATGGTTACTGACCCATGGGGGGGACCGCATCACGACATTTTCTTGGCAAACTTTTGTTATGGGGTGATTTGCCATTGCCTTTCCCAGACATCTATACCTTATCCCCAGGAAACTGGGTGCTCATTTTACCATCCTCAGAAGGATGGAAAGCTGAGTCAACTTTGAGCCGGCTACCTGAACCCGGCTTCTGCCAGGATTGAATTCAGGTCGTGACTCATGAGCAGAACTTGGGCTGCGGTAATGCAACTTCCCACTCTGTGCCACGGGGCTCCTTACCAGAAGCAGGATGCATACTTACAAAGTGATTGTGAAGAAAGAGTGAACCAGAAGCAGAATGGAGCAATTTAGAGTCCCAGATATGCTGGATCTCTCAAACAGTGCTGCAGACAACTGAAGAAGATTTAAAGAGCAATTTGACTTGTTCATGAAAGCTGGTGGGGCTATGGAGAAGGACATAAAAACAGAGCGGGTGGGAGAGGCCACAGACACTTCTCCCTGTGTGTTGTAGTCACAAATAGAAGAGAGTTGATGTGCTCCTGGGAGGAACAAAACTCTCATAGCATGAGTGATACAAAATCCTCATGTTGTTCCCCAACAATGTATAGATGGGGCCTTATGCTCTAAAAGTCTTATGTCATGTCTACAGCACAGATTTAATCTGTTTTAATAGTAATTCTCTCCCTTTATGAAATCTGCAGTTTGGAAGAGGGGAGGAACTCAGCACCAACTGAAGCTTTCAAGAGACTTTTGGGAGACTGGCACAAAACCAAGATAACTTTGTAGTGTAAGTCTGCCTTCTGGTGTGTGGTGTTCTAAAATATGGATTTTGACTTTGTTTGAAACTTCAACAGGGCAAAATTTTGGTGGGAACCAAAGACGGGGAAATACTTGAAGTTGGTGAAAAAAATGGTGCTTCTAACCTGCTGATTGACAGCCACATGGAAGGAGAGATTTGGGGCTTAGCTACTCATCCCTCCAAAGACATCTTTATCTCCGCTAGTAATGATGGAACTGCAAGGATCTGGGATCTTTGTGACAAAGTAAGAGATATTTGCACTTAATGACGGGCTTTCAATGTCACTTATGCATGGGTTGTTTGGCCTGGCTTGATGGTATTAGGAAGCAGCATGTAGCATCATGATATTGTGCACCTCAGACTGCTTGATGTGATGTGTTGGGAAAGACTGCAGCAAATCCAGGTGGCACCCATGTGGATGGGAAAGTCCAGATCTTCCTGCCCACATAGGTGCCATTTTCCTTGCCTCAGCACCCCACAGTGGCCGTCCCCTGCTACAGACAGGCTTTTTTAAAAAATGTAATTTATATATTTTTATAAAGTAATAATGACCTATCCTCTAGTTCCTCTGAATTCCCAGCTTTGGTTTTTTGTTTTTGTTTTTAAAGTAAGTTGTGGGACACTTCTGTAGTAGATAATTGCCTTTTCCCTTGTATCTTCACAATAAATGGTCCTAGAGATTTTTTTTAAATGAAAACTGGAAATTCAGAGAACTGGATAGACAGACTAATTTCATAAAGATATGTCAACTGCTGATTTTTTAAAAATGAAAAATCCCACTAGTAATATGTGTGGGAATGGCCACCACAGGGTGCTGCAGCAGAGAAAATGTGAAGAAAGCTGCTTTGTAGAAGCCCCATTGTCCCTAGGAAATGGCAATAGAAAACCATACAAGCTCATCCCTGTGTGAAAGATATGCAAGACACTCAGAGAATTACTGGCTACTTCATAACCTTTCAGTAAGCCAACTCAAATTCATCTGATTTCCATGGAATTAAATTGGCTGACTTATGTCTAGCAACCTTCACAGGAGATCAGTAGAAGGTACAGCTTAAACCCAAATATTCCAGAAAACGGCAGTTATTACTATTGCTAATTATCAGCCGTTTCCTCACGTCCTTAAAATAGCGGCACACTCCCAAAACGTTGGCGGCTTCTTCGCACAATTTTCATTTAAAACATGCAGAGCGTTTTTTGGCACATATCACATGAAGAAGTCGCTAGTGTTCCAGGAGTGTGCCGCTATTTTAAGGATGTGAGGAAACAGCCAACATTATTACAACAATTGCAAAGGTATTTCAACCAAATTTTAAAGATTTTAATGCACTTTATATATTGGCAGGTCTCTATAAATTACAATTAATGTTAACAAAGAACTGAAACAGTGTTTTTTTTAACTTAGAGAAAGATGGTGCCAGTTTTGCCTTGCAAAACTGAATGACATGGATTCACTATTGTTATTGACATGTTACATTCATTGAACTATATCCCCTCAATCCATCTAAGGGACATGTGCAAGTGGAAAGGCATTTCCATACATGTATGACTAACTGGGTGAGGAATCACGCGTATAAATCGTATGCGTGGCATGAGCCAGCAGCCAAGATGGTATACGCTTAGGTCCAGTCAAAAGATCACCAGTACTGCTGCTCAGGAAAAAGGGAGCAGGGGGCTGGGTTTGTCCCCTACATTTGTTTCTCTGTTCCTATAGCGGATCAGTTCTATCACTGATTAGCTGACTGGAGCTACATGTGCCTGTATAACTGAATGGGAGCATATTAGTTTAATGCAAAAGCATATGAGCAGTGACATTAATCAAATTCGCATTGTTGTTGTTGTACAGAAACTGCTGAATAAGGTGAATCTGGGCCATGCTGCCAGATGTGCAGCCTACAGCCCTGATGGTGAGATGGTCGCTATTGGCATGAAGAATGGAGAATTCATCATTTTGCTTGTGAATAGCCTTAAAGTCTGGGGTAAAAAACGAGACAGAAAGTCTGCTATCCAGGACATCAGGTACTTTGGCTAGAGCAGAAAAACTGGAACAGTGTTCAAGGTGGCTGAGGCAGGTAGAAGTGTGATAGAGTGGTTAGAATGCCAGATTTGGATCTCAGGGACCCAAGTTTGAATCACCACACTGCTATGGAAGCTTGCTGGGTGTCCTTGAGCCAGTAACATACTCTCAACCTACCCTGCCTCATAGGGCTGCTGTAAGGATAAAATGGAGGAGAGGAGAACAATGTAAACTGCCTTGGGTCCTCATTCAGGGAGAAAGGCAGGGTTACAAATGAGGTAAATAAATAAAGCCCTATAGTATTACTTATAACAGTATCCAGGAGACAATTTTACTCATATTTATCTGTCATTTGATTTCTTGTTACTGAATGGTTGATGCCTTGCAGTTGAACGAGTGAACAGGATCAGTTTAAAAACATTTGAAGTGATGCTTCAAGCTAAAATACACTAAAAGCCAACAAATTGTGCATGTGTGTGTGTCTATTAAAGCTAGTGGAAAAGTTTGTGGGAGTGATTGGCAGAGTGGCTCTTTCACTTCCTCAAGCAGCCTGCTGTTTGTCCCCTGTGGATCGGGGGGGGGGGTGCACAGTATGGGGGGGCATCTGGTGATACCACCTCCTCCTCCTCCTCCTCCTTACTCTGCCAACACTCAGAGAGGATTTTTGGTGCAAACAGCAGGCTGCTTGTGGAAGGGAAATGCAAGAAGCAATCTGGTCTGCCAATTCCTTCCACAGTTTTTCCACTGGATCCAAACCTATGAAACAGCAGCAGCACATCCATTCGCAGTCCCAAGCTAGTGGGTATGGTGCAGTGTTTAAGGTGTTGGACTAAAATTTAGGAAAGATGTCTTCAGATCCCTGATCAGTTGTGAAACCTATGAGGTGACCTTGAGCTAGTCATCCTCTCTCAGGGTTGTTTTGAAAATAAGGCAACAGGGTATCTATGCATGCTGCCCTGGGCTTCTACAAGGAAGGACAGGATACTGTGATACACAGATTACAACTAGATTACAATTTGCCAGCAAGCCCCATGTGTTGGTATCAATTCTTGGAGTAACTGTCTTTCTGAATTGTGGGTCTTGCACAAATATATGAAACTCGGAGGGAGGCACATTAACTGTGCTCCTCGCAAGGTCATTCCATGATTCTCCACACAAAAGCACCCAACTACAGATTTCCCAAAATCAAGTTAATCTAGAGCAGGGCTGCAGCAGGTGAGAGGACCCATATGTGTGTCCTTGAAGGCACACAGGGATCACACTGTAAAATGTTCTTCATTCACAGATAGTTCATGTAGTGACAAAATGTAATTAGGTGCTGATCAACGTCCTTTTTCGGCAATGGCAGGTCCCAGTGCCTCAGAAAAATATATGTGGAAAAAACACATTCATATTTAGGGAAGAACCCAAGACATCTGGAAAAAATCTCATCATCATTTGGGCACACCTAGAGTTTGTATAAATATAAGAAAAGAACAGGAGGAGTTACAAAGTACATTGGGTTGATTAAGTGATATACCTTGAAGGTTTGTATCATAGAAATTCTGTTGTTCCCTATTGTGATTTACTGCGGCAAATGAGAATTGACCAAAGAGAACAGCTCATATGCAGAAGTTGGAATTTAGCATTTCTCCCCATGTCTGTAATGTAGTCAAGAAAACTGGTTCAGCTGGGACAGACATCTGGATTAAAAATGGCTTTCTGCATACTGACAAGTAACTCCTCAAGAACAAAAAGCTTTCTTGGGGGTTACTCTAAAGCTTCACAAATCTGTGTGGCTTTGGGGGCTGGCTGTATCAATCACAATGGAGTGGGTTGCTTTAAGGCAGGAACATTCAGCCAGGCAGCCTTTCTCAAGTAGAAAAATCTTGTATGCCATGTCTCACAGCCTAGCATTTTTAACAGCCCCGTCCTTTGCTTTTTGCTGTTTAGAATTAGCCCTGATAACCGGTTTTTGGCAGTGGGTTCCCAGGAGCATACTGTCGACTTTTATGACCTCACCCAAGGCACAACCTTGAACCGGATAGGCTACTGTAAGGACATCCCAAGCTTTGTCATTCAGATGGATTTTTCAGCAGACAGCAAATACATTCAGGTTTGTGCACACATTTTTTTTTTTTTTTACAAATCTCCTTATCTGGAATCCACAAGGGAGATAACAAGGTTCCCTAAAACAATATACTTCTGTAGAGAAATGATTTTTTGGTCAAATGCTGAAAGCCTAGAAGACATGGAAAGAAAGGGGAAAGCAAAGAAAGCAGCATGTGAACACAGAGGAGCTTAAATTTCAGAGATCTAAATATTGTTGTTATAAAATGTGAGATTACAGATATTCCCATTATAGGGAAGAACAGTGGAAAAGAGATATAACTGGGGAATGGTGAGGGAAGGAGGAGGGAGATAAAGGTAAAATACCTGCCTAGGTGTAGTAACCAGTTTGACTGAGCTTACACAGCATAGTTATATGTATCTTTGTACATACAGTGTAATTTCATTCAAAAGCTCTCAGTGTATAGGTAAACAATATGTTAGTCCTTAATGAAACCACTAGAAGTTTTAGCTGCTGCTTGTTCCATTAATTACAGTGCAATCCTATGCAGAGTTACTCCAGTCTAAGTCCCCTGAAATCAGTAGGGTTAGACTGGAGTAACACTCTGCATAGTATTCAGTGAAAGTTGTATATATAGGTATAAAATACTTAAGACTCTGTGAACATGCTTGTCTGTAGCCAATGTATGTCTTGCTTGCTTATGGTGTGTGTCTTGGTGAAAACACAACAGCTTGGATCAAGGCGGTTGCTATTCCCAGTTATGAGCCCTAGTACTTTTTTGTTGTTGTGTGCATAGACTGCACAGACATAGAGAGCATGATGTGCTTAAGGACAAAACAGATGCCGCACCATAATTCCGACTGAGTACCTGCATTTGTTAAAGCAGAAACAGCACTCATAGGTGTACTCACTGAGGTTAGAAACTTCTTTATATCATATAGAGTGGCATCAGTACAAGGAGAGCCACAAGCCTACAATGGCACTAACAACAGCCACAATAGATTTGGAGAAAATGCTAGTAGTGGATAGTGGATGGGAGTAGAGGCTTTATCACCATCCATGCAACCTCCTTCCCTCTTTCCTTCCACAGGTATCAACTGGTGCCTACAAACGGCAGGTTCATGAGGTGCCATTAGGCAAGCAAGTGACAGACACTGCGCTCATAGGCAAGATCACCTGGGCCACCTGGACAAGGTGATGCAGCACAAATAGTTACAAAACATTATTCATGAATCCTTTGCACAGGCACAAGGGAGTCCATCCTTGCTATCTCTTGATAGCTCTTCTCTCCAGGTTTATTTGCCTTCTTGCCATTTACATTGCTCATAGCAGAGTTTGGCTGAGAAGAAAAGCATCTGGGATGGCGGGGGGGACGGGACAGGAATGAAAGCTGCCACAGTCTATACACATACAAACACACAAGACCAGGGACAGAGAGGAAGGCTTGTAACAGTTATGAAACAAAACAAAACAAAAAGTATTCACCTGCTGGCAGAAGATAGCAACAGAGGGAGACAGACAAATCTCTCAGGGAAGGGAGTTCCAAAGTTTTGGCACCTCAGCTGAGAAGGCCCCTTTTCAGGTTGCCACCTGTCTAGCCTCAAATGGCAGGGTCACCCAATAAAGGCCTACGAAGATGGCCAGAGTGAACCAGGTAGGTTCATATGGGAGAAGGCAGTACTTAAAGGTATGCTGGTCCCAAGCCATATACAGCTTTAAATGTCAATACGAACACCTTGAATTGGGCCTGGAAACAAATTGGGAGCCAGTGTAGATAGGAAGAGAGTGGAGTGATATGGTCATGACCCACTCCAGTCAGCATTCTGGCTACAGCATTCTGTATTGACTGGACAATCTTCAAGGGTATCCCCACGTACAGCATATTGCAGAAATCTAATCTAGATGTTAGACCAGGTGGGTGCACTTTAGTTCTATACATCTTGCTAACAAACAAATAAAACCACATTAGAGACTAATACAGATTTTTTTTAAAAGCTGAAGTTGGCTCATTCATGTTGATCTGCCCTACAGTCTCAATATCAGTCAAGGAGGAAGGCTTGGCCAAGCCAGCCTGAAGAGAGGGTATGTAAGAACACGAGGGGTGGTAGTGATTAGCAACAGAGGACCTGAACATGGCAGATCAGCTCTCTGGAAAAGTAATGGGTTTATATTTCAGAAGAGTAAGCATTTTAGTTTGGTGCAGCCAAAAATATCCAAGATCTTGTACTACCTGAAGGTCTGATTCACACAGGTATGTTCATCACCAACTTTCTCCATACTTTGAGAATAGAAACTGAATGTGCAACCTGCCTATCTCAAAAAACACCATAATGTGAGAGACATGAGGAAATAGGGAATTCTACTTGCGGTGTTATATCTGTACTGGTTCATTCACAAAGACAAGCCATCTTTTAATATTCCAGTCCTCAATTATACCTGTTTGATAGTCTTTAAGGGTCAAACCAAACGAGACAAAATACACTTGAATTACACTCAAATACACTCGAATTACAAAATACACTTGAATTACCCATGTAATTCGAGTGTACTTTGTCTCGTGTTGTGAGACCCTAAGATAGCACCAAAATCAGGGTTGGTTTGACTCCAATGGACTGACCGAGGCTACCCCCTGTAATGTACACATGGAAACCTTATCAAACCAATGAGGCCTGAGTTTTAGCAGACAAGAGCAATGCTGGTTTTCCATTCTCATCTCAGCAAGGGAGACAGATCTCTCTCTCTCCCTGCCCTGTGCTCCAATTCTTAAAAGGGGCCAAAAATGTTGGCTATGCTTACAAGGCAGCTGTGGTTAGTAGTCCCACCAGCACAATCCCCTTCCCCCCATATATTTTGTATGTGCCAGCAAAATCTAGAAAAAGAAGAGGGGTGGCTTTCTTACTGAGCTGCTGAGCTTTCTCCCAGTCCAGATTTCAGTGGAACAAGGAACCTCCTTCCCCTTTCCTAGCACAGGACTGAAATCTTCTCATAGATCATGTGGGGCTTTGCAGCTGGCAGACTCTTCAGAGTCCCAAGCCAGCTTGGGAGCAGACTGTTTGCAGCATTTCCTTGACGTTGGGGGGCAGTGTTATTCCCTTCCCACCCAACCCAAATACTTTCTTTTTCCCTTTTGGAGCAGCATCCTTGGTGACGAAGTCATTGGCATTTGGCCCCGAAATGCAGATAAAGCCGATGTCAACTGTGCTTGTGTGACCCATGCTGGCCTAAACATTGTCTCTGGAGATGATTTTGGACTAGTCAAACTCTTTGATTTCCCCTGCACTGAAAAATTTGTAAGTGAGCGTCGTAGCTTTGCAGAGGAGGGGAGAGTGGGGTGGCTGTGGCCCTCTTTTCTGAAACTTCTCAGATATGTCCAGATTTCCCTTATCATGTTTATTACATTCTGATACCCCTCAAAGTGGCTGCTGGGGTGGGTGGTCCAATCTTGTACTTACTGCTTGTCTTTTTTGTCAACAGGCCAAACACAAGCGTTATTTTGGCCATTCTGCACACGTCACCAACATACGCTTTTCTCATGACGACAAGTACGTGATCAGCACAGGAGGAGATGACTGCAGGTAACAACGCTGTGCCCAAACATTGAGCCAGTGGGTGCTTTGTGTCAGAGTTAGAGGAAAGAAATCCAGCGTAGCTCACGGGGGTAGTTTTGGGCAAGTCCTGTCTCACACTCTAGCCTCCCTCAAAGAAAATGCTGCTATGATCATTGTCAACAGAGGGCAAGATAAACATATAAAAGGATGAAGCTCAAATAAGAACACATTATCACTCTACATATGAACACTCTGCAAATTACCACATGATGTGATGGGGAACACATGGCAATCACCTGTGATAACAGATCCTAGTATCCTGCAGTTTTAATATGTTGTAAATTATTCTGTGTTAGGACAGTTCACACAATTCACAGAGTACAGTGTTTGTGCTCTGTGGTGTGAGAGACAGAGATCCCTATGTCTGTGCACGCATAACAGGAATCCAGATACAATTCCCCACACTGTGTGCTTGTGTAATGTATACACAGATAAAGGCAGCCAGTACAGCCTGAAGTGTTATCATCCTCAAACAGTCACCCGATTCTGTTTTTGCGTAAAAAGTTGCTCAGAATGAGTCATTCTTGCTCCCTCCCATTTCTCCCCATCCCCAAACCGCCTGCAACATCAAAGCTTCTTCTAAGCCAATAGCCCCATTAAGTCTTGCTGCATAACCTGCTCTATAATATACATTTTGATTTTGCTTATCAGTATATTTAATTCTCACTGTGGTCTATCTGTGTATACTGGAGAAAGTGAGGTGTACGAAGTCCTTCTGGGTTCCCCACTGTGTCACTGGGCCTATCCTGGTGGTCTACACCACACAGCAGCCAGAACAGTTTGTTTCTGCATGTTGGATTGCCATGATAACGAACCATGTTGGAGATATCTGGGTAATGTGTCTGGCACTCTCTTCTGGTCCCTGGCAGTTCATACCATGATCCAGGTTCCAAGCTGCTTCTTGGGAGCAGATGTTTGCCCTGGGGACTGACTAGTGCTACAGATGCCACCCCCACCCCCCAGGAACAGCCCTTCCTTGCACATTGATGGAGACCCAGGTCACTGGCAAATCATTCTTTCTGTTCACCTCAGCTGTAAAATGTAAACCTACTTTGTTGGATTGTCATAAGATTGTAAAGAGCCAGAACCCCCCTCCCCAAAAAAACTTGTATGAAATGCTCTCTATACTAGAAGCACTATGTACTATTGCCCAATTACCCCCCTCCCCATGCCCTGGGCTTGCCTTGCTTCCTTCTCATTCCCCTTCACGAAACTTTACACCCTCCAAGTAAAATTTAGCTCACTGTGCAGCAACAGATGGAGCTGAGTGGCAAAAAATCTCTCATAAGGTTGTAGCTAGTTGGCTATTACAAAGCTGCTCCAGAGGAGTAAAGGCTTGTAATTTGTAACACTTTTTGCATTGCTAGATGAGCTATTTATATAACAGATGCCTGCAGGGTGGAGTTGATGGCCAAGGCACCTTCAGGGTGACAGGAGAAATCATTCACTCTCACTGTATACATTTAAGTTTTCCTTTACTTAAGAATTACATTGTTCCATCATTAATTAGAACACAAGAATAAACAGGGTCTGGTCCAGTCTTTCAGGTAACGTGGTAACTGAAGGGCTATGTGCCATCTTCTACCAGCCACCCTCAGAACCAACATGGGATGCAGGCAGGGGGCTGCAGCAAGAAGGGGAAGGCAGAAGACCCCCCCAAAAAAAACTTGTATGAGCTTCTCCGCTGCTTATGTAACAGTAGGGAGGTATGAGTTGCTGTTCCAGGGTCCCCTAACCCTGGGGGTGGGGACAAATTGGTTCCAGAAATTCACTCCATTTGAAGAAAGATTGGATTTGACCCATTATAAATGAGCCAGTTAAAAATAGCAAAGCCGGCTTTACATTAGCATTCATAGAATCATAGAATCATAGTTGGAAGGGCCATACAGACCATCTAGTCCAACCCCCTGCCCAGTGCAGGATCAGCCTAAAGCATCTTTGACAAATATTCATCCAGCCGCTTCTTGAAAACTGTTAGTGAAGGGGAGCTCACCACCTCCCTAGGCAGCTGATTCCACTTTTGAACTACTCTGACCGTGAAAAAGTTCTTCCTAATATTCAGCCGGTACCTTTGTGCATGTAATTTAAGCCCATTGTTTCAGGTCCTACCCTCTGCTGCCAACTGGAACAGCTCCCTGTCCTCCTCCACATGACAGCCTTTCAAATACTTAAAGAGAGCAATCATGTCCCCCCTCAATCTCCTCTTCTCCAAACTAAACATTCCCAAGGCCCTCAGCCTTTCCTTGTAGGGCTCAGTCTCCAGACCCCTGATCATCCTCGTCGCTCTCCTCTGCACCCTCTCGATTTTGTCCACATCGTTTTTGAAGTGAGGCCTCCAGAACTCCACACAATACTCCAGGTGCAGCCTGACCAAGGCAGTATAGAGAGGGGCTATGACCTCCTGTGATTTCGACGCTATGGCCCCTTTGATACAACCCAGGATTGAATTGGCCTTTTTTGCCACTGCATCACACTGATTGCTCATATTTAGTTTACAGTCCACTCTTACCCCAGGATCTCTTTCACATATACTACTGCCCAGAAGCGTATCCCCCATCCAGTATTTGTGCTTCCCATTTTTGTGGCCCAGATGTAATACTGTGCACTTGTCTTTGTTGAATTGCATCCTATTCACAGCTGCCCACTTCTCCAGAGTATTCAGGTCTTGTTTTCTGGGCCCAAAACCGAGCCCTGCGGCATCCCACTGATCACCTCCCTCCAAGCTGATGAAACGCTGTTGACCATCACTCTTTGGGTGCAGTCCTCTAACCAGTTCCCTATCCACCGAACTGTCCTATAGTCCAGTCCACAGTCTTCCAGTTTGCCCATTAGAATGTCATGGGGAACCTTCTCAAAAGCTTTACTGAAATCCAGACAAATCACGTCAACAGAGTTCCCCCGATCCATTGTTACAGGTCCCCTCAATGCCATAATATACAGCGCAGTCCTGGCTTGTCCATCAGGAAGTATTCAGATTAGAACTTGAGAGGAACAAGAGATCTGTGACCAAGGTCTAGATCTTGAATTTACATAACCTTCATCATTTGGTGCGTCTAGGGTAGTGTCATGGCTCAGTGGTAGAGCATCTGCTTGGTATGCAGAAGGGCCCAAGTTCAATTTCTCGCATCTCCAGTTAAAGGATCAGGTAGGAGATGATGTCAAAGACCTTCCCCGGACACCTGCTGCCAGTCAAACCAGACAGTACTGACTTTAATGGACTGGTGGTCTGATTCAGTTTAAGGCAGCTTCACGCTTCCCAGTTTTGTTAGAACTCAAAAATCTTAGCTTTTGTTGTCCAGGGATCCTGGATTACCTCTTCTCTAACACAAACTGGCCTTCTCCCTGAGAGTCCCTGTTCTTTCCCTGCTACTACCCATTCACATTGCCAGTTGACACCCACCTCCCTCCAGATTTTGCTTAGCCACTTAATGTGGGAGGTAAGAATTCTCAGAAAGGAGCAGCACTGGGCAAACAATGCAGGAGTGAAACCTGAAGGCTGGATCCTTCTTGCCAGTTGAGATGTTTACCCCACTGCTTTTAGGCACACCAGACAGCCAGCAAGCTATTACCTGCATCTGGTTTCTCTTTCTCTCTCCTCCAGTGTCTTTGTATGGCAGTGTCTTTGAAAGCTAATTCTTCCCAGTGCCACACATGCTACCGTCGCCATGCGAGTGCCAAACAGTGGACATTGAGCAATGCCTCCCAAGACATCAGCAGCTGGCAGTTACAAAACTGGTGCCTGAATTATGGCTTCATGATCTACAAGCAGTGATGGTGGATGCTACGAGGAACCTCAATTGCGCAGTCACTAAGAAGAAAGCAAATCCAATTTATCCAGTTCTTAGTTGAAGAGAAGGTGCAGGTCAGCTAATGCTAAACACGTCTTATTAATACGCGAATTTACAATGTTTTGCCCACTGAAGGAATTCTGCTTCAGTAGCCTTTTAAAAAACAAACCATCTTCAGTTTAATTCAAACTAGTCACATTTTCATACCAGTTGCTCAAGTACATTAACATTTTTAAAGCCAGCCATTCCAAAACCTTATAGAAAAAAGGCAGAATTGTCAGCTTTTTTTTAAAAAAAAAAAAACCTCTGGGCCATGGCTGTTTTTATATGTTAAAATTACCATTCTAACATTTAGAGGTTTAAAACCAATTTCATTTGCCAGTTTTCTATGAAGTGCCTTTTGAAAGCTTTTTCCAGTCTCGCAGGATACAACTCAGCCTCCTGCCTATGTCTGCTTTCTATTCACGGTGCTACAACTTACACAACTGAGGAGGGCTGACCGTCATCTTTACACGATGCATCCATTCACTCACACTCTGCTTGTGTCTTGATTCCTTAAAGGAACTTTGGCTAGTTCCTCTAACAGAGGAAGGAGGGTTGAGATGCAGGACCAATAATAGCGCAGTTATCAAGCCATTTAGTGTATCATTTTATGTGATAGTTTTGAAAGAACCAGAAGAGGGGAAGAGCCTGCACACAATCTCCTCACCATCTTTTCCCACTCAGAACATTGTTCTTTCACATTTACTGATAAGCCTAGTAACAGCAAAGATCCCACACTTTGCTTTGGACTCCTCTGAGGAAAGTTAACCCTCCTCCTTCTTTCCAACAGGAGATGTTTCAAGGGCATGCTTCCTTTCCTGAGTTCAGTGTCAGACCCCTTGGCAGCCATTCACAGGCTCCCTAGTGGCAGACGACCAATAACTGTGGAAACTCTGCTCCTTCTGGAGATGAAAACTGTAGGGGCAATGGTGAAATATGCCCTTTACTTGTAGAAGGACCTAGGTTCAGTTATTAGTAGCTGAAGTTAAAGAGTTCGGAATAGGAGGGAAAAGGGGGGGGAAATCCATTGTCACATGCCATGTTCGAGAATAGCTAGGAGTAAAAGAATTACTCCTTAGATGATAATTGAAGGAGGGGCATTTCTTGTAACCTTATAGGCCAAAATTATTAGCAACTGTTCAAAAGGTGCCAATGGAGCCTCCACTGCAAGCAATATTCTGCAAAACAGACACTCCCCCCCATAAGACAGATGGGGGAGCATGGTTTGAAAGTGCCAACTACCTTGTTTCTGGAAGAACTTAACAACTCACTCCAGGTTCATGAGAAAGGAAAGAAAAATCAATGTATAAACACAAAAGTGCTCATTAAACTCAATGGACTATCATTTGTTGAGTCTTATTTAATCAGTGGAATATATTAATGCCTTACACTATAGATATTTTAGACACACAAGTCCCTATGCAGTTTTATGCTCATCCTGTTCGTAAGGAGTTTCCTGTATTAGATGTAACCATAATCAAGCTGGTGATGTCAGGTGGTCACCTTGTTTGCCTATGTTGTAATGTTGGCCTTTCATATTGATTGTATCTTAAAATTTAAAAAAAAATCTGTGACAGAATGAGTTGCTACTTGGTGAAAATGTGCAAAATTATTTAAGAGCAATAGTATGCATCACAAAGATTTGTATTTGTTTATATGGTTTGATTTTAGGTACATTATGCTTGGACATGATGCTGTATTATAATGTAAATTAAAATAGTAATGCATGAGTTTATTTTTCAAATGATCAAGTAAAGATTTATGATTTGAGAAGAGCCTAGTGACATTTTTTATTGGGTACCTTCAGCATAACAGAACAGAGGATTTTGCATTTTTATTTCTTGCAATACCAACCTCAGATCACAAAAGGTGTCCACTATCAAACATTCCCTAAGAGAATGAAGTAAAACGGAGCCAATAGTTTGTTCGCAATTAAATTTTCGACAACCATAAATCCAACAATGTAGGAGCAGCTTGTGCTATTTGTCTGAGGCTTAGTAAACTTGCAATTCAAATGGCTACATCTCTACCAATGTGCCGTAATTGTATTATGAAAAATTAGTGGAGTTGAGTGGGGTTGGTTGGCCTGCCATGACAACTGACCACTTTGCTACAAGCTTCTTGCTACGTATCAATCAATGGGTTAATTAGGCCACATATTACATCAAAAGCTCTATGTAACATGCAGCTTCTACCTAAGCACTTGAAGTCAAACATAAGATAAAGGGGCCCTGGGACAACAGAGAATCATTGCTTTCCTCTGGTCACCCTGGAGATAACTGGCCATATTCGGCAGTATGCCTGGAACCTCAAATTGGCAGATATATATTTCCAAAGGTTACAAACACACACTGCCCTGTGATCTTCAAGATATGCAATCCTAGGATTCACTCTATATCTAAACAAACCCAAGGCATATAATTAGACAACGCTATATTAGTAACAACTAATGACTTACACATATCTGTCTTCCCAATGTCACTCTCACTACACTTTTCAAAGGAAATAATTTGGAGTCTGATGATGAACATGCACAAATACATCACACAGATTTCCTAGACCCACAAGATCCTTTAAGTCTATACTCTTTATTGATACTTGAGTTTTGTTTTTACATTTCACAATGCATTCCACAGATTTAGTTCAATACAGCTTAAACCGCAAGTGTACACATTTTCATTTGTAATTTCTTGCATTAATAATGTTTGAAATTTCCAAACGACATTTGCAGCATCGGGGCGCAACCTGCTGATCCATGCACAGCTGCTGAGGATTCCTAGCACAGTGGAGAACAAGCACGCTAGGTATTCCTTGCTCTATCTGCAAAGATCTTGGGATCACACCTTCAGAAATTCCTTCCACAGATTCAGAATTTGAGAAAGAGACTGTAAACTTGTTTACTCAAAATAGACTAAAGGAGGCTTGTGCAGCAAAGGTTATGGCAGAAATTGTGTTGTAATGCACAGAGAGGTTTTCTATTTATTTAACAGATGCTAGTGTTTTCTGAAGATTTAAGCTTTACATATCATAGAGCTAAAAAAAACCCAGTTCAATTATCTTGATATTTCAAGCACTGTGGAGGAGCTGGACATCCTAAGCTGCTGTGAAACACAATATATATATATAATATATAATTTTATATTGGCAATTGATAAAACAGTAAAATTAAAAAGCACAATACACCTACACTCGATACCAAAAGGGCAAGGCTTCTGAAGCTTGCTTCAGTGGCATATTCTTCTAAATGTCTCATTTTAGAAAATCTCCACTCAACAATCTACACAGACCAGAGACTGCACAAAACTGAAGTGCTCTCCCTGCACTCCACCTGCACTAGGATCTCCAAAACGCAGCAAGACTACCTCAGCCAAAGCATAAAATGTACAGCCCTCCAATCTGTTATGTTAACCAGTGCTGCACATGGGAGATGCAAAGAGGATTAGGTTGAAATCCATACATAGCAGCTTACAAATACTTATGATGAACACACATGGCAGTCAAGAACAGGTTATTTTTCTTTCCTTGAAACACTGAGTTGCTAAAAAATAAAGATCTGTGAAAATGCACTGCAATGTCAAGGTTCTTCTATTCCCTGACCCTCCCCACATAAACCAAATGAATAACGTCTCCCACCCCACTTAAAAGATGAACTCCTATTTAATTAAAAGTTGCTTCAGGCTTTTCATTCAGTTTTACGCTTCAGTCCAGGGATTTTATCTTGGATCCTGCAAACGACAATGAGAAAAGCTATTTTAATGTACAGAAAGATGTGCAAGACAAAATTTACTACCTACTAGTGTAGGAAGACTTGAGTAGGCAAGAGTCATTTTGTCCAATGCCTGATGGCTTCCAGAGACCAATCAAGGCCATCTGAATCAGAAGGCAGAGCAAGAAAACAAGCCTGCTAGGAAGCACTTGCAGATCCAAGCCACAGTAAAAAAAAAGTGAAGAGTGCACATGCATGCAAGGGACAAGCCCCAAAGGCCCTATTCAGTTTTGATTTAGGCACTGATCCATTCTGACCTCAGATACAGGAATCAGTGTGATCTAAGCCCATCTAGAGGGTGGCAGCTTTGGAAGTTACAAGGCAAATTATGACTTGCATGTCCTCTGTTTGCACTTTTTGATGGATGAAATGCGCAAGTTTAACAGGCAAGGGAAATGTACAAATTTATTTATTTAGTAAACTTTCCCTGCCCTTCTTTCCAAGGAGCTCAGGGGACAACTATCATTGTCCTCCTCCTAACAACCCTTTGAAATAAATTAGGCTGGGAGAAAGAGTGGCTGACCCAAGATTCCTCAGCAAGCTTCATGGTACAGTGGAGATTTGTTTTCGTTTTGTTTTGATTTGCAGATAGATTGATTTATTTAAACAATAAACAGTAAAAATAAAAGATAAGAAAAAACACAACAATCTAAAAATCAAACTAACAGTACATATAAACATGAAAGAACAAACAGAGAAAGCAACAAATAATAATAATAAGATACAAAAAGAAAAATAGGGGAAAAAACTAAACTACAAGCTGGGTTCTGATTTTCTCCACGACAAATATATATCGTTTTCAAAATCTCACTTATTCTATGTTAAAAATAAACAGTGGAGATTTGAACCTGGGGCTCCCACACCACAGCCATCACTTTAACCACTATACCACACTGGCAGAAGTTACTACTTCAAGCATGATCTAAGAGGCATAAAAGGAGAAGCCACCTCAAACCCTCCAAAAGCAAGTCTGGGATGACATTAATCATTCTGATCTAAGGGCACCTAGTGTTTTACTGTTATCAGTATCATAATTCAAGACTTTCATCTTCACTGCATTGGTAAGAAAAGTTTCTTTCCTCAAGCCAGCATTCTTTTACTAAGGCAAACAAGTGATTTATATTGCATTACAGGCTACCAGCATTTATTTCCCTTTGTTTGAAGAAACCGTGTACTCACTTTGTCACGGCATCTTTGACATTCTTGTTCACAAGTCCCAGATAATGGTCAATTTGAACCTGAAAATAATATTTATATTAATCATTTTAGTTAAAAGTTTTGGCATGTATCAAAAGTTATACCCCTGGCTGTGATGTGTTTTGATCATTAGGAAATCATTAGAAAAGAGAGGATTTATGTCCAAACAGAATGTTGCATCCTGAATAACATAAGAGAACAATGGGTGTAGGTCAGACAGAATTTGGTTCTCTAAAATTAAATGCTTCCTCCCATATAAGTCTTCCTAAGCATGAGAAGGGGAGAGAGGGTGGGACCTTCAACAGTCTTCCATCGGGCTGACAGGGGAGCACATATTTCTGTCACAATTCTGAGTTTAAAGAACCTTTATGGCATCAGTACAGTATACTAAAAGTTAATTGTTGGTAGTTTATATAAGACTCTAAAATCATGATTTTGTGACTCTTCAGCTTTCTTGTACTCTCACTGGAGGAAAAAGCAGGTTAAATTTGAAGCTCTAGCCAATTACAGTCTAACAAAAAATGGGGAGCATGCCCATCATATGCAATGAAAAGTACTATTTCCTGTTTAATTAGCAGCTATGCAGGTTTGCTAGTGCATTATCAAAAAGGTCCACTGTCCTCCGCCACTCTGCAGCATGTCTAAAGCAGGCCACTTGGAGTTGTAGGTACAAAGGCTGCCAAGACAGCCTTAGGGGGACATGTTTAGGTCTTACAGTCCCTGATCAACATGTGAAACCCATAGAACAGGAATAGGACCGGATTCAGCAGGACTCCCACAGATGGAAGGGGATATTATTGTTGCCAATTCCCCACAGTTGCTGCAGATCTCTGACTGCCCTCTCATGCTGTTCCTAGGTGTTCCAAGGTTCCCCAGAAACACCATTTCAGGAGGCATTTGGGGCTGCAGCAGGGAGGAGGAGACAATGAAATCGTATTCTGCAGAAGAAAATTTCTTCCATCGACAAAATTTACTGACGGATGCCAGCCACAGTGTTCTCCATCATGTGTTCGCAGTTTTTCTTGTTACTAGAATCAATCACACCTAATTTTTGTCAGAATACTAGAGCTCAGGGCACCACACACACTTACCTGGTGCTTTTCATAAATAACTGGAATACTGAAGAGTGAAATCACAGCTAGATGGGAGAAAAAACACATCAGATTTCAGTTTACAAATATTCAGAGATGCTGAAAGATCTAATACTCTGACTTGTATCAACAAAGGTGCCTGAATGCAGTTAAAGAGAATGACTTGACCAATACAACTGAATGTTATACAGTAGCAGAACTTCTGCATTCTGCATACCCAGGAATGCAATGTCCACAAAAAGAGAGAGCCGATCCAGTTACAAGGAAGGGAATTGTGGACTGACGACTGCCAGCTCTTTAAGGTCCAGGCTGGGCTTGTCATGCCTTTCTGCAGCAGTTCGTAAAGCCTCGGTGTAAGCCCAAGGCTTGAACCTTCTGGGGCAAGCCAAAAAGTTCTTGGTCCTTAGTCCATGGCCTGTGTTCTTGATGGACCTCTCTCCCCCAGTGGATCCCAGAACAGACCAGGATGTTTAGTGAACCTTAAGTGTTCTTTTCCATTTAAACTGTATTGAGGTTTTTTTTAAGTCACCTTGGGTCCACATTAGGGAGAAAAGAGGGATAAGAAATGCTCTAAACAAATTACAAAAGTAGTTGCAGCTGTAAGGCAAACTGCGATCCTAAACTGAAAGCAGCAATTTTAAGCCTCCACATTCAACAACAAAATTCCTGTGCAGTGGGACCACTATCTGTATTGTACAGTCTTGTATGAATATCAATCCAGTATTAATGGCTGTGAACAGGACCAGAACACCTGGTATCCTACTAGCATCATAAAATATCTCTACACTAACGAGTAGCACAAAGATACAGTTTTGAGATCCCAGCAAAGAAGGGAACTCTACACATGTTGCCAGAGGGATGCAGTGCCTGTACCAGGCAGTCAGCTTCATTCATTCGTCACCCAAATATAGCTCCCTACATGAAAACTAGGTTCATAAGTATCAAAATAAGTTTTCAAAAGAGAAGCATAGTCTCCCCAAATGCATTACAGGGACTGAGAGATACATGCCTGCCTCCTCCCCCTTACATGAAGAAGCAGGGGGAAATGTGGAAGAACTGCAGAAGGACCCAGTCTTCCTATCCAGGATCACTGTAGTTCTCCTCTACTCTTGAAACTCCAGAAGTCTTACCTTGGGAACTTTTACCTCAAACACAATTCAGGCCTCCTCATCCAGTAGCAAAAATAAACTTCCAATATAATAACACTGCATGCCTGCTTTGCTACTGTCTGTAATACTCAATCTTTGTAACATTTTAATTTAAACACTGTCCCTTTTGCTTAGAATCATAAGAGTTGGAAGGGATCTCCAGGGTCATCCAGTCCAACCCTCTGCACAATGCAGGAAATTCACAACAACCTCCCCACCCCACATCCCCAGTGACCCCTGCTCCAAGCCCAGAGGATGGCAAAACAGTGTCAGGATCCCTAGCCAAACTGGCCCAGGGAAAATTGCTTCCTGACCCCAAAGTGGTGATAAACATTACCCTGGGTATGTAAGAAGGGGCTGCAGGAACTAAGCACTGATGTAATCTTTCCTGCCTTCCCTCTCATGATCTGCCCAGGTTCACAGAATCAGCATTGCTGTCAGGTGGCCATCTGGCCTCTGCTTAAAAACCTCCAAAGAAGGAGAGCCCACCACTTCCAAGCCTGTTCCACTGAGGGACCACTCTAACTGTCAAGAAGGTCTTCCTAAAGTTTAGTCCAAAACTCTTTTGATTTAATTGCAACTTGTTGGTTCTGGTCCGACCTTCTGGGGCAGTGGAAAACAACTCTGTGCCATCCTCTATATGACAGCGCTTCAAGTACTTGAAGATGGTTATCATATCACCTCTCAGCCGTCTCCTCTCCAGGCTAAACATACCAAGTTTAAATTCAGAGCAAGAGACCATACTGGCCTAGGGTTGCCAGGGACCTGGAATCCCTCAACAGGGGATCCCCAGGTCTCTGTAGTCTCCTGGCAGGGGATTGGGAGCCGGTACTTATCCTGGCTTTCTTTCTCTGCGCACGTGTAGTGTGTGCACACACCCGGCTCATGTGATGACATCACTTCAGTGAGAGACGTTATCATGTGGGATCAAAGGGGGCCCCGGGTCAAAGGGGGCCCTTGTTGCCACCGCTGCTTGTTCTCGCTGCCACTGCCGCCACCTGCCGCGACTGCAGCCCACTCTCATTTGGTGCACAGGGGCCGCCACGGCGAGGGGCAGCAACAGTGCTGCCTGCTCTTGCCACTGCCACCACCACCGCCCGCTCTCATGGTGTGGGATCGTGCCCCCTGCCCAGGAGTGTGCTGTGTCTCCCGCGCCCCCTTGCCCTGCCAGCCAGGTAAATGGGCATGGGGGGAAGGGGGGGATCTGAGGATCCCCCGCCCCCAGCGGGGGAATGGCAACCCTATACTGGCCCCAACCTTTTTGCTATCACTTTCGCTTTCATACACTGCCCAGCATAGCAATACAGTTTTAATACGCTGAATTTTTTGGACTTTTCGTCCTAGTTCTTACAGTCTTCATTGCATTTATTAATCTGCTCAAAAGCTTCAAAATTATGTTGGCTTTGTAAAAAGGACACTTTAAAAAACCACCTTGGACTTCATAATTCCTATATAATTTTTAATTGTACAGGATACAATTGAGGGAAATAGAAAAGAACTTACCCAGTATCATTAATGTCAGACCATTGAACAAGGCACCAACATAGGTGAACACCCACATCAACACTGCGAACTGCAAGAACAAGAGAGCTGGATGAGGGAGCAGGCATGCAACCGAAGGCTTGTTTTAAGGGCTTGTGGTTTTTATGTTGACAATTTATTATTATTTTATTGTAAGTAACTTCAAGCAGGTCTCTAGACTGGAGGAATAAAAATCTCCTAAATAAATAAATGAAGACCAAACACATTACAAGTTGCCAGGCAAGGTTTTGCCCATAATTCACGTTCCTGGCTGCTGCTGGGGGGTGGGGCACGGGGACTCCCTGTGTGTTGGGATCTCTTGGCATCATCCCTGGGGCAATTATAATTAGACAACCTTCATTAAAACGACTTCTCTGAAGGTGGTGTGGAAAGATAATGCAACGAAACGGCAACCCTCCAACCTCCATATGTCAGAGATAATTATAGCCATGAGGACTGGTAACGGGATCTGCAGCCCTTCGCAGAGAGGTCCCCGGTCTGAATTCAGGCCAGGTCAAGGATGACTCATGGCTCATAGTATTTCAGGACTGTTCTGTGTTCCTCAAGAACCCACTTCTACCTAGACAGCTTCAAGGCAGGCATGACCTCTGACCCCTCTGCAGTTGGATTTAAGCCCCATACCTGTGCTACTGTGTTGGCGTTAAGATCATCAGGAGAAGCTCTTACCACCTCCACACACACTCCAAATGTACCATCAACCTCCACAGGAAAAAAGCTACTATTCATCAGGCTAGGGCATAACCTCCAAAGTTAAATGTATTGTCATGTGGTAAAGACCTGCTCAAAAGTGGTATTTTGAAATGCAATACAGGAGTCTTGCAAAGATACAGGGGCCACACCCCCATTAGCCAGAGCCTCTCTCCCTCACCCCCTCTTTATCCCATCCTTCAGCAAGGGACTCAAAGCACCTTAAAACATTTAAAACCTAACAACCACAGCTTTGTTTCTCCTCTCCACTGCTCTTCCCAGACAGCCTCAAATCTGTGCTCTGACAGCAAAAGAAGACATCATGTGACCGTGTTATTCCAGCAAATGACCAGAAACCACAGAGCCAGAAGGAAGCAAATTGGTTCTCTGTGGCACTTGCAAAAAGAAACTGCAAAAGTGTTTCCTTGCAAACCTGAAATATTAACCACATGTACCTGACAAATAAAATTCACCTTGTTAGTAACTAGACTAACCCCCAAAAGGAATGGAATGAAGATGAAGATATATCCCCAGATCTGTGAGCTTTGCAGATGGTACCCTCCTGGCCCAAAGACAAGCCAACTGCTTTGAAAGTGCCATGACAGGCTGCCCTTAACAAGCAAGAAGGAAATGCTGACTCACCAGCTTGTCTGATCAGACTGCAGCTTCCCACTGCCAGACCGAGGGTAAAACATTCGGTGGGGAATTTGGGAGGAGTGGAAGGGCTCTCAAAACAAAGTCACAGAGGGAGTTTGCACAATCGTTAATGAAACAGAACTATCATCGCATAATTCCTGTGAGGGGGGCAGACTGAGGGCAGTCACAAGAAAGCTTAGCTAAGAGGAAGGTGGTGGTGGTTTTCCGTGTCAAATAAGTACTCTCGTCCTTGAATTTTAGAAATACAAAATAGACTGAAGGGAAGAGTGTCAGGCTAGTACAAGCTAGGAAGCTGCACATTTTAAAAACATTACTTTGCTTATTATTTTTAAAGCAGAATACATAAACACACAGCTCTAGGAATGATAAAAATGCACAGAACACTGAGGGCCTGTGGACCAATGAAAAGGCATAAGCATAAAGTATCTTGTCTGTATTTAACATGTTTAGTTTGTATTTAACATGTGTCTGAGGCATAAGCTTGCCTTTTTCCTCAAAAGAGATGGAACTCTGACCCATATCATATCACATTGTTAAAAACCAAATAAGTCTTTTATGTAAAAGAAAGAAAAATCAGTCACTGTTCTGGAAGTTTCTGGTAGGTGTTGGTCTACCATGGGATAACAGGACTTGAGACCAGATGATATCTGAAGAAGGAAGCTTTGACTCTTGAAAGCTTATACCTGAAAATCTTGTTGGTCTCCAAGGTGTCACTGGACTCAAATCCTGCTGTTCTGAAAGTGCAGACATACCTAGTGTGAACCTATAAGAAATCATCTCCAGGGCTATAGACAGTAAGAGTAGTTTTCTGGCCCATCTCAGAGCTGGCATGACATCGTCTGAGGTACAACAATTTGGGTCAGTCCAGATATGAGTCCATCTGAGCCTTTCGAAAGGCACTGCATTGGCTTTTGTTTTCAGTTTTTGTTTAGGACCAAAGTGGCCAACTTCAACTTTATTTAGGAAATATCTGAATTTAACTGACAGACAGGGAGGATAACAATTTCAAAAGATTGCACTTATGGGACTTGTCCTTCCTCAAAACCTCAAGGTTATATTTTCCATTTTTTGCCTTTTGACCTAGTGCATCAATTAAAATTAATCTCCTTGGTTACTAATATGACAACTACCATATATTTTCCCTCTGTTCTCAATCTTTTAAAGGTCCTGAGGTTTTTGTTTGGGGTTAGAGATATATTTGATCAACTACTGGTTTTTATACTTGCGACTGAAGGCAAACAACTTCTACAACCCAATTTCTCCCAGTACCACTGTGTCTAGTCAGATCTGTCTACCATTCTACATACAATGCAGATGAGGAGGCCTGAGATTACGGTCTACAACATTTTTTCTACTCTGCTCTGCTTTGTGTTAACATCTCACCAGATGAAAAGAGGTCGGGAAAACCTGAAAGTCTGCAAATTGCTGTGCTACTTTAGTTAGTCTTAATAAAAAAATACTACCTGCTTTTTCCTGTCAGATTTTGCTTTAGACCAAGACAGCAACTTCTAGTTTCATCCATTTTAAAAAGGTGGAGAAATAGGAAAAAAACCCACAAAATATAGCCAGTTTATTAGGCAGGTTTTGTGAATCTATGAGGTATCAGTTATTTGGGATCTACAGATTTAATGTGGCACTGGCTTCTGTGGACTTCTGTCAGGCACAAGACTAGACCACAGCAACTCCCTAAGAACATAAGAGAAGCCATGTTGGATCAAGCCAATGGCCCATTCAGTCCAACATTCTGTCACACAGTGGCCAAAAAACCAGGTGTCATCAGGAGGTCTGCCAGTGGGGAAGGGACACTAGAAGCCCTCCCACTGATTGCCCCCCCAAACACTGAGGGGGGGGCAATCACTCTCTAACAGGACTGTGCATACAGCATGTTGTTTTAAAAACAAATGCTTAGAAAGACCCGCCCAAAGATCAGCCTCATTTGTGAATGTACCTTAAAACATACACTGTGAGTAAACAAACTTTAAGGTCTACAGGGTCTGATACACTTCTGTTGTTTAGCAAGAGCTGCATGAGTCTTGTCCAAATCCTAGTGTGACTAGGACCCTTTCCAGCGGTATGATAGCATCTGCAAGACCTCTGGTCCTCAAAGGCAGGGATGCAAGGTGGGCTGAAATGCCAATTCTGGCAGAGTTCAACATAGTTGGAAGCCAACTCATCTGTCAGCTGGTACAGCTTCCCAGCCAACTGCTTAACAGGCTCTCCAGTGCATGGGATTACCACTCTGTGGTTCATTGGAACTATTCTGCTCCCTTTGTTTTGATGATGCAGCAAGTGGCATTTTAGATATAACTTGAGAAATACAGTCAAATTTTTGTATAAATCTACAATGCAGATATGTGCAGAATACAGAACACAGTTCTAGTTGCCTTGTCTCAAAAAGGATATCGGAACTGATAAGAAACAAAGTGTTGGAGCACCTATCCTATGAGGAAAAGTTAACATGTTGGGGATGTTAATCAGCACTCTGCTGGTTCAAATCCCACTACTGCCATAAGCTCAATAGAGACCTTGGGTAAGCCACTCCCTCTCAGCCCCAAAAGCCCCAGCTGTGTTGGATAATAATAACACTGACTTTGTTCGTTACTCTCAGTGGGGCACTAATCTGTCCAGAAGAGCAGCATATAAGCACAGTTATTGTTGTTAGTATAGGAGGGAAGGGCAGCTGGAAGAAGAGACATCAGATCTTAAACATAACCATTTCTCAATGGCACAATTTTGGGTCACGCTATGAAATTTGTTAGCTCTAGATTCAGGACAAAATAGAGTACTTCACACACTACATGACTGCTTACTTCATTCACTGGCACAACACATGGCAAGGACTACTGGCTCGGACTGCTTTAAATGGTGGTTAGGCAGACTAATTGAAGATAGTATCTGTTAAGTAGACTAGCTTTAATGGCTAAATCAGACCTCTCCGGATTCAGAAGCAGACTGGCTTCAACCTAGATTGTTGGCAGAAAGGGCTGCTGCCTTAGGCCCTGCTTGGAGGGCTTCCCAGAGACATCTGGTTAGCCACTGCAGGAAGCAGAATGCTGGGCCAGGTGGTTCTTTGGTCAATCTGATCCAGCAGGGCTCATGTTCTTAAGCCTCAAACAATGGTGGAAAATTCCAAACGTTTGCCTTCTTCCGATTTGTTTCAAGACTCATCAGCATCTCTACTGTGAATTTTCTGTTGTATTTGAAAAGCACATCCTGTGTGCTTTACTATGTTATATACCAAAAAAAAAAAAAAAACCATTCAGCAAAGCAAGCTAAGACTCTGGGCTCGATCCTGATGAACAACCTTCGTCAAATGCATCAAGCCAGGAAATCTAAGTTTCAGCACCCTCAATTCACCCAACCAGCAACTGCAGCTGTGTAAAGCCAATAAAGCAAAACACACACCAGTTAATCATTATGCAAGAGTGTCAGGCAATACGAGAGCCTCTGACAGCACAGCTAATCCTTCAGCTCTGTGAACTCTACAGCTATTGAAGATTGCCACAGAAGTCTCTGGTGTTAGAAAACTGCTTCATAGCTCAGAACCAGGGTCGATCAAGGCCATAGACAGGGTGGGGCTTGTGTGTATCACCACACCTGGAACATTCATTTGACCCACAGATTTTTTTTTTAAACCCAGGCTTTTTAGTTTACTGAAGTTCCTGTTAATGTTTTTTTTTAAGTATAGAAAAAATTCTGGTTGGAGATCAGGGGAGCTACTGCTTCCCAAAATGACTAAGAGTTCCAAACTCTAAGCCTCTGGTGTATTCAGTTGCACTCCTTTTGCCAAGTATATGTAAATGTTCTTTAATACAAAGTATATATTCAGAATTTTTCTTGGATTTGTAAAACACGCTGAACTATCAAACATAACATTATACTACCCTGGACACAAGCTGATAGGGGGACCAAAAGTGCACAGTTCTTGCACTCTTCAGAAATCTGGCAGCCCCAAACAACATGTGCAGATGAAAATATCATAATAAAATTTACTGGCTGAATGGACTCAACATACACAAATAAATACAATTTGGTTTTGTAAACCTAAATCCTTTCATTGCTGGTTCCATACAGATTACATGTCTCCTGTGATGCAAGTCAGTTGTATGCAGCAATGCCATGTGCATCAAACAACCAGTCTGGACAAATTTAAATGAGCCAAGTGGCTTCTTGTCAGACATCCACGCACATAATACTTCCATGATGTTTATGCAAATAAAATACAGGGCATGCATGCAAGATCAAACTGTACAGGATGACTGCCAGATTTATGTGGAATAACCAAGTACATTCCTCCTCTTCTCTAAAATGACCTTCAATGGTCATTTTCTCTTCTATAAAATGACCTTCAAAGTTCCCCCAAACAGGTGTCTCTCTTGCACTCAACCACTACTTTTGCTTGTTTTTTTTTTTTACTGCACTGCATTTACTGGTACACAGATTCTCAAATCCCATATTTCTGGACCAAGAAATGTCTTTAAAGGAAAGTACCTTTTAATGCAGCTAATCAAGTATATTCACCCAATTAAGACTAGGAAACAAGTTCAGGAGTATTGCACCAACCATTCTGCTGTAAAGAGAACACAGAAGTCCAAACTTCCCTGCTGATCAATATTTCCTCTTAAGCCAGCACAAGTATTTCCTTGACTTTCCTGTGACCTTTTTTTATTTCTTCCTAGTCCACGAAGTCTCCCCCCCCCCCAATCTGGTTGTCATGCATGTCACTCCCTTCACTTCTAACACACTCACTGTCAACAGTTGTTATAATCCCAGAAGGTTGAAAGGAAAACTCTTACCTTCAGAGAATCCACCAAGTCATCGACTAAGAAGAGGCGCCTGAGCTCCTTAACTGTATTGTTGAAGTGGCCAAGCACAACATGGCTATATTTCTGGACAAGCTCCTCAGACACAGCAACATCTTTATCCAAGTAAGCCCTGGAAGAGGAAACATGCCATCAATACGATTCTTAGTATCCAAGGCTTTTCAGGCTCTCCAAGTTCTCAGTCAAAGCACAATGAAAATTACTGGAGAGGTCACAGTGCCCAAATACTGCACAGACAGACCAGACCTAAGCACTGGGCTTCTTCTAAATTATTCACAACATTCAGGCAAAAACACTTGAAAGCGTAGTGGCTTCTCCTTCCAAGAACAGGCACAGTTAGCTAACTGAACTGCACTTATTGCCAGAAACAAAGGCTGTGTTATTTAAAGCACCATCAGGTTTCAAGGCTGTATTTTTACCTACCAACCTACACCAAATACCACCTACCCAGGGAAGTGGCAGATGTGAAGGATATTTGCTATGGCTATGGACATCATGCCACCAAAATGTGAAACGCAACTTCCTTTCTGGTTTTCAGAGATAAATGAAACTGTTCACTTTTCAGATTTTTCTGCCTTAAGACAATTTGTCTTTAAAAAAAAAATCTTCCCCAGTACTAATTAAATCATTTTGAAGCCGTGTTATCCAATTTTCAATCATCTTGAGAGGTTTTCAGATGGCCTTGGCTAATCAGGACATAGGAAGGAAGTTAACCTCATGCTCCCTCATTGTACCTGTCCTATGTCATGTTTACAGGAAAGGTCTCCATCTAGAAAACCACCGTAACTTCAGTTATCACAGTTTCCACTCTGTGACACTATTTTGTTCCCTGAAGTTTAAGGTTAAGAATATGCCTTGTTTTACACCCTGTGTGCATTTTCAAATTTTGAGAAAAGTGGGTGCCATGACAAAACGGCTACCAAAGGAGAAGGGCCCGTCACAAAAAGTTGGGGAGGTTTCAAGTCAAGCATCCTCCTATGGCAAAGGCAAGCTGCCTGTGAATGGACTTCCCTGAACCATTGAGGCAGCAGAAGAAAATAAACATAGGCTCTTTGCTGTAGGGGGGAAGGTACGGTTCGGTCTCAGTTTCCAAAGAAAGGGGTTGCTTAGTCCCCGAGCGGCCGTACAGACAGGCCTCTAAATCCAGAAACATACAAGCACAATCATCTGTGATGTGCCCATCGGGAATGAGCTCGTAGCTCTGCTGGCAGGGAATGATCTGATGTTCCCTGTTTGTTTGTTTTTTCTCCTGCTCCCTTGAAGACCCTTTGGATTTTATTCCCAAACACTACGCAGGCGCTAGGAAACACAGAGGCAGGAACTATGTTGGAGATCATTACTCTAAAAAGTGCACAGCGTTGAAGTAGTAGATCAGCGAAGGGGGACAGTGAAGTCTGCATGCCAATCATCAAAACTCTCCTATTGTTACAGGAGAGGGGACAGTTCGGAAATGATGGGCGACCAGAAGACAAGTATCAGGCACAACGGTAACATGTAATTGTATATAACATACAATGGTAAAACATGTTGGGTTAATTTCAACTAACTCCATATAGAGGGGAATGATTGGGAGATAATGGCCTAGCTAAACTTTACCATCTACGGGCCTTAAGGAAGCCCTTCTCAGCCACAAAACACAACCCAATCTTGGAGTTGCTAAAGGCGCTGTAGAAAAAACAGTATTGACTGTTTTTCTTCAATATTATTAGAAGTGAGTGTATAGCTAAAATTCCAAGCATACATTCTAAGAATTAAGCTCCACCTATCTGAGACCTACTTCTGAGCATGCGTACATAAGAATTTGGTGTCAGAAGCAGGACAACTGACAATTCTGAATTTGCCAGCTTATGACAAAAAAAGGGTGGGATTCAGAATTACTCATTTTGTTGCCAAATTTGGAGGAAGTGCTCAAGGTTTAATATAGTTTTCAGTAAAAGGAAGAGGTTTCCTTTTGTCCAAATTACAGCCCAGCAAGTAAAAGAGGAATTTGGAAAGACTTCGGTTCAGGCTATGTGGCTATTCTAAGATGAGCTGCAGGAATCAACACAACCAGTGCTTTAAAAAAAAACTTTAAAAAAAATTAACAAATCATCCGGGGGGGGGGAGGAATGGGTGCCTGGAAAGCCTAAATATATAAGTACCAATGCAGAGCCCTCCCCCACAGGAGCAGTGGGGTGGCCACTGGCCAAGCATCAGTCCCAGAGGTGTGAATCTTGCACATACTGTTGCTGTCCTGATCCACGCTCTCACCACAGCCCCGCTTTTAGTTATTTTGCAAGATGCTATGGCTCACACACAGCCCCTCATGGGGACATTGGATTTAGCAACAGCTCTTTGCGTAAGTACTAGGCAGTCACACCATCACACATTCCCTTTTCACAGGGTTGTTGGACAGATGGCCTGTGTTCTGCCTCCGAGTGATTCCCCTTTACAGTATGGGGAAATGGATTGCTCAGAAGACAAACTAGCACAAGGACTATGAAAAAGTTACTGTGGGTTGGATTGCAGATGCCATGTCTGCTGACAAATGGGGGTGGGGGTGCTATTCGCCAATTCCCCCCTCCTGTAGCCAACTTCAGACTCTATATTTTTTGTGGGATCCCCTGACCCAGGAGCAGAATTCAGGTGGCATTTGTGGATCATGGCAGTAGGTGGGAGGAGGTGGAGAAGTCGCACTCCTCTGGAAGAAATCCAAGGGATCCAAGCTTCACTTCCAAGGTGAATTATTTTAAAACGTGGTTTATCCAACCATGTGGCAAACAAAAAAAACCCAAAAGAAGTTACTTGAAAGCGGGGAGTAAAGGGGGGGGGACTTACCTAAATGGATGGCCTTCATCAGACTTTTGGATTGCTTGGATAACTCCCTTGTATATCCTAAAGCTGATGGTTACTGACAGAAGGCCCAAGGCAATGTAAGCAACCACACTCACAATACTGAATACCGTTAAAGAAAGCAGCAGGAATAGGCTAGCGCCAAACACCACGCCTGTCTTCTTAACGTCTCGCCAGTAAAGGAGGTCAACAACTGGAGATTTAAAAGGAAAAGAGATTAGCGGGAATGGGCACTAGTTCTGTGACAGAGCAACATAACACAACTTGTTCCATCAAGAACAGAAAGTTATCCTAGGTTATTGCAACAGTTTGAGGCACTTGCAGTTTTCCCACTTTGCAGCTTGCACACATGCTTACAGACGAACAAACAAAAAAATGGCTTACATGCTTGAGCTATCAAATTCAACATGAATTTAATTCAAAAGGTATTGCAGCAGTGATCACAATTACAGTTTGGTCTTTGTTACTCAACAGAACATGGAAAGCAACAACAGGACCTTAAATATATCTGAATCCAGTTAAAGAACACGGCCACATAAAAGTAATCCCACAATTAAAAAATTCCTCCATATTCAGCTGTAAACTGCTCCACTTCCCTCAGTACAATTTCCTCACACTGAGTGTGCTTGGTGAGAAACGTACTAGTGATTGCATGGAAGGCAAATGAGAAGACCTGTGCCATTATGCACGTGTAGGAGAGAAACAAAACATGAGAAGAGGGTTGAGAGAACCAACTCTGCACATACAATTCATATTGGAAGGGGACTAATCCACGCCTTCAGTCCTAATCAAATGCATGCAGCTTTATTTTGACTTAACCTTTATTTGCACCTTGCTGCCATATGGACCCTCTGCCCCCCGCAAGTTCAATTCAGATCCTCCAGAAGACAATGATCTTCCAATTCACATAATGTTGAGCAAGACAGTACACTTACCGCTTAACAGAATTTAAACGGCTTGCATTATGAATCTTTTCTCTTTCACTTTAAAACGCACATTTGAAAGTAACCAGAACTGGAAATAGACATAAGGGCATATTTCTAGGCAGTATTTGCCTAAAATAAATTTATGTTGTTGCAAACATGTGAATGAACAATTTTTGACTTGCAAGGAATAAAAAGTAAGATAGCCCTGCCTTATTTTAAAGCAAATACCACAGACTACATTTGGTAAGCAAGCAAGAATGGTCACTTGGTATTTCTAAAAATAGAGGTAGCATCGTGCCTTACGTTCACAGCTCATCCAGTTACAATTTTTTCCTTTGCTTTTAAAGCAAGTGTCTCGATATGACAGCTGTAAAAGTCTTCCTATTATATCTTCTAAAAAAGCTTTGCAGTTTCAATTGCAGCTGCAGCTGCCAAACTAAAAGAAAAATGTACACCTAACCTGAATACTATTTCCCCCTCCCACAACAAAATTAAGAGAAGCAGGACTACAGTAAGTTTTTTTCCTTTGCACTCATTCAGTGCCTCAAACTCCAAGAGTTCCCAGCATACAAGACTGAACACCACACACACTCACCACTTCTGGCATCCATCTTGCAAGTGCTGCCTGCAAGCAGGGATTTAACACAGCTGACTAGCAAGCCTTTTCACTTCCTGCTAGGGCACTCACAGGTCAGCTGACAAACGCAACTGCCTGCTCTCTCACCAGCACACAAATCGGAAAAGCCCAGACTAATAATACAAAATATTTTAAGCTTTCATTCAATGAAAGTTTTTCCAGCAAATTCATTCCATGGAATGAAGAACACACATTTGCAATTATATCTTGTGCACTATATCTGGGTATTAGAAAAAACTAAACCAAAAAAAGTGAAGGTTATCAACACCAGTTAAAGATCCGTTTAGAAGTATATCTGGAGAGGATCTAAGGTAGAGGGCATTGTCCATATGTGCTCCTTGTTTAACTATCTGAATGGTAAGATTTGGGTCCAGTAGCACCTTAAAGACCAACTAGATTTCCAAGGTATGAGCTTTTGAGAGTCAGAGCTCCATATTCTGGAAATGTAGTTGGTTTTTAAGGTGCTACTGACCCAAATCTTGCTCTTCTATAACAGACCAACATGGTAACACACTTGAAACTGGTGTTTTATTGAAGACATTTTGTTTAGAGATGTATTAACTGCACTGTTTTTGGATACGTTCCAGAACTGCTGGTATGCGTTAAATCAGGAATACCTCAGGAAAAATTCTGCATTTTTAAAAACAAGTACCTGTAGTTTTGGAATATGCAAGAATCTTCTATTTATAGATGCACTTTTGAAAGCTATATTATCTTTTTTTCCTTCTCTCTGAAAAGTTGAACATTTAGAAAATTAAACACCTACAACATTCAAGAGGTCTGGCACACACAATTTATGCTTGTTTTTATCTAGGAATGTTTTTTTTTAAAAAATAAAATAGCACGACACCACAACTCAAGCTGTTGAAAAAAATGTGAGGAATGTATAGTACAAGTAGATGAACCATGAGGACTTGTGGGGAGCATCTAATTTCCTCCCTGCAACCTCCTCACGACACGATTTCCTCTTGCCCTCCTCGTCTCTTTCTTTGCTTCATTCTCTCCTTCTCAACAACTCCCTACTTTTATCTGCCCCCACCCAACAATCTTCCTTCCTTTCCTTTCCTTGGCTTCTTTCCGACCCACATACCTATTTCTGTTCTCCCACACGTTCAGCTTTTCTCTCCTTTCCCTTCTTTCTTTCCTCCATTTCATCTTTTTTGGTCTCTCCACCCACACTTAACTGACAGAAACCAAGGCTTGGAAGGCTCAGCAACATTGTTGTTATTGCCTAGCAACCCCCCAAACTACCACCAATTTCTCAGAGGACAGTCATCTGTTTTTTTATTTTTTTTTAATTTAATGGGCATTCATCTCTTAAAGCTACAAGTGTTGCTTATATTACTTCAGGTTGGGGTTAAATGCCCTTTTTAGTTTTCAGATTGTTCTGCACACCTGGGGTTCTCTCGTGTTTCTAGAAAAATCCCTGTCTGGCTCTGGCCTCGCTATATAGATTTCTTTAATCCACACTACAGAGCCTGGTTCAGAATTTTGTCTTCTCATTTCCTGTATCTATGCTGAATTTACACTGTTATGGTTTCTGGAGGGCCACACAAATTGAACCATCCAACCTGGGATCAGCACAACCGCCAGTATAAGAATAAGCCTAAACTTGCTCTCAGGGTTGCGATTCTTCAAAGGACGAAGTAGAACACTGTATGCTGCCACAAGCTCCTCAGAAGAAACATGAAAAAGTGTAATTAGCCAAGAGTACGTCTCATTTTGCTAGCCACTCCTCCCAATGTAAACTGAAAAGCATTGATTTCTTTCCAGACAATTATCCAGAAGTTCAGTTGACTGTGTTCACAAACTAACCTAGCTAAAATAAAAACCACGATTTTGTTTTATGTCTAAACTGGCCTGTAGAGCGAATTTGCTGCGTTACTTTAGTTGTGTGATACATATTGAGGAAAATCAAAAAGAGTCCAGTAGCACCTTTAAGACTAACCAATTTTATTTTAGCATAAGCTTTCGAGAATCAAGTTCTCTTCGTCAGATGCCTGGTACAGAGATACGTCTCTGTATCAGGCATCTGACGAAGAGAACTTGATTCTCGAAAGCTTATGCTAAAATAAAATTGGTTAGTCTTAAAGGTGCTACTGGACTCTTTTTGATTTTGCTACCACAGACTAACACGGCTAACTTCTCTGCATATTGAGGAAAAATATCAACTTATTCTACGCTCAGAAGACCCTAAGTTTAGTGATCAGGTCACATATTTTATACCAATAGCAAATCCATTCTATAATTAAAACTTGCAAACATTTAACACACAGCAGCAAAAGGTTTTGTTTTTAATGGGGAAAGGTTTAGAAAGCTAACATAAGGATCACATGGAATCAGAGTGAGAGCTGATCTAATGCGGTCAGGTTTCGGGAAAAGATTTGAGTGAAGACTGAAAGAGGGCTGTGTGATCTATACCAGAATTCTGCAACTAAGATAGTGCAAACTCTGCAACCAGAATAAATGGTGCAAGATGTGCACACATTTGCTTATTTTTCATAATTCATAGAACACCGTTCACCATGAGAAAAAACAAGGAGAGAGACTACTACAGACCCAGAGAACACCTTGCTCAGGCCACAACCTTTCTTCCAGGTGTTTTAAGATTTTACAAGGTAGAGTAACATGTTTTTGAAGACTTGCTTCACAACAACTGGAAATTTCTTTGTGGCTAGTTTAGGTACCTAATGCTATGTTCTACAGCTAATACTAAAACACTGTGCCTGCAGTGCATGCACACAAAATCCATAAAACACTAGATACAGAAACAGGGAATGGAGAAAGCCATAAGAGTAATAGCTGGTGAGGAAGAACAAAGAACTGTGTTTTGTACAGAGTAATATTGCTACTCCTAATGACAAAAGCATCCTGTTTGCTCCCATGAAGCTTCCAAGACTTCCTCCGACTTATGTCCACCCATTTTACCTTTCTCTATGTCTGAAAAGGCTAGACTTTTAAAGGTGTATAATCAAAATGTTACAGAACACCAAATTCTGTGCTACATAGCAGATGGTGCACAGATGGCAAGATCTACAGAAAACTGAGCATGAGATTAACTTGAGAGATCTCGGCATCACTTTGCCACCTGAAGAGTATCTACATACGGCTCTGGCTACAGAAGACCCTAAATGTTTGCTCTTGGGCAGGGCTTTTTTTCTGGGAAAAGAGGTGGTAGAACTCAGTGGGTTGCCCTCGGAGAAAAATGTCACATGGCTGATGGCCCCACCTTCTGATCTCCAGACAGAGGGGAGTTTAGATTGCCCGCCGTGCCGCTGGAGCTGCACGGAGGGCAATCTAAACTCCCCCCTGTTTGGAGATCAGGGGGCGGGGCCACCAGCCATGTGACCATTTTCAAGAAGTTCCAGAACTCTGTTCCACCACATACCAGCTGAAAAAAAGCCCTGCTCTTGGGTACAGCTGCAAGAGTGACACAGCATTATATGGTGTAGCTCACTATCCACTATCACTATCATCTCTACTTCAGGGCATTTTGGGACTTAACTACAAATGTGTGTCTGTGTGCACATGTGCACATACACTGTTGCCAGTAAACTTACGAACATCAGTAATTAGAACTGGTGGTTATTTACTATGGTACATTTACTACGTTGTGAACAGTGCTTCAGTCAAGAGGTGTGAAGTTATTTCAGTTATGGTCTCTGTGCCCCAGGAGAGTTACAGCTGCACCACGGAAAATTCAGCTAGTCACAGCATATTGCAAGTGCTCTTGATATGGTTCCATGACAAACTGAAATTCATAGTAGAATCGATTCAAGTAGGCAAACATTCTCACTGGACCCTCTCCAAGCTATAAATCTCAAACACAAAACAAGCAAGCTAATATTTGTTAACCGGAGGACACCACAGACAAATGTGGATTTCTCTCTCATACACTCCCCCATCCTGGCAACGTAATTTGGCCATCTTAGCAGGCACCTGGACTTCAGATGTGGATAATAAGTGTATATATACAGCACTACAAACATTCTTTAGGAACTGGTCTACCTCTTTCCTAACTCAGGAGAAAACAACGAAAGAAGCATGACACGGATAAACTCCTACCAGTGCATCCTCCTTAGTTCCAACAGAGCATTCTCCCAATTACAGCTGCTGGAGATAAGAGGGGGTAGAAATATGCATTTCAGACACTGGCAAACAGAATGGTCTGCCTGCCCAACTAGCTGGACCACTGTTCTGACCCAGCATAGGGATTCGTATCATATGCCAGAAAGGTCTTTATGTGAAGGTCCTTGCATAGCAACACAGAATCTGTAAAACCTAATGGCTTACTGCAGCTCTAATAAAATGTCAGCCCCCTAAATCAAACATCTATCAGGCAAATCCAGTCTCAACTGTCCACAAGCAAAAGAGGCATGATCCACAATCACTTCCAGATTAAATTATAGTCCTCAAAAAACAGATTGGCCCCTCTTCCCAGTATCTAATTCAGACACCCAACAGCATACACTTTTGGGGACTCACCAGCTCAAAGTTTTTAGATCAGTATCTAAACATATCCCTTTCAAAACAAAGAAATCTGTAACCTCAAGTTATACAAGCCGTCCCATTCAATTTGCTTTCATCAACATCTTCCATATCAGTCATATCTAATTTTGAGACATGTCACAAAGCACCAGGGATAGAGGGCGTCTGAGGGATTCCTCATCAGGACACTTAATAAGAAGAAAAAGTGGTAGAATAATAAAGTTGCAATCAGTGCTTATTAATATGAGATGAAAACATCTTAAAAGTGCCTTTGAAATGCCTCTTGTTCAACTTAAGAACAAAAAGCAAGCAAGTGGCTCCTCTGCTCCCATTTTATTGCTACTATGCCCTGTCTGGGCTTAATCTCTGGAAAGAAATCTCTAGCCATCGACTGCCCATGTCAGTCTTGCTAAGGAAAGGGGTTCTGGAAAGAAGGGTTTTGCTGTTAGTGGAACATACAGTCATGTGAAACACGCTCAGACAAACAAAGAGTCCTTCTAGCCAGTATTATCTATTCTGACTGGCAGCAGCTTTCCAGAGACACTTTTTAAAAGGGGCCTTATGCATGCAAAGCATGTGCTTTACTGTTAACTTATGCTTAGCTGTGAGCTATTATAATTTGGCAGGGCCACAGTATAGATACAGATTGCTACTCAGTGCCCTGCACACACAGGATTTCCCCATTTTCACCTAAGAAATAATGGAGTCTCTGCATGCACACACAACAGGTAAAGCCCATGTGCGCATGGGACATTTCCTGACAGAGAGCATGCAGCCACTGTTACCATAAGATCATAGTCCTGCAGCTGTCATAAGTTCCTATTTACCATCAAATACTAAAGTTAGACAGATCACCTGAAGGATAAGCCTGAGTGCCAGCTCTTCATAAAAATATATGTGGACTTTGTTCTGACCCATCCTTCGGAGCACCTTTCCTCCAAAGGAATGCTTCTAGAACACCCATTCAGACATTATCACCTCTTCACTGGCACCACATGAAGCACCTACTTTATATTAACTACTTCCTTCCACTGCTACTGCAGCACTGTTGACTGAGGTCAATAGGTTCTAGGTCAAAAAAGGTTTACCTGCACCAGTTTAGACTGGAAACCGCAGCTATAGAAATTAAACACCCCCCTCCCCTTTTTTTAAGATGGGAAAAATCCTTTAAAAACAGTGAAGTTTGATTCTGCCATCTTGTACATACTGCTACTGAGTAAATCCTATTAATCATCACAAGGCTGTCCTGTGAGGAAGTGTGAAGGACTACACCTTTTGTTTTGGGATTCAGGTTTACTTAGTGGCACACACTAATCCATTTGCGGACTTTGTCCCTTCTTTCGCTACCCCGAGGAAGCTATGTTATCCTTGAAGCAAGCCGCTTGTTTATTTCTTTGGTACGGACTTTGCAACCTTCCTTCTCTATTCTACAAGTATACACAAAATGGTAGCAGTGGGTCAAGCAGCAATTTCCACAAGTGAAGAAAGCAGCATGGTGCTTCAGGTTAGCTCACGGGCATGTCCAGATGGCAGCTGGTAAGATTTAGCACTAAACCAGAGGAGTGGAAAGCTGCACTATACAAAAGAAAGAAAGAAAAGACAGACACACAGACAGACGTGGGGAATTTTATGCGCCAATCCCAAGGGAAACCCTCATTCACACTTTGCCACCCACAGAGGCCCTAATCCTGCTTTTGCTTGATACTACAACAAGCCCCCATTGGGAGCTGCCTTCTATTTATTTAACTTGCATCAAAATTACTTTTCTAGATCAACACCAGGAGTTCATTCTTCTATAAAAGGGACACATTTGTCACATTCATATTATACTTTCTTCCTTATGTTTTCCCACCCTCTTCTTTTGCAACCAAGTATTGTACATTTGTGAACTGGAAGCATTTAAAGAGGTGGAGGGGAAACAATCACAGATGCAAATTCCAAAACGATGTACCTATGTAAGCTTCTTGGGTTTTGAAACACAATTGTGAACTTTGGACTCCCAATCAGCCCGGCCAGGATTCCCTGCCATTACAAGCACAACCCCCTTTAAGAAGGGCCAGACGATTAAAACTTGGAACAAGACCGTTTTGTTCTGCTGGTACAATCCAAAGCTTAAATATGCAGCAGAGACTTAATTCATGCTTTTTTTGCAACAGAGATTAACAAGATAAAGGGACAAAGGTTGGCAATTTTGCTCAAGCTATTTATTTGTCCTAGTTGTTTTGGATCAGGAGCGTCAGTTATGGCTAGCCATAAACTGTTTTGTAAATCAAGGAGAGCCCAAGTAACAACCATTAAGATGACAATCTAAAAATAGGCTTGGGGGCTGAGGAAGGACAGAAGCTGTAGAAACAAAGGCGAGTGATCAGTATTTCTGGACTGTTTGTACAAGGTTCTAGGACAACTGCATTGCCTCCAATTGCAAAATCCCACTTGTTTGACAATAATATTGCATCAACCATTAGCAATCCCTAAAGGGGAGAAGCCAACCCTCTTTCAGAGGCAGCAGACCATCTAAATGGAGGCTGGCTCTGACATTTGTACAGACAGGGCAAGCTGCTATGTGCTGTCAGGTGGCAGGGTTTAATCCACTAAGCCATTTGCCGTCTCAAGCACATTACCCCCTCCCACTGCAGACTCTCCTGTATTTAAAGGTCCATAAAATTAGATATTCTTTAGCACTTCAAATGATTTCCACACACACGTAAGCCATTAACAGCCCCTAAAATGTATCCACCACAATACGCACGACAGAAGCCTCTTTTGCAGAGGGCACCCCACAGCATCCTTCAAGGCTTAAAAGAACCACAATAAAACAGCAAATACCCTTATCCTTCCAATTGCTTGGCTGACTGTCCATCTCTCTTCACCGAAGGATCTGCCCCTCCAGCTGCGGATGATCAATTATGCATACCAATGGAGAGGCTGCCGTTGGAGAAAGAAGGCGCCGGAGAGATGAAACATCAGGCTTTCCCCAGCAGAGGTCTGCAGTCTCTCGCCTGCTGCACAACTGCAGCAGGACTTAAGTCACCTGACTGCCTTCTGGGTGTGGAGCAGACTGACGCAGTGCAATCTGTAACTAGGCTACCGATACTCCCAGTGCTAATTCCTCAATTCAATCTTCTTACTGTTTGCTTGTTACTGGGTATCAATGCTGTTTGGGGGAAAGGGGAGGGCAAGACAGATAGAAAAGACTGACGCTGCAACACAGGGGACACACAGAGCTTTCCCATACTATATGCAGCCAAATGCTCTTAGGCTCCTGCAAGCTTATGGAGAGCTCCTACAAGACGGATAATGTATTTGAACCTGAGCAAAGAGACTGTACGAAACGCATGCCCAGGACAAATATCTATTGAAATTGAACACAGCCTGACACCATTTGGAAAAAAAACGTAAGCACAAGCAGGAAAAGAATACATTTACACAGTGCATTTCCAGTGTTCAATGCACTTAATATATACAATAATAATAACTGAGCTTATATGCTTTTCTAGAAAGATTAGTGTCCCACTCACAGAAGTAAACAAAGTAAATGTTGTTGTTATCCTCAAATACAGCTGGGGAGCTGGGGCTGCGAGGAGTGGTTTACCCAAAGCCCCCTGCAAAGCTCATTGCAGTTGTGGGATTTGAACCAGACGAGTGTTGATTCACAGCCCAACCACTTAACCACTATGCTACAGCAGCTTATTCAAATATACACAGTCAGTATACTAACCCTATATTGTATTTGAAACAGAACAAGGGAGAAGGTGCAAATAAGAAATGTGGCTTGTCTAATGCCATTTAAAGATTTACATGGCTGAGGCAACTGAATAACGGGTATTGGTTTTCGAGGCTTGAATTTGTGCTTATGACAAGTCCAGATAATGCTAGCTTTATGGACTTTTTAAAAGAAGGGAAGGGGGAAACCAGGTACCCACTAAATTAGATGTTTGTGTGTTGCTTCTGCAGAAACACACAATACATGGCCTTTACTAAAGCACAGGACCTAAAGAGGCAAAGCTAAGAAACAAGCATTTACATTACTTTGATTTGGGATTCCAATTTCTTACTCAGGGCTGTCAACTACAGCGTTAATTTATAACTGCACAGTAGCAGTTATGTTTTATCCCTATTCATAAACAGACATTTCAGATATACCTGGTCAGGAGAAAATCAGAAAAAATGTCTCAGAACAAGTATCATCCAGTTATTAGAACAGTGTTACTTAACTTTACTCAATTTTTATGCTTATTAGCATTAATGCAGATTTCCCCTCAACTTAATGGGACTATCCTTCAAACACCAATAAACACTCAATAAGATAAAATGGTCTTCCGCTACAGCCAAACTGATGGCTGGCTTCGGTGGCCTGTGTGTGTGTTGGATGCTATCTGTACTACAGAAATCCAAATTCTGCACAGAAATCTGATTTTAACTTGGGTGTGTGTGTGTGTGTGTGTATACAGAATTCACAAAGGCCTGTTTACAGGTGGTCTTACTAGTTAGTGCATGTTACCCATTTACCCACTTGTAGCTGATCTCCAACACTACAGCTGCCCCATACGAAATTTAAATTTAAGTGTCAAACTTCACACAGGAGTGTCTCAAGTGTTTGGCCACATCTAACAGTCAGTCAGGACTTGGACACACACTGAGACAGTAAGAAAACCAGGTCACAGAATGATCTAACCCACATTACAAATAATCAGATTCACAAACTAAATTACCACTGTTATAACCACAGCTCAGCATCTGCATGTCTTCTTCTAACATCTATTTCTCATTTGCCATTATTACTAGATCGACTCTGGATTCTCAGCCTATGTTCCCACATTTCCCAACTTTCCGTCTACTAAAAAATCCTACCTGAATCTTGGAACACTGACTTCAAGCATCTTCGGGACCCCTCACCATCAGGGTGTTTTTGTTGTTGGGCCTTACTCATGAAGCAAGCTTGCTCGGGTGATTCCACCTACCAACCGTTTGGGATAATTCCCAGATGTTTCACTGAGTAAAGATCTCAGAGGAGGGGGGTGGGAATCAGCTGTTGTTAGATGGCTATGCAGGCTGAAAGCAGAGTCCAGTTGAACAGGTCTGGAAGCCAAAAAGCCGCTTTTCCTCATGCCGAGGGGCTTGTGCTAACACAGCGGAATCTGACTTTCTTCTTTGAACAGCTAGCCCACATGCCGCAACAAGCTGCTTTTAAAACTTCCCCCAAGAGCTTGCCAAGTGGCCTAGGAAGCAGCTGCTTGAGAAAAACATTTAAAACCCCTCTGGGCTCAGGGAATAGCGGCACGGTTGTGTAGATGCTGGCCTGCAACTAAGTGTCTGGCAGGGGCCATTTAAAAGTTTTCTGATAAGTACCTATGCTGAATAAAGGATCTATGGACTCAAAAGCTTGAAGCACTTTTAACCAGATACTGTATTCCTTATAAGGACAGCACCAGTTATGGTCCTTTCAGTCTTCTGTATACTCTGATGTGCCTCATTTCCAGGGTCAGAAGGCCAAGTAACAAGTATTTTGAAAGCTTCAGTTTTACAATAAGAAAATGTAAGCATCTATTCAGCTGCTAGAACAAGAGTATGAAAAGACTGGTATGAACTCATTCATATGTTATATCACAACTGGTGTGAGAGCAGCTGTGAAGTTTTCCTTGTTTATCTTTCCTTTTTGGTATTTTCATGTGTTGTACTATTGACTGTTGGCTCTACAGAAGTGAAACATGTTCTTTTTAATATTCTGAATTGTAATACAAGGAAAAGACTTACAGTTAGAAAGAAAATTCCCTACAATTTTTCAGACGCTCTTCCCCTTATATGGCATTGTGCACTGGATGTTTACTATATTGATCTTTATTGCATTATCTTGTAAATCTGTAATCTGCCTTGAGTCTCCATGAGAAAAGTGAATGATAAATGAAGTAAATAAATCTTGATTGTTTCCTGTTACCCATGTAGAAAAGGGTAACATCTCAAGTCCTGGGGCTTTTGTGCTATTTTAGTTAAGTCAAAGCTACTGTCTTCTGAAGCTTCAAAATCAACTAGTTCCAGACAAGTGGTGTAGTGGTTAGTGTGTTGGACTAGGTCTGCGAGAACCAGGTTTGAATCCCCACTCTGCCATGGAAGCTCACTGAGTGAACTTAAGCCAGTCACACACAGCCTAAACTACCTCACAGGGTTGCCGAGAAGATAAAATGGAGGAAAGGAGAAGCATGTAAGCCACTCTGGGTTCCCCTTTGGAGAGAAAGGCAGAATATAAATGAAGAAAATAAAATAAATTACTCACACATGGAAGTATATGGATTATCTTGGCTAAGATTGAAATCAAATGAAATAAATGAAATTTTCAAAAAAAACTTAAAATATAGGCTTTTCGACACTATCCAGATATATACAGACATATTTTGTAATGTATTTAAGGTTTTAGAAAGGCCTCAAGAAGCTAAATAATTGATACCATGAACATTGTACTTTGCAGGCCTACTATGTAGTTTCAATTTATGAACACTAGGTGGCACTAAACTCTCTAATTTTTGTTCAACTGATTGGGCCGCATTAGGCCTGGGGTATGCACCTACAGGTCAGTACAGAATTAAATATATAAAAAGAAATTTAAATCTTTGAAAGGACAGATGCGGCACTAGACTAACCAGTATGTGAAGGGAATGGCATACAAAGATTGGGGAAGGGGGAAGTAAAGGACTTCTAAGAGATGTTTTACAGAAAGGGAAATAATAAAGACAAAGTTCCCAATGATCCAAGTGCCAGCCATGCATATATGTATACTAGTGCCCTAAAACAATCACAAAGGGTGTCTCTGTATATACTTATTGATAGATCTAATGTGCCCCACTTCCTAATAAAGGACTCTCAACAGTCCAGTGTGACTGCTGCAGAAATTTTATGGATTATTAATCAACATATCACCTATCAATAACACCAAGCTATATTTTCAGTTATGCAAGTGGGCTTTCTCATATTGTCCTTCTTGACCTCTTGCTCTGATTTTTTATAAAGGTCAGCTCTTTAACTATAAAAGGTCACTGATCCTTGTATGAGATTGTAGTTGCAGATACATTTGACTTTCCATATCAAAACAAGTACTATAAGCTTTCTATTAAGGTTAGAAAAATCAGAATTAGGATGCAGCAAAAGCTAAACCTTTTTGTGTCTGTTCAGAAAACTACAAAACTAAAGCAACCTATTCTATGAACAGAGAATGACTGACAAGCAAAAAGCCTTTTGAATCATTTTATCTTTTAAAATAAAATTGCTGACACTGGTACATATGTGTTAACAGTCAGACCCCTTCCACACTAAAAGGGAAGTTTATGAATGTAATATCATAAGCCCCTTCCTCTTATGCCATAAGCACAAGGCACTTCCTAGCCCAGGGTGTTTGCCAGCCCAGTTGGAGTATGGAAAACTACCAGAAGCTGAGTCAGGCGCCTGGCTAGCTGATGCCCCCCCCCCACTCCAGAGAGTGACACATATCTAAGAACAATGAGGCCTCCCAAGAACTCCTGACTAATCCCGTCGATGCCTTGCTTCTCTTCCTTGACCCATCTACCCTAACCTGATAGCTCTCCCTAACCACTGCTGGATCACCAAGCCCCATTCACACCTTTTGTCTATCTCAGGTAGAGCCATTAAGCCTCTCCTAACTTATTGTCCAAACCTCCGGACAGGTCATCAAGATATTATCTTTGAGGGAAAATGTCTGTTTTGCCCCAGGATACATTTTGTCCTATAATTAAGATTCCCCAGCCATATGCTGTGTGTGTGTGCGTGTGTTCTGGATCCAAACACCCACCCTCAAGTTCACTTGAGCCCCCTCTTCTCTCCGTGAAACTCTGGTCGTTTTGCTGCTGCTCCCACAGACCTCCCGCCTTCAGGACTGGTAAATGTCACCCCATCCCAATTACTCTCATTCTCCTCCCTGTTTTCTAGCTAGCCTTGTATGTGTGCTGTGTGTCCTGTGCTTGCTTGCTTGCCTTCTATTCTTCTTTAAATAAAGAAGCAGTTCCTATTGAACATCCACCTGGTTATTTGAGAGTTCTCAAGAGAATAATCCTGGTATACACAGGTGGAGATTTCCCAGTTACTCCCACTTACTGCATCTCCTTTAATGCCAATTCCCCCAGCTCACAAGGAGACCTCCTGTTTGGATAACATATGGATCAGAGCAGACTAGTGAAACTAGTGAAAATGTGTGGGGGTATTCGCAATTATGAACTAACTAGAAACAGAGCCCTGCTCTGTTATGAACTAACTAGAAAACTGATTTAGCAGGGCCCTGCTGCAGGGACTTGGGAGGGCAGTGCTGCCATGCTAGGCCTCTCTGCTGCCTCCATGGCCTGCATCGGGCAGCTCCAGAAGCTAGAACTGTTGCCAGGGGCAGCAAGGGCCCTGAAGTGCTCCTGCGACCCACAGCCACTGGATTCATCCCCACAGCCGGCTGCATAGTGGGGAGCACTGCATCAAGAGCCCTGGGGTGCTCCTGCTCCTTGCAGAGGCAAGGAGTGCAATGAGTGGCAATGGCCCTGGTGCGCTCCTAGGCCCCGCAGTGGCCTGGCAATGCTATGGGCGGTAGACCTGGCCCCTAGGAGTACAAAGGCCAGGTGTGCCCAGCCAGCAGAGCCATGTCAAGTATACCTGACCTCTGTGGGTCCAGAGGCCAGGTCTACCAGCCCAGCTGCCAAGGAAGAGGAAGGTAGAACTAGTCTCTGAGGGGAAAAGCCAGGAGTGGGGAGGAAGAGGAGATGGTCAGGGCCCTTCAGCATCCATCAGGCCAGTAGAAAAGTGGGGGAAAGGAAGAGGAGGCAGCTGGCCAGGGTGCTTCAGCGCCCATCGGGCCGGTGGAAAGGCAGGGGAGGGGACAGGAGGCGGCAGGCCGGGGCATTTCAGCACCCATCGGGCCAGTGGAAAGGTGGGGGAGGGGAGGTGGCCGGCCAAGGCACTTCTACGCCCATCGGGCCGGTGGAAAGGCAGGGGAGGGGGAGAAGAGCTGGCCGAGACACTTCAGCACTCATCAGGCCAGTGGAAAGGTGGGGGAGGGGAGGGGAAGTGGCCGGCTAAGGCATTTCTACGCCCATCGGGCCGGTGGAAAGGCAGGGGAGGGGGAGAAGAGCTGGTCGAGACACTTCAGCACCCATTGGGCCGGTGGAAAGGTGGAGGCGGGGAAGAGGAGCCGGCTGGCCAAGGCACTTCAGCACCCATCGAGCCGGTGGAAAGGCAGCGGAGGGGGAAAGGAGGAGGCTGGCTGGGGCGTTTCAGTGCCCATTGGGCCGGTGGAAAGGCCAGGAGCACGGGGAAGGAAGGGGGCAGGCACCCTTGCGAGCTCACGAGCCCAGCAGTGGCCGTTCTGGCCTCCCTGGGTCCCAATCCGTGGCAGCAGGCGGAAGTGACTCTCCGCTTATCCCTGCTAAGGGCGCACCTGCGCACTGGGATAACCAGTGAGTTGTCAAAAACACGCTTACTGGATTATATTATAGGATAATGCAGAAGCAGGGGGTAATGAACTGGAGAAGCCACCATACAACTGTAATATTTGAATACCTATCCAATGGTGTCAGAGAAATAGTTCATATTCCAATATAATTTTTGATCTGTATGTAAAAAGTACATACGAATTTATACTCCGCTATTCAAAAAGATCACCAAGAAATACCAATTCTAATTTAAACAATTAACAGGAAGAGTCAACCAGTGTAAACTTAAAGCAGGATATCATATAGGACACCTATACCTGAAAAGACAGTTGGGACAGGCTGTACTAGGAACCCAGTGCAAACTGCTTTGAGTTCCATAGAAGAAATGAAGTACAAGAACAAAAAAGTAAGAATCATTCAGCACCCTTTTCAGAGGCAGACTGAGTGGAGTTCTGGAGGGAAGGAATTCCACAGCTACAAAGCAACAAACAAGCTCCTCTACTCAATTAGGTCTTAACTTGCAATGCTTGTTTACCGCACAAGCTAGAAAAAACAGAAAAAACTGAATATTGAACACTGATTAGTTATCAGGTAGAAAATGCAAGCAGCACTCCACACCTCTTGTAGGACAGAACTATCTCCTTGAACAAAGATTAGAGTCGGGGTGTGGCAGGAGAAGCTGTAGAGCGAGCCAACAGAAGGGGACGTGAGCAGCATGCTCCTCTGTATGCTTTTTGAATAAGTATGGATATCCATCTGCTGTACAGTGATGGTGGAATAATCTCAAATGCAAACATTGGAAAAATTCACACAACCGTAAAATTCAATTTGGAGGAATGAGCCGCTTCTAGCCGTGATAGGAGATAGTGACACTTTCTGCAATTGCAAATGTGTGGAATTTTATATGGAATTTATCAGACACAGATTCAGAAATCACAGAGATCTCTAAGAGTCTTTTTAAAGCATTTTCAGTCAACTGTCCCTCAATACACTTACAGAAATCTATTTGGAAGGATGCAAACAATGGCAGCAAAAGCCCCCGATGTCTAGGCGCGGAGTTTCCACGTCCCTGCAGAGAGAACTCTCTTCCTGTACACTTCTGTCACATTTCCCGTCAGTTACTTACCTCCTCCTCCAGTTGGCACAGGGATTCTTTCCCCCCAACCGCATGTACACAGACTCTCCCAATTCTGCACAAGTCTAATACAAAATGTCAAACAATTCTAACACAAGCTTCAAGACTGACAAACTTCAAGCAAAACAATTTATTTTCAACACAAAGTTGAGGTTTCCATGGAACAACAATATAAACCACCTTTGTAAAGTAGCCCTCCTCACACACACATTAATGCTTTTCCTCCTAGAACCTACTTAACGGTGCTTTAAAATATTAATTAAGCAAGGTCTAAATTATACATTGGGGTTGAAACAAATGTGACTTGCTGACATTTCTGGTGTAGAGAAGACAAACAACGGACTGCTGCTTTCAAGTAGGAATTGCTCTGAAGAGGAGTCATCTTTTCATTCTCTTTGTCACTTCTTTTTTCCCCAAAGGTCAGAAAGCCAATTAATAATGCAGGAAAGCTAAATACCAAATTTGGGCTATATGGAGGCCTACAAATATTAATCATAGGTTTACTGACTTACAAAATACATAGCACAATCTATAATAATGGCTACTTTAGACAGATCTTTCCTTTTCCAAAGCTATCAACGATTAGCCATGATAGCCAAGTGAAACCTTCATGTTCAGAGGCAGTACAACTCAGAATACCAGTTGCTGGAGGTCAAACATCGGGAGCGGCTACTGTCTTCATAACTGATTTGTATTAGACATTTTTATATATTGTTTTTAAGATCTATAAGCTGCCTTTACTACTTTTTTAAAATGAAGACCAGTGACATAAAAATCCTAATTTTTTTTTAACCTAAATAACGTATTTGTGGGCTTCCCAGAAGGATATGAATAGCCAATGATAGAAGCAATCCTTGACAAAATATAAATTTGGGTTCTTATGGAGAAAAATCTATACACCGCCTCTATGGAGACCTGTTCGACACAGTTCATGATTGTAAAGATACAATAAAATCATAAAAATAGCAACATAAAATTATAAAAACTAAAACAAACCATAAATACAAACCATTAAAAAGTCAAGGGCATAAAAACAATATAACACAACATTCAGCTGCCCGTTTAGCTGATCTTCATAAAACACTCACCATGTTAGCTAGAATCAGACCAAAAAACAGCATAAACAAAGCTCTAGATTTTGGAATACTCTGAAGGCTCTCACCCCATCCCTGGTGAGGGTATACCAGCCTTCACCAAATGGATCCAATGTGTGAGAGAATGTGTGTTTACACACAAGGAAACTGGGGTACTTGGATTACACGTGCATCATGACAGTCATCTTGCTAGTAAAGAATAATCCTCAGCAAGGCTGGGTGGCAGGGCTATGGAAATCCTTTGCCTGCAAGACCTGGATGCAAGACCAGTCATCACTAACAAGCATTTGTGCTAGATGAATCACAAGACTGACTCAATGCAAAGCCATTCTACATAATGCAGCCAGCTCTACTCTGCAACACAGCATCTTTCAGAAAGAAAAAGCCAGTTTGCTTTGCTTTGGTTTGCATTTAAGATGAGTGACTAGTAGAATCTAGATCTTGAGATCCTGTTCAAGTTACTAAGTATTGCTTGGCCAATTTAAATGTGCATGTTGTCACTGCAATTTGAAGGCCATTTGATCAACAGACGCTATTTCTTTATTTCCTGTCCTGTGCTGATAATATCTTCCTAGATTTTATTAGCATTATTTTACTGCTGCCCAATGGAAGAGAGAAAAAGTTAAGTGCACTTGCATGCATGTTAAAAGCATTAATAGTGCTGGTTACCAGAATTCAAATAAAGGGAGGAAATACTTCCTATCTTTAAAAGCCCAAAAGGTATGAAGAATTATTTGGCTTGGTCCTGCATTCTAATCCCATCACAGCAATACATCTCACTAGTTAATCTTGTTGCAAAACGCCCCTTTAACTAGTTCAGAAATGAAGGAAGTTCTGAGATTTAAACAAAAACCAAAACAAACAATACACCTCACTGGTGTATTCTTAGAGGGTTGAGCTTAAAAAAGTCAAGACTCCTAAAGCACTCAACACATTAGGAATGTTATGCAGACTAATAGCACTGTTGTAATAAATATTAAACGATCTGCACAAGTTGAAGTTAGAGCATGTGCATTTCAGAAAATAAAGGTGTATGTTTAACATATAACCTCTTCTGCGAAGTACAATGAGACAGACATATCCAAAATGGCCATCTTCAAGACAGATGTTTGTGACACAGTAAAACACCTTCACACAAGCCACAGAAGCAAGACTTTCTTTTTAATCACAATCACACAGAAACCAGATGTTAAAAAGGGTCAACATGGTGGGCAATAGAGAGATAACCCACATCAAGGTTAAAGAATGGCTGCCTGTGCGCCAGAAGTAGCTTTCTGCAGTCAGAAGCTTATACATAATTCACCGGAGTCTGCCAACAAAGGCCATAGTGTTCTGCAGTAGAAAGTCACACACAAGTGGAATGTGGTGAACAATTCAATGCGGTAAGAACAAGATCCTGCCCAGAAGCACCAGCAGTAAAGAGGACTGCTTAGACAAATGGTTTCTATTGCAGGTTTTAAGCACTGTAGAACCAGACTAAGTTTCCAAAGGGTAAGTTTTGTTTTCTCAACTGAATCTGAAAATGTTGTGCTGTTGCTTTTCCATGCTCTCTTGGAATCAACTGCTCTTATTCACTGTCAAAGCAGACAGCCGTAAACAAGAGGATAAGACTGCAGCAGAAGCACGAAAATTAACCTCTTTGTCCTTTCCTCTGTACTTGGGTCTTATGTTGGAGAAGTTCCAAGCAGAACAGGACACTCCTAGATCCAGCCAGACTACTCAACTCTGACCGGCAGTAGGGAGATTATTCACGTGGCTTCCTCATTGCACATGTTGCTTTACAGAGTGAATAAGCAAAAACATAGGTCCTTGCCCCAAAGAGCTTGCAATGCATGTTCAGATGAGAAGGGAACAGTAAAGGTAATGGGGATAAAATGTATTTCAATGTATGGTTGTTGTGGGTTTTCCGGGCTGTATTGCCGTGGTCTTGGCATTGTAGTTCCTGACGTTTCGCCAGCAGCTGTGGCTGGCATCTTCAGAGGTGTAGCACCAAAAGACAGAGATCTCTCAGTGTCACACTCACACAGTCACACTGAGAGATCTCTGTCTTTTGGTGCTACACCTCTGAAGATGCCAGCCACAGCTGCTGGCGAAACGTCAGGAACTACAATGCCAAGACCACGGCAATACAGCCCGGAAAACCCACAACAACCATCGTTCTCCGGCCGTGAAAGCCTTCGACAATACATATTTCAATGTAGTTATTATGTAGCCCAACTAAAATCAAAAGCTAAGTAAAGGCCCTGGCTTGAGCCAAAGGCTTCACTAAGAAGGTTGAGGAGAGAATTGAAGAATGCAAAGAGGTGGTTATCACACAGGTGTTCTGAGAGGGAACACCAAGCATAGGGCACAGCAAGGTAAAAGGGGGCAGAACTATTTAAGACGATTTTGAGCAGCTAAGGAGGATGCTAGAATTGAAGCAGCAAAGATATGAAGGCAGACAGAAGGGAGGGTTGCTCAAGGCCATGGAAAAGTTAATTTTCTAAAGACAGTTTGCACCAGCTACAGAAAGGAACAGAATCAGTCAGCAGAGAGATATCACATGGTTTAAGTGACAAGGCAGCAATTCTAACAGCAGAGTCCTGGGTCTTTTCTGCATTCACGCTTACGTTGGGTTTTCTGAATATTTGACCTGCAAGGATCAGATCCACTTTGAGCTTCTGTAGTTCCTCACTTGAGGGAATCAAACAAAAGTGGTATCTGTTTTCTGCACTAGAAAAATGCCCTGTTTCTGTTGTAGGCTTTCTGGGAAAAGAGGAAACTTGCAAGGGTGTTATTGTTTTTTAAGGCACCAACACTGCAAACTTTTTATTTAAAAAAAATTTAAATGCCAAAGAAGAATGGACTAAAAAGTACAAGAAGCATAGACAGAAACTTTAAAATATCAAGTGGGATTCATAGCTCACTGCAGTTTTTGTGTTAGCCATACCGCAGCTTCCCCCCCCCCCCAATCAGTTGTAAGTGGGATAAAAAAGGAGGGTGAAAGACAGGGCCAGGCTTAACACCAAAGAAAGAATTCTGCTCTTCAAAAAAGCCATGGTTTAACTTTGCTGCGAAAATACCATTGTGGTATGTGCGCAGGGAGAAAAGCTGCAGAAAAATGGGGGAAAGATCTGTTCTGCGGCAGATGTGCAGCCTATGAAGAATGCAAAAAAGTCTAGGAAGCAATTTGGAGTGAATCAGGGTATTTTGTCCCTGTGTGCAGAACTTTGGAAATAAGTCAATGCAGTATGGGGTCACAATTGATGAAAAAGTGCTGTGCAGTTAAGGCCCTGGATAGCGCACAACCAACAAATCAAAAATGTTATACGGTTATCTATGATCTATCTGCATCTTTTGATACAGAAGGTCAAGCCATCCTGTTGAGGCATCTGGAGGCAGAAGTAGGTACCAGAGGATATGCCTTGGATGGGTTTAAATCATTACTCAGAGAACAGAATCAAAGGGTTGCTGTTGGAGATCAGCTAACTTAAGTGTGAGAATTATCTTGGATTTCACAGCGCACAATCTTACCCCCCATGTTTTCAACCTCTATGTAAAGCTTTTAGGGGAAAAAATCATTTGTAGCTTTAGAATTGAGTATCACCAACATGCTGACGACACCCAGCTCTTTCCAAATCCCCTGGTGATGGCGTGGAGGTCTTCTTGAGTCACTGTGATCAAATGACTGAAAATGCACAAACTGAAAGTGAACCCAGACAAGAGGAAAGGGATGCTAGATGGAAAGGCAGAAATCTTGAAGGACATTGTGTTCCCCCGCTTTCGATGGGGTTCAACTGACCCTTGTTGACTTGGTAAAGAGCCTAGGGGGTTAATACTGGATTCAGCACCGCGGCTGGAGAGGCAAATTAATGTGGTTAAAAAAATGCCTTCTTCCAGCTCCGTCTAGCCTGGTATGGCTGATGTGGCCATCTGACTCTACACCACAGCAACATCCAGAATAGACTACTATAATGCATTCAACATATGCTATCCAAACCCTACTGCATTGTTTATTGGATGTCCCAACTGTAGATCATATTGACTTATACTTTGTAATCCACCTTGAGTCTCTGTGAAAAGGCAGACAATAAATAAAAATGAAAAACTGTTGCAAAACCTTTGATTTCTCAACTTACAGGGTGATCTGCCTTAATTCTATGCTGAGTTCATGTTACCAAGCACAGATACTTTGTTCTGGCTAGCCCTGCTCTGACAGCCAGCCAGATGGCATTACCGCAGCAATGCACAAGTTGTTCCCAGACCAGGTTACTGTATACCTTGGTGGTATTGCACATGAACATGCATGCACAGAACCAGAAGATGACCTGCTGCGGTAGAGGAGCAGCAAAGACATCCATGGTAGCAATAGTCATGGGAGGGGGGGAAGCAGGTAGGCCTGTCAGAGAAACTCAATGGATCTGATGTGTTAGCTCAATGGAGCTGATGCTGCCTTAAGACTGCTTAGGTCTGGCAATACTTATTCACATCCAAGATTACTTTAACACATACACACTTTTCCGCTCACAGAAACTCTTTCTGGCATACTTCTACAACAAAGCATATTAACCCTGAAAATGTTCAAAAATGCCTTTATATTCCTCATTACGAAGTAAGTGTGATGTACGTGCTACAATCCAAAACAGAAATAAGAAAATAAGGGCAACCCTGCTGGATCAGACCACGGAGGCATCTTTTTCCTTATTCCATTTCCCAGAGTGACCAGACAGATGTTCTTGGGAAGCTCAGAGTCATGGTGTGATGGCAATATCACCCCTCAGCCTCCAGCAACTGACATTCAAGCCATGCTTCCTCTGAACAAAGAGGTTCTGTTTCACTATCATTACCAACAGACATGGATTGGTAAACCTAAACATGGATCTGTCTAAACTTCTTTTAAACCTACCTAAGCCAGTAGCCATCAAATCACTTTGTAGCAACAAATTCCATAAGATGATTATGAATCCTAATGTAAAAAGACTGGAAGGAAGGGACAATGTCCCCATCTACTTTTTTTAACACTATGAATTAACCTGTGTTTTTTCTCCAAACTTAAATGTACTTTAAGCCTTTTCATTCAACCCTTTGATCATCTGCACCATTCAGACCTTACAGTGTTCTTTTTGACACAGGGCAACCAGAACCACACACGATATTCCAAATACAGCTTACTCAACAGATTTATATCAGTTCCATATCATACTGGACATTTCATTTTCAATCCCTTTCCTAATAATTCCTAACATGGAACTTGCCGTTTTCACCACTGCCAAATACAAAGCTAATACTTCCACTGAACTATTTACCATAAACTGAAGAAATCAAACACCTCTGTGTTGGATTGTGTGACCACAGAATGCAAATGAGCAGCTCCTTTAGAAAACGTAACAAAAGGCAAAGGCATCTTTAAACATTGCTCTGGTCTCAGGCTAACTTTGTGTCTGGTTCCAAGGCTTCTATAAAAAAGGCCCACCAGCAATCGTTCTGAAGCAAATGACATCACATCCTTCTATGTTCAAGGAAATGTTTCATCTCAAGCAATTAATATTGGGATGGCAGACAAAGAAAATTCAAAATGGCCACTTTTTGAGCTAAAGCAGGCACAGAGAGGTACAGCTGAACACAACCAAGCACTTTTTTTAATACAAGCCACGGCATGCTAAAGGAAACTTTGATTAGAGGAATGCAAAGGAAGTGAATGCAGATTACCTGAAGGTTTATTCAGCTGTGATGAAAATATAGGGGGAGACTTCTCCTTTTCTTTAATGGAAGCATCTCCTCTCTCAGCTTCCTTTGCTACGCTGACTACTTTTATCTCTGTGGGCGAAGGAGTAATGTCAGCTGGTGACAAGGACTCCTTAATTCCTTCAGACACTTTCCCTTCCAATTTCTCAAAGGGTTTTTCCACAACAAGCTCCCGCTCTCCATCTTTGACATGTACATCCTTTAAAGACAGGTCCTGGGCTGCCTCTTGGTAAAGAGACTGCCTCAGCTCTGTTTTGATGGCATCACTGCTCTCTCTACTTTCATTTCCCTTTAATGCCTCTTTTTGGGTAGTTCCCATCACTGACTTAGCAGCTTGATAAGAGACAACAGGGAAGTCATCACTCTCTGGAGAGGATTCTGCAGATGGCACACCTTGGTCTCCCAGTCTGGGTTCCTTCGAAATAAGGAAATCATCTGAGTAAGTATCAAGTTCTTTCATGAGTAGCTGGGGAGTCTTTTCTTTCTTACTCAAGTCTGCAGCCTCCACTTCCAGAGACCAGGCTGCAGGGACATCTTTGGAAAACTCCAGTGGAGGCTGGAAGGATTCCAAGTAAGGCTTGCTAAGGGAAGACGGCAAATCCTCACGTTTCTCCACATGACTTTCCTCGGTAACCATCTTGGCAGTAGTTTCAAGTGGTTTCTCTTTCGCAACTTCTCTCTCTTTCTGAGCAAGATCAAGTTCTGGCCGGTTACTAAAAAAATCGCTTTTTCCAGCTGGTGGTGACAGTTTCTCAAGATGCTCAGAATACTCAGGCACAGGTTGTGAAACACATTCTGTCAACACGGTCTTAGAATAATCTGTAAAGGCTGGAGGAGGAGATTCATTAGAGATTTTTGTTTCTTTAACTAAGTCACAAGCGATGGATATATAAGAAGTCTCCAAGTCTTCTAGAGCTGTACCATTCTTATAGTCATATTCCTCAGCAGCAGTTTCAGCTTTGGTTACCTGTGCCTGGGTTGCTGGCACATTCATTGCCTCCTGATAGGAAGGAGGCTTCTCAGACTTCTGCATCACATTCTCGTAGACATCAGCAGCAGAAGTAAAAGTTTCTAACAGGGAGCTTTCAAGCGGCACAGTAGGACCAGACACACCAACAGTGCTTGCATTCAATGGTGCCTCCATAACAATATCTGGTAAGACCGGAGAAGGAGTTGCTTCAGAGCTTCCTTCAAAGGAAGGACAGAGCTGTACAGCAACATTCAAAGGTTCTTGCAAGGATTCTGATGTCTGGACCAAATCAATCTTTGTTTCATAAGGAAGGCTGGGGCTGACTGAATCATGCAATTCACTTTCATATGCTTCTTGCACTAAATCCGGAGTAAGGCCTTCGGCCACAGATGCAGCATCAGTGGAGATCTTTAGCAGATTCTTCTCTTTATCAGATTCAGCTGTCTGGCTCTGGCTGCTTGCAGACTCAATGTGGGCGGTGCTGGATTCTGTGCCAAAATGAGCCTTCATTTCGGCTATCTTCTTCTCATCTGTTTTATTCTGAGAAGCATGTTCCTCTTCCACAGACTTGGCTGTGTTGTCCTCAACTGCCACAGCTGATTCAAACTTGGTGCAGGTAATGTAGGCTTGCGGAGATTCTTTTCCAGCTTCAGGAGTACTTGGGAAAGAAATATCTTCATTGCTGCTTTCACTCTCTTTTTCAAAGTCCTTCTGTACAGGCAGAATTTTTGCCTGATCCACATCATATTTATCTACGCCACTTTCTAATTTGTCATCTACCAGATTCCTAGCTACAGTTTTCAAACTGCCGCTTTCATTACTAACCCACGTGGGTTCAAAAGGTTTGAAATCCACATAGTCTTCCTTTACAGAGCAGTTGTCCATGAAAACCGTTTTTTCACCATGATCGTCAATATCATACTTTCTGTCCTCAAGCGATCCATCTTCATCATGTTTTGCAAATAACTCAACAGGCGAGTCTGGAGAAGAGTCCTCCTGGTATTCTGAGAATTTGCTTGTATCAGACCTTCCTTTACTGTCTATTGATTCCTTAGTCTGAGACAAAGAGAACGATTCTGACCCTGGGTATGGGGGCACCACTCCTAAAGGTTTGACTTCTGGAACATTGCTTGCATCATCATCATCTGCAAGGAATGGATTCCGTGCATTTTTGGTAGTCCCTTTCAATACCTCAGTTTCAATATGACTGTAACTGCCTTTTGTGGATAGTCCATCGGATATTGTATCAAGGGCTGTATACTCTTTAAAAGGATTGGCTGAGAGAGGAGAGAGGGAGGGAAGAGAAGCAGTAGCATCAAGAGGCACAGCAGCAAAATCTTCGAGGCCATCTGAGCGCACACGACCAGGCTGCTCTTGAGAGTCCATACCTTTGTCTGTGGCCATGGACAGAAAGGAAAGTTAGCAAGATGGCAAGTGGTCTGAAAGTTAAGTTTCAATGACAGGTTCCAAAACAATACTAAGTGCAAACCTTAGTGCTAGGAAGATAGCAGCAAAAGCATGTATTAAGTTAGCAAAAGAATATTAATGAAGCAGCAAGCTTTGTGCAATCCAATAATGTTAGAAAAAAGGTCAAAACAGTGCCGAGTACCCAAGTTTTACAAAAACAAACTTGAATGTTGGATCTCAATGCAGATATAACACAGACACCTTGTGATGCTCTCTTAACGATGGTTAAGAGGTCAGGGAAGGGTGACAGTCTTCTCTCCCTCATTCTCCGATGTGGATTTCCTGCCCAGTTTTAGCCATGATTTCACATTATATATGCATATCGCTACCCATAGTTAATACTAAGTTCCTTCTTAACCAATACTTACAATCCATCTACAAACCCTGGTCACAACAGGTATCCTGTTTAGCAATAGCCATAGATGGCACCAAAGCTTATGCAATAAAAAGTCACAGCGGGCTACATGCTGAGAAGAGAGGAGAACTATGGCCCAATCTCTTTACCATGGTTAAAAGATGAGCAGTATTATATCTGTACTGATCAATACCAAACAGGTGGAAACACCTTTAAGTAATTACTGTTATGATGGAGTGCATCAACACTAATACAGCATTAATTAAAAAACAAAGCCTGTTCTATATCAGCAAAAGCTACCATACTTTAAGCAGTTTAGCTGTTAATTGTAGTTACAAGGTTTCCTATGCAGAATGGTCCAAGAATTCATAGACAAATATGATTTAAGGGTTAAAACTGATACCACTCAACATGAAATTTTGAGTCAATAAAAATAGTTTCTAAATTTAGAAAATTTACTGTTCTTGGACCCTTGATCATTTTTAGTAAATACATCTAGAAATGATTAGTGGGAAGGGACTACTCAAAAGACAAAGGGTATACTCTAATATGAATGGGCTAGCTGAAAAAACTTGCCTGCAGAAGAATGCATCAGAGGGTCAAATGCAACAGGAAGAGCAAAAAGGGTCTCATCTGAAAGAGAAATACAGTATGACCATAGCAGAAATAAATAGGAAGAAAAAGGTTGAAGGGAAGGACAGAGAGGAAAAGAGTATTCATTTTACAAACAGCAATTTCACAACCAGATTTAAAAAAACAAAGGGACCCCCAAAAGAATTTACATGCTTTTTTGTGAAGGGTTTCTGTTGAGCTAAGCTCCCCACTACCACAGAAGCAACCCAAAGTAGTACAGTTTTTATGAAAGAATACCCAGAAACTGGACAGAACAGATAAAGAATCTCAAGGTGTTTCAGCCTCTACATCCTTGCTTAGTATTTTCTGATCGCCTAAAATTCTACCCTCTCTTCTATGGACAAGTGATAACCCTGCTGTTGTTCTTATCATCCCTTACTCCAGGAGAATTAAGAGCCCTATTTTTACCATTTTTTCTTGCCACCCATCCCGTGAATGTACTGTTATGGAAATGCTTATTGCAGAATAAGCTTATTGCTAAAATTAACTTTTCAAACATGGACTTCAGTTCGGAAGTTTCACATATATCCTCAATCCAGGCTGTAATATTCTGCCATGTAAATATTTTTGTATGTTTTGTTTCTGTTGGATACTGTAGGGGGTTTAAATGTATGTTGCTATGATTTAAAATACAGGCCTCTAGGAGAAGAAAGAACGGAGCTTGATGGGTGAGTGAAGTGTGATAAGATTGGATGGTAGCTCTACCCCGGGGGAGTTTTAGTGTGGTTCTGAGGGAGAGTGATTAAGACAGAGAGGGTGAGAAACAGAAGAGGCAATGCGGAGCTGTAGACTGAGATAAGTCTGTATGTTCTTTCTTAAATGGCACCTGAGGAAAGGTGATCGACCTCATCTTGCAATTAAGAAGTTAGTAATCTCACTGAAACCATTAAGCTTTTGGATCTATCTTGAAACCATTACACTTATGTATTTCTAAACAAACTATTTCTGTTTAAGTAAAATGTCTGTTATACCGAGAATACAGGATCACTTTTTACCTCACAGCCACCCCCATGTGGTGACCATTCTGTCATTCTACCAAATATAACTTAGCCTTCCTATACTGAAGATCAAGCCAAGAAAACTAAGGCAACCACCTTTGGTGGCAGCAAAAATCTTTTGGGAACACTAAGACGGTCAAGGAGGTAGCACAACACAAGTTTCATAATGGGAGTAAAACAGCCATACACCTACACCTACCAATTATCAAATTGGTACCAAAGATGCAAATAAATTAAATTCTGTTAAATTAAACAGAAACGAGTTCATTAACTATTAAACCCCCAATCATGTTCTATATACCCTGTTTCACATCTTGTAAGCAACTGTGGAAAGCAATTACTTAAAAGCAAGAGTGGCTTTATGAGACCCAGCATGGTGTAGTGGTTAGAGTCAGACTAGAATCTGGGAGGTCCAGGTTCAAATCACTCTGCCATGGAAGCTCATTGGGTGACTCTGGGTCAGTCATACACTCTCAGCTTAACCTACCTCATAGGGTTGTTGTGAGGATAAAATGGAGGAGAGGAGAACTATGAAAGCCACTTTGGATCCCCACTTGGGGTTATGGTGAGGTATAAATAAATAGATTGTATAAAAATAGGCTAATCACTAGATACCCTGAACAATCCAGGAAGAGAAAGTGTTATGCAAGGGACACCTGTGCCCTGCAGGAGAAATCTGACAGGTTCTTTGATGAAGCAAAATATCAACTTGGTGGGAAAGTAGTCAAGAGAATAAGCAAGCTAGAACATGTGTTAAGATTGCTGAAGAGCTGGGTGGTGAGCATTACAGCTGAATGTTGATGCTTAATTTGGACATGCACTTACACCCAACAGGATTCTGTGTGGTTCTCTCCTTCCACTCTTTGCCCCCAAAACTTTCACATGTCCAAGAGGACATTTCCACCAGCATATGTACAAATGCTAAGCTACCAAAAAGCATTTCATGGCTTCCATTTAGTGGCACACCACCTATATGAACATGCTGTAAGTGACAAAAAAAACCCTCCTCCTCTGTCTCTATGGGAAGCCACCACACATGTGATACATAAGCTTCTCCATAATGGTTCTATGTAAGGGAGGATCTGCAGCTCTGTGGTAGAGCACCCACTCTGCATGAAGATGGTCCCAGATTCAATTCATGGCATCTCCAGTTAAAAGGAGATCAAGTAGTATGTAATGTGAAAGACCTCTACTTGAGACCACGGGCAGCTGCTGCCAAAATACACAAAATTAACCTTGACAGACCAATAATAATAAGGCAACTTCATGGTTTCATGTATGCAGGGCTTTTTTTCTGGGAAAAGAAGTGGTGGAATTCAGTGATGGAACTCAGGACCGCACAATGATGTCACTTTGGGTCAGCTGGAACAAGGGGGGAGTTTTTTAAAGTTTAAATCGCCTTTAGTGAAAATGGTCACATTGCCGGTGGCCCTGCCCCCTGATCTCCAGTCAGAGGGGAGTTTAGATTACCCTCCGTGCCACATGGCGCAGAGGGCAATCTAAACTCCCCTCTGTCTGGAGATCAGGGGGTGGGGCCACTGGCAATGTGACCATTTTCAAGAGGTGCCAGAACTCCATTCCACTGCGTTCCTGCTGAAAAAAAGCCCTGCGTGTATGTCTAAAATACCAGAAGAAGCAACACAAATGAATCTTCTAAACTAAGCATTAAACAGAGAGTGAAAAATAATGTTTTCGTACTTGCTTTGATATACCCACTACAGTGTTAATATTCCTCAACTCTTAGGGATGTATAAAGTTAGACAACTGAAAAAAGCAAGTTCTTTATATGAACAATTGTTGGACTTACAAAAGACAAAGGAAAAAAATCACAGTAGAAGCTTTGAAGTATATGCTTTAAAACATTTGTGCTTTTTACAGAGGGATCTTTGCTCTTTTTCTAAACCATCCATACAAAATGGATCCTATCTTTGATCTGTACAAGTATTAAGCTACACAAAGGGATCAAATTACAGCAGTCCTCAGGCTCCCAAGTTACACATTTGAGAATTAAGGAACCCTGGCATTTAGTTTGCCTTTGAATTCTTACTTAACAAGGCAAATACTAAAAAGGGGGGGGGTGCATCGTGAAGCTGAATCAAAGGCAAGAAGTGACAGAAGTTTTGTCTTAAATATTTTACTGCTTCATTTTATACAGAACTTTGCATAAAACAGTAGAGACTCTATAGCTAAGAATTTTGCAGTTATTTGATTTCTACATTTTACAACTGCAGCTACAAAACTGCTGTTGCAAACAAAGGATGTGTTGCTGAGACGCCTCTTCACTCACTACTAGCCAGAGCAAAACAGAACATGCTCCTTAATGTGGTTCTGTTTAACACATTTAACTTGTGGAAAGCCACTTTACATGTCTAAGGCAGAGGATGGAATTCCAAATTACATCTGCTTTCATGACAATCCATCATCTGGAACGAGAACAGTTTACTAATTATAACAAAAGTTTTAGTGGGTTAATCAATTAAAGCCAATAAAAGCTTGCAGCCCTAGTATCAACTTTTATGTAGTATCTTTTGAATATCTGCCAAGGTAATTAATGTGTTTTACTTCTACTTTGCTGTAATATTCCTGCCCAAATAAGTAACGTACCACAAATGGTATCTACACTCCACCCCAGCTCATGTCCAACTCATATTGCTAGAAGTAAATTGATAAATGTAAGAGGTCAGCTGATTCTATAAAGTTCTCCAGTTGCTCCAAACTATAATCCTTCCCTTTTCTAAAACCACAGAATGTACCAGGATATGCAACCTGGGTCTCTTGTTTCTGATGAATACCAGCTACTGTTCACAGAGATGCTACATTGCAGTTAACTGGGCCTGGACAGGGGATTTGGTCTTGTATTCTATGGAAGAGTTATATGTTCACAACAAAGTCTCTGCCTTGAAGCATGCATTTCACATGCAAAAGATCCTAAATTCAATCCCTGGCAACTCATATTAAGACTTCAGGTCAGGGAAAGACTTCAGGCCAAGCCTTTCAGGAGCAATTGCCAATCACAGTAGACAGTACCCGGGCTAAGCAGACCAATGGTTAAGCACCTTCATTCATTTATAGGACTGAATAGTGCCCTTTAACTGCAACTGATTATTTTCTCTCAAACTCTAACCCATCATTCATGGAAACAAAATTTCAATCAAATGAGCAATTTCCATGCATACAACCTGATCCTAATTTTGTTTTTATAAGTAGTAATCTCACTGATTTCAACAGAACTTCCCAAGTGTGTGTGTTTTAAGAATACAAGCCAGTTAAACAATGTGGCTTGGTTGGTGATTATATTCATTTATGGTGGACGTGTCCCAAGGTTCAACTATTTTGGGATTCAATTTTAGCAACTATTCAAAAGATAACTGGACATGCAATTCCTAAACACCTTGAAACAATCCTTTTGTGTTTCTGAGAAGACCCCACGATCCCATCAATCAGGAAAAATCTGATTTTTATAATGCCTGCTGCTGCAAAAATGCTTTTAGCAACAACCTGGAAACAAGAGAACCCGCAATACCAATTGACATTCTTTGAGCAATGCTACCTTTCTTAAACCACATCAGCAACACAAAACAACTGAACATCTCTGACCCATATGTTTACAGCTTTATTGGCGTAACTTGAACATTTGTATTATGTATAGCAAAGATACAGTTGGCCTCCAAATAATGTAGTTTGCTACCTCTTCTATGACAAGTTTAATCTTTTTGTACTGTAAATAGTTTATTGTCTGTTATGTACTATTATATAAAGTTTGGGGGAAAGTTACAGAAATAAGGATTTTTTTAAAAAAAAGGATACAAGCCAGTTCATAGGTTTATACAGAAACAGCAATAGATCTCTTTTTTTAAAAAAATAACTTTTTTTAAAGTTAAGAATTTCTACATGAAAGGAAGAGAGAATCCAGTCCACATACTGACAGTAGTTCTCCCCTGCACAAGTTTGCTTAAAAGTGTAGAAAGGAAGCCTCCCAAAAAGGTTCCAGGCTGTTTAAACTATTGTATTAACTATATATACATTGAAAATGCTTTTGTTATCAAACCAATATTATTATCAATTTTATTTTTAATATCCATACACACAATATGTATATAGTTTCAGTTAGGAAGCTGTGTTGGTCTGCAGTAGAACAGGATTTGAGTCCAGTGGCACTCTAGAGGCCAACAAGATTTTCATAGTATAAGCTTTTCAAGGGCCACAGCTTCCTTCTTCAGAAAGTATCTGAAGAATCCTTCAAAACCTACAATATACGTGTGCGTGTGCACACGTGCATTCCACCTTTCCTAGAAGACTGTTTACAGTAAAAACTCTGGCCAACCATTCGAAAGGTCAAATGTTCATCAACCATTTTTAAAACATTAACATGAGGGAAGTATCTTATTTGTCTTTTACACTTCTGAGACGTGAAATGCTTTTGATGTTTATTGTTAATTTTTAAATGAATTTCACTGTTTCATAAGGGTTAACTAATTTGTTTCTGTAATTACATTACAGACAGTCAATTGACTGTCAATATTTAACATGTGAGTTGACCAGTGTCCCAATCAAATAAAAAATCCAAATAAAGTCACAACATCACATATCCCATAAAGATTCTTTAATAAAGGTATAGGGACTGTGCGCTATACTACTGCATATAGTACATACGGTCAGTTGCTTTAAGTATGCTCTTACTATGTAAATTTTGAATAGCTTAATGTATGTTAATGCATAAGCTTTGTTGCAGCTCTGTTTTCAGATTTCTGCTGTACAGAAATTATCTTATTGCTGTGTTTATTGGTTGTCCCATGCCGTTGATATGTTTTATCCATTCTGTGTAATCCGCCTTGAATCTCAATGAGAAAGTCGGATTATAAATAATGCAAATAAATATTAAAGAATTTACATTCGTATGTCTGACTGTTATTGTAGGTATAAATCATTTCAATTGGGATATTTATGACACTGTATACAAACAGCACCATTAAAACTGATTATGGGCACTGTTAGAAGTAGTTGCTAGGCATTACAGGTAAAGCCATATACATTTCTAACACGTTTCTTCACCACTGAGTATTGTTTGTATTTACATAATGCCCTTGATTAGGAGGACATATTGAAAAGTGTCTGAAGGTCGTCTCACTACAACAGTTCCTGCACAGCTGGTCATTCCTAGGAAACTTCCGGGCTTTCAGTAAAAATTAAGTATGAACTCCTGTAACTGGAAGCTTACAGAAAGTGCAAGGATCCCCTCTCCTCCAAACCCTTACAAAGCACACTGCAGGAGATTCTGTCTACAAAGCACAAGTGTTTTGAGGAAAGGTACTGCCTTTAAAAATATCAGCTGTAAAGAACCCTGAGACAACAGAGGAGAATAATTCAGTTGTAAGGGAAAGAGTCTTCAACACGGTGATTTGACAATCAAGGGGACAGGGGACTCCTGCTCAATTTCCTCTTAAGTGCCACCCTCAAAATTTATCATCTAGGAACAGACAAATGTCTGGAGTTTTCAGCCAGGCCAAAACATGTAGTTTTTTTAAAAGTATATTTGAATACTATTTCTCTCCTGAGATCTTCATTGAATTTATTTATTCATTTATTTACTTATTAGATATTTATACTACCTCTCCCTCAAAAAAGGCCCAAAGAGATTTACAATAATTGAAAACAATGAAAAACAATGAAAACAGCAATAAACATTATATGTTAAAACTAAAAACATAGCACAGCAATTAGGTGGCCCCTCAAATACAGCCAGTAGTAAAAACAGTGATCAGGTGGCAAAGATTCCATGTTAATCGTGGCTGGCTAAAGCTCTGCTGAAATAGTTCTGCCTTGCAGGGCCCTGTGGTACCTAGATAGGTCCCGCACAGAATGCTTTGTCAGATAGGGCATTCCACCAGGATGGGGCCTTTGATGTGGGAACATATTGAGAGAGCCAGTCCTTCAGGTATAATGGTCCCAAACCGTGCAGGGCTTTAAAGGTTAAAACCAGCACCCTGAATTAGATCCGGAAACCAACTGGAAACTAGTGCAGCTGCTGTAAAATAGGCTGCATGTGGGCAGACCACAATGAATCGGTCAAAAGTCTAACAGCTGCATTCTGAATGACCTACCATTTTCGGAGCATCTTCAAGGGCAGCCCTGAGCAGAGTAAATTACAGTAGTTTAACCTGGAAATGATGGATGAAGTTCTGTATTTAGAGTAGTTTTACTTCCAGAAAATGCATGGAGATTCTTGGGTTAAGATATAGTTAATTACTACAGTGAAAATTCATTATATTTGAAATTAAACTAACTTGAAAGCCCCGCTATGTTGCTTTACGTACTATCTGTTGCTTTAAATATGTGCTCCTATGTCAGCCCTAGAATTGCTTATGTTCTCTTTCAGCATTTCTTCAACTTTGTATTGGATTCTTGCTAATGTTATATTTTTGTAAACTTGTGTTTATTTACTCACTGTTTATGAAATGGTCCTTGATACTGACTGTATTAATCTCACACTGCATAATCCGCCTTGAGTCTCAGTGGAAAAGGAGGACTATAAATGCTATAAATAAAATAAATTAAAAATACAAAGCTCTTTACTAATTTGACATTGGAGTAATGTAGACCCAGATATAGTTAAATGGCACATTTAATGTATGAAATTATGTTACCAAATTAGAAACAAGGAATATGGTTATAGCACAGATATGGTATCTAGAGCCTAATGACTCCTGATGTTAATTAAAATTTGACTTTAATGAAAGCATCAACAGTCATACAACAGTTAATCTCTTGATTGTATTTTAATAGAATCCATGGAGCATGAAACAGTACCACTTACAGCAAGTTTTTAAAAAACTGCATACATTTTTCAGTCTCAGTTATGTTCCCAAGAGCACATGAAGATTCCAGTTTCAGGTTCAATCCAAAGTAGTGGTATTAACCTTTAAAGCCTTAAACACTGTAGGACTTGCATACCAGAAGGACTGCCTCCTCTCATATGAAGGCATTTACCAGTTGAAGATTCCCTTTGTGGACTCTTCCATTTGGGGGTGAAAGATTGCTACCAAACACCGTTCTCTGTTGTGGCACCCAGACTTTGAAATTTCTCCCTAGGCATGCTTGCCTGAAGGTACCTTCCTTGACATTTGAACACCAGGCAAAATCCATTCTGTTTATCTAGACTTAAAATCTTTTTATTTGGTTAGGGACAGCAGTTAATAATGTTTTTATTTATTTATATTGCGTCACTTATACTCCTATTTCTCCCCAATGGGGACTCAAAGTGGCTTGCACTAAAAAAAAAATTGGTATTATTCAGACTTGGGTATCTGGAATTCAGTATTCTGGATATTCTGTTCCAAAAATACCGGTATAGCATTCAGATTCGGGTTTTATGCGGAATTCTGAATATATTCTGCTCCATTGTTCCCTGTGATGAAATCTTTTTTGGGGGGGGGGGACTACAGCAAAATCTCCTGTCCACTAAAGACCCCTTCCCAAGTTTTAAGGCCCTTGAACAAGATGCCTCCAGCTACTCTCCATTGTTTCCTATGAGGGGGAAATTCATGACTTTCTCCATGACACAGAAAGACTTAGTCAAACATATAACAGCAACTAATGACAAAAACCATCCAATGAAAATAGAACCAACAAAACCCAAAGAACCAACATCAAACCAGAGAATCCCAACTTTCAACCAAGTAAATACCAAGGCAGCAGCCAGACGTGGAAATGGCATATGGCAAGCAGTAATGCTGCCTCCCTCCCCCCTCCTCCTGTTGCCTGAGAAGCCTGCAAAGGGTGTGGGTGGGAAACAAGCTGCTGCAACCTTTAAAATGAGATTCCCGGATATCCCCAAATATTTCATGATTATTTAGGGATGTAAATACTAGTTTATCCAAATATATCCGAATAAGCCAGATATATCAAGATATGCCTGAAAAGTATTGGGGGTGGGGTATATATTCAGTATTCCTTAGCCAAATCACACACACACACACACACACACACACACAATTTGTTATCCCTGGACTAGCCCACAGAATACAATAACTGAACATATAAAGATGCCATTTTTAATGTAGATGGCAAGAGTGACTTTTTCAGTTATGTCTTATTTGGAAAATATCTTTCCTCTTAGACTTAGCTGAATTTTTTTATGATCCATGCCACAGTAACACACAAGATCAGACAACAGTAACACTCTATGTGGGGCTGCCCCGAAAGGCAATCAACAACTTCAATTGATGCAAAATGCAGCTGCTTGTCTTTGGACAGAAGAGTACAAATTTGCACCTACACCACTTCTGAAAGAATTTCTCTGGTTGCCTGTTTGTTTCCAGGTTCAATTTAAAGATGTTAGTTCTTACCTTTAAAACTCTGTACAACCTTTGAAATACCCTATCTCCTGGGATGAATGTGGGAACTGGCCTTGCCAATCCCTATATGTTGCTTTTTTGCTGTGCTGTGCTATTGCACAGGACTGTATAATCATTCTCTGCCCAGCTGTGGGCACTTTCAACTACTGCCCTGAATATTAGAGGAGATCAGGAAAGACCCTTGAAGGCCACCCCTTGTACTCTGGATGCTGAAATCATGTAAAGATCATATCAATGAGTCCCTGACATTCATCACAAATCAATCACTGACTCAAGAGTGCCTTTCTTCAGTCACCATAACAGACAGTCATCTGTTTGTCACTTAAAAAACAATGCCTATTCTCTAACCTGCCCTTTCTGGGCAAGATAAAGCAGTTACAGAACAACTCCAGGTCTTCCCGGATGACTCACCTGCTCTAGATCCCTTTCAGCCTGGCTTCAGGCTGGGCTACCAGGCGAAGATGGAGCTGCTGATTTAAATCTAGACAAGGGCTGTGTCTCTTTGTTACTCTTACTGAATGTATCAGTTGCCTTTGAAACTGTGAACCCTGACCTCGTAGAGGCTTTTGGAAGTAGAAATAAAGATTAAGGGATACGTTTTGCATTGGTTTAATTTGTTCTTTAGGGACTGGAGTTACTGTTGGAGACCAGTTGCCATCAGTGGGGGACTTGTCCTGTGGCGTTCCACAGGGCTCAATCTTATCACCTATGCTATCTCATCTCTATGCAAATCCTTATCTCCATGTAAAGCTCCAAGGAGAAATCATTCATGATTTTGGAGTAGGCTGTCATCACTATGCTAATGATACCACAGTCTATATTTCTTTATCCAAATAGCCTGGTGATGCTGTAGAGGACCTGAACTACAGCCTGACTGCTGTGGTTAAATGACTGAAGATGAACAAGTTGAAACAATCCTAACAAGGATAAAGTGATTCTGAAACTGAATCCTGGCAAGACTAGAGTGATGCTGACAAGACAGAGACCTAAAAGAAAGGAATTAGTTGAACTGTAGGACATCCCAGGTGGTCCAGAAGTTCAAGACCAACTCCTTGAAATTGCAACCATTTTTGCAGTCTTAAATCAACAGCTTAAAAAAGTGGAGCGACTGACAGAACTTCAAAAAAAAAACTACTAGTGACAATATCTAGTAAGAACTTGGAAACCATGTACAAAAGCAGTCACATTTTCCTGACATTCTGCCAAATGCCCCACCTTCATTTAATATTTGAAGCATCAATGAAGCTGCAATCAGCAAATACAGAAGGCTGCATTCCTAAAGGAAAAAACTGTAGTATAATTCAGAGAGAATTCTACTTTGCAGATTATAAAACTTAATCTATGCTTGGGTGCATAACCCTCAGATGCACTTACAAAAATCCAGGATCCAGCACAGGGCAGCATCCTGGAAATCTGAACTTTCATTTTGAAAGGAGTGGATTTCTAGCTCTCGTGGCTAGAGAGACATGGCTGAGATATACGCACATGAAGCCTGCCATATACTTTTGCCCTTTTCAGAACTTGTTACAGCCCTTCTAGCTAAGTACTGCCATTTCAGACGGGCAGAAGGCAGAGGTTTTTCCCAGCACCTGCTAAGATTTTTTAATTGGAGATGCCAGAGACTGAAACCAGGACCTTCTCTATGCATATCATGTGCTCTGCCACCACTGAGCAATGGTCCTCCCCGGGTACTTCAATAACAGGAAGTCAGCTGGGGCATTTGTGAAGAATATTTTAGTGACTTGTGCCTCCCCACATAGCTATTCCCTCTCAGTTCTTGTCACAACATTTCAAATACTTTGATAAGCTGAATGCAAAATGACGCAGTAAAATAAAAAGTCAGACTACCTTAACTTGCACAATTTTTTGCCAAATGCAGAAGGTGGGTTTTTCTGACACATAGTTAAGGTCACAAGGTGGATGAGTGTTTTCAAAGGAAGAGCTTAGTTACACCTTAGGAAACAATGTCAAGGTCAAAAGAATGAACCAAAGCTCCAAACACCTAATTAAAAACCTGAAAACGCAAACATCAGTGTTTACCCACCGCAAGCCAGCTCTTAGCCAAACTCTTCACAATGACATAGTCTCGTTAGGTCCTTTGCCTTCTGATACAGTACAAATCAAAATCAGAACGACAGCCACCTCATGCTAAACATTCACACTTCACCATCATGCTGTCCTGGGGTCCCTGAACTGGGTTGAAAGGTAGCACAGAAATGTTTTAAAGAAATAAATAAAACCTTTAAAAAATCCTCTCCAAGAGAGTGCAGTATTAGGGCACACAGGATCAAGAGTCAGCTATTGACTATGCCTAGAGCTTTAAGCTAATTTGATCCTACTAATGCTCAGATAAATATAGCTCTAATATAATACTGTTGACTGGGACACAACCATTCCAATGCGAGCTTTTGATGCAGTGGTTCCAGGCATTTCAGGCCTGTGAGCTGATTCAAACACCCACCGTGGATGCTGTGGAAGCCTTGGACTATAATGGTAATCCATGCACAATGGATTCGACTCCATGTGCACCAGTAGCATCAAGTAACATCAGACAGCTACCTGACAAATTGTCAGCATTGACTGAACAGCAGTATAAGATTGGAGGAGTTCAAATATTGATCTATGCATGTAGACCACCAACAGAGCCATGGGATTTTTAGCAGCAACCACAACTAGGTGAGTACATTTGCATCAAGCCCAACAGCAAAGCACCGCAAAAAGGCTGTGTGTATAAGACGATACTCTACCGAAGAGAACAAACCATTTTAAAATTCTTTGTTCTTTTCAAATAAGAAATTTAAGTCTTTATTGCTTAAATATGTCTAATTTTACTATGTTATAGTCATACTTTGTGTTTGCCTATGATATATAGGCAAACACACTGAACTATTATATATTCGCTATAATCCTGTCAAAAATGAAGCTCTCCTATAGTACAGCTACTTGAAAATTTCTGCAGAAGTTATTCGTGCACATACCCAGGTTGCTGGAGAAATACTGTGTAATTCTACATACTGTGCAAAGTAAGGAAGTAGAATTCTAGACCATATCAGGAAGCTCGGGAGCAGGTCAAATTTTTGAAAGCTTCCCCAGGTGAAATGATCCATGATGCAGAACTACAACATCAGAGATAAGTGGCTAGAAGATAAAGGCTATAAGAAGGAATCAAATCAATATGGGGAAAGGCCCGAGCAAAGAGAGGAGATTAATAACTTCCTAAAAATTATGATGAACAAAGGAAGGCAGATGTCCGGTGGAGCGAGGGCATTCCAATGACATAGGGTAGCAAAGGAAAGGAGATAGAGATGTCAAGGCTTTGGCTTCAAAAGTTGACAGCAGCCTCGCTGGTGATGAAAACATGGAAAGCAAGTGCAAAGTAGGAAAAAGGCAAGATAATGGAAATATTTAAGTGCTAGTTGGAGAACATAAAGTAGTAGAGGAACAGTACAGAAGAGTTAGATGAGCAAAACTGCATGCAGAAAACATTAGGCAGGTGACAACGCGGAGCAGAGTCACTTTTTAAAAATGGAGAGTGTTTATCTGCCACAGAAACAGGGAAGGCCACTTAATAAAATCAAATTTCACTAAAAACCATTTGTAATCAGCTGTTACTTCAAGCAGCCTCATAAAGCTCCTGCATCACCATGTAAGATTCAGCTGATGGGGCAGATTTTTCTACCTTCTTCCATGCAAGATGCTGCTTACTTATTTGAGTTGTCAATAATTACCCATTTAATCCACATTCATGTTTAGAACTGTTTTAAGACAAATCAAGTATTTTTGCAGCAGCATCTGATTTCATAAGGATATTTCTGTTCTACCACCTCTTTCTATTCATTCCCCTTTTCCCCAATTCAGTATTATTAAGCTTAAGGTTTTTTTGTACACACCACTAGTAAAGAAATCTTCTGCGGGCAATCTCTTTCTCCCATTCCTTCTCCAACACACACTAGACTACTACTCTGCCCACCCCCGGTCTATGGTACAAGACCAAGTAAGGCTTTCATAACCACGGGAACCTCCCTACCACACACACTTTACACTAAACTTATTTACACAGCAACATGCTTCTCTATCTGCAATAATAAAGACTATGTAAACAAAGAGGAAGGCACAGGAAAATACCACTTAGAGGCTCTGGCTGTTTCTGAGTTTTTGATCTTTAAAAACAGCACAGAACTTGGTGGAAATTTTGTTTCATCACTATGGTGCAGCTGCCACTTCTTGCTGAATTCCGTTGACTTCCTATCATCAACATGTCTCACTATGATTAAGTGTTCATCACAATGTTTCTGACAGTCATGTTTTTACGATGCAGATATATTTTAATTTGTATTGGTGTTCTACAGATTTTGTTAGCTTCCCTGGAAATTCCAACTTGGCACAATGAGTATTTTTTAAAATTCTGCATAATAGTCTGTCTGGTGTTGAAGCTAGGCGGTGGCAGTAGGCTGGGCCAGTTTGCTAGCTCGGTATAGGGGAAGGGCAGTACTCATTCCAGATACCGCTTGCTGTAGGAGGACTACAGCCATCACTCATCTATCCTTGATCCAGTGTGAGCACAGAGAAGGCGGGCTCTCAGTGACAATAGACTAGGGGTGTGACCCTTCAAACTGCCTGCAGAGAAAAAAGATAAGCAGAGCTACACAGCTTAAAAAGCGGCAGCAAAAAGGGACAGTTCTCACACACCCTTTGATTCCCTTCCTGCTAATATTAAAGAACCACCACATTCCCTAGCAAAGTGATCTACTGGAAAACAAAGAAGTGAATGTTTTTAAAGGAGAAGCAGAAAATAAGTGGTACATGAAAGGAGAAGAGGGCATGGTGAAAAGCATCATTTTCTCACATTCATGGCTAATGAAATTGGCAGCATCCAAAGTCAAAGGGGGGGGGGGAAATACCAGCTACCCCACCCACCATCTGTGAGCAAAGAAATTCCTCCCAGAGCTCCCTGCTGCACCACACCACTATGGCAAGCGAGAACTATTCCTGTAACACCCTCATTTCCACCCCCCCCCCACAGTGCTGGCATTTGAAACCTTGCAGACTGCATGTAGCAAGCACGGGGGAGCAGTCTTAACAGTCTCCGCGCACAAAGGCAAAACTCTCTCTTTACAACACAGACACCAAGAACTAACATGGCCTACAACTATTCTTTAGCGCAAGAGGCAATGGAGCATGTAACATGCCCCTGTCAGTTAACGGCTCCTGCATCAAACTACTTAGTCCAAGCACATGTGTATCTCACTCCCACCTTCTCCTTTGCAAAGCCCCCCCTTCCTACCCACATTTCAAAGACACCCTCTTATCACCCCCGTCTATCAAACCACGCCCATTTAAAACTGGCCTCTGTCCATCATACCAGTGAAGTGACTCGCCATAACACCCCTCCCCCCATACATGCTTCCAGCCACTCCCTTCTAGTCGCACACGACACCCCGAAACTCATAACCACAACAATCGTCACGTCAAGACAGGATCCATTCTCACATCTTAAACCTTCACATCGATTCCTTCCACGACTCTTCTGCGGTTCATCCCCACCCCCCAAACCCCACTGAACCCCAAAACTGCAGCCCTTCTAAAATGCCTGTTCTCACTCACGGCCTCTGATTTCCCTTCCCTCCCCCACCTCTGGCACCGTTAACAGCTCCCCGTTAGAGCTGCCAACCTCCAGAAGGTGGCTGGAGATCTCCCGGAATGCCAACTCATCTCCAGACTCAAGAGATCAGCCCCCTGAGGAAAGGGCTGCTTTGGAGGGTGGGCTCTGTGTTATTATTGTAGGGCTGAGGCTGTACTTCCTAAATCTCCAGACAGGAGTTGGCAAGCCTATTAACTCCGCCACTCCTCCCCGGCTCTCCCCACACAAGGCCAGCCCGAGGCTTTGACTTCTTTATTCCCTCGCAGCCCCTCTCCCCTCCCAAGGCAGCAGCCACGCCCCTCCGCCCCCTCCCCACTCACCGGGGGAGCCTGAGGCGGCGCCCTTGCGCGCCGGGGCGGGGGGCTCGTCCCTCTTGGGCGGCAGGGGGGCGCTGCGGGGCGGGATGGCCGGCGGCTCCTCGGGGCGCGGGGGGGCGGGCGGAGGCGGCAGCGGGGCGCTGCGGGGCGGCTCCTTCGGCTTCTCCTCTGGCGGGGAGGCCGGGGGAGAGGGGGTGGCGGGGTGGCTGGTCCAGGCCGGCTGCGGGGCGGGCGCGGGCCGCTCCCCAGACGCGCCCAGGTCCAGCAGCGGCGGGGCCGGGGCCGGGGCGGCCACGGGCGCTGCGGCGACGGCCGTCGGGGCTGCCGGCTTCCTTTCCCTCACTTCCAGCCGCTCGTCGTCCACTTCTTCTTCTTCCTCCTCGTCGTCGTCCTCCTCCTCCGCCTCTTCGGGGTCCCTCACAAACTGATATTGGAAACGGGGCTGCTGAAGCGGCTGCCAGCGATCCTGCTCCGCGGCTGCTGCGGTGGAGGAAGAGACCAGAGGGGATTGGTCCGGGTCGTCCATGGTGGCTCCCTGCCTGGCTGGCAACCGCTGCGGTGCTTGCGGGAACAATGAGAGCAAGCGAAGGAAAAAGGAGGCTGGGGCTGCCTAGCGCGGGCGGGGTGGAAGCGGGAGGCGGAGAGGAGGGAGGCTGCGCAGCTGCAGCCGCCGCTGGAAGAGCCGGTGTGATGCCGGGGGAGCCGCCGCCACCGCCGCCTCCACGCCCTGTTGAGTCACAGAAGGCAGCCGCGCGACTCGCCGCTGGAGCAGGAGGGCAGAACCGGAGCCAAGCCTCGCGCTTGGGCTCCAGCGGCGGAGGGACAAGCGAAGCGCCCAATGGGGAAGGGAGGAGAAGGGGGGCTGCCAATTAGAGGGAGGCCGAGCGCCCGCCTCGTTCTCCCCGCCTATAAGGGAGAGTCGTCGGCTGGGGGGGGTTTGTCGCTGGGGTGTTGCCGCTTGAACGGAAGGGGGAGGGGGGAAGCGGGGGAAAGTTCGGGCGGCATGAAGAGGAAGGGGTGGGAAAGGGCTGACCGGACCTCGCCCAGGCTTCTGAGTGCCTCTGTAGAGTGGTCCGCAGAGTTCTGGGTTCGAATGTTGCGGGCGATGTTTCAAGCAGTTGGCCGAGTCCCAGGTTTCATGGTCTGCTAAAGGAAACTAGGGGAGACTAAGATCGCGACCCTGTCTGGGAGAGAGCCCCGCTGAAGATCGCGAGTATACAGACAAGCAGAAGGATGCGTTGTCGCTAATAACAGGGTTCTTGTGGATGTGAACCCAACAGCGACTTTTAAAGTGAACATAGCTGGGGTTATCCAGCGAGCCCCACTAAATGCAGATGGGACTTGTTCCCTTATGAGTGAATTGCAAACCTTACAGCCTCAGCATGTTTGCTTAGAAGTCCCACTAGCCTCAATGGGGCATTCTCCAGTATGTAAGATTATATAAGACTGCAGCCTTGAAATGGTATGTCAGTGAAGAGCAGTGAGCTTATCAAGGCTCAGCCCTAGAATCAAGGCAACAGGTAGCCAGATTCATGGCAGATAGGTTTAACAGTGGCTAGTAGTCATCAATAACTAAAAGAGGCCGTGCATTTCTGAATTCCAGTGGTAAGTAGCAATGTCAACCGAAAGGGCTGAGCCTCGGCCACTGTGAGAAACGGGGTGCTGGATTAGATGGATGATAGCTCTGATTCAGCAGAGCTTTTCTTATAGTCTAAATTGCAGCCCCCTGAGACATATCTGACACTTCCCAACGTAACAGAAAGAAAGGCTGGGAAGAACCATGCTGACGGCAACAGCGCTTGGTAGCAAGCCCCTGGGATGGGGGAAGGGCATGGCTGTCATCCCAAACTTCTCAACATAGTGCTGGCTGCAGTCCAAGAACCTGCGTGGAATTCTGGGCTGAACAGCCCTCCCACTTGTAAATAAGAGCCGTATCTCTAAGTGCCTTTCCTTCCAGTGTTCCAACTATGAGCAAGTTTGAGAGGTGGAACTGCAAGTGAACAATGCTCATATATAGCTTTTCAAAAAATGAATAAAATTAAACGTTGCCTGCATAATCCCAACATGTGGCTGAGTTGGCATAAAGCTATGGCCAGATCTCCTTTCGATCAGTCACATAGACAATAGACACATCCCTACAGCCCAGCCCCTAGGTATGGCAGTCTAGACTACCATATGTCTTCAGTACATTGGCAAGGCTCATCATACCACTGAAGGATGAGTAGGGGACAAATATTTGCTTGATACCTCTTATCAATATTAAGTTCTACAGTTCCATTTAGGCTACAATCTTATGCCTTTGAAGCCACACTGAAATCAGGGACTTGCTTGCTTCTAAGTAAACATGCACAGGATTGGGCTGTATGCATACAAAATGAATTACAGTTCTTGCCTTATTCTCAGCCCAGTCTTAACCATATTTGCTTGGAAGTAATTTAAATGAGCCTTGCTTCCAAACTGATCATGCTTAGAATTTCAGACATTCTCACAACCATCTTAATAGCTAGGTTGAGTTGAGAGATAATTTGCCGGTGGCCTACTTGGGACTTACTAGTTTAAGAAAATTTTATTTCAATTAAGTGTGGCGACCAGGAGGCATGAGGGGCTTGCACTTGAGGCTATAATCTTTAACCTTTGAAGCTTTTCTCAACTCACCCTCTCCCTTTCCCAATGAGCCCTTGCTTGTAGGACAAGCATGGCCCCTTGTCTCGGACACGCCAAAGATAAGGGCAGACAACCTATCTTAGGCTGGAGGAAGTTCCTCCACCCTAGGGAAACTTCAACTTAAGTGGTTCTTCCATTGGAGGAAGAGTCACAAGATGAAGGGAGTCTCCATAAACTAGAGGAAGCTCAGTGGAGTGACGGGAAACATGCCAGGACCCACAGCTCCACATGAACTATTGCTTCATTTAATCTTTAACAGAAAAATCTGAAGTGCCTCACTCCAGAGTTATTTACCTTTCATTTCAGGACCTTTTGTTTACAAACAGCACAGTTCTATGCAGTTACACCCTTCTAAGCCCATTTACTTCAATGGACTTAAAAGGGTATCAGTGCTTAGGATGGTACTGAAAGTCCATTGATAACATATACCCCGCTCAGCTTACCTAACAAGGACTCCTATTAGTAAATTTTCCAGGAGCACATTTGTTCCTTTGTACACATTTTAACTGGAAAATGCCGTCTACACTGATACTACAAACTTATGTTTCTGTTGGTTATCCTCCCGTACTTGTGTCTAACACCTGTTTGTTATTGTTTGTAGATGCATGTTCTTAAATATTAAAATAGTTAGAAGATAAAGAGGATCCACAGCTTATTTGTATTTGCTGTGGAACATAATACTGTTGACATAATACTGTTGACTGGATGTTATGACATCCGTAGGTCCAAATTTAGGATGCAGATGTCATTTTAGAGAAGAATCTGGCTATTTAAAAATGCTCCAAGAGCCCAATCTTGTTTGGGCCACAGCGCAGCAGGACCAAGCGATCTCCAGTGTGTTTTATCAAGCGCAGAAGCAGCCCTCCATGACTGTTTTGGCTTTTGGAAGGGCATGGGGGAGGGGACAAGATCTCTTGATTCCACCACACCACAAACCATACCGTCTAGTTTGGCTCTAAAACATTTATTTTGGCTGGCTTGTACTGAGTTTCATAAGTCACATAATAAGAAACTGTGTATTACATGCAAATTTACTAGAAAAAAACACTTCTATTTAATTCCAGTTCATTTGGAAATGAAAATGCCAACTTTATTTCTGCCAGGGTTCATATTCCTTTTGTTCTTATTTAAAATATTTACGTACCATTTTTGTCATACACTCAAAGCAGTTTACAGTTAATTTCTTCATGGCAATATCCACAGCCCAGGATAAATTTGAATTTCAGGTTAAATCTTTATAAGATGGATTGACCTGTAAACCTGTTGTCATATAGGGAACTGTGAGGGAAAAGTCTCACAAGCACCATTCCCTCTTGGTCTGGAAGCTCAGAGAAGTTCCAAGGCCATCCTGGGTGTCCACCCACCAAAGCTGCCACTTTCCCCTTAGTCCTGGGCATTACCACCTTCTCTTTGGATAATAACCACATTTAAGAAAGTACTTCCTGCCAGATTAATTTTTACATCTAGTACTCTGTATCACCATTGCCATTTAAAGACTCCATCTAGTTGCCATGTTTCCTGATTCACTCATACTAGCTAATGCAAGGATGGTCTATCACAGTTTCACACTTTTGGGATAGAGACCCCAACCACTGCCCTTCCTCTTTACCACTCTTTGGAAAATGGAACCAAACAGGTATAGTGTGCTTACTCAAATGGGAGGGCTGCATTGTAGGGATGGGGTCTCAGGTGCGTCACTAACAAGTTGGGGATCATAGACTTCATCACCATTTTTGCCTCATATTATCTGCTGCTTTAAACATGTACTCCTATGTATAACCATCGTTCCATGCTGTCTAATGTTAGTCCTGGAATTGATAATGTTTTGCTTCAGTATCTCTATTATGTCTTGGATCCTTGCTAATGCTAAATCTTTAAACTTGTATATGTTTACCTTAGGGTATTGTATTGAAATGTACTTCCTTGATAATGATTGTATTAACCTCATACTGTGTAATCTGCCTTGAGTCTCAGTGAGAAAGGCAGACTATAAATGATGTAAATAAATAAATAAAAATACAGAGTTCAGGCTCCAAAGCATTCAAAATATAAGAATGTTTATTAAACAACTATCAAGAGTACACATGGTGTGTCAAATATCAGGCTGAACAAGGTTAGAGGGGTAGTGTGAGAGCTTTTCTACTATGGGCATCCCTTTTCAGGGTCTTTTATCTCTCCCCCGCACACACACACACACCCCTCCCTCCTGCTCCCAAGGGCCTTACTGGTGCCAGCACTCTGCTCTGGGAGTTCAAGTAGGGAGGGCCCAGAGCACCCCCCTTTCCCTTCACTCTTCCTAACAGCACCCCTCTGCTGGTGAGGTTGTTGCCAGGTGACCAATCGAGCTTGAGGTGTGAAGACCCAAACAAAGTTTTTAAGACTTTTTTATTAAATGGGGTGATCACCAAACAGGTGGGGAAAGAAACACTTGTGAGCAATAGTTTAACAAGATACATTTACAGCAAGCAGGGCAAAATTAACAGATGAAGCCAGCAAGAAAATGATAAAGCCTCCTAATACGGCTACCCAACTCATCTCTACTGTACTTGGCCCTTCCTGGGTCCAACCAAACCTCCCTGGATTAGGGATCCTCTCCGGCTGGTAGCTTCTCTGCCACTCAGCTCCTGGGAGAAGAGCGTCTTCCCCCTTCAGGGTGGCCTTATATTATTTCTCCCAGGCACAGCCTCTTTGGTGCCAGCTGGCCTTCCTTTCCCCTCTAATTTCCCCAGGCCCTATCCCAGGGAAATGTAAGCTAGAGGGAAACTCCCAGCAAGGCTCCAACCCTGCAAGTGGGGAAGAGGCCGCACAGAGGCCTGCAGGGCCCTCCACCCGCAGGGAGGCGAAGATGAAATTAACAAACGCTCTGAGGAGCGTCCCCCTGTAAGATGTCTTGTGTAGAGAGACTCATTGTTCCTAAGATAGGCTAGAAATTCTTGAAGTTGCAGCATTTAAAAGTCCATCATTACCTTAGTTTGAGAAGTAGTTTGAGTTGGGACTTCTCCCGTTGTCCCTTGATACTTGTATAAGATGGACTTCCCATGTAAAGACTTTGTCCTTCATAGCTTGTTCCCATTCAAGAAATGTGAACCAGGAGGAGAAAGCTTCCTTTTCATGTCTTAAGAATTTAAGCTCCTTTTGGGAGTCCATCCCCCTCTGGGGTAATTTCTGGTCTTCCTAACACAAAATGAAAAAAACAATTATCTTGCCTTACGGCTTTCTCAGTTTGTGTCTTTTAGGTATTACACTCTAACAAAGGTGTAATGTGGTAAACCTTTTGGCTCATTCTGGCCACAGCCATTTGCATTTCTAAACACTGGAGTGCTTGGTGCTTAGGGACTGATGACCAAACCCCCATAACTTTCCTCTTTGCCAGCTACAAACTTGCAGCCGGGCTCCAGTACAAACCCAATACAAATGTGATTTCTAGGGTTGAGGGCATTTCTCCACAGAGATCTATCTAGCATTACGCTTCTTTCAAAAGTGTCTCTTTATTGAGTATGGCCTGCCCAGCTAATTCTGGCATCCTCTTTCAGAATAGTGGCATGCTGTTATATACGGTGCTGGCAACGGGAAAGGCTGCAGAGTTTAGGCTGTTGTGTGCATTTGCAGTGAAGGCTTTCATAAACAGAGGTGGACAAAAGATGAAGTTACATGTCTGGTAATTGCAAAGAGATAAGGATCCCTAGCTAAAATGTAAGAGGCTATTATTTTAATTGACACAAGTTTTTTATTTTACCTTGCTTTTTATGTATGCTACCTCAGGGATCTTTGTAGTGAAACGTACAAAAGAAATTTATGTATTTCAATGAAACTATGCAAACCATTAATCATTCGACTGAAATATGCAATTAAAACTCATCTACATCTTTTATCTCTTTTAGAAAGGGTCCTTTCTTTCTAGTGTCTTGAAATTATACCCTCTCAAATCACCTTCCCTTAGTCTTCTTCCCTTCCTTTCTTCCTTAAGAAAAAAAGCACTCTGATACAAACACGCTCCCTCAGATATTAACCTCCTCATCACCTTTGAAGCAACCTTCCTTCTACAATATATTAAACAGCATACACTCTCTGGTCTCCTCATATATATAGACCTAGATTTGGAGATTCATAGTGTTACACAACCTAATATACTTCACACTCATACCTTCGAAGAAGCCTGTTATATTTTACAATACCAAAGTTCTCTGTATAATTGTGATAACTTTCCTTAGTATAACGTGATTTTTTTTTTAGCTGTGTCATTCACATGACTGACTCATTCCACTATTTATAAAATTTAGTGCGGGTCATCATAATGAAAATAGAGGGATGCAATTCTTTCTTGTCATTACTTCATCCACAGCAATGGAAGAACTACACCAGCTTGTCAGTGTCTGGCAAAGACACAGTGCCTTAAGCTTCTCTTGGCTGCATTTGTTTCTTCCCTTCGCAGAAAAGTTCATTTCCTCCAGATATCTACCATGCTTGAAACGCAGATCAACAGTTCTGCTGGTTGACTTCCCTTCCTCTTGTAAAATTTGTTGTTGATGAACATATGTAGAATATATGTAGAAATATATGAATATATATATGAATTCTGAAACTAACTTGATGGTAAAAATGTACTTACAGTGAAATCCTAAGCAGAGTTGCTCTGGTCTAAGCCCATTGAAAGTGATGGGCTTAGACCGGAGTAACTCTGTTTAGGATTTCATTGTTAGGGTCAAAGGTTGTGCTTTCCAGATTATGAAAGCTCATTGTTCTAGAATGTTTGAAATATATCCTCCAGCTGGCCTTATTTACCAAAGAAGTTCCCTGTTTTCTAGCACTTGTCCCTTGTAAATAATGTCCTTATTTTAAGGAGGTTTTGAAAGTAACTTAAAAATCATAAGCTCATGTAACAGACTTTTTAAAACTCCCATCATTTTCATACACATTTCTAGAACTTGGATCTTGGAAAGGGGAAGCTATATCTTTACTCCAGTGCATATGGAAGCAATGGCATGCATACACATAACAGAAAATACCAACACATGGTTCCTTTCCATCTTCTCTTAACTGACTGCCTCTCCAGATACTGAGTTCGATCCAGCCAGCTTTTCCAACCAATCTTACCCAATTCTCCTCCATACTACAGACCACATCCTACACAGCATTTGTACCTGTAGATCCCAGGATTCTCAGTCAAAGAGGATTGGAATCATCCTAGTGAATGATACTGTATGTCTTTGAATGGCAGCTATTCTATAACTACAGCCAGATTCACTGTGAGATTAAATATTTAATTAAATCATTTAAATTTTCTTAAAGGAATATTTATGGCCTGTACCAACATTTCATAAGTAAGAGTAAATGAACAGAACATACAACTGGCAGAGAAGGAGCTTCAGCAATTTCTTCAACTCTGTATTGGATTCTTACTAATGCTATGTTTTTGTAAACTTGTGTTTATTTACCCTATGGCATTGTTTATTGTAATGGCCTTGATATTGACTGTACTAATCTCACACTGTGTAATCCACCTTGAGTCTCAGTGAGAAAGGCAGACTATAAATGACATTAATAATAATAATAACAATATACATACATACCTACATACACAAAGTGGGGACCCATAATAATTGCAGAGGGGCATGCTTCCTTCCTGCCATGTGCAAACCACTTGCTGGGCAGCTTCACACTCTCTTGTCCCTTCACCTACCAAGAGACTCGGGAGGAGACTTTACTCATCCAACACATCCCCTGTTGCCCTTCCTGCCTATGTTCTTTGTGTATGCGCTATGCTTGGTGTGATAGGGCCCTTTTTTTAAGGTTTCAGATTTTTATGCAAACCTGTGTGGGGAGCGGTCCCTCAAGTGTGGAGAAAAATCTTCTTTTTGTCAATGTTACACTAATCAGTAGATTTAAGCATCTGCAAATGGGGCCACATTGACTGTTAGATATACTGATGTGTGTATGTATACACATATATATATATATTAAGTGTGTGTGGGGGAACATTCTTAGGCAGTGATTCTTGGTGTGGAAATAGCAAGAGGGGTTACAAATACCCAAGAGTATTCCTATTTTTATCTGAGAAATGTTGGAAGTGTTAAATAATTCTAACTCTTGACATACCATTGATATTAATATGCATCCCAGTCTTATGTACATTTACTCAGAAGTAAATCCTACTAGTTTCAATCATGTTTTCTTCCAGATAAGAACAGCTAATATTGCAGTCATGCCATCCTAAACAGAGTTACACTCTTCCAAGTCGATTGTAGTAACTTGTGATTCTCACAGACAATTCTTAGTACCCTTATCTAGGTGCTGTTCCCAGGATTCCTTGGGGAAAATTCTGACAGAAATTGGTATAAATCCGAGAGAGAGAGAGAAATTGTGTTGCTTGTGTTCTAGTTTTGGTTGGTTGGTTGTCTAAATTACATTTTTGTGTTTCTTTGTAAGCTACTTTGAGTCTGCAGCGGAGAGAAAAGTGGGATAAGAATAAAAAAATAAAAAAGGTGTATAATGTAGATACAGCCTTATTCTTTGATCAGTCTTTGCTTTCTTATCAATATCATATTGGTACATCTGTTAACTATGGGAAAGCTGCAGCCACAGCTGAACACATTTGAAGTCCCATTCATTTAATCAATAGAGATTTAAGCACATTACCAACTCTCCTATAGAAATGAATAGGAGAGATTAACTCACTCTTGTCCAGAGTGTGCCCAATATGAATAGGACTTCTAAAATCTCCTTTCTCCAGGTAAGCTTCAATTCACCAGCTCCCTGAAAAAACGGAAATTGAAGAATCTGCAGATTTAATCTTGTTCAAACAGTTTCTTCCCTTGATAAAATGGGTTTTTTTTATCTGACTAGTCTTTTGTCTGCTTGACTGACCTGTTTCCATGGATACACACTATCGCCAGACTCTTCAGGGCTAAAACAGACAGAACTTTGCTTTCTAAGAATTGTTGTGAATAAGAATAATAATATCCCAAAGATACAGTCCATGCTCAGAATACAATTCATGTGAGTCTAACAGCATAACTCTATAACCGTTTCCTCAGAGGTCCCTCTGGGCTACATGGGGATTATTCCCAGGTAAGTGTGCATTGTATCCTGTAATTCTAGGCATACACTTGAGGCAAAATAAGACCCACACTGAATGGATTTTACACATATAAGATCATGCCACAATTCTAAACTCAATTACTTGGAGGAAAGCCCTGTTGATATTAACAGGCCTGAATAAACCTGCTATGTATTGGGTTAGAATCCTAGGCACACTTAATTGAGAGTAAGCACCACTGATCACTGTAGAGTTTGTTTCTGGTTAAATACACATAGGCGCTGGATTTTTTAAAATATAGGCTAAACTCATATTATTAATCAGAGTGCAATCATCTGTTTTCTTATTTAAATGTCTGAAATTTGTTTTGTTTTCCTGAACAGATCTTGCTAGTGTGAAGTAGCAGTTAGAGTGCTGGAGTAGGATCTAGGAGATCCAAGTTCCAATCCCAGCTCTGCCATGGAAGTTTGCTGGGTGACCTTGGGACAGTCATGGACTCTCAACCTAAAGTACCTCACCAGTTAAAATGGAGAACTATGTAATTTTTGGTTAACAGATTCTTGGTATATTCCTAATATTATGTAGTGGCTTCAGACACTGAAGTGATTTCAACATAGTTATTTATTAGGGAAGAACACCAACTGAAAAGAACACGAGGCAAGCCACAACTATATACACATTCCAAACGTCAAAACATGTCCCCAACTTTAGAACAACCAATTTTTTGTTGTTCTCACCATTCGCTCCGCTTGCCCATTGGTCGAGGGGTGGGATGGAGGAGACATGACGTGACGGATAACGTCGTCCAGGAACTGCCAGAAGCCCGCTGCCGTGAACTGTGCCGCGTTGTCAGACACAATAGTGTCTGAGAGACCATGTGTTGCAGACGGTGGAGTGCCCGAATGATGACAGCAGTTGACATGGTCGACATGGGAGTTACCTCTAGCCACTTTGAGAACAAGTCCACTACTATTAAGAAGGTTTGTCCTTGGAATGGTCCAGCAAAGTCTATGTGGAGTCAGGACCATGGTGCCCTTGCCGACTCCCATGGGTGTACTGGAGCCAGGGCTGGGGACGGACGAGACTCCTGACAAGGTTGACAGGTATGCACCCACTCTTTGATCACCTTGTCCATACCAAGCCACCACACGTAGCTGCGGGCAAGTGCCTTCATTCACATGATGCCCAGGGGGGCGACATGTAGTGCTTTAAGCACTTGCTGCTGTAGCTTGGGTGGAATAACAACTCGGTTCCCCTACAAAAGGCAGCCCTTATGTACTGAGAGTTCGTGTTTCCAGGCACTGAACAGATGAAACTCCTCAGCCATGCAGCCTACCGGCCATCCCATCTACACCCAGTTGAGCACACGGGCCAGGGTGCAGTCTTTTGCAGAATGAGCCATGACATCAGACACACGGACGGGCGGATGAGGCAAGTCCTCGATCAGCAGGACGTGGGGTGCCGGTGATGGATCGACTGCAGTGTCTGGCTAAGGAAGGCAGCTGAGTGCGTCAGCATGGCCCAATGCTTTGCCCAGATGATATTGTAGGTCATAGGAGTAGGCAGACAGGAACACAGTCCAGCGCAGCATACGAGGTGATAGAATCTGTGGCGTTTATTGGTCTGGAGCAAAGAGAACCAGCAGCGGTTTGTGGTCAGTTGCAATGATGAAGCTCTGGCCGTACAGGTAGTCATGGAACTTCTTGACGCCCGCCATGATGGCCAGCACTTCCTTGTCGATCTGGGCATAGTTTCGCTCCGCAGATGACAGTGTTCTTGAGAAGCAGACAATTGAAGCCTCATGCCCATTGGGCATCCTGTGACTGAGGACGGCCCCGATGCCATATGGCGAGGCATCACAAGCGAGGATGAGGGGCTTCTTCTCGTCGAAGTGTGTTAAGACACTCTCTGATGACAAGAGGTCCTTCACAGTGGCAAATACTGCGGCTTCTTTTCGGCCCCAGGCCCAGGGTTTAGAAGACTCCAGGAGGCGATACAGAGGCTCTGCAACAGACGCCTTGTGTGGCAAGAAGGCATGGTAGAAATTCAGTAGCCCCAGGAAGGACTGCAGTTCCTTCTTAGACCCGGGTGCTGGCCCGCTGTGGATGGCGTGGACTTTGGCTGGGGTTGGGTGAATGCCAGCAGCGTCTACAAGGAATCCCAGGAATCCCAGGAACTTGACCTGTGGAACTCCAAACTGACATTTCTCTCTCTTAACTTTCAGGCCTGCGTCCTGTAGCTTGCTGAGGCCATAGTCACCCAGCCAGTTCAGTTTCGGAGCTTCCAGCAATCAAGATGTCATCAAAATATGGAATGACGCCTGGAATTCCATGGAGAAGACCATCCATGATGCTTGGAAGATCCCGGGAGCGATGTTGACACCAAACTGCAGGTGCTTGATTCTGAACGCACCCCTGTGCATCATGATCGTCTGTGCCTCTGCTGTGGCATCATTGACTGGCAGTTGCTGGTAGGCCTGGGAGGTCAAGTTTAGCAAAGACCTTCCCACCATTCAGTGATGCCAGAAGGTGGCTCACGACCGGCACTGGGTAAGCATGCTGCTGCAATGCCTTGTTTACTGTGCATTTGTAGTCTGCACATATTCTAACTGCTCCATATGGCTTGAGCAGCGTGACTATTGGTATCTTCCATTTTGCATGTAGAACCAGCTAGAGGACTCCCTGCTCGATCAACCGGTCCAGTTCCTCATCTATCTTCGGCTTGAGAGCAAAAGAAACTCAGTGGGGCTTCAAGCAAATGGGAGCCACAGCTGGATTGTGGTCAAAGTATACTGGTGGGCTGGTGTACTTCCCCCAGGAACTGTTGAACACTGCGGGGAACTCCTTACAGATGGCTGTGATGTCGACATGGCTGATCTGTTGAACGCCCGTCACTAGGATGCCCAATGGTTGGAACCATTGTAGGCCAATTAGGCTCGGCTCGGTTGGTGGCCCTGGACAACCAGCAATTCGAAGCAGGCCCTTGAAGTCCTTGTAAGCTACTTGGAATGTGCCGATGCCCACGACTGGCACTCGGTGGCCCTGGAAGTCTTTGAGGATCAAATCAAATGATTGGAGGCAGCGGCTGGACGACTTGGGACAGATGCACTGGAATGTGCTGGAGGAGACAATGGACAGTGCAGACCCGGAGTTGACTTCTATCTCACAGGGCACATCTTGTATCCTCACTGTCACCTTGATCTTAGTGCATGTCAGTGGTTGTAGCATCAAGACAGAAATACTGTTGGTTCCAGCAGGCGCATACATCTTTCTGGATGCTGGCAGTGACCTGCAACTTGCCCCTGGTGATGCGTCATGCAGCCGAGCGGAGCAGCAGGTGCGGGCAATGTGTCCAGGTTTTCCGCAGTTCCTACATAGTGCATTTCGGAACCTGCATGACTTTCTCTGGTGGGACCCCCCACAGCTGGCGCAAGGGACCCCCTGGAACGACTATTTCCCCTCTTGCTTCCAGCTGGCGACGTTTGAGCACAATACCTCCTCATTCGTAAAGGTGAAGTCCTCCAAATGCCCCTGGTGGACTGCTTCAGTCTTGCAGGAAGGAGGGGGCCTGCGCATCTGTCAGGCCTCTTTTGTCAATTGCTCTGCGGCTTCTGTGGCGATGGCCTCCTCGTAGGCTGTCTTGAAGTCCAGGTTCCTGTGCAAAAAGCCATCTCTGGAGTTTTTCATCCCGGAGGCCACACATCAAGCAATTGCAGAGGGCCTCCTCAAGGTCGGAAAATTCACACAGGCGTGCAGCCTTTCTCAGCGCTGTGACAAAGGTGGCAATTGTCTCTCCTGGTGCCTGGTCTCACTTGTAGAAAGCATGGTGACATGCGATTCTGGAAGGCTGTGGCGAGAAGTGCTCTTGTAGTTTGGCCTTGATCACTGTGAATGACACTGCCTCTAGTTCTTCCGATGCCCCAAGAGTGCAGGCAATCTCGAAGGTGGATCGCCCACAGATGCTGAGGAATGTGGCCTTGGCACACTCAGCATTGGTGATGTTGTTTGCTGTGAGGTAAAACTGGAATCAGGAGACATGAGTCCTAGTCCTCGGCAGCAGCGTCAAACTGTTTGAAATGGCCCTTGGCGGCCATACTGATGGCTACCCTGAGTGCACATGTACTGGCTGGCTGAGGTGACAATTCCTCACCAGTAAATGATTCAGCTCTAGGGGGATTCCGCATGAACAATTTTGATCGGACTTTCTGAACAGTCATGCTGCAGTGGAGTCCTACGAATCCACTTCTCCCCGATTCCACATTAGGCTTTTGTTTCGCACATTTCATCGGCTCAAAGTCCATCATGTGGAATTTTTGACAGGATAAAAATTGATTCCTCATCGCTTTTTCCGGGGGAAGTGTCGAATGATGCACATCTTCATTTCCCCTCCCCCCCCAAAAAATGTTGCTACACATAAACGTTGCATCAAACCAACACATTAGAAAAAAATTTCTCACAAAAAAAAAAAAAAAAACGTTGCTACACATAAACGTTGCATCAAATAAACATAATGGATAGGCCAGAGCACTTCCCGCCGATATTGTGGAAGAGTATTGGCTATTGACATTTGGAGGGAAAATTGTTACCAATGACCCCGCGTCTATCTTTTCCGCTTTCTTCGTGAGCAGTGTGGTTTAGTGATAGGTGTTGTGTTGAGGACGGTCTCTTTCTCCCTCCATGAAATGCCTAGACCACTAGTTGAATGCTGAAGTCCCTCCATCACACTTTCACTCTACCTCAGAAGCTGTCAGCTGTCAATGAGCAACAAGTAACAAATCTGGCGTGTTGTAAAATGGACCCGTTATTGGTCAGCTGTTGTCATGTGACACAGGATATGTTTCTGCATAGATTTGTAGAAACGTTGCAACGTTTTTTTACATTTTTTTTTAAAAGAGGGGAAGAGAAAGGGTAGTGGGTGTAGCTTAGAAAACATGATTGGCCAATCAAATTAAGTTGATTCGAAGGGCGAGAGAAAAGGGCAAGGGTGGGGAGAACATTGGATAAAGAATTCCGCATGATTAAAATCCCTAATCTGCTGCGCATGGACAAATAAATCGGGGGAAAGCAGGATGGAAAAAAACGGACAAAACGTGCAATGACTTCGAATCTGCTGCTAGGATTGCCTTCCCACGTGTTGAAACACCAGAAAAAATCGAGGTCATTTAGAAGCTGAAGCAGGGAAAACCATTCGTGCGGAATCACCCCTAGTCTCCGGACTGCCTACCTAAGCAGGATCCCACCTTCATCACCAGTATTATGTAGTGGGTTCAGACGCTGAAGTGATTTCAACATAGCTATTTATTAAGGAAGAACACCAACTAAAAAGAATACGCGGCAAGCCACAACTATATACACATTCCAAACATCAAAACACCCCCCCCAACTTTATAACAACCAATAGGAACACTCCAGCACTCAGAGCTCTGATTCATTGATGCTTTAGTTTGTTGGAGCGTCCTGATTGGTTGGTTCCACAAGCCCAGCCAATCATAGTGTAGCAGTCTGGAGCCTCTCTCCTCTGGAAGCTCCCAATACATTACACCTAAGATAATAACAATAATAATAATAACATTCGATTTATATACCGCCCTTCAGGACAACTTAATGCCCACTCAGAGCGGTTTACAAAGTGTTATTATTACCCCACAACAATCACCCTGTGAGGTGGGTGGGGCTAAGAGAGCTCAAGAGAACTGTGACTTGCCCAAGGTCACCCAACTGGCTTCGTGGAGGAGTGGGGAATCAAACCCGGCTCTCCAGATTAGAGTCCCGTGCTCTTAACCACTACACCAAACTGGCTCTTCTTCTGATAACTATGTTGCCTTGACCAGAAGACTGAATCATGTTGTTCTTGTGTAGGAAAGACAGGGCAGGAAATCTACCTGAATTCATAAAACATATCCACATAGATCTGCATTACCTAATCCCTTGACTATTTATGGATCCTAGTAACATAAACTGGTAAAACTGATATGTTCCTGTTAGGGTTTCTGACAAGCCTGGAGAAAAAATTCCTGTCCCTTAACGGAAATAGACAGTTAAGCTTTTCAGGGCAAGGAAGTAAATAACAACACCTGGTAAATAACCTCCCATTAAGCTTTTATTTTAGGGACAGGACATTTTTCTCCAGGCTTGCTGAGAACCCTGGTTCCTGTGCACTGCTCAATCTCTAGAAATCAGCTGCATGACGCAGAAATAAATATCACTGCTAATATCTGCAGAGAATGAGGCCAGGACAGTTGAAAAATTAAAAAGTCAGAAACCCCCTGTTTGCTTGATAAGAAGAGGGCAAGGTGTCCAATACCTGACATGCACAGAGGCAGGGGAATGACTATGTCATCTCTGCAGTCCTCGTCTTTAAAATCAGGTCCTTGGCCCCACTGAACATGTGATTGGGGCAGCCTCACGTTTAACTAAATGTGTCTTCTCTCTCACATGTTGTTTGAACTAATTCAGGGAAGAGTTTTATTCAAATAATGTATATGCTGCAATGGGACTTTCATCCATAAGATGGACCCTCAAGGTAGCTATGTAAAATGCTTCAGCCCTGCCTTTCTCCTTATAATAAGGACCCAGTAGAAGTGGATTGGGGCTAAATTTTCTGTTGCTTCTGGAACAGACACGTGTATGTGTTAAAGAGTTCGTCATGCCTCAGGTGGGGTGAGCCACCTTACACTGCCACCACTCTGGAATTTAGGGTCCCTTGGGAAGGCACAGAGTACCCTCCCAACCCTTCTGACCTCCGTAGCTTGGCCAATAAACAGGCGTGAGGACCCAGCAGAGTAACAACAAACGAAAGGGTTTATTTGCAAGGAGGTCAGTTAATCAAACAACAAGCAAACAAGCAAGCAAGGTGCATTAGCAACAATAGAAGGGTGAAAGCAAAATAAAAGGTTCTAACACGACTGAACTCACTGTCCCTCTGTCTGCCAGGCCTGTCTTCTCACCCTACCTGGATGAGGTCCTCTCTTCCTAGCAGAAACCTCCTGTGGCCTACTCCCTGGGAGAAAGAACGCAGGCTTTTCCCCTCTCAGGATTATATAGCACTAATCCCCTGTGTTCTGATTGGCCAAAAAGGGCGCCAAAACGGCCCAGGGGCTCCTGGGAATTGTTGGCAGGCCTACTCTTACTGCTAACAGGCTTCGGAGGCCTTGCTAGGCCTTCCTGGCACAGCCAGATCATGACAGAGTTGGTTGTTGTGGATTTTCCGGGCTGTATCACCATGGTCTTGGCATTGTAGTTCCTGACGTTTCGCCAGCAGCTGTGACTGGCATCTTCAGAGCTGTAGCACCGAAAGACAGAGACCTCTCAGTTTCAAACTGTGGAGAAGATGTTAGCAGGTAATTGATATCTACTCAGGAAGGTGGGTTTGGGTTGCGTCATCCTGTAAGAGTTTCCCAGGGTGTGGAATGCTAATAGAATGCTAATGCTTCACTGTATCCTGAGGAGGTTCTTTTGCATATAGATTGGTGCTTGATATGCTAATCTTATCTGCAGAGCTATTGTGAGATGTAGAGTATTTTGTTCGCCTGGTGTTTTTCAGGACTGGAAACCATGCACAGCTCATGACAGAGTTGTTTACCTGTGTCTTGTCTCATGAATGAATACAGTGCACAAGGGGAAGGGCCTTGGGAGTTTTGTTGGAGGGCTGATACGAAGAGCTTAAAAGAAAGCCTGAACTCCTAGGTCAACAGTTTCTTATCCTTGCTGTCTTTTGTGTTATGTCTGAACCCTAGTATTACAAATCCAAAACACGCAGCTCTGTAGTAAAGCCCTGGAAAAAACAACACAGAACATGCCCAGAAAAGACAGTCTGTGTATCTGCGTGCAAATAAATCTACTCACTTTAATACGCCTCACTATCCAGTAAATGGGTTGTGGAATGCAGCTGTCATTGCAGTCTACACAAAACTGGTCTTCCTTTCATATGCCGATGTCCCCAAATTGATTTTCAGAGTGTTGATCAATATTAGCATACAGGCTGTTGGGGGGGGGGGTATTATTAGCCTTTGTTTGCTCCGCCGCAAATTGCATACTGTAATACATCTTTGTCAAGAGGCTGTTTTCATAAACAGGACCCACACAACATCCACAAACAAACTGGAGCAGACAGACTTCAGATATTCTCTTCTGTCAGTAGCGGTAGGTTCTTCCCCACAGCACAGCTTTCTCCACCTTCTTAGCTAATTTAAAAGGCTTTACTGGAGGGGTGGGGCATGTTAACAGACATTAGTACCATGTTAATTTGTGTCATTTTGCTAAGCGGCAAAGAGAATTTTAAGACACCGGGTACAGGTGTGCAGTAGAATGTGTGGTACAATAGCATCCTTTATCTATCCAAGTTGGTCTCTGAAGACATTCCTATGGCCTCCAGTTACAGGCTTTGGGGGCTCTCGGGAAGATGCTCTCTTGCAGAAACCTTCCCAGGCACACATCTGTGAAGTGGGTTCTTCTGACGACATGGTACACAGTCCACAGGTCAGATCTAGGTCCACCCACAGGTCTGTGAGTCAGATCTGCACTTGTGAGTTACCCCCTGGGAATGCAATTCCCGAGTGATTTAGGGACAAAGTAAAAAAGGGATCCCAGTCGCACCTTAAAGCCCAGCAAAATTTATTCCAGCGTAAGATTTTGTGAGTCAGAACTCACTTCTTTAAGGTGTCACTGGACCTTCTGTTTTGTTTTGCTGACACAGACGAACACTGACTCACACAGCTACCTGTTTGGGCCAATGACTCTCTCTTAGTCAGCCAAGAGAGAGTCTACCTCACAGGGTTGTTGTGAGAGTAAAATGGAAGCAAAGAGACTGCTTCTTAAAGATGTTATCCAATGCAAACCGTGCATAGATTTATGCCAATGCACTAAAAGAACTGCGCAAGGTGTGCCTGTGTATACCAAGTAATTGTGAGAACTCTTGTGTGCTACATCCTTATAAATGACTCACAGCAACCCATTGTTACTGTTGTGGAAGCTTTATGGATTATTAATCAAATGTGTGAATTAGCAGTAATGTTAAGTTTTATATTTTCAGTTACACACATGGGCTTTCTTATAACAGTTTTTTGTTGTTCTCTTGCTTTGAATTTGAATGTAGTTTTGTTCTTCTTCTATCAATGGCCCCTGACCCCTATTGTATTTCTTAGAAACCCTTCCAATGTCAGTCTCTAACACTGAGTCACTTCCCTTATTTAAATATTAAATAAAAAACTCTTCTAGCTGGAGATCAATTCTCTGACTCTTTCGACCAGACTGTGGTACACTCTGCAAAGGATGTGGCATTAAATCAAGATGCATTTTATATAACTTTAAATAATAGTGTTACAAGCTTAAGAATTTGTGAATGGTTCCATTCTATGGGCTTGGCCTAAAGTGGCAGGCGAGGGCGGAGACCACAGCCTATCCAAAAGATTGGTAATGAAGAAAATATTTGCTTAAATATGCAGGCGGGGGTGGGGGGGGGAATCAGTTTTTTTGTTGCAGACCTAAAAAGAAAAGCATGGCGTGCACTCAGCCCACTTCATAGCTGACAATGGGCACTAGTTTCAGAGAAGTGTGCCTGCAGTTAGTCCACATTGTCAGCGATTCCTACTAAATACCTTTCTTTGGAGAGCTCAAACATGGCTCTAGCCGAGAAAGATCTGAAGTGATCCTGTGCCTTCAAGGTCCTTTTCTAAATGTTCAGCTTTATTGATTTAAAAAAACAAAACCTTAAGGGCGTGACTCATGCCTACTTATGTGTATCTGCACAGGAAAAGATTGTCTTTGAACTCACAGGAGTCTTCTTTCCTCCCTTCCTAGCTAGCCTTTGGGGATGCTTAATATCACAATACACCAGTTATGGTTTTTAATGAGAGTACATTTCTCATATACTCATTCAGCAGTCTCAGTGCTTCCTAGCCAGGAATAATTTGAGGGCTTGGGGCCACGTGGAGAAGAGGGATGGCTGTGGATATGTATTTTTTAAAGGACTGTCAAGTCACAACTGACTTAAGGCAACCTATCATGGGGTTTTCAAGGCAAGAGATGCACAGAGGTTGTTTGACATGGTTTTCCTGTTGGAAGGGAAGCGATTCAGCATGCTTGGACATTAGACGGAGGGCACTAATTTTCCCCTTACATTAGAAGCAGACTGTGTATTTCTGTGATGCCTCTCTGTCTGATCTGGAAGCTTCTCCCTAACTCCTCCTCACCTTTCTCTGCCCTTTTGTTCTTTTTCTCCTTCTGGTCTTGCATATTTTCTGCAGCGCACTCCTATGCAACCATGCCATGAGATGCACACATACTCCCACTCACGCACAGCCAGATTGGCTGACCACTTGTAATAGGGAATAGTGTTCTTTAGATTAGGTTTCTATGTTGTCTTCTGCCTCGACAAGAATGCTAGTAAATATGAATCAGCTTCAATAAAAGTAAGTTTATCTGTTGCAATATACTGGTTTGGTGAGCATTTTGCTGCATGTGATTCCATGCTTTCCTAATTATGCAATGTTGCTACAACAACGAACAAAGATTTCCAATACTTCCTCTGCCTAACAACCTTGGTCTTCCTTGGCTCTCTCCCATCCAAGCACTATCCAGGACCGACCATGGTTAGCTTCCATATTCTGACAAGCTCAAGATACTTAATTCACAAAGGTGTGGGAACCACTGAGCTAGGGCTCCCAGTTCCCTGGTGGGAGCAGGGGATCCCTAGATCCCAGCCTCTGCCCCCCTCCACCTCTTACCTGGCTAGCAAGGGAAGGGAGGTACAGGGAATGGGGATTGGAGCTCTGGAGTGCACTCCTGCACGCTCCAGAGCTTTTATTGTCAAGCCGGGAATGATGTACCCCCTCAAGCGCACCCCCAAGACACCCCCTGTCCCCAAGTTTGGACCCTGGGGAAATTGGCAACCCTACACTGAGCTAAGGGAAAAGCATTCTTTATTCAGTGCCTTTATATGCTGCTTCTCCGTGTAGATTTTGTCCAACTGCTCAGTAGTTAATCAACCTGCTCCCATCTTCAGTGAATGTATAGGCTCTGAAATAACTGACAAGCAATTGGGCACGTTACAAAAAAAAACAATTTTGTTACAATATATTGAAATTTTAATTACAATATTTAGTCCATTAAACAATTTTAATTGTATAAAGCTATTTGCATTCAGAGGGTTGTGTTTTGCATTGACTTAGGACACCTCACAGGGAATACTACGTCTACTTTCCACTCCTCTACTCATATAACATTGCTGGTTCAGAGATGTTTGTATTGCGACAAGGTACATGCACACACACACACCACATTCTGCTTAATCATATAGCCAAGTTGTAAATATCAGAGCCTGTCACTCAAAAAGTAATTTGCAAGAACATGAATACGAATTCACAGAATATCTGATTTCTACCTGTGGGGAAAGGCAACCTGATTTGAATCTAAATGGGAATGAACTATACAACTAAACAAAAAGTAGACATTCTTCTGCTTTCATGTCCCCTGGATTGTGAACCAGCAAACAATAATTTGTTGCGATGTTAATGCCAAAAAACAAAGTTTCAACAGGTGATGCAATTCTTACATGCCATCAAATCACAGCCAACTTATGGAGACACCACAGAATTTTAAAGGCAAGAGACCATCTGAGGTGGTTTGTCATTTCCTGCCTTGCATAGCAACCCTGGACTTCCTTGGGGGGCGGGGCCCAGTGCAAATACTAACCAGAGCTAACCCTGCTTACTTTCCAAGATCTGAAGGGAATAGGCTAGTCTGAGCAATTCAAGTCAGGGCAATTCTTACTGCTACTGGGCCTTTTTTAAGCTATTCAGTGTTGTACTTCAAGCTGCAAACTTCCACCTTCCCACAAATTCATCTAGTAAAGAGAATCTGGAATAAAGCAGGGGAGTTTAACCACTCTTATAAATCACATCATGTAGTCCCAATAGTCCCAATGCCATGTTCAGAAAGAGAACAACTGGATGCAAAGAATTCTTTACGAGTATGCAAGACAAACGTTCCCCCCCAATAAGGCTGCCCATCAGTGACTAAAATCTATATAGAGGTTCTGCCACATGTCTCCTAGCCCCTGCTGTCTGAAGCAAGCTGAGTGGGCACAAGATACCGTTTTTTCCCTGCTTTGGTACCTAAATAATGGAATTTCTTCCATTGCCTTATCCCATAGTTAGCCTTTATTTACTTATTTGTAGTATTTAGATTGCACTTCTACCAGAGCAGGACTTGAGGTAGTGTACAAAAGATATATTTCTTTAAAAAAAATCAAAACATTTAAAATAGAATAACCATATAAATACTGACTCACAAGCCCAGTTGGTAGACTTACTGACATTCTGTAATTAAAATTTTGAAAACATCCAAGAAATGCATGTTCAAATAATGCCATATTACTTTTCTTCCCTAGAAGTCATTAAAGATGGTGTCCCTCTCACTTCCTCTGAGAGCCAAGCTACAAGTGACGAATGACACTTGAACAGCAAGTGAACAGACTCACGTGTATTCCTCCCTGTTCACTTGCACTACATGATCAAGTGGAGCGCAAGTGAACAGGGAGGAATACACGTGTGTCTGTTCACTTGCCGTTCAAGTGTCATTCGTCACTTGTAGCTTGGCCCTGACATGCGGTTTTACAGGGTTGGAGCTACAACTACGGTCCAACGCAACAAAGATTGTACTCCTGATAGTACTGTACACAGAACTAGTGAACATAGCATGTGACTTTATCCATTGTTTCACAGAGAGAGAGAGGGAGGGAGGGAGGAAGAAAGAGAGAGTGTCTTTTAACTCCAGAGGAGTTAGCCGTGTTAGTCTGTAGTAGCAAAATCAAAAAGAGTCCAGTAGCACCTTTAAGACTAACCAATTTTATTTTATTGTAGCATAAGCTTTCGAGAATCAAGTTCTCTTCATCAGATGTTCGGATCAGGCATCTGATGAAGAGAACTTGATTCTCGAAAGCTTATGCTACAATAAAATAAAATTGGTTAGTCTTAAAGGTGCTACTGGACTCTTTTTGATTTTGTCTTTTAACTATATCTCCTGAGCTTTACAGCCCACTCTTAAAGAGAGCTACACCCTTCTGAGCCCTCAATTTTGCTTAGGTTTGCATGGCTGGGCAACAGTTGAAAACACTGCTCTTTCCCCCACCCTTACTTTTTAATTGAGTTACTCTACTGTTTGAGTTGTTTTTTTCCAGTGAATGTTTTAGAATCATAGAGTTGGAAGGGACCTCTAGGGTCATCTAGTTTTCTTCAGCTCTCTCGCTTTTAGATTCTACTGCTGATTTTTGTGATAACTTTATCATAGTCTTAAGTGCATTATATTTTATATTGTTTTAATTGACTACTGTGATTTTATTGTTTCTGCTTATTTTAAATGTTTGCGCAAAACCGTTTTGAAAGAAATATTCTGAAAGGAGAGGTATACATATTTGAAAAGGATACCTGTTGGATACTTTTCATTTTTAAACAGTGCTGTTCTAAGTTGTCGCACTTAGGATGGCACTGTTATCGAGTACATACACAAAAATGTAACTTGTAAAGTAGCCTATAGCTCTGTAAATTAAGAAGAGAATGAAATAATTTTTTTGTAGGTGTAATAAACGAGTGTGATGTTGTAGTTAGAGTATTAGACTAAGATGAGGGACACCTACTCTGCTGCGAAGCTCTCGTAGGACAATTTTTTAAAATAGCTCTGAAGCAAGCCAAGTTGAGTGGCCCTTGCTGCACAACAAGCCAGTGGTGCTGACAGTGGGCATCTGTTCACCCATTTCCTCTTCCTACAAACTGGTGGACATGCATGAGGAGGCAATTGGTGAGCTGACACTCAGTATCATTGCTTCTGAAAAGTTCAAAACAAGTGGCCCCTGCAGCACTCGCAAAGTGCCCGGGGCTTGGCTCTGTTCTACTGGTCCTTACCACCAGTGGTTCTTCAAGCTAGCAGACATCCAGGAAATTTCTGTGTAAGTTCAATGGCCAATCATCCACATCATCTGAAACAGCTTATAAACATTGTTCCGTTTGTGTATTTCCATACAGCAGAAACAGGGAATGTGATCTTGGTTAACACATGTTGAGAATCTATTTCATTAATATTTTAAAAATCCAAGTTTCTAGCCCTTATGACCCAAGAACAGAATTAAAATGATGTAGGCAATGCCTGCTGAAGCCTTACAGCTATGGTGGTGGTGGAGTGTGGCATCATGTCGTAACCAACTTATGGCAGTCCCTGCTGGGCTTTTCTTTGGAGGTCTTCGATCCAATTACTAACCAAAGCCAACCTTGCTTAGCTTCCAAGGTCTGATGAGATTGGACTTGCCTGGGCTATCCAGGTCAGGGTCTTACAGTGATACTACATGTCATATGGGAGTCACATGATCAGCTCTCCCAATGTGTTTTTATTTTAACATAAAAAGCAGCTGTGGGGACAGGCTAACTACACATAAATTATACACCAGTACGAGTAACAGACCTTCAGTAGCTGTTTTATTTTAGGAAGAGCAGCTTCAGGAGAGGGGGCAGAAATAGGTTTGAATCCCTGCTGTGCTATGGAAGCTTATTGGGTGACCTTGGGCCATCACAGTCCCTCAGCCTAGCCTACCTCACAGGGTTGTTGTGAGATAAATTGAAGGAGAGGAGAATAATGCAGGCTGCAGGTTATAAATAAAGTTAATAAAGTTAATAAATAAATACAATGGGGGAGAAGGTTGCTTTTCTTATAAAAAGAAACCCAGCTGTTTATGTTGCCTTCCACACCTTCTCATGCAACTTGCATTCAGTCCCTTATATGGTGGAACTTTAAAGTATTGCCCTGAAAATAAATAAGCACGTGCTGGAAAGAATGCAGATGCTCTGAGAGAGATCAGATGAGCTATTTGTAACGTGTATCTCCTGCCTACCCAAAAAAAAAACAAACCCACCCCTGCTCTCCTGTCAGAGAATGCAGCCTGTAACCCGACCTTCCACAGCCGGGTGCTGTTTCAAGATCAGGTTTCTATGGAGCTTGGCCATTTATCTCCCATTTGCAGCATTTCTTTGTAGATCTTCACGCGACAACCCTGAATCTTTGTTGCTGCTCTGTGAAGAAGATCAGAAGTAGTTCTTGCTCCATTCTCAAAACCGCCTCCCTGTTATAGGAAGGGTGGCAAGGCCCCGGAACAATTACTGTGTTTGTATTGTACAAGGAGACCCAGAATGAAATGTGCTATCATGTGCCTGGGCTGGACCATTAACAACAGATGCTAATCCATGGCCAGTCCAAAGTCAGCCTGGAAAGCAGGTCACAGCTACCTGACAATAGTGAAGGGGGTGGAGCACAGTGTTTGGACTGGGAGGGGCACGAGTGGTGAACAAAGCAGAAGCGTCAGAGAAACAGATTTGAATTTCTGAGCTAACCAGCAAGAAGCACTCTTGAAGAGCTGCAACGCTGAGCTCTGGGTTTGGGGGGCGGGGGAGATTGTTGCTGTTTCAAAAACTAGTATTACCTGTTTGGATGTCTGCCTACTCCTCCTGGTTAACTTTGCATATTTGTAAATAAACAGCTGTTAAAGAAATTCAGTTCTTTTCCTCCCAAGGGAATCATTTCTGCGAAAGATTGCCTTGAAAATTTCAACTATTCAGGAAATTGCGGGTACCAAACAATCACACAGCTATAAAATGCAATGTACAATGGAGTCAATAATCAGAATTCACTCCATAGCCTCAACAGAGTTTGATTTATAGCAGCTCCATTACTGCAGTAGTTTTATAACAGAACACTACCTAGACATGTACCCAACAAAAGCTCAGAGGGTTATTTGATCTGATAGACACTGAAAAGCACCCCTGCCTGTAAGGAACGTGTAAACAATAGGTTTATGGTTGTTAATAACTATTGGAAATTGTTAGAAACAAAAATTCCCACTTATCCACAGGGCAATAAGATATGGGACACAGTGCTTATGAAGACACAGTTAGTTTAATCAGATGAGAAATGCACTGAGCAGATAGAAAACAAGTGTCTGTAGACCTTTAGTTTTCTGACAGATTCTCATGAAAGATTTACCAGAAAATATATAGCATCAACAATATAACCGCTAAGATAAGGACACTGGGTTGGATCCTGCCAGTTTTTTCACTCAATTTTCCCCAGTTTCCCTCCTTACTACAGCTTCCCTCACACATGGCTTTTGTCCTTTTCGGGTGGTCGAAGGGCCTCCTTCCATTTTCACCAGCAGAAAAGCCAGTTGGATCAAACACTGTTAATAATAAGAGTTTGCAGTTTCATTAGCAATCTGCAAAACTGGATATGGTAAGCATGCTGGAGGGTCCAAATTCCAAAAAGAACATTGGGGCAGGTGTGTACACTGTGTTCCTGCTTTTATGTTGGAAAATTACATTCGCTTATATAAGGAGCATTGATAGCCGGTTGATGTTCCAGAGCCAAGAATGCAGGTCACACCTACTATTAGAGAGTGGGAGCTGAGATAGTTGAGTATACGGAGTAGGGAAGAAAGGAGAGTAGCATGGATCCCAAGAAAACTCTGCACAATTTAGGCCAGATGCTCAGGGGGTAAACAGGACTGCACTTTTCAGTCCTGCCTGCTTGGTATAACTACTGTCTCATTAACACTCCCAGACTTCTACATGTGAGTATCACATTTCAATCATGCATATATGCATAAAATCCAATGTGTAGGCCAAATTGCAATAGTGCGATCACTTCTGGGAATTGGATTGTGTGAGATATTGATAACTCCCTTCATGCATATGGATACTGGATTTCATATGTGTACATTCTGTTCAAACATTACACTCATGGTGGATCTTGGGAGTGGCACAGGCATGCCGGTGAGGTAGGGCAGGAAGGTGTGATGTCACAGCACTGGGAGAGGGATAATATCAAGGACTTTATCATTCCAATCTGGACTGTTTTGAATCTTGAAGTTGGCTGGCAAGAAGCAGCCCTGAGGAATTATATGCTATTGCTTTTGGGAACTGATGCTGCTCTACAGAGACAGCACTATTTGTCAAAACAACTATTTCCCCAACTTCTGTTTGTAAATACATATCACATTGTTCAAGGAGCTGGATTAAATTAACTTGGATAGCTGAGAATAAATTTCTGTAATAATAGGTCTGCTACAGTATCCCAGCAGTATCTCAGCATCTTGAACATGAAACTCAAAGCAAATCTTTTTGGGCCCGCAGTTCATCCTTCCAAAATTTCCTCCCTCTCTGCCAGGACCCCAGTACTAGTATCTGTTCCTAACAATAATTTTGTTTCCAATCATTTTGTTTATTTGGAACACTTACATCCTGACTGTCTACTAAATAAATAGTACACAAGGCTTACAAAACATAAAAGCATTAATATTACAAAATCAACAAGAAAGCAGTTACAAACCATCAATTAACAAATAGCAAAACAACAGCATCCAATATTAATAAATAGACAACATTAAAACAGCAACAACTAAAGCAGCAGAGAACATTGAAGGAATTTAGGAAGCTCAGCAAAACTTGCTCACCCCAAAATGCCCTTTTGCAGTGTGTATGTGGGGGGGGGGGGGTCTTAACTAGATTTCAGAAAGAAAGGGAGGAGTGAGTGAGCCAAATGAACATGAACAAGGCAGAGCATTACCTAGTCCTTGAAAATACCTTGTTTCATGAGTGGACATGGTTTCACTGTGGACATATAGAGCAGAACCTCAGGGGATGATATAAAGGAGGTAAATGCATATGCAGGGCCGGCACGTCCATTGAGGCAGGTCCGGCAGCTGCCTCGAGTACTGAAGCGCCAGAGGGGGCGCTGGGGGCAGGGGCACATGCCATGGAGCTGGCGGTGGCAGCAGCACTGGCGGCTGAACGGAAGGGCTGGGAAGCTACCCGTGTGCCTCCTCGGCTGCCTGCCATGCCTGGTCCGTAGCTGCTGCAGCCTCCTAGCCCTCCTGCTCAGTTGCCCCCGTGCTGCTGCCACCGCTGCCTACACACAGCTGCGGACCAGGCGCAGCAGGTGGCTGGGGCGGCATGGGGCATGCTGTGTGATGATGTCACACACACTGACGTCATCATCACGCAGTCCGGGTGGGGGCGGCAACAGCCCTGAAGCTACCCCTGGCCTCAAGAACCGGAAACTCTGGCACTGGCCCTGTGCATATGACAGGAATCAATCTTTGAAGAAGTTCCACTGTGAGCAACATTATGTCTCAACTAGGGTTACCAGTTGGCCAGAAGAAAATAAAATGTCTTATCCCTTTAACAGAGACTTGATGTATGAAAATGGGCCAAACCTTTTAAAGGGTGGGGGTAAATAGCACTACCTGGTATTTGTTGAAGATCAGATAGCCACTAAAAGAACAGCAAGAGTAGCCAGTTTAAAATTTGGCATCCCCAACCTCAGCAAATGCATGTTCTCAATGCAATACTGGCTGAGGTAGCATTAACATGGAGGAAAAGAGATTCAGGAAGAAATCAAGGTGCTTAACTTTTCCTCACCTGACAGTTTCCCCTTGCAAATGCCTCCCTCTCCAGAGTCCAGATTCTTTCTCTCTATTCTATGCTAAATTAAGATCCTGAGGTTTGGCTTGGGGTTAGGTTTCTGCTAGGGTTGCCAGGTCCAGGTTGGGAAATTCCTGGAGATTTTGGGGGTGGATCCTGGAGAGGGCGGGGTTTGTGGAGGGGATGGGCTTCAGAATGGTACAATGCCATAGAGACCACCCACCAAAGCAGCCATTTTCTCCAGGGGAGCTGATCTCTGTCATCTGGAGTTCAGTTGTAATTCCGGAATATCTCCAGCCACCACCTGGAGGCCTGCAACCCTAGTTTCTGCAGGGAAAGCTCAGCGAGTTAGTAGTAGCGCCCCCACCCAACAGTCCGCTCCTCCTTCAAATTCCTTTTCCATTCCTGCATGAGTGAGTGATGCAAGGCAAACACAGGGCTGGGATGTTTACTTACCTCACAAGCAGTTCCACCCTAGTCCAATTAAAATTAATGAGAGCCATAAGAGACTATGCTGTGGGCAGCTCCCATTCATTTCTGTAAGTCTTGCACAGGTAACCGTCCTGTCAGATTGTGTCCTCCACCTGCTACCCATGCAGCTGAACCTGCTACCAATGCAGCCCAAGTACTAGGCATATAGACTCAAAAGTAAGTCCTGAGGAGTACAACTGGTTTTATTGACATGGGAGTGTGCATTAAAAGTGCCTTCTCACTTTATTCAGCCATCTCCCTGGAGTGTTTCTTATTTCTGTTTATTACTTTGGGGAATTTCTACCCAGCCTTTCTACTAAGACAATACTCAAGGCAGTTTCGAGTGAAGTTTTAAAGGGATAAAACAATACAAGATTTAAAAGGCCTAAACCCTCCATCTCCAAAACAAACAAATAGCATAATATCCATCAATCATAAGCGAGCAATAAAATATCAATACATTTAGGACTAAGCAATAAAAACAAGCAATCTGCAGTTAAAAACTAGGATAAACAATGCCAACAATTCATCAAGGGAGCAATTCAGCTGAACTAAAGAGATTTCAGGAAGGGGGCTTTAATGGTCAATACCAGAACTTCAAATTGGGCTCCAAAACAAATCTGATAATAAGTTCTCCTCCTGAAAAGTGGACTAACCCAATGAAATCCCTGATGTAGCCTAGAAGCAATGACCTTATTCCTGCTTTTGATTTCAGCTCCCAGAATATATTTGTGGCTGAGTAAAACATCCATGTGACATCTGCAGCCCAATTTTGCATGTGATTGTGACATTACCCTTGGAGATACATTTGCCCATCACACACTCACGCCTTGCACACACCTTTATTCCTGCCACTAATAATGGCTTCGTCTGTTATTTGCTGCTATGAGTGATTTTTACTGCTCTAATGGAAGCTGAGGGCTGGTTGTATTATCCATATTTCTACACTATTCAAGTCTGATTTGCTGCTATATTACTATTTTTGATCAGCTACCATATTTTAATATTGTATTTTTTATTGTATTGGATTTTTCGTATTGTTTGCTGCCTTGGATGGGGTTTTTCTTATGAAGGTGGGATAGAAATGGTTTGAACAAATCAATAATACCTATGCTGCAGTAACCATATAACGTCAGAAGACGACTGTATCTCTGAGCTGAAAGGGTCCAGGAGAGGTGGCCCAGCTCATACTTGCGGGGCGCGAAAAGCTCCAAGGATCATAAGGATCGCACTATGAATACCTATGCTTACTTTAAAAAAGATGAAACATCTCAGTCTAGCACAGACATGCATTGTTCTAAGAGATCAATGGCCTTTCTCACTCTGAAAAAAGTTGATTTCTTCTTATTACAAGCAATACTGTACTGTCTTAAATGGCTTGTATTTGAATGTGGGTAACGTGAGTTCCAAAGCAAGCCTCCAGCAAGAACATGAAGCTCTTATGTGTTTACTGGACAACTGAGGGGCCACATCAGTATTGGAACTCCGTTACATGAGGTCCCTTGCAGAAGCAGTAAGATTTAGGGCATTTTTAGACAGCCCAAATGGGTTTGAAATGAGCAAAACTACTCAAGACTTTCCTAGCCTTATGCAACTGCCTGACAACCAAAGAGGGATGGAGTTGTGTTAAGAAGTTTAAGTTTGATTCACAAATACGTATTGACCACTGGGTGACTATACCCTTAGGTAATTACATGCATGAATGTCAGTGGCCCATCACCATGGACGATTGAGCACATATTCTGAGACACACATTTTTTTCAATAGAGTCCCTTTACACATTCAGCTGTCAGTCATGATATAAGGTTGCTAACAGGCCTGGAGAAAAGGTCCTATTCTTTTAATAGGGGCTTACTGGGGTGTTATTTAACAAGTAATGTTACTTATCTTTGTGCCTTGAAAGCTTTAATGGTCCATTTCCACACATTAACCCTCTATTAAAGGGGCAGACAAGTTTTCTGCAGGCCTTCTGACAATCCTAATTATTGAACATATACTGGTAACCAAGTGTGGAGAAATGGAACCTCCATGTATGGAAACAGTATACCTCTGAATGCCTTGACATGGATAGCCCAGGTGAGCCTGATCTCATCAGATTTCAGAAGCTAAGCAGAGTCAGCCTTGGTTAGTAATTAGATGGGAGACCTCCAACGAAGACCTGGGTAGTAGAGACAGGCAATGGCAAACCGTCTCTGTTAGTCTCTTGTCATGAAAACTCCACAACGGGTCACCATGATTCAACTCTGACTAGAGGGCACTCTCCACCACCACCACCACCACCCCTCTGAATACCAGATGCTGAGGGAAACATCAAAGGAAGGCTATCAACTTCATGCCCTGCTTCTGAGCTCTCACACTGACAGGTTCTGGACAAAGAACACAGGACAAGATAGTCTATTCTTAGTTTTTTCATTAAGTAATCGTACGTGCAAGTGTGAACCATTCTTGCATTTGAGCTAAGTAGGTGCAGCTACCAGCAAGCCTACCTATGGCTTCTCTAATTTTCCCAGTAGAGATCTTGTGCCTTCTACATGGCACGGAAACTCAACAAGTACAGCTTTCGCGTCACACCGAACTTTCATTTTCACTTGAGGTTTCTTGCCTGCCCACACAAAGTCAGAGATCTTCCTCTGCCATTTTTCAAATTGTTTGGTATCTCTAATAATTGGAATTGTTTGTAATAGGAACATAATCCGTGGTAACACATTCATCTTAACTGCCGCTGTTCTTCCCAGCCATGACAGATTTAATTTGTTCCATTTAATCAAGTCTCTATCAATCTGTTGCCATAGCTTCAGCATAACTTCTGTCTTGTCTGGGTTCAGTTTCAATTTGTTTAAATTTAGCCACTTAACCACAGCTGTCAGGCAGCCACTCAGGACCTCTTTTGTAACACCAGGAGATTTGGATTGGGAGACATAGAGATAGAGCTGGGTGTCATCTGCAAATCGATGGCATCCACTTCCATAGCTATGAATGATTTCTCCTAAACATGAAACATCAAGTGTTGTTTCCTGCTCTGAACACCTTCACTTGCCAATTTTCTACTCATTCTGCCCCTATTAAAGGGGTAAAGCATTTTCCTCCATGCCTGCTGGCAACTTAGCACAGAAGTATGTGTTATTTTTCACTGATGAAACCATTATGGGCATGTGTAGAACAGTTAAAACACTCCTCTCCCTGACCTATGGCTCCAACCCAAATAGGAGCAACTATTAGTTGCTTTTTAAAAAAAGTTTGCTGGGAAGATCTGCCCAGAATCTCCTAAGCATGGTATCTAATTAGAGATGAAGTCTCTGCAGGGTGTGTGGGTGAGAGAGAGAGAAAGAGAAAGAAAAAGCAGGTTGGATAGGGGAAAGCAGAGAAAGAGTTTCTAATCGGAGTTTCTAATTGGATCTAGTTGAAATTGAGGGTGCATTAGGAGGGGTGGCTGCACAAATTTTTTTGTGAGGATCTACTGCCTCAGTTGCAGCATCTGCTTGCTTCCAGAAGTCCCTAATTGTTTGGATGTTTATAAAGAGAGCAAATATTACAAAGATGCTGTCAGTATCCGTTGCTCTCTCAGCCACAAGAAGCTAAGCCCTGTAGCTTTGCTCCTGGAACATACATCTCATGGGGGGAGGTGGGGAGCATGTAACAGTACATGCATAGTTCTCTTGATTTAAAGTCCCCACTATCTAGCACTGACCTTCAAGCACAATGACTTCCCAGCTGGGAGCCTGGGGGAGGGAAAGGATGACTAGAAGCATCTGTGTGGGAGTTAGGCAGGACGTGGCCCTCCCTCCTGTCCTGTTGCAAAGTAACGAACACCATGTGTTTCTATGCCTTCTTCATGCACATCAGGGACAGCTAGCTGTGGGAGAGAGAAAGGGGGAGGACTGTACCAGGTTGTTTACCAGTTTCCCATGGACAATTGTGCCTATCCACATGGTCATATTGGATAAGATTTCTGCTTTAAGTAGCTTGGACAGGCAGAAATCCAGCTGTGTCTATTTGAGAAGTAATCCCTCCACCATTGATAGGACTGCCAATCTCCCATTGGGGCCTAAAGATCTCCCAGAATTGTAACTGATCTCCAGGCTTCACGGACCAGTTCCCCTCAAGAAAAGGGCTGCCTTGGAGGGTAGACTCTAGTGCATTATACCCCACTGAAGTCCCACCCCTCCCCAGATCATGACCTCCCCAGTCTCCATCCCCAAATCTCCAGGAATTTTCTAACCTAGAGTTGGCAACCCTAACCACCACAGCCAGTTTAGTGTGAGAGCCAGTTTGGTGTAGTAGTTAAGAGCAGCAGGACTCTAATCTGGAGAGCTGGGTTTGATTCCCCACTCCTCCACTTGAAGCCAGCTGGGTGACCTTGGGTCAGTCACAGCCTCTAGGAGCTCTCTCAGCCCCACCCATCTCACAGGGTGTTTTGTTGTGGGAATAATAATAACATACTTTGTAAACCACTCTGAGTGTATGTTAAGTTATCCTGAAGGGCGGTATATAAATCGAATGTTGTTATTATAAAACGTACACATTTTCTAATCCTGTGAACTCATCCGATGGATGCCAGAGGTATGGCTGAGACGTCATCAATCCTTCTCAAAGAATACAATTCTTCCCCTCCTCCTTTTGTGCGTTCTCAATTGCCTTTCGAGATTTTCTCCTGCAGTTGCGCACAGAGAAACAAGATGTGAATTTTTAACGCAGTTCTTACAACAGAGCCAAAATCATCCATCTCTCATAGAGGAGATAGCATACAACTTGCAAAAGCAGCCCAGGAGAATTCAAAGGCTGGATCCACCGGGAATGTGCTGTGATCTCGATGCAGTAGTTCTATGAAGTGTGCTGAAATTAAAGAGGCCGTATTTAAACCATTAAAATCAATATTTCCAACCTCCAATGCATATCCAACACTAGAGGCTCTATTAATCCATAAAACAAAAATTGTTTACTTTTGTATTTTGTAAGGATAAGAATTACCTGCCCTGAGAGGATCCCCACCCTATGCTTCTATATAAATCACTCTTCTGGGTTTGCCCAATAACTACAAGCCAAGACCAGTAACTCATGCAGAGACTCAACTGGTAACATCCTCTGAAGAAACGTGATTCTGCTGCATATTTGCATCAGAAGCAATTGTTTTACTTCATCATCCCCAAAGCAAGGCTATAGCAAAATGACCAATCTACAGAGGAAGTTATTGAAAGGAGACACCTCCACAGCAGTGACTCACACAGAGGCACAGTACCACGTTTGGGAATTACTGATTTAAATGGTAGTTCGAGTGCATTTTTCCTGACTGGTAGTTTCTGTGTGTGGTCTGTGAAGAAGGATGATATGCATCCACTACTTGTTCAATAAAGAAATTAAATTAAAACACATTAATCCTGCACATAATTTCTGACTAAGCAGCAGCACCTCCAAGAAGAATAGGGTGGGAATCCTTATTGCTGACTCATGCTTGCTTTGTGAAACACTGGATGATGCTAGAGTGCTAAAACAAAGCAAATTGCTATTTTGAGATACATCAGCAGAAGACTCATACCCAAGAACCTGCAGGAGAACATTATTACTTGGTGCAATTTAAAAGCTAGATGGAACATTATGTCCAGCTATGCGCAACTTGAAGCTTTGGAAGACAAATTAATACAAGCTTGGAGAGATTCATGGAATCTGAAGCCCTTTTCAGACATTCTAAGGAGGGGAACTCAACCTGCTGGGTGGGGAGGGGTAGCAGGATTTCATCCACAAGTGCTACCCCTCCCCCCGGATTTATATATAATCTGTGGAGCATTTGCATAGAGCTTACATACATTCGAGTTATTGTACAGGGGCTCTCCCTGTGCAACCAGGAACCCAAAAAGCAGAAGAGGGTTTTACATGCGTATGCATGTATGTGCATAGACTCTGTATAAATGTTTTATTGCCAATGAATAGGATGGGGACAGACCTTATTGCAAAGTGCTGCTCCCCTCCATGCGTTCATTATCTTTTCTTAGAATCTTTCCTGAGAATAGTTAAAGTTCTACTTAGTTTGTATCCTTTTGTCTCAAAATCTCTGAACCAAAGATTTTAAAAAAACCATTTATATTCCACCTGTCCCTGACCATGTGCCAATGTTCATCTATAATTTAGTGGAAAGGATTCTTCATCTGATGCATCCCATTCTTTATCCCACCCCAATCTGAAAACGATTTTACACAAATTTCATTCACATCTCTTCATGTGAAGCTGTCCTTGGACTCTACCACAAGACTACAGATGAGGCTTCATGTGGTTTAGCCCTCAAACAATTACACATCTTGAATTTGGGGTATAATTTCTACCTCAAGTCAAATTCCATTGTATCCCACAAAACTAATAGTGTTTGTAATGGCAAAAGTCATTGATTGTGACAATACCAAAACATCTAGAGTTTGAAAACATATTTTCATATGAGGCAGAATTTTTCTTTTGAGTATATATGCTCCCTCCATACCAGGATGGACCAGGCTAGCCTAATCTTGTCAGATCTCAGAAACTAAGCGGAGCTGGCCCTGTTTAGTACTTGGATGGGAGACCATCCAGGAAGTCCAGGGTTGTACACAGAGGGATGTAATGGCAAACCACCTCTGTTTGCCTCTTGCCTTGAAAACCCTATAGAGTCACCATACGTTGGCTGTGACTTGATGGCAATTCACACACACATATGTGCCCCTCCCTTTTTGCATATTGAATAATTCACACTAGTTTTGCTCCCTTATGAAGCTGTATTTTTTCTTTTCAGTTTGAACAAACAAAAGCAATGTTTTGAACCTAAGATATTAAAAAGCGAACACAATGCCATAAATGTTAAACAAAATCATCCAATTCTACCTAGTTTGTATCCATTTGTCTCAAAATCCATGGCCCAGATATTTGTTTAAAACCATTTAAATTATGTTTGCATCTGCGATTTTTTTTCTATCCCAATAACAAATCTTTCTGTGGAGATAGATATGCAAGCTTTTTGGTTGCACTGATCTACAGACAATCCTGATACTTGCTGCTGTAAGCCTTGCAAGTAGACATGGGCACAAAACAAAATACCAGAAAGGAGTTCATATTTCGTCATGTTTCATGAATCATAAACCATGAATTTTCACGAAATTGACCCGCTTCATGAAACGATTAGTTAGTTTCGGGATTCGTCAGAACCGGGGCATTTCAACGGCCCCCTTTACCCAGAGATGCCAGAGAAAGACAAGCAAAGAATAAATAAGGGAGGCCTCAGTCAAGCTAGGACCCAGAGCCATCACAGGCCTGAGGATGGGGGGACTGGGTTGGAACTTGGAGCGAAACCCTCACCCAAAAGACCTTCCCAGAAAGCTCCCAAATCCACTCTCCCTCTCTTCCCAAAAAGCCCAATGCTTCCCAAAACCTCTCCACCCCACTCTCTCTTCCCAAAAGCTCCCAAATCCACTCTCCCAATTCCAGCAACAATTCCTCCCTCTCCCTCTGTCTACTAGAACTGAACCACAAGGCAGAGAGAGCTGTGCCTTAAATAAGAAATGCTCACATAGAGCAGAACAGGAGCTCTCTGGTGGTTGGCAGACAGACCTGGCCATCAGGGTTTGGAGGGAAGAGATTGGTGTTCTCATGGCTACAGAAGGCCCATCCCCTCAGTTGCCTAATCCCCTGCCCTTTGCTGTATAGGGCAAACTGGGAGATCTCCAGTTGGCAGGGAGAGCTGCCTATCAGGGTTTTGAAGGCTAAGATTGGGGTTTCCAGGGCAACGAAAGGTCTGCAGACTTTCCTGGCCTTGGTTGCCTAGGGAATCAATAGGTTGGCACCAGCCTGTCTGGCGTTACGAATCAACCACGAAGCTTACAAATCGGCCAAAAAAGTTGTGGATTTTGTGGAAAATACGGCCCCACGAATCACATTTTCGTGAAGTATGAAACGGCCCGATTCATCACGAAATTTGAGTCATATTTTGATTTGTGCCCATGTCTACTTGCAAGGAAATCTCCCACCACTGGCACACTTTTACCTGTTTGTTTGTTTTTAATCTGCTACATTAGGACAAGCAAAACAATGATCATTTGTTGAAGCAGAAGCTTCTCCTGGTACTTACGGTATCAATGAATGGCGCTTTGACTCAAGAAAACGTACACCTTAAAAATCTTGTTGGTCTTTAAGGTGCTACTGGACCCAGACTTTGCTGTTCTACTGCAGACCAACACAGTTACCAACCTGACACTGCTTTGTGGTGCAATGTATCCTAGATAAACTAGAGATGACTTGTTGCTTTGGTTGAGCCTGAGCAATTCTTCCATCCTTCTAGGAATATGTCAAAAAGTTTCAACAGAAAATTCCAGGGGGAAATCACCAGTGGAATTCATTAATGAACTTGGCAGTACGACTTAGTCTTGCTAAGGACTGGGTGGAGGTAGCCTCTGCTGAAAGTAATTGACCCTTAGGGGTGTTTATATACAACATTTATCTTATGGTACCACCTATTCAAAACCAGCTGAAAATGGATTATTCCAAAACCCTTTGGATTTTGTATTTATTTGATTAGAATTTGTGTTCAATAGAGCTCTGCATAGCAATATAACACATCTATTGTCATCTCTGCCCTTCCTTGATTTTGGGAGCTCACTTTGTTTTTTGGATTTGTTTTGTAAACCCTCATGTCTATACCTAAGTGATAACTTCATGCATTTAATGAAGCAAACTGTGGCCCACTAAAGCGTATGCTTTTATATATTTGTTAATCTTTAAGGTCCCACAAGACTTAGATTATGCAGTTGGGTAGAGATAGGAATGGAGGTATAGAGGAACCAGATTTTTAAAAGTGGAGTTTGTATTGGATGGCTTCTGGATTTCTTTTTGATTCAGTGCACCAGAATTCTACCTTCCCTCCCTCCACCAAAATGTCGCAGTCAGGATAATAACATGACCTTCTTCTGAATTAATAGAGGATTTTTAGATAGACAAATATATTAAAATGTAGCAAAAAGAAGTACATATGGGAGGGAATATTTGGCTGTAGGAATTCTTAAATCAGCCATGAGGGAGGGGGAACACTCCAGTAGCAACCAGAAATACGTGCCAATACTTGCAGAAAGCAAGCTTTATGTACTTCCATAGATCGGTCTATCCGATCAGTTTAGTGTGGCGCTTAATTTATTAGTGACACAAACTTATCCTCCGATTAAATCTGCTTCCTTTCAATTTCATCAGCTCTTCCTTTCCTTTTCTGATTGGTCCCATTCCTTCATGCCTACACATTGTTCCACTCAGCGATCCTGCTTGAAAGCCAAATCTATCCTGCTGAGCAAGAGAAGGATTTAAGAAGCTTCATCTGCTGCTGCAGGAAAGGGATGCAGCCAGGATTCCTCTTGGCACCAGCTGCAATGGGCACATAATTCCCTTCCTGGCTCAGTTACCCTGGACTGCCAGACAGTTTCCATAGTAGCTTCAAGGTGCTTCCATCTTGACCTGCAAAGCTGGGTGGAATCTCAAGCTGAACCTGCTGCTTGAAAGCTGCAACTCCAGTTGCCAGAATTGCTCCTCCAATTGGTGCATGCTAGCCCATGAAATATGCCATCTTATTAAAATGATTAGTATTTTGGTGGTTGGATCAAAGAACATGGCATGCCGAGACCAGTCCAGGCTACAGACAGCCTTTGTTGCTGGGCAGCTGAAGGGCTGTCCTTTTGTCCTTTGCCCTTTATTTCTGGTTGCCAACACGTCATTACAGAGGGCATTTCAATGCCAGCTTGCTTTGAACAGTGCTCCAAGTTGCCTCAGCAGTGCCAAGTCAGTAGTGGCACTGTCAGATTTTTTTTAAATCAAAGAAGTTTTAGGTATAAAGCAAACCTTCACCTCTTAACATTAGTTCAATTTAGATCAGAAAAGGATAGTTAGATAGGTGGAGCAGAAGATAAGGGGAGGGGGGAAAGGAGGGAAATCTGAAGACAGATAAAGGTGGGTAGGAGGGAGGGAGGAAAACAAAGGAGGAGCCCGGGGGGGGGGAGGGGAGGAGAAAAGTGGAAATAGTATATTTGTTAGAGTTGCCAGTTTCGAGGTGCGTGGCTGAAGATATGCTGGAATTACAACTGATCTCCAGGTTACACAGATCTACTCCAGGTTACACAGGCTGCTCTGGAGGGTAAAAACTATGACACTATACATTGCTGATGTCCCTCCCGTCCCCAAACCCCTCCCTCCCCAGGCTCTACCCCCAAAATCTCCAGGTATTTCCCAACCTAGAGCTGGCAACCCTGCTCCCCATACCAAAAACAGAGGGGAATAAATAAAGAAAATGAGATGCCTCCCCCATGAACCCTTGTTGGTCCCTGCCTGTAAAATAATCAACCAACAAACAAACATTAATATTTAAATCAATATTAAAACAATATGAAAATCAATATGAAAACAAGTCATAAATAGGAGACTGGAACACAAAACAAACACTGAACAGCCTGAAACAATGTCCAAAAAACAATCCTCAAGCTGTGGTCAAACAGACCACAAAAACAATAACAAGGCTATAGAACCCTCCAGTAAAAATCTAGATACAAAGAAAAGTTCTGACCTGACGCTTAAAGGACACTCTCCAGGCAAAGTGTTAAACCTCAAGGTGGAAGGCATTTCAACAGCAAATAATTACTAAGCAGTTACCTAAATTCATCCCATGTCCGATGTAATAAATTGTACTTTTAATTAACATGGATCTGGTTATATACAAAGAATCTAAATTGTCAATGTACTTAACTAGAAAGCTGAGATTTGGTTCTATGAAACAAGATATTGCAGTTACTAGTGAAGTCTAAACCTGTACCATTTAAAAGAGCCATCATTCTAAACTGTCTTCACATTAATCACTCCTGCACACCACAAGCCAGACCCCCTGGAGGATGAGATGTTTGGCTGTAACAGAGTTCTGTTGCTCCATCAGAGTTTAAAATTATTATTTTAGGTATATTCCAGAGCATTTAGATAAATGAGATTGCAATGCACATTGCTCCTTGTTATTGCTGAGTTGTTGGCAAAATACAAGAGATGCAGAACAAAGCCTCATTAATTCAGAACTTTGTGCACAGTCCATTCTCATTTAGTGTTACCGGAATTGGTCTCCTTGCGAGTAAGAGAATCTGTGGGGGTATTAGCAAGCAAGGAAGACAGCTATGTGAGAGGCCGGTAACTATGGGATCTTGTGCACCAATGTCTACAAGCCTAACATAGCCTAGCTCAAACAGGACACAGTATCCTATTCCAGGACACTAAAATACTTGACAACACTTCCAACTACTTCGTCAGATTGCACAGGGAAGCCATTGAAATTCATAAGCATAAGCACAATTTCAACATGATAGAAGAGACTTTAAGAATGAATAGAGCATGGTTTCCAGTCCTGAAAAACACCAGGTTAACAAAATACTCTACATCCTACAATAGCCCTGCAGAGAAGATTAGCATATCAAGCACCAATCCATGTGCAAAAGAACCTCCTCAGGATACAGTGAAGCCTCCCTCCATTAGCATTCCACACCCTGGGAAACTTTACAGGATGACTCAGCCCAAACCCACCTTCCTGAGTAGATATAAATTACCTGCCAACATCTTCTCCACACTGTGACACTGAGAGATCTCTGTCTTTTGTGCTACACCTCTGAAGATGCCAGTCACAGCTGCTGGCGAAACGTCAGGAACTACAATGCCAAGACCACGGCTATACAGCCGAGAAAATCCACAACAACCAATGTCTAAAAGGATCCATTCCTCTAGAGAACCCTTTCAATAAGCAGGCAGATATTCAATCAAAAAGGGTTTTTTATTTAAAATATTCCAGATCAATTGCACACACAACACACACACACAGAGCTAACTAGAAAAAAAACAAGGTGGGACAATGAACTAGGAAGGTTTGATGAAGTCTTCCTGGGAGGAACTATAGGTGTAAAAAGATTATTTGATGACCCTGGATGGCTGGATGGGTGAGTCTACAATAGGAGAGTGGGTAAAGGGTAGATTGGCAGGGTGTGTGAAAGGATTCATCCAAGTACCTCTGGAGACCTCCATAGTTCTATGGTTATGCACAAACTCCAGGGTGTGGGGCTAAGTTAGTCTTACTTCTCTTCTCGCGTTCCAGTACTTTTCAATCTCCTGCCTAGTCAGGCAGCGTGTCTGTGTTTAAAACACGTGAGCAGAGGGGCTTATGATCAGGGGTCATTTCGTAGAAAAAGAACTGCAGGAACTCATTAGCATAACTATTAACATACGCCATACCCACACTCATTAACATATGCCACATTTTGTGCCCAAAATGTGCCATTTTGGGCACATTTAAGCCCGAAATGGGGGCTAAAAGGCCGGGACCAGGACAGTGCTGGGTGGGGGATGCTTCCCCCGCCCAGCACCAACCCAATCCAGACCCCTTTGGTCCCAATCTGGGCCGAAATGGGCCCAAAATGGACAAAAATGGCAATTTTGGGCCCATTTCAGCCAGGATCGGGGCCAAAATGGCCAGGACCGGGTTGGTACCGGGCAGGGGAGGCTCCCCTTGCCCGGCACCAACCTGATGCTGGCTGTTTCGGCCCCAATCCAGGCTGTTTTGACCCTGATCCTGGCTGAAATGGGTCAAAAATGGCATTTGGCCCGTTTCAGCCAGAATTGGGGTCGAAATGGCCGAGACCGGGTTGGTGCTGGGTGGGGGAGGCTTCCCCCACCCTGCACCTTACCGATCTGGGCTGTTTTGGCCCCGATTGTGGCCTTTTTGGCCCCAATCGAGGCCTAAACGGCCCAAAATGTTTTCAAGTCAGGTAGGCGGGGCCACCTGGCTTGGGGGAACTACCGCAATGGCATTCCAGTGCATTCCCCTTCGAAATGAACCCTGCTTATGATATTGCCATATTCATATAAGCCTTAATATCGTGAGGGTAAGTATGACCACTTACATTAGAAGCTAGCACATTCTCACGTCATGGCTATTTTTTGGACAGAGTTCAATCTGAGATTTAGATTTGGACAGATTACCAGTGGTTAAAGATATTACAAGTTTTGGGGTGACATCGCAGCCTTGATAATTGAAAACAATTACTAAGCATAGCACATTAGAACATACTTTAGGGCATGTTGTTTTGGGGAAAGACAGACATGGCTGCAGATTATTTGTTTGCTTGTTTGTTTATAGTCCACCTTCATCACAAAGCAAGTTGTTAAAATCTACAGGATAGGACATCCAATAAACAGTGCAATAGGATATGTGTTGTAAGAAATCTGGAACCAGCCAGAGAGCTGGAAACAGAACTGAAGCAAAGCATCTTCCTTTTGGCCTGGAGGTATTTTAGGGTCATCAGTCCCCCAGTGGTAGTGGGAGATCCCCTGCTCCCACCCTCTGCCCCACCCCACCACCACTCGCCTAGCTGGTGGGTCATGATGAATTTGCCCGGAAGTGATGTCACTGAAAGTGATGTCACCGTGTAACAGGGAACAGGTGCCCGCCCTCCCTCTAGGAGGGTAAGGACACTTAACAATCCTAAAGTGTATCTTGTCAATTCCTGGACTACAGGACTGATTGTATCAAGGTAAAACAGCAGACCCAGATTACAATGGCATTGTTCTTATTCCAAGACGTATATTTTAAAGGGCCCAAGCAAAGCTCTTTTGATTTGCAAATGTTTTACTATCCTTTGGTGTTTATGAGACAGCAGATCATAGAGCACACATTTGCATTCAGAAGGGGCCTCTGTTTAATCTCTAGCATCCCTTGCTAAAAGGATCTTAAATGGGGTGAGAAAGTCTTTTATGTAAAATCAAGGTACCAGTCAGTGTATGTACCTCTAAACTAGATGGTCAGATGAGATGGTCAGGAAGAGGGGGACTGTTTCTTGATTTGATGGAATAGGCCCTCCAAGCCACCACCAGCAGTTTGTAATTGTCTTCACATGAACAGCCATTTTGCATACTTTATTGGTTTAGATTATGGCTGTTTCCACACATCCTTAATGTGATGGCCTGCCAAAGGAACTCTGGTGGGTTATCTCACTCATTACACACATCATCATTTCTCATGCTAAAGCAGGTCATGATTAGGGGTGTGCAAGCTGATTCGTATTTCCTGCTTCGGGTTTACCCAAAGCAGGAAAATCAAAAAGAGTCCAGTAGCACCTTTAAGACTAGCCAATTTTATTGTAGCATAAGCTTTCGAGAATCAAGTTCTCTTCATCAGATGCATGAAGAGAACTTGATTCTCGAAAGCTTATGCTACAATAAAATTGGTTAGTCTTAAAGGTGCTACTGGACTCTTTTTGATTTTGCTACTACAGACTAACACGGCTAACTCCTCTGGATCTATGACCAAAGCAGGAAAAACATTCAGAAACACCCAAAATCTGAAGCAGCAAGCCGCTTTGGATTCGGGTATTTTAATCACTTTGGAATGCTCTGTAAAGATTCGGAGCATTCCAAAGTGATTCAGGGGGCTGGGTTTTCTCCCAGCGACCCCCAACCCCCCCACGTAAACCCCCTCCCTACCAGGTGGTAGGTGGCAGGGGGGAATAGTTTAAAGGGCCCTGCCAAGGAGATCCTCGGCCCTGAACACCTGTGGGCAAACAGAGCACCCAGCGGGGGGATGCAGGCCTAAGCCTGCATCCCCGCTGCCTCCTTCACCTGCCGGTGTCGGGGCCGAGGAACTCCTCGGCCTGACAACAGTTGGCGAATGGAGCGCCCAGCAGGGGGATGCAGGCTTAGGCCTGCATCCCCCTGCCACCTCCTTCACCTGGCGCTGATGGGGCCGAGGAGTTTCCTGGCCCCGACAGCACCACCGGCACTCAGCCGCTCGTTGGGGAAGCCCCAGACGAGCAGCTGATTCAGTGGTTTAAATGCCCCTTTCCCTGCTGCTCGCAGCGGCAGGGAAACGGGCATTTAAACCTGAAGCTTCCCGAAGCATTACGAATGCTTTGGGAAGCTTTGCTTCGGGATTTCCATGCTGGCCCCAATTTGGAAATACCGAAGCTTTCTGGATTGGGTCCGATTCGGGTTTTTTACCCGAATCGGATTCCCAAAGTGCACACCTCTAGTCATGATGATCCCAGTTTTTAAGTTTTTTGGGGGGTAGAGTTGAAACCTGTTTTGGTCCATGTTTATTTTGGATGCTGGTTTTCTGCACAATTATCGTACCAATTCAATGCATGTGGAGGCTTTTTGGCACTTCCCACAAATCTCCAACCCCTCCTCTCGCCATTACCCCTCCTTTAAACATCACACATGCGTCTCACTCACCTGCGCAGTCGTATAATTTCCTCACTCCCTTTTTAAACTTTTTACCAGTCCTTGCTCAACATCTATGTATACAAAGGGAATCATACTACAGTGCTTGCTACATTGGATCACTCAGCAACTGGACTATCAATCTAGGAACAACATGGAGCATGGAAAGCCATTTCTGATTTTATTTTAAATATGGAATCATGCAATCGCACTACTCTACTGTTCACATATCTATGAAACACTTTTGCATTTAAAACTTTGCGCAGGAAATCAATGGTAGAGAACAGAGTACTACGCATGTGCAGTTTCTACAGAAGCTGAAAGACAGGACAATGGTAAAGTGCAACCCTGTATGCACTAAAAAAAAAAGTTGGGCGGGAAAGCGCCAACGTCATTTGTGATGAGGCGCAGATAAAGATGTTTTCTTTTTGGGGATTTTTTTTCATGACAAACACCCATAAAACACGCATGAGGTCAAGGTGAGTTCTCAAAGCAGAAAGGTGAAAGGTGAGTTCTCAAAGCAGATCAGGAAGATGCAGCTTTTGGACAGGAAAAACCTGAAAAAAATGGAACATGTGGAGCGATCTATGTTAGGTACAAAAACAGATTTTATACTATGCCAAAGACTACTGGAACAAAGAAATTGCTGTTCTCCCTTTGAAAATACAAAAATCAGAAGTAATTCAATTTGGACTCTAGTGTTAATTAGAACACACAGGTTCTGTATAAAGGAGAAATAAAGAAAAGTATGGTAGTTATTGTATTAGTGGAACTAGAGAATCGTTTTAGATGGTACAATGAAAGCTGAAATGGCTAGTGTTACCTAGAGGCTGGAGTTAATATTTCCCCATAGGCAATGTCCCTTCATTATGTTGTAAGAACATAAATTTCTTGCTAGAGTAGACCAGTAGTCCATCTAGCTCAGCTTCTTGTTTAAGACAGTAGCCAGCCAGCTGCCCTGGATAGCCAACAAACAAGACATATCTCTTGATGTTGCTTCTTTGCATTTCCTATGGATGGTTCCCTTTAATCATCATGGGGCCAAGCTAGAAGTGATGAATAACACTTGAACGGCAAGTGAACAGACTCACATGTATTCCTCCCTATTCACTTGTGCTCCACTCGATCGCTATGTAGCTTGGCCCTAGTATAGCAGCTATTGATGGACCTTCTAAAGAGTGAATGTATAATTTAGAGACTTTCCTTTGTATTTACCGGTGTTTTTAAAAAACTTATAATTTAAGAGCATAAGAAGAGTCCTTCTGGATGCCAGTGGGACATCTTGTCCAGTATCCTATTGCATGCAGTAGCGAAACAGCTGCCATGGACTGCCAGTAACCATGGTTGCCAACTTGAGGTTGCAAAATTCTTAGAGATTTTAGGGGAAGAGACTGGGGAGTGTTGGGTTTGAGGAGAGGGTCCTCAGTGAGTGTAATGGCACAGAGTCTACCATTTTCTCCAGGGGAACTGATCTCTGTAACCTGGAGATCAGTTGTAACACTGGGAGATCTCCAGGCCGTACCTGGAGGGCTGGCAACCCTACCAACAACATTGAGCCCAAGGCCTTACCCTGATGATGCGTCCTAGCACTAGTATTCAGAATGGACAGGTTCCTTTTACTTACCATGGGTAGTAACCCTTGATAGGCCTGTCCTCAATAATCCATCTAACCTTTTTTAAAAGCCATAAATGTGAGTGTCCAGCAGTATATCCACTGGCAGCAAAGGTCACATTTTATTTACTCATGCAGTGAAGAAGTATCTCCTTTTGTCTATCCTGAACCTATTGCTCATCAACTTCATTGTGTACCCCTGAGTTCTAATATTATAGGAGAGGGAGAAAAATCTCAATTCACTTTCTCCACCCCATGCATAATTTTATAAGCCTCCATGTTCCACTTACACAGGATTGCCAGCTGGGATGGTGGAAAATGTCCTGTCTCCAGGCTAGTTGACAGCCTTTTGCCTTTCTTTCCTCAGCTCCCACAGCCCCCCGCCTCTCCTTCACACATTGGAGGGTTTTTAAAAATATTTTTAAATGTTATATTGTAGCAATCCATTGCAGCAATGTACTAGTTCCTGAGTTTTTTTAAAAAAGTAAGTCTGTTGCCCTTTTAGCTGAGGAGTTGAGGGGGAAAGGTTATTTCTCTAGAATTTGCAAGACGCCTGTACATTGTTCTTCTGAAGTATTATCTTTGTACCACCTATCACAGTATCTGTCCAAAGCATTTGGCTCAATTCCAATTGTCCCTGAGTTTAGCTCTTTATGATCAGCAACCAAATCAAATTTCATGAAATAACCAATTAGTTTTTGTTTTTAAAAAGTCAGATTGACCCTGCGGTTTACCATTTCTGTCACGGCCTCCTTTTCTTTAAACCAGACTTTTCCCATCAGCACAACACAGGGACATTAATAGGAAATTAATGTCAAATCCAGTATGGGCTATAAAACCTGTGTATAAATTGCTGCTGTACTGCACAGCATAGCTGTGAAATGCCACCAATCACTTTAAGGGCTGTGAAAACTCCCAATAAGGGTGCAATTTATTTTGCACTTGACAGGAGTTCTGGAATACCTTTTGCAGAAGAGAAAGCCCTGCGGGTTTTTAAATTTTATATTTAGGCGTGGGTCCTGCCTAAGTGCTGATATTTCAGGAATGAGGTCAAATATTTAAGCCAGTCAGATACAAGAGTGTTCTGAGATTGTCAATCAGGCTCAGTACAGATAAAAAAGGCTCGTAACAAGCCAGCATTCCCACTGCTGGCCAAATTTATTAAATGCATGCAGTGCGCAGTTGCAATGTGCTAGAGCCAGAATCTCCATTTTAAAAACTGTATGCCTTACAAGGTATTCAACAAAAGCTGTATGTTTAAAGTTACCAGGTCCAGGGGGGGAAAGAAAGACGAATGCATCGAGAAACTGAGAGAAGGTTTCTAAATATAAGATAAGTAAAGTCCTGGCTGGAGCTTTATTATCAAGGCTGGCTGGGTCAGCTAATAGATACTGCAGTATTTCCTCTTGCGGCAGCACTCTTTAAGCTTTGTCATATGATCTTAGGGCAAGTCCACAAATTACCAATCCCTTAACACTGCAAAATGAAAGGGAATGCTTCCAAACCCAAAAATTCTATCATTCCAGATATTTTCTCCCATAAAGTAAAAAAGGTACTGCGCTTTTTGTTAAGGGTATCCATTTAGGGAAAGGCAAAAGGTGGCAAATTATTCTGGGTTTCAGACCACTACTAGTCATTAAATATAAAATGTAATCAATAATAAGTATTTATACTATTGATACACCATTATGCCAAAAAGCAGCTTTATTAGAATATACCTTCCTTGTAGCACATTAAATAAAAATCTTGGCAATGTGCTGGCTGATAAACATGTCATTTTCTAACAGTCTCACAATATGTTTGTTCCTTGAAACACACATACAGCCCTCCATCTCTAAATGCAGCTCTGCTGATACACACATGCATACATGAAGCTTAGAAACAAGAAACTGGTATCCTTTCTGGAATTGCCAGGACTGCCTTCTTACCTGGACACTGCTGCTATAAACACAGCACAACACGGAGGGTTGAATATGCCAACTTTTTCATTCACTCTGGCCCAGTTCCCCTCCTTATTACAGCCCCCCACACACATAGTTTGTCCATGCAGTTCCCATGATCCACAGCACAGCATAGCCTTTTTGCTGGTCAAAGGGGAACCCTTCCTTCCTTTTTTACCAGTGGCAAACCTGGTTGGATCCAACCCAGAAAATGTAGCTCATATTAGCTCTGCATATTAGGCTGTTGCTGCAAGCCCAGGAACAGAGCCAGTTAAAAAAGGCAGCCAACTAAATTTTTGGCCAAAGTTTCAGAAGAGTATCCTCCCAAATGTTGAAAGCGACTAGTATTGTTTTCACAATCTATCCCAGCTCTAGCCTACTCCTTCGGCGTGGCTACCATTCCTAGCCTCTGAAGTTCAACACTACACCCCTTTGCAGGAAAACCTGGGAAATGACTGCAATGGTCAGAAGGCCTTCCAATTTCATTACCTTGTGTTTACCCATTCCATTCACCAGGTTGGTGGCTGTTTCGATGATCCTCCAGCTACCACACTGGAACATTTCCTTCCCAAGAACGACCAGCATTCCTTTGAATTTTTTTTCTTTACACTGAAATTCTGGATAGGTATGCCACTGATTCTGACGCCATATCCCGGACCAAAATACCCACTGCATCAAGCATTCTCTTAATTAAACTCCTTATTCAGTCTTGCTTTAAAGACCTCCCAGAAGATTTGGGATTCTGGAGCACTGACCAAAAATCCAGGATGGGGCCCAGGAATCACAGCCAGCTCACCACCAGCCTGCCTCGCTGGGGTCAAGCAAAGGGTGGCCCCCACCCCATGCAAGTTGGGTGGGAGCCTCCACTGCTGCCAGAAGCCAGCTGTCTAAACCCCAGACAGGGCAGATGCAAGTGATGTGAGAAGTCTTCAGGGGTGTGTGGGGCCATAGGTGGTTGGGGCTTCCCAAGTGTGGGGTCCGGGGCAGCTGCCTCTGTTGCCCATTGGCTAAGATCACCTCTAAATATGTATTCTCAAATCCAGAGTTCCTGAAACCTGGAGGCTGAAGATAGAGAAGGGGTGAAGGCTAGTAGCAGAAGATTTTTCTCCATTGATTCAACGTTCTAGTATTTAATAACAACAATAACCTTGTGCTTATATTTGTCCCTTCAGGACAAATTTGTCCCTTCAGGACAAATTAATGCCACACTCAGAGCAGTTTACAAAGTGTGTTGCCTACTAATCACATCTCCTGCAACATTTTTTCATGCCAAAAATTAGGAACAGAGCCCCCCCCCAATACATACTGCTGAAATCTACTCCCTCTACTGTATTCCCTTAGAGTCTCTCTACACGAGACATCTGACACATGGAAGAACACGTGTCAGGAGATGCACTGGTAGCCGGGAAGGGTAGTTTAAAAAGACAGAGCTGGCAGCAGGGCAAAAGTTTTGCTATACAGTGGAGCTGTGTGAAGGGGCTGTGAAATGCCAGAAGGGAAACTTCAGCTCATTATAACCTCTCCAGGTCCAAGCCCAGCTTTGGAAGGCAGCTCCAGCCCATTTCCATTCCTCACCATCCCACACAGTTTTAGAGTTGAGAGAAGAAACTGACAGAGCCTTAGGGGAGGAGGAGATGAAATTAACAAACCCTCTGAGGAGCAGTCTCCACCAACTGTCTTTTAAAACCACGCTTCCTGGCTAACATTGCATCTCCCAACACTTGACAAACACATGCCAAGGCGTCTCATGTAGAGAAACTCTTAGTCTGCAATAGCTATAATGCAGTGTTTGAAAAACCAAGATGGTGTTTGTTCTGACACTGATGGTTCTATAGGTTTCAAGATCAAGATTTCAATTGAACTCAAATACTTTATGAGCAATCAAAATGTATCACCACGACAGCAGCAGTATGTGAAGTGGCAGGCTGCACATTGCATAGTGTCTTAGCAGTTATGCATTTCAGAGCCAGTGAAATGTAGTCAATAGAATGTTGGCCTAGGATCTGGGAGAACCAGGCTGGAATCCCCACTCCATCATGGAAGTTTGCTGGGTGACTTTGGGCCACTCACACTCCCTCCACCTACCTTGCCTCACAGGGTTGTTGTGAGGATAAAATAAAGGGGAACAATGAAAGCTACTCCCCACTGGGGAGAAAGGCAGGGTATCAATGTAAATAAATAATTAAATAAAATCTATATGACCTATTTATCACTAGCCCATTCAGAGATTTAATTTTTCTGCCTGTGGAAGGTGTTGAAGAAAAAATGACAACTCTAGCAACATTTGTATCACAATGATAACATTCAGCAAAGCATTTTTAAAAAGCTAACATCAGGACAAGATGGGAATTGTGATTTACCAGGGACATCCGGAAAATACAAACGGCCCCTATTTAACGGCATATGTAATCACAGGGCCCAATGATGTAAATTCCTATACTTTTTAAAGCTGAAAGAGGACTGAGGACTGAGCACTTGAAATCCCAAATAGTTCACGAGATTCACTCTGCCATCCTAAACAGAGTTACAGACTTCTAAATCCATTTAATTGAACTCTGAGGATGGCGCATGAGGTTCCTGGGTCAAACAAACCCCAGAATCCAGATAGGCAATTGCTCGTGTGTGCATGCATGTAAGCGCACACACACATAATACACATGGTTGCTGTGCTTGGCTTCTGTCTGGAGCCACATAATTCAAACTCTTTTCTCTTGGTCCTTTGACTCTTCTTCCTCCTGATGTCCTTATATCTGTAGAATTTTATAATATCCCCATTCTCCTGGATGGATGGGAAAACACACACCCTGGTGTGCCTCCCTGTGCATACGTATTTTCTCCTGCTGGACTGGGGCATGTGCATTTTCCATTAAATTAGCATTTATATTGCCGGGGCATTGCATTTTTGCCAAAATTGCAATATCTTATGCCTCAGAAAAAGTGAGTCAATTTGTGTCCTCCTTTGCACTTGGTTACCCTACACCACACTCCACTCCACCCACAAATCTTGCTGTTTGACAGTAGATAACAAAACATGCTGAAAAAAGCAACATCAGAAGGTAGAAGCAAAAGAGAGAAAGGATTCATTCAACCAGTAACTGGCTCAGGGCTCCTCACATAACAAGCAGTCCTAGTTCCCTGGTAAATATATCAATGTCATACAACATGCACATTGAGCATGCTTAAAGCCAAGCCACTGCAAAAGGCATGCTATGAAGGAATGGAAAACATCCATACATTCTTGAGCCACAATTTTAATTTTCAGTTATTTTGTTTGAAAAAAAACAAAATAAAAAATAAAATAAGACCCATACACAATAGAAATAAAAATACGATAACAGAGAAATCTACACCAAAGCATCTATAAAATAATAACAATAACAATAACATTTGATTTATATACCGTCCTTCAGGACAATTTAATGCCTACTCAGAGCGATTTACAAAGTATGTCGTTATTATCCCCACAACAAAACACCCTGTGAGGTGGGTGGGGCTGAGAGAGCTCCAGAGAACTGTGACTAGCCCAAGGTTACCCAGCTGGCTTCAAGTGGAAGAGTGGGGAATCAAACCCGGCTCTCCAGATTAGAGTCCCACACTCTTAACCACTACACCAAACTGGCTCCCAAATATCTAAAAATAAGTCCATCCTCGTTTATTGTCTATATGCCATGCGTTCAAATGTAGCTAAAGTTGTAAAATCCTCCATCCGCTAAATTATGGGAGGTGGGCATCTGTCTCTTCAATGATGTACTATAAGTATTTTTTTGCTATGGTAAGGGCGCAGAGGATCCATATTAATTGACCATCAGTTAGGTTCCAAATAGGTAGTTTAAAAGTACATAAACATCCTCAAAAATAAATGGGTGTTCTAATATAAAATTGTATGAGTAATAACTTCTAAAAAAGAATGGTCATGTCAAAAGCATATGCTGAGAGACGTGTCCTCCTGTAAGCTATATTGCTAGCAATTAGACACTGTCCTTTACTAAAAAGGTGTTGTGGTGTCCAATATATCCTAAACATAATTTTTAGCTGAATAAGTCACAGCTTAAGACCCACAGAAGTATCAGGTATAGCATTTAAGGCCTTATCCCCTTGCTTTGGCAAAATTGGTTGATTTACCTTCCTATTCCATATGTTTCTGAGATTCTGCATGTCATATTTATTAATCAACACCAAATATTTATAAACAAATATTATAGGTTTCATTTTTTTGCATAGATTCAATAAGAGTTTCCAAAAGTGGGGGAGAAACCACTCAATGCTGCCTGTATTTGGATACCAACAAATGTTGTAGTTATATAAATACTGGCATTCGGCAAAAATTGACAAGTCTTATCTAGATTTCAGCTGAGAAGATTCGGTTTCGTTTTCTCAGCCATGCCGGACGCTCCTCTCGGCTGGTCCGGGAGGAAACGACCGGGCACCCTGACCGGGCGGCTGATCCGCAAGGATTAGCCCCCAGGACTCCCAGGGAGGGAGCCAGGGTGCGGGACGCGGCGGGAAGAACTCCCCGAAATCAATGTGGGGGGGGAATTGCCCGTTTGTCCCTATGGAGGCCGGCAGATGTGCGCGGCGCCTCGAGTGCCGCCGGGCAACGAGAAACGGCAAGTAAAAGAAACAGGCGGAAGCCTGTAAACAAGCAAATCCCTTCTGTTCTACAAGCGTTTGTGAAGGAGAGGTTGATCTGAAGAAGACTCGCTCTTCCCCTTCGTTGAGTTCCAGAATTTTGTTGGCCCCCCCCCCCAAATGGCAGCAAAGAAGCAAAGTCCCGCTCTCGGTAAGTCAATCTCGGCTACCTTGCAGAAGGGGGAGTCGCTCGAAGAGTTGGTGCGCAGGGCGGTGGTGGAAGCTATAAAACCCTTTGTTGACAAGCTGAACGAAACTGATCAAAGGGTGGGCTTAATTGAAAGCGAGGTGAAAACCATTAAGGCAGCAGCGGGGGGGGGCAGAAAAGTCTGCTCTGGAAAGTGCGTCACTTGTGAAGGCTACAAAAAAGGAGCTGAAGTTGGTGGAGAACCAGCTGATCGGGCTACAGGTGGAACGAACGCAGACAATTTTGCGTCTCCAAAACGTGAAAGAGGAGGAAAATGAGGATCTGTGGGATTTGGTCTCGGAACTACTGGCGACACCCGCGAGGACGACTAAAGAAGAGGTTAAAAGCGCCATTTTGGAGGTCCGTCGGGCTTCTTCAAAATATGCAACAAAGCGACAGTTGCCTCGTGAGATCATTATTGACTTTTCATCTAAAAAGATTCGGGACACCATCCTATATAACTCATACAATGCGGATTTGGACTTTATGGGTTTGAAAGTCAAGATTTTGAAGGACGTTCCATTTCTAGTCCGGAAACGGCGTTTTAAATATAAAAAGTTTGCAGCTCTTCTGAGGGACCATGGAATAAAGTACAAATGGTTATTCCCGGAAGGAATATGGTTCAGATATAAAGATCAGGCCTATAAGATATTATCAGAAGATCAACTAAAGGATTTTGAGAATAAAAACCCAGAACTCTGCTGCACCAAGAACGAAGAAAAGGAGGAGCCGGAGGGGGGGGAGGAGGAGGAGAGCATCGCAACAGCAGTTGCACAGAGAGAATTGCGTCCGGGACCTAGAAGGGGGAGGAAAGTTTAATCAGAATTTGAAATGTTTATTCTCTGTATGATTAACCACTCCATCATTATTCTATGGAGCTATTTTTGTATTATGACAGTATGAAGGGAAACATTGAAGTGTAGTGTTTAGTGTTTGTAGTTCATTCCCCCCCCCTTTTCTTTTTCCACCTCCCTTTGTCCCTTCCCTCTCCCCTTTCCTTGTGATAGTCTGGTGTAGTGTTTTGTAGTTATGAAAAATAAAAAAAATTTATAAAAAAAAAATAGATTTCAGCTGAGAAAATGACAAAAACGTCATTTATCGATCCAAAGCAAAAAAATCCCCCTATCTATCCAAGCCATCCATAAAAAAGATTCCCTCCCAGTTCATAGATCTAGATTGGCCCATAATACTAATTTAGCATGAGAAAATGGCTCAGATAGGTATTCTCGTGACACAATGAGCCATAGTTCTCTAACTGCAGGATCTGTTTTAGTAACTTATAGTAGACCCTAATGCACTCCATTTAAAGAGGGAGACCGAACAAGAAGCCTTCAAAAGAGCCCAAGAAGGATAATCTACCTGGGAGCACCAATAATTAATACAAGTTAACAAGCCTGATAATATAAATTAAGATCTGAAAAGCCAAATCCTACTTTATTAAATGGAAGTTACATCCTCTTTAAAGAAATTCGAAGTGGTAAGAACTCTTACATGAATTTCCAATACAAAGTATTAATTTTATACATATATCTACAAGGTATATGTACAGGAATTGCACGCAAATATATATAATGTCCTCCCATATTTTCCAGCCAAATAGGAAAAAATCACTTTTTGACTAGGATTCTTTCTTTCTTTCTACAAGAAAGTTCTGTGAATGGAATCTACCTCAATAAACAGTAAGTTCTATCTTTTCTACAATATTTGCCCAAGAGCCAATTACTACACACAGGAAAAACACTTCTGACTGGGTAACTCTGCTAGTGAACAAAATATAAATAACTCTTTCCAATACTTCAGAGGTAAGGCAGTAGCAACAAGAGACAGGGCTTTTCCAGTAGTGGCACTCATTTATGGAATGCCCTCCCCCTTGAGGCTCAACTGGTGGGGCCTAAATTGCTTTCTTTTAGGCACCAGGCCAAAAAATTCTGTTCATACAGGCTTTTAATTAAGGGGTTGATTTTTAAAATATTATTTTAGTCTGGAAACTGTTATTTTAAGCTGCCAGTGATCTGTTTTTATGATCTATGTTTTTATGTTGGGCTGAGTTTGTTAATGCTGAATTTTACCTTTTCATGCTTTGTTTTTATTATTTTCACTTTGTAAGCCACCTCGAGCAGCTTCCTGGAAAGGCAACATAAAATTAAAAAAAAAATAAAGGCAACATAAAAATAAAAATAAATAAATAAATAAAGGCAACATAAAATTTAAAAAAATAAAGCCTGTAGATTGCATTCACAGGGTGACCCAAGTGAAGAAAGAGATCCTCTATTTGTGATAATTATGTAAGGTAAGCGGTGTCTTTTTTCTTGTCCCATATCCTAAGGTGTATTTACCCAAATTCTACTTTTCTACACAGATATTGGAAGATATGAGACTGTTTTGGGCTTCATCATTCTAAATGCAGACACACATTCATAAGTAGACACTGCAACTGAAATTAACATTTTCTTTTTGTTGTTGTTGTTGTTTTACAACAAGAGTCACTGTATTCTAAGTGATGGATGGGGCACCTGTTAGGCAGCAGACCCTGAATTTGGAGCTTGTTATTAATTGTTACATAGTTTCAAGTGGCTTGTATGTTCCAATTGTCTCTATGTACCAGGAATATTCCCAATCATTTGTTACCTCCCTCTAATAAGGCATCATACCTATTTGGACCCTGTTTTTGTTTTTGAGCGGTGCCTTGTTAAAATTTTGCTAGCAGGAGTTTCTCACATCATTATTCTTTCAGGTTCCATTCCCTTCCCAGATGTCCTGCTTTCCAGTAGGAAGGCAGGCACCAGAACCAAGCCTTATGAGAGCTAGTAAACCAGCAAAGATTCCAAACTTCTGCAAGCTTATATAAAAGGCTGGGATCCCCTCCCCATCCTTTCTGACAACCTGGTTGAAGTCCCATCTCTTGTCAAGAACTACTACACCTCATATCCTTCATGGGAGAGACTGTGGCGGGGTAGATCCCTGGCTTCACATCATAGGTTTGTTTGTGGGTACCTGCTCTGAGAAAGAAACTGGGCATGGGACCTTGGCAGGGATCTTGCAGTGGCTCCAAGTCATCAGGCAGTATTGCTGACAGGGTGAAGGCCTCTTCTAGTGGTTCATGGTCTGTGGCCTCTCTGGGGACACAGACCAGACCTGACTGCTGTGGAAGAATCATGGGGTCCACCTGTGGAGTGTTCCAGTGGTGGGGGCTGCACCTCAAAGATCTCAGGGCCTGAGAGGGACTCCTTATCATCAGAACAGTCCACCTCATAGGAACTGGGGTAAGCCATGAGACCAGAATCTGTAGAAGTTAAATCTTCAAGTGCAGGAGTGCAAACATCTTGTCTCTAGTGCACTGTGAACTCTAAAGCGCCATGCAGAGCACAGCCTCCCATTTTGCATGCTACTGATGCCAATGTATATTTTGAACTGTGACAGCATATTATTAGACAACTATGTTTTAAAATAATATATCTTTCAACAAAAGAAGAAATGCCATCTTGGCTTTTGAATAAATGGAAGAGATCAGCAGATGCAGAAGAGAATCCATCAATGTGCAACAGAAGGCTTAAAACACCTCAGCCTGGTGTAGCTTCATTTCTTTGATATATTTATAGAACAGTTTGCTGCTAGCATTCCTGTTTCACTGGTCAGCCATGGGACACTGATAAGGTCAGTTTTTGACAGCAGCTCCCAAAAATGCTGCTGGGTGGAGAGGAATGATTCAGCATTACCATGAAGACAAGCTATATAATTTTAACTCTTCTCTCTTTCTAACAGAGTTGCCAGTGCTGACTTGGAAAATCCCTTGGGAGGGTGGCTGGAGAAGGTGGAGTTTGGGGAGGGGGGGAGTTCAGCAGGGATGTTATGTCATAGTCTCTGTCCTCTGAAACTCCTCTTTTCTCCAGGAGAACTGGCTTCTGTTTTCTGGAGATCATCGTAATTCCAGGAGAATTCCAGGTCCAATCTGGAGGTTGGTAACCTTATTCCCTACATTCCAAAGTCCTCTCTCAGAAGGAGCAAAAGGAAAGGGAACAAAATACTAAGGATAAAGGAAAGTGGAGGAGACAAAATCCTAAACAGAGATACAGTCTTCTAAACGAGGGTTCCCAGGTTCCTATACCCTCTCAGCAGGAGTGGGTGGGACCTGGTAATGACCAGGAATCTTCTCTTCCTGTGCCCGTGCTCCTCACACCAATGCAATTGATGTCACTTCTGGAAGTAATGTTGCCACACTTGCCACAGGAGCACTCCCATGCCCTAAGTGGGACCAGTCTCTGAGAATCAGCCCTTTTGGGGCCAAAACCAGCCCCAAATGAAGCATGGGTGCACTCCTGTGGCTGGCACAATGACATCACTTCCAGATGTGATATCATTGCATCTGCTGGAAGCGTGTGCCGTGCATGTTCTCAGGGTGCCTGCCAGTGATGGGTGATCTCTGAGCAGCTGGAAACCTCCTGCCGGATGCTAGCGACTGGTGGGCAAGCAGGTAAATCGCCAGAAGATTGCCTGCCATTGACGGGCACCAGAGATCCCTAATCCAGTGACTTCAATGGAACTTAGAAGGGTATAACACTGTTTAGGATTGCACTGACAGTTATATTTTCTACTATTCAGCAGGAGAAAAAAAATCAACCCAGCTGTTTCACTTGGAATTAGAATTAGATTGTTACTATATTACATGTTATTAATCTCTTGTACCCAATCAGTGTTGAGTTTTTAACCAATATAATTTTCAGGCACTGTTATAAAGTCTGGGTCTTGGTTTCTGAGGTAAAAGCCATTCCAGATATCCCAAATCCTGCCCTACTCTTGCTCTCCCTAATACTACCACGTGCCAAGGAGGGCCACCACCTATTCATCAAAGACAAGCTCACACTGGAATGCTGCATTCCTGAAGTCTTCTTGGATTGTGGAGATGTTAGGATGATAGTCTGAGGGTTAGCAACCTACAGAGTAGTCCTGGATTTCTCCTGGAATTACAACTGATCTTCAGACCACAGGGATCAGTTCCCCTGGAGAAAATGGCAGCTAAGGAAGTCCTTCACCAGGTACTGTCCACAAATCTCCAGGAACTCTCCAAGTGAGTGTTGGCATGCAACTCTAGTGAGTTCAAAATTGAGAAGGCGTTGCATAGTTCTTATTTAGAGTTGACATATGGTCAGAATTTGGGCTGGTTTTTCTTGACTAAGGCCCATTGTCAAAAATGTCGTCATATTTGTATGAGAAACCTGATTTAATTTGACTAGCTGGTTTCCTTGCCTACATTGCCCGCCTTCTTCCTTGTTTCATCCTCACTTCCCTATTGGCTTATTAAAAAACAGTTTCTGTTGTCAAGGCAACCAAAATGGTGGCTGAGTTCTTGCCTAAAGAAAAAAATCTCCCAAATATTTAGAGTGCATGTGGCTTGCTAAACTATTTTTAATTAGCTTCAGGGAGAGCACAGACAAGGGTGAAGAAGAATTTGGGGGCGTAGAACATTTGATGGTGGTTTTCTTCCTTTTTAAATTTCTTTTCCTACCCTTGCAAAATCCTTTTGTATTCCCCTTTATTTCTTTCTTCTTGTGTATGAAAGACTCCCTGCATGGGTTTTAAGATTTCTGTCCTTTGGAGCCATTTGCTGTATGGTTTGGCTTTCTTTCTGTAATGATCAGCTTCCTTACATGGGTTTTTAAATACTCTGTCATGGATTCAATTATTGTTTGTTTTTTATTATTGTTTATTATTTATTTATTTAGATTTGTATTCCGCCCTCCTCATGAAGGGCTCAGGGTGGATTCTGTAGCATGACTCTCTTTCTTGAGAGGTCTGCTCTGTATGAGTTTTGAGTTCTTAGATATGGATTATTGTTTTGAATTTGAGACAGCCTCTGTGTTTTCCATCTATACATTGGATGGATTGTTTTCAGTAATTTATTCTAAATGTCAAATGTTTAATTCCTTAATAATATGCTGCATATGTGTGTTCATGATTGTGAATAAACATGTGACTAAAGAGTAGGAGTCACCTGTGTTGGTCTGTTATCATGTATGGGTTATTGCATGATGAGACTTGCAAGGATACGGAACAGCTGTCCATCTAGAGTTGCCAACCTCCAGGTGGAATGTGGAGGTCTAAAATTACAACTGATCTCCCGACTGGAGAAATTGGCTGCTATGGAGGATGGACTCTATGGCATTATACTATGGTATTTTATTTATTTATTTATTTTAGATACTGCCTCTCTACCATGTTTAGTGTTCAAGGGGGTTTGCAACAATTTTAGTCTGCTGAGGTCCCTCTCCTCTGCAAACCATGCCATCCCCTGGCTCCACCTTCAAATCTCCAGGAATTTCACAGCTCTATATCCATCTTAGATGAACAACACATTTTCTGACCCTTTAAAATATTTTCTTCCCTCAGTTCTGCCCATTGGGTAGGTAGATTCTGTGCCAGGCACCATCTCTTGATGAGCCCTACCCCTTTGCCAGATTTGTGTCTTCCAAAACGTGGCCACCTGAATTCTACCTGAAAACCCCAGTCAAGATCCACTAACATAACTTCCAGAGACTGATTGGGTTCAGACATCCCAAATAAACTTCTGTTTTCTGCACCCTCGAATTCTAATTTATCATGACATCTGGGCAGCCACAGTGTCAGATGGTGTGCAGAGAGATTATCAGTGTAAATCTAAGCCGTGTTGTATCCTTCTAATCCCATTGGCTTCAGTGGTCTTAGAAAAGTGTGACTCTCTTTAGGATTACACTGTATACCATAGTCTGGTTGAAATGCCAGAGATGGCGGGATGCAAAAGGGTAATAAGAATGTAATATAATAATAAATCTCATTTCAATTCCAAGCTGCAACAGCCACTCAAAGGATATTGAATCGTGTGTGCCAAAAATTTATTGTGAAAAAATGGATTCATTCATATAGGGAAATGGATATGTGGTGTTAAAACTGAGTAATAGTTCATCCCTCTGATTAATAATTCAGAGCTGAAAAGTGTCATCAACATGGATTTTTCAGGAAGGGAGGAAGTCAGGAGGAAATCAGTGCCAGTTTGCTTTCAAGGTCACCCTAGAAATATCTGTGTGGATGACTAGCTCCAATAAAACTTTTGTCATAAGAATTATCCAAAAGTCCTGTAACAGAAGTAAACATTGTGTCAGAAGATGCCCTGAGGGATTCCAGATGCTGGCATATATTAAGTCTGCTTAACATTCTGTCTGTTTTGCATTAAATTGGCATAAATTAGTATATATTTGAGCATAATCCCAAAATGGAAGAGTATAGGATGTATATCCTAAATAGGCTATCTCCAAATACTTCAGAGGTAATTTTAGGGGTGCACGCTCTGGCTTGGGAAATTCCTGGAGATTTGGGAGTGGTGCCTGAGGAGGGCAGAGTTTGGGGAGGGGAGGAAGCACAGCAAAGATGCGATGCCAGAGAGTCTGCCCTCTGAAGCCGCCATTTCCTCCTGGGGAACTGACTGATCTTTGGAGATCGGCTGTAATTGTTGGTAACACTACCTTATCTAGATGGTCTGTGAATGAATAGACTCAACACAAAAGAAGTACAATATTCAGTTCCCAGGTAATACCAACCCTGGAATTCTCCCAAAATTACAATTGATTGGAGATCAGTTCCCCTGGAGGAAATGGCAGCTTTGAAAGGCAAACTGAGACCACAGTCCCACTGAGCTCCTCTTCCCCACTGAGCTCCACTCTCCCCAGGCGCAGCTCCCATAACTCCAGGAATTTGCCAAGCTCAAGCTGGCAACCCTAGAAACAGGACAGCTACAAAGGAGGAGTATGGCTGAAATGTGCAACATTCATTACAACATTCAAACACCAGTTCTTAGATGTATTTGATTAAGTTGCACTGAAAGCAGAGTGCTCTTATAGCATTTGTTCTGTTTGATATTGCTAATCCCCTAGTGGGGGTGGGGGATTTCCTGCCCCTCTCTCTTTTTTCCAGTGTAGTGGACTGATACCATGATGTTACTTCTGGGGAAAACTCAGAAGTGACATCAGTCATCTCTAGGAATCACAGGAAACTCTGTGGTTTTAGTATAGAGATACCTAGAGAGGACTAACATCGCTTCCAGTTTTTCCTTCGGAGTGGTTCCCTGCTGGTATTGTCGGCCACTCCCATGCCCCCACTCACCTTGATCTCTTGCTAGTTGACAGGCTGGTTGCCATGCCTATCAACCCTACCCTTGAAGTACATGTCTAAAACACAGAGGGGAATTGCCTCATTTGCCCTCCCTGAATGCTTCCTCTGCAGGAAACTCCTTGTGCACAATACAAAAACAATCGTACCCCATTTTTTGTTTCGGCAGCTGAAAAGCCAAATGTGTTGCACTTTTTCAGCTCTTCTCCCATAGTTGATGTGCACGTGTGGCAAGAGGAGGATTACCAACTCCAGACTGGGAAATTCCTGGAGATTTGAGATGGAGTCTGGGGAGGGCAGGATTTAGGGAGGGGAGGTATCTTAGGAGAGTATAATGTCAGAGAGTCCATCCTCCAGAGTAGCCATTTTCTCCAAGGGAACTGAAAAGCAGTTTTAAATGTGCATGTGCCTGCTTTCTGCATTGATTGATAAGCATGCCAATCAATGTTGAATTTTAATTCAACCATCCTGCGCTTTATGACGCATGTGTGATTTCAGTCTCCATTTCTTAAAAAAGTGATGGGTGAGGCATCTATGGTGCTGCCAGGCTGGGAGGCAGTTTCACACACCAGCCCAGGGAAAAGCAATCAGAATCTTGCTAAAACCAGCTTCAGGTATGCAACATGGGAGCTGAGTGCTGGGGAGTTGTATATATATTATGTAATACATTTCCCTCAGCATTTCTGGACATTCCATCCCACCTGCAGGCTGTGGTTTATCATGGTTTACACAGCCTGCTGAGGGCAAATTATACTCTACAAGCAGTTGCATGTTTTTCTGCATGTTTCTTTCTCCAGACTTTGCTTTCTTTTTTTTTAAAACTGAAGAGCAACTCTGGAAGCAGCTGGGGTAGTGGTGGGTCTTGTTTAACCCTTTCCCCAGCCTCATCTTTGTCTACTCAAAGTTGCCCAGACCAAGGTGCCTTTCTCTATTCAGAGGACCTCACATTTTTACCCCTGCAAATGGAAAAAATAGCTGAGGTGGCTACTCCCATTCATCTGCTCTCCATGGCTACCTCCAAGCAGCTTTTTAGTTTAAAAGGAGGTGGGGAAAATCATGAAGCTGCATGTAATATGTATTTTGGCCCCAAATGGGCTCTACTGAGTCAGAAAAAAGAAGCCGCCGCAATACATGCTGATTAAGTATGAAAGGTACAGTTTATGCTTTCTTTGAAGTAGGAAGAGATTATTTTTTTTGCCCAACAACCTGAATCTCATTACTGATCAGTGCTACATGTAAAAACTGAAATTATGCATGTTCCTAACAGATCTGGATCATGGAGACCAGAAACACCCCAAAGAACCTTTCTTCAAGAAGCACCTAGCGCAACCATAGTCCCGTGCTTCTTCTTAAAGTAATGTCTTTCAGGGTGGTAGTCAGCTGTCATTGAAGAAGTGCAAGATGAAACATAGGCTCTTTTTGCACCTCCTCAAGTCAAGGCTGCCATCTTCCCACTGGGAGGATCTCCCAATTGCAATGGGAGAAAAATAAACAAAAAAAATGCAGTCAGGTTGACAATATGTCATCATTTCTAGGGAAAACTAAAGAGTTTTACCATAGAGTTTCCAGCAATTCCTAGAGAGGCATGATGTCACTTCCATGTTTTCCTATAAGTGATGTTAAGCCGAGGGTGCCCTCCAAGTCCCTGCCCCTGCCCCAACTCTCCCTAGTTGCAAGGACATACTTCTTCATATAATGTTTGATTTGTGGAAGTCAGTGTCACACAATGTGGTTATAGTAGGCCTCCCGTTTATCCACCTAGGTCCGGGAATAACCAGCCCACAGACTTCCTATCCCTGAGAAACTGAGAAGTGGGAGAAAAAATTACTTCTGCATAGTGATGCAATGTCACATCCTCCCAGGCAACCCCCCTCCCAAATCTCCTAGCATTTGTGAAGGCAGTGTTGAGCACCCAAAACTGGCAGGAATTTAAACAGATTCATGTAGGGTAGGTGTATCGATGCCTGTTAGCCAAACAGATCTTCAAATCTGGAAGCAGTATACCTAGGGTTGCCAGCTCCAAGTTGGGAAATTCCTGGAGATCTGGGGGGTGAAACCTGGAGAAAGAGGGGTTTGGGGAGGGAAAGAAACTTGGCATGGCATAATTCCATAGAGTCCACCCCCCAAAGTAGCCATTTTCTCCAGGTGAACTGATCTCTGTGGCCTGGAGACCAGTTGTAATTCTGGGAGATCTCCAGCCACTACCTGGAGGCTGGCAACCCTAAATATACCACTGAATAGCAATTGCTTGGGAGAAATAGTAAAGGAAGTGATGGCCACTAGCTAAGATGACTTTAAAAGACAGATTTATGGAGAAGAGATCCATCAGTGGCTACTAAACCTCTATTTCCTGAAGCAGTAAACCTTTGAATACCAGTGCTAGGAGGTAACATTAAGCCCTGGCTTCCCAGCCACTCTTTGTTGGCCCTCTGGGGGTCCCTTTGTAGCCCAAACATTGTATATCAGCAAGTCCCATGACTTGCCCAGTTCCGTGAGCCCCCAAAGTGATCAGTCAGGGAGCCTGGAATATTGTCCCACTAGTCCCACCCTCAGCGACCCTACATCAAGAAAGGCTTTCATCATGGTGCGTTTTGAATATGAGGTAAGTTCCACCTTCCCTATCCCAAACTGATTCATGCAGTCTGAGCACCTATTTTTCTTTTGGTTGTAGTGTCCGGTGCAGTAGCTAGAGTTTTAAGGTATGTTTGAGTTCTTGTATCTTCCATTTTTTAGAAATTAGGCAGGGTGCATAGCGTTCATCTAACGTTAGCTAGGCCAGAACAGGTTTCCACCATGCTGTATTCCTGCCATTCTGAATGTTCCTGAAGTGGGTTTAGGCAGCTGATTCTGTTTATGCCAGGGAGCCTCTGTTGTTCCTGCACCATTGAACTGAGAAAATGTGAAACAGCCTCCTGTTAACAGAAGAGGAAGAAAGACTTGGCACTGGCATGCAGAGTCATGCAGATGAAGTCATTGGCTGGCATAGCGGCAGCCAGTGTTGGCAGTTTTCAATGGCCATCTGTGAGCAGCAATGTGAGCGGTAGCCCTAGAAAAGGATGCAAGCAAGTGAAACAGCAGTCAAAGGTTTGTCCCTTGAACTCAGAGGATGGTCTCTTTTAAAGATGATGATGATATTATTATTATTAACAACAGCAGAAGTAATGTATGTGTTTTAAAAAGCTGATTTAAAGAAATCGGATTACTTTGGAAAAACAAGGAAGACAGCAGTTTCCAAACCCATTGTAAATTGGGTCTATCATTTTGCTAACCTTATAGTGTGGCCAATTAAATTCATTATTTGGTATAAATTCTGCACCTTGGGAATAATGGGAATCTCAGTTTTATACAACAGTGAATGAAGTTTCTAGTCCTCTTTGACTGTGAAAAGTATCTCCATGCCCTTCCCTTATCCTCCATAGACCAATGTTATACTTTTTCTCACCACAAAATTCCAGATTGTCTGTAAACATAAATCAATGAAACAGAATATAGTATATGAAAAGTAGTTATGCAACCTATGTGTTTCTGATCAAGTCATCAGATTTTTCCAATCATGTCATAGGTCATTATTATTCTCATTTCCCTCACAGCAGAACCAAGGTTGAAATGGATTTGCTCAAGAGTAAGTTGGCCAGATCGAGGCTGAAACAGACTTGCCCAAGTGGATGAAATGTTGGCAGGTCATTTGAACTTACGAGTCGACCCTTGAGTTCAAAACTGCCTATTGCCATAAGAGAAGATTGACTGACAACTCCTCAAGTGGATTATTCTACAAAACAAAGCGAAAATGCAAAATGTTGTTATTTGTTCTGGAAGCCAGTGATCGATCTGCTAGCATGGGTCAGCTAAGGGGGGGGGGGCGGGGGAGAACAATGAAGACCAGGAAAAAAATGAGTCTTGGGATCAGTGCCTGGTACGGATGCAAATGAAAAGACGGGATGCAGAGGGGGAGAGAAACCTATGCAAAGTGCAACACAATCAGTTCATTCATAACTCCTTCATTAGTAGCTTTTTTTAAACTGACAGAAGCAGCTTCCTCCCCCCTTTTTAATGAACAGGCAATGGGAGAGGGTTGGAAAACAAAAATAAAATTTTAATTGGTGAACACAGAAGGCACCCTGTTTGTCTCTTCCTTATTCAAATAAAACAGGGCTACATGCATAAGCATTAACAGCATAATTTACCTTATACTACATGACAGATCAGCTTTTTTTAAAAAAAGTTTTAGCTCAGCATAAGAAGAGCATTGTGTCAACAAACCCAAGGGGTCAAAGATGAGTGGAAATATTTTCGCAAATAAAGCTCATCAGAAATAAGGTTTACGCTGGTAATTAGTTCCTATTAAATGCTGTCGACCTAGATATAATGGAGATATATATCTATTGGAATTGGACCATTATTAAATCCATATAACATAGGAAATATAGGAGGTGATTTACAATGCAGTATTAAGTATACCCTTCTAAGTGCATTGAAGTAAATAGGCTTAGAAAGGTGTAACTCATCTCAGGATTGTACTGTTAAAATTTATTAGGAATGGGTATGGATGTGTTGAACAGTCTTTACGGCCCCAAGTTGTCCTACCAAACTGTCTCTCCCTGGTTCTTTTTTACCCCAGAGTAGGTTTCTCCAAAGCCAGCAGAGATCCCATTTGAGAGGAGAATAGCTGGGACAAGTGAATTGGGTAGGGAAAGGACCACTATTTGACCACTACTGTACTTGAAATCACCTCTTTACAAGATACACCGTTCATGATCATCTAAAGCTGTCTTACTTTACTATTTGGATTGGATACTAATTACATCTCCCCAACTCAGAGCAAACTGATAATTCTTCTGTTAACAGCACTGAAATTTCAATTAATGAAATGATGCAGAAATAAAGCACCTTTGATCCAAATAGTTAATAATAGATTTTTTTTCTTGGTTCAAATGAGAATAACAGTTAGAATAGAACTGTTAGAATAACAGTTGTCTGTTGTTTTTCTTTTTTTAAAAAAACCCTACTTTCTACCCAGACCTTTGGTGAAAGTTTTGAAAGTCTATAATCCATCTAAATGTATGGTCTAACAATGCTTGTTAGACCATATATGTGTGTCTAATATTTTAACATTGTAGGTTGAAGCCAGTGTATTTACAATAGGTAGTGTGGTATGATGATTGGAATGTCAGGCGCTGCTGTGAAAATTGTTGCCTTTTCACAGCAGTGCCTGACATTTTGTTTAACTATGTAGTATTACCTCACAGGTGTGTGGTGATGATAAAATGGAGGAGGAGGGGAGTACAATGTATGCCTTGGAGAAAGGGCAGGATAAAACTTTTATTAAATAAATAGCCTGTCCCCAACTCCCCTACTGAACTCAACTTTTTTTTTTTTGCTTTTGTGTTTGCTGTTCCTCACCATTGTTTTTAAGTCATCCTTCATTTCCAGGAATAATATTACAAGAAATTAAAAAGTAAAAATGAAACATTTCTTAGAAAATTACCTCCCCGCCTGCCCTAACCCTCTGCCATGCCCCCTTGCCTGATGGAGAGACCTGACTCGAGGGGAAGCATGCTCCCATGCTCCCTCCTTGCCAGGTGCTACATGCTCAGGTCAGCAGGGTGAAGCTGGCGACTGATTGACTCCTCGTCGCTGACTGTTTCTTGCAACAAGTATGTCAAATATGATGATTGAAGGCTAAATTACATATGACTCCCTGCTCAGGTTTATTCATGCAAGAGACTGCAACGGTGGAGTGGACTGCTCCCCTTCAGACTGGAGGTGGCATATGTCAGTGCTGAGCTTTCCTTTGCATACAAACCACTGTGCAAACAGAAAATTAGCACAGCAGACAGACAGGTTCTAATCCTGCTCTTTGCTTGCTGTGGTACTTTTCTGTTTTCATTATCTGTAAAAAATGGAGTATTCCAAAATGTGATCTTCCACCTGCAGTCCGATGAAGGCCTTTTTGCCACTATCTCCACACATGAACATAAGAACATAAGCAAAGCCATGTTGGATCAGGCCAGTGGCCCATCCAGTCCAACATTCTGTCACACACAGTGGCTAGAAATCCAGTGCCATCTAAAGGACTGTCAGTGAGGCCAGGACACCAGAAGCCCTCCCACTGCCTTCCTTCCAGCACCAAGACAACAGAGCACCACCTCCCCACAAAGAGAATACCATCTATCTCCTGTGGCTAATAGCCACTGATGGACCTCTGCTCCATATATTTGTCCAGTCCCCTCTTGAAGCTGGCAATGCTTGTAGCTGCCACCACCTCCTGTGGCAACGAATTCCATGTGTTTATCACCCTTTGTGTAAAGTAGTATTTTCTTCTATCTGTTCTAACCCGACTGCTCAATAATTTCATAGAGTGCCCACGAGTTCTTGTATTGTGAGAAAGGGAGAAAAACACATCTTTCTCTACCTTCTCTAACCCGTGCATTATCTTGTAAACCTCTATCATGTCTCCCCTCAGTCGTCTTTTCTCCAGGCTAAAGAGCCCCAAGCGCCTCAATCTTTCCTCATAGGGAAAGTGTTCCAACCCTTTAATCATTTTAGTTGCCCTTCTCTGTACTTTTTCCAGTGCTATGATATCTTTTTTAAGGTGTGGCGACCAGAACTGTACACAGTACTCCAAATGAGGCCTCACCATCGATTTATACAGAGGCATTATGATACCGGCTGATTTGTTTTCAATCCCTTTCCTAATAACCCCTAGCATAGCATTAGCTATGGGTGATTCAGGGCCAAACTATATGAATGACATTTTAAAGTACTGTGGGGGCCCAATTCAGCTTGGATCCATGGCATGAGGAGACTTGGACCCAACTTGTTAGAAAATGTATTGTGTCATTTTGGCCCGCTATATAAGCCTCAGTTATATGTAGTATTTTTTGTTTATATAGTAGTAGTTTGTTTAGCTATGTAGTATTATCTTAGTGGCTTTTTCTTTTAGAAACATAAAAATGGCTTCCACTTTATAGACTTGCGCAGGAATGTTGCTCCTTAGCCCTTAATGCCCCCTGGAGTTTTTTGCCACTTTTTCATGTGTTTTGTTCAATGGAAAAGTATATATAGGCTACCCATATATTTTTCCCTGTGGAGAAAAAGCTTGGCAAGTGTTAGGGTGCAATTTTTAGTGGGGAAAAACACCAGTAAGGAAAGGGCTAAAACTTTTCTTATGTGGGTCTTTCGCGTTAGCCTACAGCTGCTTTAAATTATACACCTGCCTGCAAGCCCCCAGTTGGACTGATATTCTTCAGTGTATATCTATGGGTATTTTAAAGGTGTGCAAATGTCATCCAAGCCTGTTTTCTGACAGAAATATTGAGATACATCGGGGTACCCATGGCAATTGTATTTGCTGTGTAAAGTATGGAGTTGCTCCAAATTAGTACCCATTGATTGCTCCAACCACAGAGGATTTGGCGGCGGAGGAGGGAGGGCTCTGCATTTTATTGACTGTTTGTATCTAGGATACGTTTGAAATAAATTAATGTCATCAAAATGGAGGAGCTGAGTTTCTGCTTATTCCACTGATGCGTATGCTGAACTGCAGCCTATTTTAAATGTAATGATCTGCTGTTAATTACCTACTGCCATGTGTGTGTCTCACAACTGAATGCATTCCCAGAACATTAGACCTACTTGTAACTGCTTGGCACAAGGGCTGTCCCCCCTGTTGCTGTTTGGAATTGACTCAGGAATGCCCACTCCAGCTGGAGTTACTGTACAGCTCTTATTTTAAGGAACATCCCGCGGGTCAATAGACCGCCATTACTGTAAAACAATTTGCAGTCCTAATTTTGACTCAAGAGGCTAATGAAAGGGAGCATTTCTTCATTTTCACACAAGCCCTGTTGCCACATGTGGGGAGCCAGTAGGGATGCCAGACCCCCAGCGGGGGTGGCGGATCCTCTGCCCCCGCATGCCACACCCCCCCACTTACCTGGCCAGCGGGGGGGGCGCGCACCTTCCATGTGGGCTCCCCTGCAGCACTGCGCACTCCCGTGCACAGCAGCCGCCTGGATTGGACCTGTTTTGGCCCAGATTGGGGCCGCTGTGGAGCACGGGAGCGCTCCTGCGCTCTGCAGTGGCCCAAAACGGGCCCGTTTCGGCCCAAATCGGGCTCATTTCAGGCCCTTTGGCCTGGAGCGGGCCCGTTTTGAGCCGCTGCAGAGCACAGGAGCGCTCTTGCGCTCCACAGTGGCCCCAATCTGGGCCAAAACAGGCCCAATATGCACCAAAACGGGCTCAAAACAAGCCTAATTTGGGCCAAAACTGGCCTGTTTTGGGCCGCTGTGGAACACAGGAGTGCTCCCGTGCTCCGCAGCGGCCCCAATCCGAGCCTCTGCAGAGCATGGGCATGCTCCCAGGGGCTGCGTGATGATGTCACTTCCCTGAAGTGACATCATCGCGCTTGTGGGAGCACATGTGTACGCTTCGTACATGCACCCCCACCCCAAGAGGTAAGTGCAGGGAGCCAGTCCCCTGCTGGGAGGTTAAGAGGGACTGACAACCCTAGGAGCCAGACAGAAACCCAGGTCTGCACAAACAGCTTGTGGCCATACATGCAGAACACAGTCCAGTAAAAGGATCCATGCATGGAAACCTGACTCATTGTGCATATCTTCCTTATGGAATAGGCCACTCATATCTATAAGGTCCCATGTTTTGGTCTCAGGAACCACCAAGGAAAGGAAGGACCTCAGTGAGGTATAATGTCATACAGACTCCCCCGCCCGAAACCAGGCAGTTATTTCGTATACAAGGGAACTGATGTCTGTTGTCTGGAGATCAGTTGTGTTTCCAGGAGATGTCCAGACCCAGCCTGGAGGCTGGCAACCTGACTCAGACCTTAGATAACTGTTGCAAATCGGGGATAGCAAGCATCTTGCCATTCATTGGCCTGCCTCAGAACAGAAAGAGACTCTATGAAATAGACATCGCATGTCACTGGTCTCTGAGATGACTGAGTTTGGGGAGGGTCTGTGGCTCAGTCGTGGAGTATCTGCTTGGAGTGCAGGAGGTCTCAGGTTCAATTCCCAGCTACTGCCAGTCTGAGTAGACAATACTGATCTTAGACCAATGGTCTGATTCAGTATAAGGTAGCTTCTTGTGACTGTTGCCAGCCCATTTAGCAATATGAAATGGTATTCCATGTTAGCGTAATGAAACCTCCATGTTCAGTAGCAGTATACCAGATGGGATTTGGCCATCATGTCCATTCCCTGGTTGTGAACTTCCTGGGAGCATCAGGCCAACTGCTGTTGGAAACAGAATATTGGATTTAATTGATCTTTGGACTGATCTAGTAAGGCATTTCTTATGTTTGTAAGGTAATAGACACAAGCAAAATTAGAAATGGGAGTTGGTGAGATCCCTGCAGGTATATTTGCCATATGTTCACCTGGCAGCACTATAGTAACAGGCAGCCCTTATGCACAGGTGCAGAGAGCTAACTTTCAGGTAAACAGTAGTCAGTGTATAGTACTGATAAATGGCTTTTGGCATGGCATTTCTAGTTAGTCTGGCTTTGCAAACTCTTTGTTTAAGTGCACTCTTGGTGCCCTTTTGATAAAGGGATCTTTTAGATAGAGCCATCATATTCGTATGCCAATATCCTCGAATGTACATTCCGATTAAGAGAATTAAACACACATTCTTCAGACTGCAGGAAATGTGTAGGAACAGTGCCCTTCCCTTATAAACTAAGAGACCCTTGTGAAACTGCCAGACTACCTGGAAATGAGCAACAGTCTATACCAACCTACACAAACATAGTGTGTATGTATATTGTCTTTTGTGACAGTGCTGTCTGGTTTATACAACGAATTGTATTGTAACTCCACTTATGCATAGTTGTCTTTTATTCCTCATGTCATCTCCCTTTCTTTTATTCCTCCCCCCCTCTTGTTTTTCCACTGTTAAATCTTACATGCATGCTCCTCAGGGCAAAGACCTGCTTCGTTTTGCTTCTATCAAGCTCTAAAGCATCATGTACATTGATGGTGGCACCCTTTGAAAGATCACCTGTCTCTATGAGATTCCCATCTTTCTCCCCAATGAGGACCCAAAGCAGCTTACATTGTTCTCCACTCCTCCATTTTATCCTCACAACAATCCTGAGAGGTAGGCTGAGTTTGTGACTAGCCCAAGGTCATCCAGCGAGCTTCTGTGGCAGTGCGAAGATTCATATCCAGTTGTTTCAGGTTCTAGTTCAGCACTCTAATCACTACACCATGCTGGTTCTCTGCTGAAGGAACCGTCCTACTATCGAGTGAGGTCAATGGGCCCAAGGAATAGCACTCTTTCAGTATTATTGAATTGCTTCACAAATTCGTGAAGTGTTCCATATTTTCCCAGAAAAGAGAAGGCAATTTATTTTCTAAGCTTTTGAAGATACTTTAAGGTTGTTTCTTTTTCCAGTTTGCTGTTAAGTCAACAATCTGGGCAGTATAAACTTTTATGGCAGATCTCTAAATGCATGTGCTTAATCAGCTTGTTTTTTAAAAAATCAGGGTGGTTTAAATGTGATTCAGTTTTGAGTGCTTTTGTATTTATGTATTACTACTTTGCTACTGTATGGGATTTTATATTTATTGAAAAGTGGGATATAAATCCACTCAATAAATAAACAAATCAATAAAAAGTGATGGTGAAGATAACTCAGGGTATGTGCAAAGCTGACCTGGATAGCCCAGGCAAGCCTGATCTTGTTAGATCTTGGAAGCAAAGTAGGGTAGGCCTCAGTTAGTAATTTTATGGGAGAACTCCAAGGAAAACCAGGGTCTCTATGCAGAGCCAGGTAATGGCAAACCACCTCTGTTAGTCTCTTGCCTTTAAAACCCCAGTAAGGGTTGCTATATATCAGCTATGACTTAACAGCACTTTCCACCACCATGTGCAAAGCTAAAGCACAGCAAGGACTGCTAGGTGCATTGCCCCTCCTGATGCACCAGTTAGCCCCATTTATATAATGCATTTAAAAACAAGCTTTTACTCCTTCCGTTTAAAGAATCAGAGCTAATTTTAGGACAGGAACTTCTCTAGTTTAGAAAAACGAGTGGTAGGTGGTACCTTGAAAAAATGATACTTCTCCAGACAGCCTGCATCTGTCTGATCCACCCAATTGTTCTCATCACAATTTTTCTCTGGCTCAGGGTATATTTTTAAGATTACTATGGCTCTCGTCCCGTCCAAGTGATCCTGAGCAAAGTCTCCCTCAAGGATGCTGGAATGGAAGGATGCTGAAAGAGACTGAATGGAGAAACTAAAATAAGCAATTACTTATTGAAAGAAGGTGTTAATTATAAATGAGCAAAAGGTTCTGAACTTTAAAGTAATGGTTCTTATGTATGCTTTGAATGCAAACAGTTCTTACTGCCTAAAATACACAGACACTTGGGCTCATAGACTGGCTTATAGAAGTTTCTGTTGGCAATTCATTGGTTTTCCATTAATCTCTCTACACCCTCATTTCGAAAGGTGCAGTCCACGTTAAAAAGGCAGAGTATGTTTTGACGGCCCTTCAGATCCATAAGCAACTTTGCTACACATGCAGGTATTGGCTGTGATGTGTTCTTCCCAGCTTAACCCACTCAGCCTTCATCTATCACAACTAGACATGGGCACGAACAGGGAAAAAACCCAAACGTGTTCGTTGTTCATTGCCATCCATGAACAACGAACACTGATGAACATGACCTGTTCACAAACATGTTCGTTGTTCGTGGGGGCCAGCAGGCTCTCCTCCAGCCATCAAGATCCCTACCGCACCACTCCCAGAAACCCTACCTGAGCAGGCAGCAGGAAATGTACCAATAATAAATAATAGCTTGGCCCCAGAGCCTGGCAGCAGCCCTGGAACCTGAAGAGGTAGATCCCTATCCTACCACACACAAAGAAAATTCAAGCTCCAATGCACTCTCCCTGCCTCTCTCTCAAAATGCCAACAGCAACTGTGTCTCCCTCATTGTCTGCAAAACCAGAGCTGGGAGCCCCCCTCCTCCCTGCTCTTTGCTTCCTTGTAACAAATTTGGAGCTCCACACTTGAAAGGAAGACCTGCCTATCAAGCTAAATTGGGCTTAGATTGGGGTTTCCAGGGCAACAGCAGAAGTTCAGACAGAGTTCAGACAATCCCAGCCTCGGGTTGCCAAGGGAATTGATTGCAGGTGCCAGATTGTCTGGCTTGACAAACAGCAATGAACAGCAACGAACGAGGCTTGCAACGACCACCTGTTCGTTTAGAATGGCGCCTCTGGAACAGCTTATTCACGAACAGCTGATTGGGCTGTTCGTGGCTTCTTTAAGTTCATATTGCTGTTTGTGCCCATCTCTAATTACAACCACTGGAGTTCATAGGGTTTATTTGACAACTGTTGGCTAGTTTATCATCACCAGCCAAGAATTTTGGCTTGCAGTCCCAGGCAGGCAACAAAACCAAAACATGTTGTGAGTTCCTGGTGGCTGCCACGTGTGGTTGATGGGCTGCATTTGGTTTGGTTGATTGGGACTGGTGTCAATAAATTATATCCCATCAAATCAAACACAGTCAACCAGCCACATATTCCAGCATGCTAGTAGCTTGGCAACGTCCCTGTTTTCAGAAATCCTGTGCAGCCAAACTGACCCTCTGGGGAGCTGGCACCTATGGTTTGTGGCCAACTTGATCAGTCATGCATTGTGCTGAACTAAAGCAAGGAAGGTTTGAGAGATCAGTGCTCACTCCGATTTGTCTTGGGCTCAGTTCGCTACACTATTTGTATGCTATTTTGGGTCACTAATTTGCAATAGTAAGAAACACATACTCATAACAACAACAACATTCGATTTATATACCACCCTTCAGGACAACTTAACACCCACTCAGAGCAGTTTACAAAGTATGTCATTATTATCCCCACAACAAAACACCATATGAGGTGGGTGGGGTTGAGAGAGCTCCAGAGAACTGTGACTAGCCCAAGGTCACCCAGCTAGCTTCAAGTGGAGGAGTGGGGAATCCAACCCGGTTCTCCAGATTAGAGTCCCGTGCTCTTAACCACTACACCAAACTGGCTCTCATGGACATAGGCACATAAGAACAACCTAATGAAGCAAGGATCCATCTAGTTCAGCATTCTGTTTCACACAGTGACCAACCAGTTACTCTAGAGGACCAACAACAGGCCACAGAGGCCAAGTCCTTCCCATGTTTTCTTCTGGCACTAGGATTCAGAAGCTTGCTTCCTCTGAATGTGAAAGTTCCCTTTAGTCAACATAGCTAGTATCCATTGCTGGGTCCTCCATGAATTTGTCTAATCCCCTTTGAAAGCCATCTATGCTTGTAGCCCTATCATATGAAGCTGCTTGATACTGAGTCAGACTATTGGTTTATCAAGGTCAGTATGGTCTATTCAGATCAGTGCAGGTTCTCCCAGGTCTCAGGCAGAGGTCTTTCACATCACCCATACTCGATCCTTGAACTGAAGGTGCCTGAAATTGAATCTGGGACCTTCCACCTGCAAAGCAAGTGCACTAACACTGACTGCGGTCCCTCCCTGCTTAGTTGGGGGAAATGCTCATCTGGATAGAAATATGTGATATTCACTTAGGTTCTCTAGAAAGGATGCTCATAGCTTGGTTTCTCCAAAGCCTTCAGCAGATATGAGGTCTCATGGGGAGAGCCAATGCATGTTGGGGGAAACCAAACATCCTGGCCCAGGTGCTGATGCCCTCACTTTGCTCCAACCCATTGCTAAGTGTGAGTGAAGACACAAGCCAAAAGAAGAATTCTGAAAATCGTCCCAGAAAAAGAGAGACTGTTCAAACAGAGCCAGTTTGGTGTAGTGGTTAAGAGTAGTGGGACTCTAATCTGGAGAACTGGGTTTGATTCCCTACTCCCCCACTTGAAGCCAGCTGGGTGACTTTGGGACAGTCACAGCTCTTCCAGAGCTCTCTCAGCTCCACCCACCTCACAGGGTGATTGTTGTGGGGATAATAATAACATACTTTGTAAACTGCTCTGAGTGAGTGTTAAATTGTCCTGAAGGGTGGTATATAAATTAAAAGTTGTTATTATTATTGTATATGGGGACTTCTTTTGTATTTAAACTGTTTCCGGCTCCTGTAGGAATATTGCTTTTGAGATCTCGGATTTGTGATGTTCCTCTCTGTGATATTTGGCCAGCGTTTGATATATCTGAAGCCCAGTGCAAGAGTATATCTTCCCCATTGTCCCAGATGTGCCATCCCAATACTCTGATTTTCTGGTGTATGAACTGTACAGATCAGAGGCTTACACATGCTGGCTCTGCACAAACGCAGTGCCCAGAGAGAAAGCCCTGCTCACATACTGCACGTAGGCTCTATCATCTATAACATCTGGAGATTGCAGCCTTAAAGAAACAGGAATTGTGCAGCATGTGCCATAATGACCATGAGTGTGTTCTATAAGGGCACGAACCATCTCCATATCAATTGGCACGATTTATATGCCATAGATTTAGCAGATGGGATCTATTTTTGTGATGCAGCTGCCTAAGTCTTCATTAACTCTATGACAAGTTTAAGCTATGAAGAACGTATATATGTATCACATTGATATTTCATCCTTCCTCGAAGGAGTGGCATACAAGGTGTTTTCCCTCTGTTTTGTTTTCACAGTAGATCCAAGGCCATCCAAGAAGGTTTGTGTCTGAGCAGAGATTTGATCACAGGCCTCCCTCACCAGAGGCTGATATTTCCGCTTCTACACCCAGTCAACTCTAGACTTATGTGGACTAGACCCCCTTCCCTTGCTAGATTTCTCAGGGGGTTTGATGCTTTTAATCAGACTAGGGCTGCTTGATGCAATTCATGAATGTTTGAACAAAAAGTAATTAAAAGTAGAGATAAATGAGAGAAATTACTGATTTTATGAAGAGAATAATTCAACAGAATTTAATCGAACTGTCTAAGCTTGCTTGAAGACAAGAATTCCAATTTGGTCTGCCTTCATATCTTCCTTTACCTACCCTTCCCAAGTAAAGATTCTCAGCAACTCTTCAATTTTGATGGCAAAAGTGATGGATGCTGATTATTATTAAAAAGCCATAAAAATGAGTCATTTCTTGGTTATGCAGAATTATTTTCTAAAACAGAATATTCAGGACCTTAAACGTTGCTTGCTATCCTTATTTGCTCAAGCTGTCTTTTGTTTCTGCAATCTGGATTTGGTTATGTCTCAGTTCCTCACCTACCCTGCCTGGTTTTTAATTTTTTTAAATTTAAAACATTTATAGCCCGCCTCATCAGCAATGCTCTCAAGGTGGCACAGATGCTGTTACTGCATGCCAAAAAGTGTGTATGTGTGAAAAATGATGCATGCTTTCCTTGAGCATTGCAAGAAATGTGACCCTCTCACACATTTGACACCTCCGGTCATAGAGGAAATTATAAATGGGTGTTTTGTGACTAGAAAAGCTCAAAATCAAAGAGAAGATCACTGTAATATTTTGGTGCAACTCTAAGGTTTAAAATGACTTTGCTCAATCAATGGACTGTTTTGCCAAATGCTGAGTGCTAATTTATTTTATGTACAATATAGAAGTCTCTGTCTGTTCATGCACAGAGCGATATAGGCATCAGCACATTTCAAAGGATTCTCAGAAAATTTGTTGTTTATTAATAAGAAGGATGCTGAATTCAAGCTAATGAAAGCTACTGATATAAAATAAATCAATACAGTATCAGAAGGGGAAAGGTCTTGTCTGCACATTTCTTTGAAGCAAATCAGGTGAAAAATCGTCTCTTCTTGTTCGTATAGATTTGGTAGGTGCATTATGCAACGGTTCCCACTAAGTGAAACAACTAACAAGAAATGGCAATACTACACTCATATTGCTAAAGAGAATGTAACAAACAAACAGCCTGTTCAATTGCCAAGCTCTTTCAAGCAACACACTTTATTAGAATACTTTTTCATCATTTGACACTATGACTGCTTGACAGTAAATCCCAAATGAGATCTAAACATCACATCTACATGCTTGAATGTAGAATGGAAATATGTTCAAGGAAGAAGTAATACACAGGATGTAAGTCTCTTCATCCCATTCTAAAAAGAAAGCCAGGACAGGACTGGGGGCGGAACTTGCAATTTTATGTCCATTGGCTCTGCAAAACTGTCCTAATTAATCCTCATAATTGTTGTATCTGAAGAAGGGAGCTGTGACTCCCAGAAGTTGATACAGGAATACATGTACTTTTCAGAGCTGCTTTTAAGAAGAACACAGCCACCTGTGGCTTCTAATGTCATCTCAACAGCGTGACAAGGCATCCCCAATGGGGCTGGGGCAACAAGGGCCAGGGTAGGGAGGGGGGGTGAAATTTCACACATTGATTTGAGCTCGTCATGAGCCAGTTGGTTTGGCTGCAGGCTTCTTGGTTAAGTCTCATAGCTAATGGCTTTTGACAGACTCCTCCTCTAGGAATCTGGCTAGGCCTTTATTAAAGCCATGGTGGTTACAACTGGTGGTGCTGAATTTCATAAGTTAACTATGCGCAAGATGTGAAGAAAATACTCCCTTTGCTTTTCCTGAATCTACTGCCAATCAATTTCCTTAGCCAACCTCAAGCTCTAGTAGCAAGGAGAAATCTCTTTCTCTCCCCCCACCCCCAGACCATTTATAATTGTACCAGACCATATATAATTTTACAAACCTACATTGTATCAAATGCAAGCAACTAAATCAGCATTATAAAAACAGGAGCTTCCTTGTTGGATTGCACTTACAGCATCACACATTTTAGTGGGCAGGCCTTTCTTCTGCTGTTAGGCAGCCGTTGCTGCAACCGAGCACACAATAGCGAGTTCAGTCTTGACAGTGAGGAGACAGAGAGAGATCAAAACACCCCAGTCTGCCTTTGGTTGCTATGGCTTTTTTTTTTTTGGCAGCTTAATGTCAAGCCCTCACCCTGAGACATTGACTTGTATTCCGACCTAGCCAGTGGCAAAGTCAGAATAACCAACCAAGCCAGTATAACAATCAAGTCTGCTTTTTCATTGGTTACCGTAGCCACAGGACAGCTTCCCCCCCCCCAATAAAGCCATTACAGGTTGTAAAACAGAGAAGAGATCCTGCCGCTTCCTCCGAATACAGAAGTCAGCATCACCAGGCTGGTCTAAATGTTCTATACAGGGCTGTGGATATGGGATGGGAATAGGGTGGCCGGCTCCACATGGGCCAGGCCTCTCAGAGATATTCCAGGACCCTTCCTTAAGTTTTCAGTTTCACTTAAAAAAAAAAAAAGCTAACACCACCCCATTATCCACAGAGACTTAAGAGAAATCAAATAGACAATATTCTACCCATTTGCTTACCCACTTTTCATTTTTCTGATCAAGTGCTGGGTTGCTTCTTAATTGCCCCACTGCCCTAGCACGAGTGTTTACATTTCATTAACTTTTATTTACATTATTCATATATATTTATTTGTTCCCCAATGGGAAGCCAAAGGGTCTTAAAACATCATTTGCCTCTCCTCCATTTTATCCTCACAACCACCCTATGAGGTAGGTTAGGAGAGAGAGAGAGAGAGAGAGAGAGAGAGAGAGAGAGAGAGAGAGAGAGAGAGAGTGATAAGCCCCAGGTCATCCAGCAAGCTTCCACGGCAGACTGGCGATTCAAACCAGGGTCTTCCAGATGCCAATACCATACCCAAAATGAGTAGACTTCGTGTTCTGGCCTGAATTCCCAGAGCTTCAACATTACAATGGGGAGGGGGAGTTACTAAGCTTCTGGTAGGCAACGGTATATAGGCCACATTTCATTTCATGGAACCGCTGTGGTGTAGACAGTTGTGTTGAACTAGGATCTGGGAAACCCAGGTTTGAATTTCCACTCTACCATGCTGGGTGTGACCTAGGTTTGCCAGCCTCCAGCTGGTGGCTGGCAAGCTCCCCAAATTACAACCAACCTCCAGCCGAGCAGGATCAGTTCCCCTGGAGAAAATGGCTGCTTTGGAGCATGGACTGTATGGCATTAGAGCCTGCTGAGGTCCTTCCCCAAACTCCACCTTCTCTAGGCTCCACCCCACCCCCCAACTCCATGAATTTCCCAACCCATAGCTGGCAAAACAGAGTTGCGCTTACCGTAACTACTGTTCATTGACGTCTTCTGTGCAGACACACATGGGACTGCGCCTGCGCAGGCCTGCTGACCAGATTTTTCTTTTCTAGACTACGTCCACTAGGGGGCGCACGTACGCACCAATGCGCATGCGCGGCTTTTCCCGCCCGAGCGACATTGGGCGACGTCGCCCCCTTCCCCTCAGTTTCTCCTTTGCCACCGAATGCCTTCACATTATCTGGAAGAACACAGCGGGGTAGGAGGGAGGGTTGTGTGTCTGCACAGAAGACGTCAATGAACAGTAGTTACGGTAAGCGCAACTCTGTTTTCACTGTCCGTCTTCTGTGCAGCCCCACATGGGAGACTCACAAGCCACTTACCCAGGAGGCGGGCATGTGTTCTCACTGAAAAAGAGACTGAAGTACTGCTTGACCAACAGCAGCCTCTTTCCTTTCCCACACATCTAGTGCATAATGCTTAGCAAACGTGTCAGAAGACGACCACGTTGCAGCCCTGCAGATGTCTTGCAAGGGCACGCCCCTAAGGAAGGCCGCAGAGGCAGCTTGCGCTCTGGTGGAATGAGCTTTAACTTTCAAAGGGCAAGGTAACTTAGCATGCGAGTAGCAGGCCCTAACAGTCTGAGTAACCCAGCAAGAAATTGATTGAGCTGTAGCAGCTCTTCCCTTCCTGGGCCCATAATAGCACACAAACACTTGTTTGGCACACCTAAACTGTGAGGTACGTTGAAGGTAAAATAAAATAGCCCTTCTCACATCCAAGGAATGTAAGGCCCTTTCAGAGTTATCAGAAGGGTCAGGAAAAAAGATAGGCAGGACAATAATAATAATAATAATAACATTCGATTTATATACCGCCCTTCAGGACAACTTAATGCCCACTCAGAGCGGTTTACAAAGTGTTATTATTACCCCACAACAATCACCCTGTGAGGTGGGTGGGGCTAAGAGAGCTCAAGAGAACTGTGACTCGCCCAAGGTCACCCAGCTGGCTTTGTGGAGGAGTGGGGAATCAAACCCGGCTCTCCAGATTAGAGTCCCGTGCTCTTAACCACTACACCAAACTGGCTCTCAATGTCCTGTGAGGTATGAAACTGAGTGGAGACTTTAGGTCTAAAACGAAGGTCAGGCCTCAGAACCACCTTATTTTGATGGACCTTCAGAAAAGGCGGATCCCACCTTAGGGCCGCCAACTCACTAACTCTGCGGGCAGATGTAATGGCGATCAAGAAAGCCACTTTCCAGAACAACCATTTTAATTCACAAGTAGCCAGTGGTTCGAAGGGCGATTTCATAAGCCCCGCCAATACTACTTGCAGTGACCATTGGGGAACAATCTCCTTGACTTGTGGAAACATGTTATACAACCCTTTTAAAAAAGATTTCGACAAACTGTGGGAGAAAACTTTTCCCATCTATCTTAGGGTGGAAGGCTGAAATAGCTGCCAAATAAACTTTAATAGAGGAATTAGAGAGTCCCCCATCCTTTAGAGACAGAAGGAACTCAAACACAGATGACAGATGGCAATCCCAAACATTCACCCCTTTGTCATTAGCCCAGGCTTCAAAATGCTTCCATTCAGCAGAGTATGACCTGCGAGTAGTGTCCCTACGTGCATTCAGCAAAATCTCAGCTACTCTGTCAGACATCCCGTCCGACCCAGAATGTGCCAAGCAGTGAGGCTCAGTTTGGGTAGGTCGTGATACCAAACCCCTTTGTTGGACAGATGGTCCAGGTTCAGAGTGAACCGATAATATGACCCCTGTGACAGCTGCATGACATGTTGGAACCAAGCTTGTCTGGGCCAAAAGGGCACTATTAGAATTATGTAAGGCCCATCTCTCTGAATCTTGCTGATGATTCGAGACAACAGCGGGAACAGAGGGAAGGCATAAAACAGGTGCCCTGTCCAGCGTATCTGGAACGCGTCCCCTAGGGAATGGGGACCTAGATCTCCCCTGGAGCAAAATTGTGGAGCCCTCTTGTTGTCCTCTGATGCAAAGAGGTCTATGTCTGGGAACCCCCAGTCCAAAAAGATGGTATTCAGGTAGGAGTCTGCTATGGTCCACTCATAATTGTCGGACCGCATACGACTCAGTTTGTCTGCGATCACATTTGTGGTGCCCGGAATGTGGACTGCATGAATAAACACGTTCCTTTCCTTGGCCCAGTTCCAAATTCGAATGGCCTCGTCGCAGAGTGCCTTGGAGGTAGTGCCCCCTTGCTTGTTCAGGTAGAACATCGTGGTGCAATTGTCCGTGAGCACCTGAACGGATTTCTGTTGTAGCGTGTCTGCGAATGCGATAAGGGCATAACGTACTGCTTTCAATTCTAGCAGGTTAATGTGATCTTTCCTATCCTGCTGTGACCAAACCCCATGTGCCCTAAGGGACCCACATTGGGCTCCCCATCCTATTGTGGAGGCGTCAGTTGAGATAGTGATCTCGGTTTGGACTGACCCAAAGGCAACGCCACCTAAGAGATTAGCTTCACTAAGCCACCATCGTAAGGAACGAAGAACCCCTCTAGGGATGGAATATCTCTTGTTCTGAGAGTCTTGTTCAAAATCATGAACTGAGAGGAACCACAGCTGGAGAGGTCGCATATGCAACCGGGCCATAGGGGTAACTGCTGTAGACGAGGCCATAAGGCCGAGTAGTCTCTGGATAGCAGTCGCAGACTGGAACCTACATCTCAAAAAGAGGTTCACCATCCTGCCAATCTTTAATGCACGTTCCCTGGACAGAAAACCTCTATTTACATCGCCATCCAGTTCCATACCGATAAATAGTATTTTCCTGGACGGGGTAAGGTTAGACTTTTTGAGGTTAACCAAAAGTCCTAACCGGGAGCAGGTAAGCATCACTGTATCAATTTGGACCCGAAGGGCATTAGCAGAGGGCGCTGCCAAAAGCCAATCATCAAGGTAGGGATAGATGGTACAACCTTGTTCCCTCAAATAAGCCACTACAACAGCCATACATTTAGAAAAAACTCGGGGGGCTGTTGATAGTCCAAAAGGGAGCACCTGATAATGGTAGGTCCTATTATTACAAAGGAGTCTAAGGTACTTCCTATGGTCAGGATGGATGGCAATATGGAAATATGCGTCCTTGAGATCCAGAACGGCGAACCACATGTCCTCAGGCATTAACTGGAGGACTGTATTTAAGGTAAGCATTCTGAACCGTTTAACGAGAACGAACTTGTTCAATTCTCTCAGGTCCAAAATAGGCCGTACTCCACAATCCTTTTTGTCTACAAGGAACTGTCAGGGTTGAAGTGTATGTATGTAACCAAAGGGACTCCATATTAATTCTTTCAGTATTCTAAGTGCTTTGTTCACAGGTGCCAAGATGTTCCCAGCAGCTATCTCACAGAAGAGGATTGTTTTGGCTATCGCTTCTCCAGCCTTGGGAAACTTTCGCTTTCTCAGCTTCAAAGGGATTGTTTTGAGAACTATGGGGGGAGGTTGGGCCTGCTGGGTTCTGATACTTTGTAACTCATGCTTTGCCTGTCATTCGTAACAATACACGTGTACCAGCCTGGATATTGTATCTGGGCCCATGGACTATAATGCAGACCCATCAGCGCCAGGGTTCCCATGTCGTACCCATTGTAATCAAGTGGTATTTTTTGTAATCCTGTTTGGCTTTGTCTAGATGCTGTTTAATTAGAGTCCATTGTTGAGCAGCTTCCCCCCACCAATCCGAAACGTCGTTGGCTGTAGAAGTAGGAGGGGGGAGCGCTTCAAACGGGAAGGGTTTGAAGTGGAAACCATAAATGACTTTAAAAGGAGTCTCCCCAGTATCTGATTGGGTGTCTACATGTATATATAGCTACCATGTACAGTATGGTTGGGGCTTCTTGCAAGTCCAGGTGTAGGCGAAGCACTTTGTCTCTCTGGACTGTAAACTTGTATATATTGCTCTTTATCCACCTGTAAATAAATTGTATTATACACCTTTACTAAACAAACAAGGTGCGTACTCTTTGTGGATCCTCCTTAAGCTGGTGCAGTCACGCTCAATACACACTATTCAACACGGTTATGGGCCCAGATAGACTGCACCAAGCTGAGGAGGCTCTACTGAAGTAGAGACGCAGCAGAGTCGGTGGTGGATGTTGGCACCTGACGGCCGCGGTCCCTCGGAGGAGGAATTATTGGCGGTGGAAAGTGTCAGTGACCAGGAGGAGGAGGAGGCAAACGAACTCCCTCAGACCAGTGCAGAAGCAAGTATGGCACAGAGTACGGTCGTGTTGGTGGAGAAGCTGACCTCCGTGAACTACTCCATTTGGTTGTTGCATATGGAGCATTTTCTAAAGAGAGAGGGGCTGTGGAAAAGTGTCAGCAACCCCCCAGCAGCCCCTAATGATGCGGAAAAGATTGCAGATGAGCGTGCTTTAACTCATATCATGCTGGCTGTGGGGGATGACCAATTGCTTCACATCAGGGACTCAGCTACCAGTTCAAAGGTCTGGGAAGATTTGAAGCTGATCCATGCCAGAACATCTGCAGGGTCATTAATTATGCTGATACGTCGCCTCTACAGACTTGCTCTCAAGCCGGGGGAGAGCATGTAGAAGCATATAAACAGTTTGACGGAACGTTTCCAGCAACTGGCTGCACGTGGAAAGCCCAACGAAGACTCTGATAAGGCATACATTCTGTTATCAAGCGTGCCTGATGTATATTTTCCATCTGTTCTGTATAGATCCTGTAATCTTCCGTTGGAGAAATATGACCAGACCCAATAATGATGTCCTCGGGTGACGGGTCAGACGGAGGGCTAGGGCTCGGATCTTGGTAAGGCCCGCGCTGCTGGTAGGGAGAACGCCATCCAGGGGACCATAGTGGGAGAACTCACTCCGTACGTCACCCCAATACTCTCTGCCAAGGGACGGGGAATAGGATCGGTGAGACCTTGCATAGAGGGAGCCTTCTCTCTCAAAACCTCTCCACAGTGAATGATAGGGTAGATTCTCTCTACCAGTAAAATCATCAGCCGGCCCGGCATGGGATGCAAGAGGTGGAGCGTCAGGCAGGTCACCGTCCTCACCAGAAGAATGGTATGATGGAGGAGACAGGTGCGGGGAAGGAGTCTTGGGCTTCTCCCAGAACACCTCATCAGTTTGGATCGAAGTCGATTGTCTGTGCTTCGACTTCTTCTTGGCTTTCTTCTCACCCTGAGAGGGAAAGGTACGGTCGCAGTCTCGACTCCGAGTCACCGGATCCGATGTTGTCAACGGATCCGAAGCCTGCGGTCCCAACCGAGCACTAGGCTTCAGGGTGAGGCTGAGGCGAGTCGGCTCCGTATGTTTCGGAACCGATGATGTTGGTTCCGGCGTCGGCTCCGACAGTTCAGGAGCCGACCCGGCCGGGATGTTCGGATCCAACAAAGTCCTCTGCATCTTCGGAGTCAATGTAGATGGTGGTTCCGACCTCGAGGGAGACCTGGATCGATATCGTCGCTTCCGAGTCAGATCCGACTTTGAAGGCTTCACGCGATCCGAAGCGGAGCCCGAGGCGTCTTTCGGATCCGAAATCGGAGTCAGGGTCGAAGAGCGGGAGCGGGGGGTGGAAATGGAGCTACGGGCAGACTGTGCAGTCACCGATGGGGCTTCAACTGTCCCGCTTACTGGCGACGGCCCTTTTTGAGGGGTATCCGCAACTCCCGATGCCCGCATAGCCCTCCTCCAGAGTAGGGCATTCAACCTGTTAGCCCTCTCAGCCCTGGCCTTAGGTGTAAATCGTTGGCAATGCTCACACTTCTCAACGATGTGTCCTTCACTCAAGCACTCGAGGCAAATGGAATGGCCATCCGTCCTCGTCATCTTGGTAGAGCAAGTCGAACAGGGTTTGAATAAGGCTTTCTCAGCCATCTCTCGCTGAAACGAACAATCTCCTCACAAAATGGTGTTATCTTCTTCACAGCGGACAGCTAGATCTTTACCGGTCGGTGGCAAAGAAGAAACTGAGGGGAAGGGGGCGACATCGCCCAATGTTGCTCGGGTGGGAAAAGCCGAGCATGCGCATTGGTGCATTTGTGCACCCCCTAGTGGACGTAGTCTAGAAAAGAAAAATCCGGTCGGCAGGCCTGCGCAGGCGCAGTCCCATGTGGGGCTGCACAGAAGACAGACAGTGAACCCTAAGACCTTGGACCAGTCACACTGTGTGACTCACACACTCTCAGCCTAACCTTCCTTACAAGGTTGTTGTGAGGATAAAATGGAGAAAAGGACAATGTGGTATGCCACGTTGGGCCTCATATGGGGGAGAAAAGTGGGTTATAAATGAAGCAAAAAAATAAAACAATAAGATGTATGGGCCTGGTTTGTTGTTCTACATTTTTTTGGCTCTGATGTCAAGGCTTTTATGTGCTCTTGTAATGTAATCTGCCCTGAAGCCTCATGATGCAGCAGGACAGAAAGACGAATAAATAATAGATTCTAGATTACCAATACGGTTGCCAACCAGCAAGAGGGACTTGGAGATCTCCTGGAATTACAACTAATCTCTAGTCTACAAAAATCAGTTTCCCTGGAGCAATTGGTTGCGTTGGAGTGTGGACTGTATGTCAGTCCCTCTACAAACCCCGCCTTCTGAATACCCCAAATATCCAGGAATTTCCCAGCCTGGAATTGGCAACTTTAATTACATGAGACTACAGGGCTATAAATTATGTCTTTATTCTCTCTAGTGCCACTAACATGCTGATCCTTACAAAAATGCATGGCTTAATTAGCCTTGTAAGGCACATGCTTGTTTATGGCCACACTAAAGGATTCTTCCAAATAAGGCTTTTCTGTATTGCTTATGAACTATCTTATGCCTGGCACTGCTAGTTTAAACTCAAAATTAAAATCCAAACCAAAGAGGTCAGATGAGCTATTGTAAACTTGAAACACTGAAGCAAACTATCAAGAAAAGCATTTGGAACTTTAAAGCCTGACACTCTGATCTATGGTTGCCAACTCCACCTTTAGAAGTTCCTAGAGATTTAGAGACGGTACCAGGGGAGAACAGAGTTACGGGAAGGGAGGACGCTCAGCTGGGATGTGATGTCATAGAACATGCTCTTCAAACCTGCCATTTCCTCCAGGGACATCTTATATACTAATAGCCAAGTGCCCTTCCCCTCCTGCTGATACTTAAATCTATGGATCAGGAGCACAAGGCTAGAAACCCCCCAGGGTTGCAGAAAAATCTGAAACATTGAAAAACTAGGAGGGCATTAAATCCCCCCCAAAGTACTTACCTGATTACTGCTCATGCGCAGTGGTGTGCTGTGGCCGGAAAAGCAGGAACTGTCCCGCACACTGGCCCTTGCCGCTCCCAGGCTCAGACATGGTGGCAGCAAGCTGCCCCTGTCCCCCCAGTCCCAGGCAAGGGCCTAGGCCTGGCAGAGGAGGCAGTGAGTCACCTATGCTCAGGTGTAGCAGTAGTGAATAGCTGCAGTTAGTGCCACTGCCACCCAGCACTGGACTGTGAGAAGCTCCAGTGTGCCAACCCAGTGCTGAGCCTCAGGAAGCACTGGAGCTATTTACTCAGATAGGAGGGCTGTATTGTAGGGAGAGGGTCTGATGTTTAACTAATGAGTTAGGAACCATAGACTTCACCATTATGTTGCCTTACATATTACCTGCTGCTTTAAATATGTTCTCCTATATACTACTTGTGCTTCATGTTGTCTAATGTCATTCCTAGAACTGATTATGTTCTGTTTCAGCAATTCTTCAACCCCATATTGGATTCTTGCTAATGTTATGTCTTCATAAACTTGTATTCATTTATCCTATGACATTGTTTATGGGAATGTCCTTGACACTGTATGGAAATGCCTGCCCTTGTCCTTGCTACTGATTGTATTAATCTCACACTATGTAATCAGCCTTGAGTCTCAGTGAGAAAAGCGGACTATAAATGACATAAGTAAAAAATAAAATAATAAAAAATAATAAAGAAGCTAAGGTTGCCAGCCCTGGGTTGGGAAATATATAAGAACAAAAGAACATAAGAGAAGCCATGTTGGATCAGGCCAATGGCCCCTCCAGTCCAACACACTGTTACACAGTGGTCAAAAAAACAGGTGTCATCAGGAGGTCTGCCAGTGGGGAAGGGACACTAGAGGCCCTCCCACTGATTGCCCCCCCCCACCAAACACCAAGAATACAGAGCATCACTGCCCGAGACCGAGAGTTCCATCTATACCTTGTGGCTCATAGCCACTGATGGACCTCTGCTCCATATGTTTATCCAATCCCCTCTTGAAGCTGTCTATGCTGTCTATGCTTCTAGGAGTGACATCATTGTGCAAGCCCAGGGAGTGCTCCTGTGCTTCACACTGGATTCTTTAAGAATCAACCAGTTTGGGGCCCAAATCAGCCTGGCATGAAGTGAGAGAGCACTCCCAAGTCCTGTGCGATGATATCATTCATGGGAGTGACATCACACCATGCCAGGAGCATGCCCCCAGAGGCCTGTTCTCCTGCCTTTTCCGTTTGTTGGCCAGGTGAGTAATGTGGGGGTTAGAGATGGGGAGCAGGGAATCTCTCACTGGGGGACAGGCAACCCTGCCTGTAGATTTGGGGGGTGGATTCTGGAGAACACAGGGTTTGGGGAGGAGAGAAACGTCAACAGATTATGTCATATAGTTCACCCTCCACAATAGCTATTTTCTCTAGAAGAACTGACCACTGTGGCCTAGAGATGTTGTAATTCCAGATCTCCAGGCATCACCTGGAGATTGTCAACACTGGCCAGAGCATGCACCCTGCACTGGGCCTTGGGAAATGCTGGCGTGCCCACCCACTGCTGCAGCATGGTGAGACCCACAGGCCAGGGAGGGCCAGCTCTGAGCCCAGCAACCCCTGGTAAGTGGGAAAAGGGAAAGGGGGGAGGGTTTGGGGGAGCAAAGGGGCAAAAGGTGAAGGGTGTTTGAGAGGGGAGGGGGGGAATGGTGAGGGTGCTTGGGAGGGAGCCAAGGAAAAAGGGGAGTAAGGATATTTGACTGAGAGGAAGGGTAAGGGGCATTGTCAGGGAGGCAAATAGATGATAATGGGGGGAACAAAGGATATTTAGGGGGAGAAAAGGAGAACGATCATTGAGAAAGGTGTCCCATTGTGTCCCACTCCTTCCCCAATGTCACCATGATGCAATCTGCACCATTTTGTTGCAAAATCAAAAAGAGTCCAGTAGCACCTTTGAGACTAACCAATTTTATTGTAGCATAAGCTTTCGAGAATCAAGTTCTCTTCATCAGATGCATGGTACAGAAACTGGTCAAATATAGAAGAGGAGGGGGGAGGAGGGGAGGAGAGAGAAGATGCAATTACGGGGGGAGAGGGAGGATGCAACCAAAACATTCCTTTGCTAGTAAATGTAAACATCTCCTTTTGGCGTGGGGATCAGTTGGCTTTTGTGAGGCTTCAAAGGAGTTTGCCGTGTTAGTCTGTAGCAGTAAAACAGCTAAACCATCCAATTCCAATGCAGCATAAGCCTTCGATAACCACAGCTCTCCCCGTCAGATGCATCTGACAAAGAGAACTGTGGTCCCCGAAAGCCCATGCCAGGTGCCACTGGGCTCCCCCAGACCCCGCCTCTGTAAAGGAGATCTGTTACCTGTGATAATGTGATAACCATTCATAGTCCCTATTCAGTCCCAGCTTGACAGAGTCAAATTTGCATATGAATTCCAATTCAGCAGCCTCCCGTTGGATTTTGTTTTTGAAAGGTTTCTATTGAACTACAGCGACCTTTAAGTCTTTGATGGAATGTCCTGGTAGATTGAAGTGTTCTCCCACAGGTTTCTGGACGTTTCCATTTCTAATGTCAGATTTGTGTCCATTTATTCTTTTGCGTAGAGGTTGGCTGGTTTGTCCAATGTACAGAGCAGAAGAACATTGTTGGCACATGAGGGCATATATCAGATTGGAGGATGAGCAGCTGTAAGAGCCAGAGACAGTGTAGTTGATGCCATTGGGTCCTGTAATTGTATTCCCTGGGTAGATATAGGGGCAGAGCTGGCATCTGGGTCTGTTGCAGGGCCTGGTACCTGTGCTGGTGACTCTGCTGGCCGATTCATGATTGTGAGTGAGAAGTCGTTTAAGGCTGGGGGGCTGTCTGTAGGCAAGGAAAGGTCATTTTGTTGCAGACACCTACCTTATCTCTAATCTGCAGATCAGTTGTAATTTCAGAACTCCAGGCCACACCTGGAGGTTGGTAACCCTAATCTGATCCTAGTGCTGGATGCTTGGCACATATGCTGTCCCTCACATGTCAAGAGATAGGTTCAAACATCGGTGGCAGAGCAGGGGCAGAGGAAAATTTGGGCAGGATTACGACCAGGAAATAGCAGTGATCCCAGTAACACCCTCTACCTAGGGTTGCCAGCCTCCAGGTAATGGCTGGAGATCTCCTGGAATTACAACTGGTCTCCAGGCCACAGAGATCAGTTCACCTGGAGAAAATGGCTACTTTTGGGGGTGGGCTCTGTGGAATTATGCCATGCCAAGGTCCTTTCTCTCCCCAAACCCCACTTTCTCCAGGTTTCTCCAGGTTTCACCCCCCAGATCTCCAGGAATTTCCCAACTTGGAACTGGCAACCCTACCTCTACCTCCAAATATTTCTTTCCCATCTATTCAGAAACTGCTTTGCAAATAGTCGTTCAACCAATTTCACTGCCATTTTACAACAGTTTCATCAAGGTCATGTTTCTTGAGCTTCCTTATACCAAATGAGACTGGGTCAAAATGTTTGCTGAAGACAAGATAATGCCAGCTGTGCTTCCTTGTCTGTTAAACCCTTTATTTGGTCAAAGAAGAAAAAAGCTGATCAGAGAAACTATAAATGTCTAAAGACACAGTCTCCACCCTGCAAAGCTACAGTTTCCTGTCAAGGAGTCCACAGACTAAGACTGGGGCTTGGCCTACGGAGGTGACTGAGACAGTGTTCCAATCTGCATCCATTTCACAGACGAAAACAGAAACACGCCTGGAACACCTTGCCTGGCCCAAGGACCTACACATGGCAACTTCATTAATTTAAAATCTTCTAAGGACTTTAGGATGTGTCTTCAGGCCATAAAAAAGAACCTGCTCATAGACAGCATTCTGAGCCTAACTGATCAACTGTCTCTTCCTGATACTTCCTATTCATGCTAGCATTGTTTTTTTCCACATTCACACACCCTCACTTTTTGAAGTTTCTGCCAGAGCGTGTCCAAATCTGTTCAAGGCCAAAGGCTTTGTATTTGAGCACCTTCTTGTTCCCAAAGTTGCAACGCCTTGTGTGTAAACTGGCAACGCCAGCCAAGCAAGACTCCCACAGTGGCTTCACAAACTGTAATTCAGTATTCAGATATCCACAGGCTTCTCTCAGGGGTGGGGTGGAATGGTGGTTGTATATATAGAGTCCCAAGGCAGATTTAAGCCTTTAGGAAACAACTGTCAAGCTTTTCTTTTTTTTTTTTTTGGCAAAGCAACAACTATAGTTTGACTGCTTTATGGATCTACAGATATTAAATTTACTTGGCTGCTAAAAAACAACCTACCAAACATCCTGTTCACAGATGAACGACCATGGCTGCATTTTCTTATGTAAAGCCCCTCTCACTGTGAAACTCAGTATCTGTTTACTGGTAGTTGACCTCAGCATGGCGTGATAACATTGGGATGTCTGTATATTTGTTTTCTAGGGTCTCTTTACGAGTTTAAATACAAGTTTAATTGGAGGAACCCCCTAACTCAACTTGCTTTTAATGTGTGACCCAAAGATTATTATTCTTAAAACAGTGGAGAGGGGATGCAAATCGACTCCTGTGGGCACACAGAGGTAGACGGAGCAGCTTCGTTCCGGCCTTTCCACCTGGTGTGCTTTACCTAGCACAGAAGGGTAGGATTGCCAGGTCACCTTATCTTCCCAGCAGAAAGGGAGGATCCAGGAAGTGATGTCATCACGCAGGTGCAGGGGCACACACATTACTTGCAGTGGGCCAATTTTGGGCCCCAATCAGCCCATTTGGGGCCCCAATCAGCCTGCTGTGAAGTGGGACACTGAGAGATCTCTGTCTTTTGGTGCTACACCTCTGAAGATGCCAGCCACAGCTGCTGGCGAAACGTCAGGAACTACAATGCCAAGACCACGGCAATACAGCCCGGAAAACCCACAACAACCATCGTTCTCCGGCCGTGAAAGCCTTCGACAATTACATAGATTTCCCAGGAAATCTCCCATCTAGGCACTGACCAGATAGATACCTGAGTAATGTCAGCAAGATTATTCAACCACAATCTGATCCAACTGCACAGGAAGCTCTAGCAATATTCATTTCAACCAAATAACAACAGAGCTGGGGCAATAGTTGCAAACAGGGATAAAGGAAACCACACGGTCATGAACGTAAAAATAGTCAATGCTACAAAACCTGACCTCCCACTTTCAGAACAACCACACATTTGTCTCCCTCCTGGTTATATACAAAACATACACACCCCATTATGTGGGCATGTTGCACAAAATACTAAGGAAAAATAAGTGGGATGAATGGGTTGCGATTCACTCTTCAGAGAGCGTGCCCTCTACCTGGAAGTTCTTTCTTCCTTCATATCACCACCACTCTCAGATAATATAAAAACTTGTAACAGAAAAAAACAAAGACCTTAAGGAAGGTTTGCCACATCACCAAAGAGTGGAAGTAAACCCCGTGCCCCCAGCAGATGGAAGGAGGACTTACAGAAAGCTGGTCGGGTCTTGTAATAATAGGTCTGGACTGGGCTGCCTTCTGCTCCCCCTGCAACTCTGTGAGCATGTTTGCACTAGTAGCTTTTTGCACAAGAAAGCTGTCTAAGTTCCAGCACATTCTGAGAACTGTAGCTGAGCTCTGCTTCCTGGTTTTGTAATGTAAAACCAAATTCTTTAAAAAGGGGAAAGCTGCTCTGCAGGAGATGAGGTACAGGTACTGTATTCATTCTCTAACTCTTCCCACGCAAATTACCAGCTCCTTCCTGACCATTCGGAGTTGCTAGCCTCTCTCACAGAACTACAGCTCCCGGGGTTCCCTGAGAGGAATTCACTAAACAGGGTAGCCAGCCTTCACATGGAGGCTGGAGATCTCCTGGAATTCACTGATCTCCAGGCCACAAAGATCTGTTCCCCTGGAGAAAATGGCTGCTTTGGAGGGTGGACTATATGGCATTATACTCTGCTGAGGTCCCACCATTGCACCTAACTGTATAGGTGTATAAATTATAACTGTGTAATTGTATAAATGCAGCCGTTTTTAAATAAAAAACATGCAATTTTTAGAAGGGTCAAGCCTTTGGGAAAACGAACTATGGCAGGAAAAGAAGAATGAAGAATGTCCGGGGTCTGAGCCCCAGCCCCCAGACTTGACAAGAGGGAACAGCAGGTCACCCGGGCTGACGGGCAAACAGAGGGGGCAGCTGGGGGACAGCAGATCAACCCCTCTCACGGGCAAACGGAGCCAGAACCTGCCTGTGCCAGGGGGGAAGGGCAAAGGCCCAGGGCCTCAGACGGCAGGGGGAGGCAGAGGGAGGCCAGCTAGTCCCACTCCCCTAGGGAAGGAAAGGGGGCTAAGCAAGGCAGAAGGGACCAAGGGCAGAGGGATTGGGGGCCCAGCAGTCACCCACCCAAAGCCCTTACCTGAGGAGGAGAAGCAGCAGCCCCAACAGCCCAAAGCCACGCCCCAGCTAGAAAAAAGTAGCTTGGCCCAGGAGTTGCCAAAAGCCAAGCCACTCCAGGTGGGGCTATTGGAGGCACTCTGCAGGAAGCCCTGGGCAACCAGCCAAGGAGCCGCAGCTGGACCCACCTTCAGCCATCAACCCAACCAGGGAGGCCGGGCTGCTAGCCAGGGGACTGCAGCTGGGCATGCCTTCAGCAATCAGCCAAGGCAGGGAGGCTGGACAGCCAGAGAACAAGGCACAGCTGGCGCTGGTCAGTGGAGCCAGATCAGCTACCCCAGCTGCAACTGCTTGGTGCAACCCAAGACCAGGCTGGAAGAGGGGTGGGACAGTAGAAGGAAGCCCTATAAAAGCTGGCTGGGAAGAGCCCTGAGGTGGTGGGTTTGAGGAGGAGTGATGGAGCGGAGTTGGAGTGGAGCCAAGGAAAAGGCAAGAAGGAGAGTACTGGGAAGAAGAGATGGTGGAAGATGCAGGGGGTAAGCAGGCCAGGTTGAGTAGGCCAGCGAGTGGATTGAGAGGGAGTCAGGGTGATGTATACCGCCCCTCCTTCCACAGAGCAGGGTCCTGCAGAATCCCTGGACCCCCTGTGACATCAGGAGCAGACCGCCCAGTGCCACGCCCAGTGGCAGCTGCGGCAAGCCCTGACAAAGAATATGAAATGAAGAGAGAATAAAAATGAAAAGAGTGCTGAGACCAAGATGATTCCATTACGATGAAGCCTTCTTGGTGAAACATGTAGGGAATTTTAATCTGAATAAACCAATATTTCCCCCCTCTTGCACCATCAGCTTTTTTGCTTGCTTTGTTTATGATTGGTGCAGCCCTATTTTTCTCCTTTCCATTACTACGAAAACTAAAACAAGCAGCTTTATGTGAGACAAGGGTTACGGTGCTCAAATATTAATGCACAGCTCATGTTCTTCAAGTAAAAAGGCCACATTGTGCCATTTTCCATTTAAAACAGACGCTCTGGTATTAAATACTTTATTGGCTTGAAAAAGGGAGAAAAACTACAAAGCCTTTTGTGGTTCATTCAACCAGCTGAAGCGTTTCTGAGGGCAAAGAGCTCCCCCAGGCGCTTTGAAGGGAAATTACATAAAAACATGTTCCATTAACTTGGCACTGTCATCATCGGGCGGGAGTTCAAGCACTCCGTCTTGTGCAGTCAGGATTGAGATGAGAAGCTTGCCCAGTTTTATTTTCTTGTGTTGGAAACATATTTCTGCTATCTCTTTCCACTCCTCCACATTGCAGTTTGAATCATTTATAATCATTTGTTCCAATATGTCTAAATTTTAAAAGAGAAAGTGAAAACGGTATTTTAATGCATTTCATTTCTGGTTTGAGATTCAGATAAAACAGAAAACTTCATAGAGTTTGGTGTTAAGAGCCTAAATAATTAATCTATGTTAAAATTCTCAGCAAATAACATGCAAAAAAGATTTCAGGATAATTATTTCAATGTTCATGTTGCTTTACGAGACTGAATAAAACTAGGAATAAAAACATAAATCTAGTCATTAGTGCACTTAAACCTAGACTATGCATGCTGATTTTAGTCAGTGTCCCCTGTGAAAGGGGCCACTAACTGGTCATTTAGTAAGCATAAAAGAAACACATTCCATCAGCCACCTTTGTTAGAGCATATTTTGCATGCTGAAGGTTCCATGTTCTTGGACACGTTTAGATACAAGATCGTTGGTAGGAGGACTGTGAAAGACTTCTGATAGGGCTGCTGTCAGTTGGACCACTAGACCAAAGATGCTCAGTCTTCTGAGAAAATATGCAACAGTTCACGTATGGAGGGTGAAATAGCTCCACCCAATAGTACGTAATTGTATGTAGGCAGATCTGTGCGCCTTGGAGAGTGCTGGACTGTAGTCCAGGCCTGATCAACCAAGCTGAACATGGGCCTTCAGACAAGGATCAGGACACACCTAGGGCTTGTTAAATATCCTGTCTCGGCTGCTTCCCTAGGACTTCACAAAGCAAGATAGCTGTCAAACAGGCTGCATTTCATGGTCAGGGGTTGTATTTGGCTTGATGAGATGTAGGCTTGCTTGAGTCTGCAGAGTGGAGTGGAGAGTGCAGCACCATAGCATCACAGATGGGGGCAAGACTGTAGATCTGACTATGTCATAACTAAAACCACAGGCTCTTCTGTCACAGGATCCCATAACTTCCTGCTGTTTGTGTCAATAGGCTGGCCATCCATGGTGCAGTCAAAACTGAGCTTGATGGACCAATGGTCTGACTCACTATAAAGTAGCTTCATATGTTCAACTAAAACAACTTTAACTGACTCACAGCCAATCAAGCTCTCGTGTTTTCTTGTTAATCAAGAAGCCCCCAGTTCAAATCTTGCCTCAATGATGAACTTTGTAGGTGGGCCTTATCTGTGCCACAATCTTTTAGCACAATAGTGTTGCTGTGGTGTCTGTATCTGTCCTGATCTTCAAGAGGCCCCAGCTGTTCTTGCTCTGATAGCAGGAAGCAGATACAGGAGCTTGATGATAGGTGTTAGGTCTAGTCTCATGGGCAACATAGAGGTCCAGCTGAACTAGCAAGGTTTAGCCTAGGGCTTGAATATTCTGAACAACAAGAAGCCCTACCTGCTCCTGGGCTTCATCTGGCCAGGGCTTGAATGAGGCCCAGTTGTGCAAAGCAGGATTGGTATATAAATCAAATGTTATATTATCTGCTCTTAGGCAGTGACCTGGCTCAGTAGCTGGAAGATGGGCTACCAGCCTGGTGCTACTCTGTCACTGCATAGCCTCTTCACAGGCCCCCCATCTCTTGCTCCTGCTAGGTAGGAGGAGAACTTGGGAAACAGGCAGTCCAGTATCCCCTACAAGGCAGGGGACTGGTTGTCCTGGAGTCTGGCATGTGGCTAGCATCACCTAGAGTTGAGCCTTCAGGGCAGACCCTTCAACTAAGGCCCCAGGATCCAGGGGCTCTAGGTCTGGAGGAGGTCCAGTAGTGTCAGCCAGCATCTCTGGCTCCTCTGGTCATCATCCGAGGAATCTCTTTCTGTGTCTGGCCCAGGGGTATACACAACACAAGCTAACTGACATGCATTTTTTTTTCAACCGGACATGTATGTTGCTATTTTGACAGCTGTTCTTGATCTTCTTTCTTGTTAATAAACATCAAACAATAATAGCTCTTTTCATACTCTTGACTCAAAATTCACATGTGTTTCCTATGCACTCACTGCCCAATTATCAATCTTAAGAACATAAGGGCAGTTCCCACACGGCTTACCTGCACCCAGAACGCAGCGCAGCATGCCGAAAAAAATGCGGAAGATCGCGTTTTCTCTCATGAGTTTTGCACGATGTTGCGCAACATCGCGCAAAACTCACGAGAGAAAACGCGATCTTCCGCATTTTTTTCAGCATGCTGCACTGCATTCTGGGTGCAGGTAAGCCGTGTGGGAACGGCTAAGGAGAGCTGTGGTCCATGCAGTCTAGCACCCTGTTTTACACTATGACCACCCAGTTACTCTGAAAGGCCAATAAACAGAGCACAGAGGCCAAAGTCCTCCTCTAATATTGCCTCCTAGCTCTGGTGTTGAGACATTTACTGAATGTTGTATCTGCAAACTGGGAACAGTAGCTACAGAATTAATGCCATAGAACAAAGTCTACTGAAGTCACATATAAATTTCAAAATTCTTTGAAATCTACACATATAAATTTCAAAATTCTTTGTGCGACACTTTGTTACAAGCTCTGATGTGGCACCAGCACTAAACTGCAGACAAGGAAATCTGCCCTGTAGTTCTTTGAAAGGAACATTGTATGGTGCTACTGTTCTGCCTCTAACAACAGTTCAATGCTGGCCACTGTAGCTTGGATCCTACGAACAAATACCATGCTATCACGTGCATCCTCCAAAACTTCCATTTGAGCAAGATCAGTGGCTTTCAATGGGCCCTTATGCAAACGGAAGTTTTAATAGGAAGCATGATCCATGGCAAAGTCTATCTAATCTGCACAGAACCTGTTCATAGGCTCTGAGCCCTCATCATCATCATCATCACTACAAAGAACGCCACTAGTGCACAGAAGAAGTTACGAAAAAAACACTGATTATTCTCCTGGGGAATTTATATCCCAAAGTGTGTCAGTGGGAAAGGAGCAAGGGAAAAGGTCTGAGATGAGCCCCACTGAACCAAACCAAAGGGCTTACCTGGCCAGCATTTATTTCCAACATAGGTTAGCTGGATGCATAAGGAAAGGGCCACAGCTCAAGTGACATTTGCAGTTAAAAGAATCTCAGATACAGAAGTGGGAAAGACCATCGTCTAGGGACACTGGAGAGACACTGCCAGTCAGAGTAGAAAATAGTTGGCTAGATGGACCAATGGTAGAACCGTAGAAGGAAGTTCCGTATGAGTATGTTCAAGTTCAAAAGCAGGGTATGGACTCTCTCCTACTATTTCTTCCCAGAATCTGCTACTCAGGTATGCTACCTGTGAAAGCTTATGTTAGGCTACATTTTGCAGTCCTTAAGGTGCCACAGCACTCCTGTTGGGTTGTCATGAGACTCTCTTATCTAATAACCATTGAGCAACTTATTTTCCATCAATGCCCATGAGGAGCAGGTAACAACAGAGAGTGGGATGGGAGAGGCGAAGGATAAAGGGATGATTGTGAGCCAACAGTTACACTTCCACTGAAATCGTTCACAAAGCCTGGCTGTACTCACTTCTGCTCTCCTTGGCAATATCCTCCAATAACCGTATGCTATAGATTCTTTGTTCTGTGTTGTAGAGGAAGAGCACTGTTGCCCCAAGAGACAAGGCAGCTGGTTTTCCCTTCCATTCTTGAGTTAGGCAGCGGATAAGTTGTACACTAGGACAGTTTTTCACAAGGTAGATATAATCATCTGAAACAAACCATCAAAAGGCTATCATCTGAAAACCAGAACATGCCAGTGAAAGTTTGCAAGTAGAACAAGCTGACAGTCTATTTTACTCTCTCTCTAGGATGTGGTAAGCAGATACACTGCTCCCCTCCCTCTAGGTTTTAACTGACATGTGACTTGATAGCACTTCACACACACAACAGCTGTGACTTGATAGCACTTCACACACACATTGCTGGGAAGGTAGGAAGCTACAAGGAATGGACTTACTCAGTACTGGCACCTCTCCTTGTGCAGCACCTTACTCAAGGAAGCTTGCCCAGCCTTTTCACTTGTCAGTTTTTAGGAGTTGGTTGAGAGCTTCCTGTCCAGATAAATCTATGATTTGTTTCATTGCAGTCTTGATTTATCTAGTACAGCAAAGTGGGAGCTGGGTATCCATGAGGGTTATCCAGGGTGTCTGCTAGTCCTTTGTAAAGATGGAAGATGAGCCCTTCTTATGCCATCCAGCTCATGTGAAAACAGGCTTCACTGGGTTTTTTTTTAACAAATGGGAGCAGGACAAAGGGATAGAATCAGATTCCTCCTCTCAAGAATGGCAGCAGCTTACAGAGCTGCTACAACCTGCTCTCCAGTCCCTTAGCTTCCAGATGACCGCTGAGTGTTAGCTAGAAAACATGCTGACTTGTACCTCAGCCCTAGGAACTCTGCATCAGCAAAGCTGTGTTGATGAAAGTAGGAGTGAATTTCCTCCCCTCCCGCAAAGAAGCTTGTGAACCCATGTGGCTATTACTCAATGCTGGTTCCATGCTGGTGAAGGGAGAATGGGAAAGCAGGGAAGATACACTACTGTTGTGTAAACAGATTGCTGGATCGAACTCACTATAATTAATTTCTGGAATAAAATTGAATTGGTTTTATTTTTCCAGTCCAAAGTTTTTAGTCTATTTTCTGGAGGGAGGAATGGGGCAGAGGGGAGAAATCTGAGATCTGATGTTACAGACAATATTTTCTTCAGCTGATTTTTAAAATGTAACTGAGGAGTCTTACTGTAGTGTGTTGAGGCCACAATCATCCATGGGGCATATGTGACTATTTTGCATATGCTCTGAAAAGGGGCCACTTGGCATGTGATACATACTGGCAAGAGAGGGAGGGCAATCTGCAAAAAAAATCGGTCCTCAGGTTGCTGAAGTCTGAGAATCATTGACATACAGCCTGGGTACTGTTTTAGTTTGAAATTACAATATACAATCAATTGAATTGACAGCTGCCTTAAGAAGGCTAATCAGGCAGAATGCAAAACTTATATATAAATAAGCCTTTGGAATCTACCTGTGGAAAAGTACTGTAGCTGGTGGATGTAGTCCATGGCTCCAGAGATCTGCCCCTGTTTGCACAAGCACAGAGCAGCTTTCTTGTGTGCCCCACACCGGCTGTAGGCAATCTGAGCCAAAGCAAGGCACTGGGATCTGTTGTGCTTGTCCACCTCTCCATAGGCACAGATGACATCACCTGCTTCCTCATTGAATGAAAGTCTGCAGGAAACAAACAAATAAAAAGAAGCCAGATTGCTGTACTTTGGGGCATTATGAAGAACTTCAAAGGGAACAACAACACAATGTTTCTATAACATTTTAGGGAAGTCCTCTTCAAACCGTGTTCCAGAGAACCTTGAGGTTCTTTGGAAACATACCAACGGTTCCTCAGTAAGCAGATCAGTTCTGGTGGACAAGCTTGTCTGCAAGACAACCTTCTCCACCACTACTGGCCCTCACTGAGGGGTGTGTTCTTGGTTGCACTTTCATTTCATTTAAGATGACGGCAAGCTCTAAAAGGCCTGGCCATTAGCTTATTGAATTAAAGGTTCACCTGAGAACATTAATAAGAACAGCACTGCTGGATCAAACGAAAGGTCCATCTAATCCAAAATTCTGTTTTCCTGCCAATGGCCAAACAGATGCACCTGGAAGATCTCTAAGCAGGGCATGAGGACCAAAGTTTCCCACGGTTGTTGTTCCCCCAGAAACTGCTATTGAGAAGAACACTTCCCTTGAATATAGTCATCATGACTAATAAGAACTGATGGACCTAACCTCCAGGCATTTGTCTAACTCTCCTTTAAATGCCCAGAATCCTCTGCCATGTGCAAAGGTTCTGTGGCAAATAGATTGACGTGCAAAGGATTTCGAAAGGTATAAAATTTGAAAGCTACTGCTTCTGATGCTTCAAAGAATTTCAAACATATTTCTTCAGTAATCTTAACAACAGCCTTGTAAAATATGGCTGGTATTTTAATATGCATATCACAGACAGAGGTCAAGGCCCAAGGAGAGTGGCTCACCTAAGGCTGCCAAGTGTCTATGGAGATCACAGGGAGATGAAATTTGCATCTGGGTCTTCCTGATTTACAGATCAGGGTCTTTTCCCAGGTATGTCCCTGGTTCTGGCTGATAGATGTATTTTGGGAGTGTCAGGCTCCGCTGCAGGGTCGTTGGAGTCTGGAGGGACTCGTTCTCCAGGTTGGCCCCTCATCCTAGCCGCCGGCTGCAGAGTAGGCTTCACAATGGGGGAGAAGGGGGGATTACAGCACCCTTGCACCCTCTCTCCCCCACCCCTTTTGTGGGCTGGTCTATGGAGTGAGTCTATCACTCGCTCGCTCTGCCTATCCTCTCCAGCCAAGCATCGCAAAACACTCCTTCTTGGCCTGCCCTCTTAGCCCACTTTTATGGGGTCATCCTAGGAGGATCCCCATCCCTTTCACAGACTCCATCCCATGACCTCCCTCCTCCCTTGTTGGGCAGGTGCCTGGGCCAACCAGAGGGCCTCCAGCTGGCTTGCCTCCCTTCCCCCTTCCTCCTGCACCCAATGGGGTGCCACCCACAGAGTGGGGTTGGCAGGGCCTTGCCAGTCTTGTCGAGGCCTGCACGGGCAGGCAGATGTTCCAGCCACCGGCGTCGCAGCTGGGGTTGCCAGTGGCTGCCCAGTGGGGCCCTCCCCTTTCATGCCCTGAAAAGCTTCAAATGTCCATTTTTACCCTGTAAGCCTCTATTAAAGGGACAGGACATTTTTCTCCATGCCTGCTGGCAATTCTTTACATGTTTATTTTCTTTAGTGTGGCAAACAGCAGCTCCTCAGGCTGTGCTGCAGCACTAATCTGAAGGTGGGCCCGCACGCACCTAAGTAGCATGGAACTCCCAGACCAAGTCTGTCAACTGGACTCAAGGGCATACCCAGGAAAAGTGTATCATGTTATTAGGCCCTCAGTCTCTTGGCAGTATGCAACATGATTGCATACACATAGATGTATATGTCAGACTCTCTGTTCAAGCTTGACGTACTCTTGCTCATCTCTGATGTTCATGGTTGTGATCCAGAGACTTAGTGCCAACTCAGGTAAATCTTTGTTCTTTGTTCTATTACAGGTTGCCAAGTAACGTGTGCACTCTTGTCAAATTGCCATGGAGGGGGTGCCTCCATTCAGGAGGCATGGAGGCAACAGATTGCCTTTCCTTGTTCTCTATTGCTTGCCCTTGATTTTCATAGTACCTGGTCTGATAGAGCCAGGCTGCCTTGGCTTCTCAGCAATCACGTTTCACATCTTGAAAATTATTGTCCAAAGAAATATAACTGGCATCAGAAATGTTCCCAAGTGCCCTCTTACTTTTGCTGGGTGATCCAGTACATCACCAGTTCTAACCGTTTCTCAGATAAGGCACATTTGATGGCTTCTACTGTCAAATTTGCTGGAAGAGGATGCTTGACCGCCATGCTTGTGCTTACAAGAGCTTCACAGTACATAAGCAGAGGGAGGATCTTCCCTTTAACACTGCTGACAGCTAAAGGAAAAAGTTGAGGGTGGGGGAGAAGAAGAACTTGAAGAAAGCACACTTTTGCCTGGGGCTATTTGTACCTTCCCTCCTTCCCAATTCAGATTCCATCAAGGGAGCCCCGAGTTCTGATTTCAGAGCTAACTGGTGAAATTAAGGAAGGTGCAAATGTTTGCTTACCCCCATAATTTATTCTGTTCGAAGATTCAAAGAATTTGGAAATTAATGGAAAGGAATGCAGATTTGGAAAAGATGTTAATAGGAAGGGGTGCTCGGAATAATGAGAAGGGCTGAGGTACTGAAAACAGTATTTACTGACATTTACTGACAGCCCAAACACAGAGGAGATAAGATAGCAACAACAGGTCCAAATATGCAGACAAATTAAAAACATGGACTCGATAAATGCTTCTGCAGAATTCACAGGCTTTGAGTGGTAGCCACTAAGAACATCCCACTGGATTCATTGTTATGTTCAGCTGACACACTGATGGAATTAGACAGAGAGCTGCCTGAGCCAATCTGAGAAGCTAAAAAGATAAAAGGTCATGTCTGAGGATGGTTATACCCTTAAATTTCTCCATGGTTTCTTCATTCCGTAGAATACCTCTTGGGCAGTTTGCTGCAAATATTGCTGCAGACTCATATTGACCACGGGAAAATAATTCATTGAACCTAGACAAATGAAAGAACACACAATTCTAAGAGGCAATTGCTAGGCGCAGGAACAACTTAGTTCTTGGCAATGGGGACGCACTAGCTAAGTCAAGCCTTGCAGCCTGATAGTTACCAGCTGACAGTGATCAAGGAAGAGATGTAGGGAGACTGCTACCTCTTTCCATGATCCTGCCTCAGGCTGGCTGCAGCAGGAAGCAAATTACATGGACCTAAAGCCCTGCTACATCTCAATCAATGGGAGGGAACTATGGAGGCAGCGAAATGAGAAGGTAAGCTCTACTCCTCTGTGCAGGCTCCCCTGTTTGACCACTAGAACAAATGCATCAGGGAGACCAGCTCAGCTTCCTGCGTTCTTTAAGAGATCATTTGAAGCAAGCTGAATACTATCTTGGGTTAAAGGGGTGTTTTGATATCAGATATTTTCCAGAATTATAATCTGGCAGGCTATATATATTGTTGCTATATTAATTTTGTTTTTAAATAAAGTAAAAGATTTGCTAACCAGTTAACTGGTCAGCTTGCTTAACCGAGAGCAAAACTGCATGAAACCAATTATGCAAGTTTGTGCAAGTGTGCAAATTTATGTATGGTCTTACATTCATGTTCTGCCTTTCCTCCAACAGGTGAGTGCGTCTGCTAATTTCACGGGCTTCCTGGATGTATGGTTGCATTTGCAAGCGTTCAGGCTTACTACTACTGAGCCCCTAGAGCACAGCATCAGTTTTGTTCTATTTCTACCTCTCTCTCTCCCCCATAGAGTTTGTGTCATTCTTGTTAGGAAGGGGGGAGGGTTCAATTGCTCCAATTCACTATTTTTTATCGCTTTCTAGTTTATCCCCCCCGTTATGTTAAAAGCTGTAGCGGCCACAAACCACTTTCATTTTGTTTTCTAACATGAGCTTTCTTTTTCATGATTTTTAAAATCCCCACTATTCCATAGTATAGCTTGTTTAATCATCTGCCACTTTTCATCCATTATACCTTGCTTGGTTATTGTTGGGATAAAATGAAGAGTGTGCTCTGATACTGTATGATGCTGCTTGGTTTAACTCTTTGTTTGGTGGGATGCTTTTTGTAAAAGTTGAGTTACTTGGTTGTAATCACAGCAACAGAGGCCCCTTCCCCACTTCGGAGTGTTAAATACTCTCGTATAAAGCACTATACATACTGATTTTCTACAAGACATGAATGCATGTTTGAATAACGTATTACAGCCATCTTTTCCCTGTTTCTTTTATACACCTACCCCATAACTGTTGCAAACGCTCTCAGATTTCTTGCTATGTGTATAGACACTTCCATTCCTCATAAAACAATGTTTGTTCCTTTGTCATGTCATCAGCTGCAGGTTGTGGTAGTAACCTGTGAGCAAGCAGGCGGGGAGCTGCAAGCCCTGGTGGCTGACCAGTTAACCTGCCATGTTGGCTCTCCTACAAAGTGGCCCTGGCATGGCTTTGCCTGGAGGAGTGAGCCTGAGTGACAGCAGCTGACAAAAAAGCATGCATGCCACCCTCCCCTTTCCATGACTGTGTGCAAAGACAAGGTGCAACATGGGATACCATCCCCTGGTCTCAAAGGAACTGAGTCAAAACTCATGCAAGTCCATTCACAGGATCGAGAGGTGTGTGATTGCATGAGTGAGTGCACAGATTTGAACACCTGCATGAATGTGCATGATTTGTCACATCTAGTGCCCCCCAGAATGGTCACTGGCTAAGTGATTTGAGCACAAGCTCGATAAAAGCTTTGCTGTCTAGCATATTTGGTTAACTAGCAACCCAGATCCCTATAGATGACGGTTAACAAAGCTTTTACTGTATTGTATTGATTATTGTTTTGATGTTACCTGTCTTGGGTCCCAACTGTGTTGGGAAAAAGATGGGACTTGAACTATTTTTAAATAAATAAATGGAGTGTCTAATACAGTGGTTCTAGTAAAGTGGCAAAATGCTTGATGTGCCATGAATTTTCACATGCCTTGCAAAGGAAAGGGAAGAAGAGGGAGCACTGACCTGGTGACTCTGTGGGCACCTGTTCACCTTACCTTTCAATATATTCAATCATGTCTGCTGCCTCTGTGGCCTGGGTGTGGTCACGTTCAAATATGCTTGAGCCACTGGAGACAAGTGAACCTAAAAAGTCAGGTGATCCATCAATTAGAAACCAAAACTAGGAACCTTGTAAGACTAAAAATTTAGACTGGGCTTCCCCCAAAGAACCCTGGGACTGATAGTTTGCTAAGGGTGCTGGGACATCTGTTAGAAATGCCCAGCACACAGGGCAGAACTGTAATTCCCAGAGTCCTCTGGGAAATGACTGTAAAAGCAATACTTGAACTAGCACTTCATCCATTAAGATCCTTTCTACCAATTAGGTTTTTTATCAGAGTCCCTGCCCTGTGTAGCTGCACTTCCACAGCTTACGTGAGTGAGCACCAGAGACGGGGGTTCTTCTATAGTGGCACACAAGCGCTGGAACTCCTTCCCCACAAAGGCTTGCCTGGCACCAAATTTACAAGCTCTTTAGTGCCGAGCAAAGATGTGTTTGGTCTCCCAACTCCAAGCTGTTTTAGACCCCCTACATCTCCTCTAGAGTTTTAATAGTCTAATTCTATGCAGAATTACTGTGATAAATCACCTTGCAGAAATTTATATGAGCTGAGGAACAAGCAAAAGGACAAGGATCTGCAGAGAATCAGGAAAAGGGAAGCTGTCAGAGGCAGAAGTCAGCAAGATGTGAATTTTAAAAACAAGATTAATAACAATTAATGAGGTGGTATAGAACAGAGGAGTTGAAGACTGGTGTAAAGAGAAGGGAGGAGATAGATTCATACAAATAAATCCTGATCCAACACATTTTTGTGTAGCTACTTGCCTGTTTCGGAGGGGGTAGGAGCTGCTGTGGATATTTTAAACTAGTTTTTACCTTTTTCGATTTTTTTGTCGCGCTCTCTTATTTGAACAATTAGTTGATTCAGGGTGTCAATACTCTTGTCCGTATTCTCCCAGATACTCAGTGCATTTGCAAACTGTACTATTCGGTAATAGCTACAAAAAGGAGAATACTGGGTGAATGCAAGACTTGCTGTGCAATAAGCAGTTACACCTTTCTACGTCCAATGATGTCAATGGGCTTAAAGGGATGTATTTCTGTTTAGGGCTCTGCTGTTGCCCCCCCCCCCACACACACACACACCTTCTTTTATCCTTAGCATTTGTTTCATTTCTTCTTGCTGCCTCTGAGCTTCAGCCTTCAAACCTTAAGATCAACTTTCCCAATGAACTCCTCTACTGATTCAGCATATGCCTCACAATTTCTTGCTATAGGATCTATTCATATACTATGTCTAGTAGATATGCACGTCTTTCCCATGCAGATATAAGCTCATTGTCTGAATCTATGGCTCCTTGAAAGGAGAGCATTTTTCAATACCAGCCTAGGAGTTCCAGATTCCACAGATCAGATTCATTAAATAGATTTATTTGTAAATGCATATAACACGTGGGAATAGCTATTAGCGGAGACTTCCGGTTTGGGATCCATGGAGGTCTAACGCAGCTCCATTCGCGGAGCTGACCGGACTGCCGTTTTAACCGGCCGGAGGGGTGAAAATAACCCGCGGCCGACTACTCTCAGGCGGGGAGCATGCAAAGAACGCTCAAGACCCTAGGGTGAGCTAGATCTCGGACGAGGGGGGGCTCTACACAAGGAGTCTCCCCCCCGATCCTTGAGGTCCCACCTTGCGACGGGTCGGCTATAATCTCTGCGGCAGTTTTGGGGCCAATTCGGCTGGCATAAGACCTACATACCCAAGCTTCGATCGGGGAGGGAAGTTGAGAGGAGAATTTAAGATCGAAACAGCGATTACAACCCGAGAAAGTTGAAGAGAAGGTAAAGATCGCTATCTCTTGAAACGGGACAGATTGATAAAAACAGAGAGGAAAGAAAGTAGATTTTTAAACTGCAACAGACTAGTGAAAAGGAGGTGAAGACTCGGCAGGAGTTGTATTTTAAAAGAGACTAAGTTTAAAGAAGTTATTACAAAAATCGGACTATTGTTTTGAATACCTGTGGTTTTGGAGCTGTGGGAAAAAGACACCATCGTGAGACCTGCTGTGGGAAGACGGGAGACAGGAAGTGCGTAACAACAATAGAGTGGCTGGAGGGAAGCGGCCCTTGCTGACGGACAGGAAGCAGGGAATCGCCATTTTTGAAAGGGGAAGGGTCGCGGCTTCAGCGGAAGAGGAAGTAGGCCATCTTGGATTACAATAACATAGAGAAACCATAGAGAAAAGACGCCCGACATTTTGGATACAAAAAAAAATTAATTTTGGCAAAGATTGGGACATTTGAAAAAAAGGAAAACGTTTAATTATACGCCACGGAGCTAAGGAAGAGAGCAGATTCGTGGGAGCGAGCTAAAGCAAGCCCCACGATGTCGAAAAAAGAGTGGCAATCGGCAATAGAAAATCTGGACAAAAAACTTATAGACATGATGAAAGAAATTAAGGATACGAAATTGGAGCTTATTAAAGAGGTCAAAGAAGTTACACAGACAGTAAAGTCGGAGCTGTCAGAAGTGAAAAAAGGCGTGGAAACGATTAGTAGCGAATTACAAGGAACGCAGCAGAGAGTTAAAACAGTAGAAGACGCGATGGAGAATTTAATAGACACGCAACAAACAGAGATGAGACTGGTGAAGGGGAGGATGTCAGTTGCAGAAACAAAACACATGGAGAAGCAGCTTCGTTTTCGTGGTCTGCCAGAAGTGGAAGGGAAGTCAGCGCAAGAACAGATGACTGAGGTGTTGGCTGAATACCTGGGGAAGGAGGAGGAGGAAATTGTGGCTATCCTAGATGTGGCGTACCGGGTGAACTCGAGAATTGCAACCCAGAGGAAATTACCAAGGGATGTGATTGTGCAGTTTACAACCAGAAACATGAAAGAGAGGATTGTGACAAAACAATTTCAAGACCCATTGGAGATTGATGGCAAGACAATTATCATAATGAAGGAACTGCCCAGATCAGTGTTACTGGACAGGAAAAAATATAGAGTGCTAATTCAGACTTTGAAGGACATGAATATCAGGTACAGATGGGAGTTACCGGAAGGAGTGTCCTTTGAGTTTGGAGGGGCAAAAAAACGCATCAGATCTGAGCGGGAGATGGAGAGATTTATTAAGGACAATGAAAAAGACTTACCAACAAAATCATGAATATGGAGTGTAAAGTGTTATCTTGGAATGTAAATGGACTAAATTCACCGAATAAGAGGAAAAATATTTTTCATTGGCTACTAAAACAAAAATGTGATATTGTTTGTTTGCAGGAGACCCATATTAGAAAACAGGATGCAAAATATTTAAAATCTGGAAAATTGGGCAAAGAATTTGTAGCGGCCTCCAACAAGAAAAAAAGAGGAGTGGTGTTGTACATAAAAGAGGAGCTGCAGCCAAAATTTGTTATGAGAGATGTGGAAGCTAGATTTGTAGCAGTGGAATGTAATTGGAATTTAAAGAGAGTGTTGGTAGTCGGACTTTATGCACCTAATGGTGCAAAGGAAACCTTCTTTGAGGATTTAAGGAAGCACTTAGATGATCTTGTATATGACCAGATAATTCTTGCTGGAGATTTCAATGGAGTGACAGATTTGGAATTAGACAAAAAGACTACAACAGCACAAAAGAAAAGAGGACTATTGCCAAAGCTTTTTTTTGAGTTGATTCAACAAGAGACTCTCGAAGACGTATGGAGGAGAGAATATCCTAAAACCAGACAGTTTACTTTTTATTCTGCAAGGCATTTTACATTATCAAGAATTGATATGATCTGGGCCTCAAAGGACTTAGCGTTATGGACTAAGGAGGTAGAAATATTGCCGATGGTAGGCTCAGATCACAATCCAATTATGTGGAAATTTGGAAAAAGGAGAAAAAGGAAAGCCTGGAGAATAAATGAGGACTTGTTACAGGAAAGTGAGAATATGGAAATATTGAGAAGAGAGACAAAGTTTTTTATACAATACAACGTGAATAAAGAAGTACCAACCAGTAAAGTTTGGGATGCGTACAAGGCGGTTGTAAGGGGCATACTAATGGACTTAAATGGCAGAGCAAGGAAAAAGAAAGAGGAGAAAAGACAAGAGATTGAGGAGAAAATAAAGACCAAAGAAGCACAGTTAAAAAAGAGACCAGGGAAAAAGAAAATACATCAGGAAATTAAAATTCTTCAAGAACAGTTAACAGCAATGAGTAATAAAGAATTGGAATGGAACCTTAAAAGACTGAATCAAAAAGCGTTTGAGGGTGCCAATAAACCTGGGAAATATCTGGCATGGCAACTGAAGAAGAAGAGGGAAAAGAAAATAATAAATAAAATCTGTGAAGAAAATAAAACGTATTTGGAGCAGACTACCATTAGTAGAGCCTTTTATAAATTTTATGCCAAGCTGTATAATAAAAAAGAAGTAAACAAAGAATCAATAGCATCATATTTGGAGAAAACCAAACTTCCAGAGATTTCCGAAGCTTGGAGAAATAAGTTGAACAATGAAGTAACTGATGAGGAAATAAGTAAGGCAATACAATCCGCAAATCTAGGAAAGGCGCCAGGGCCAGATGGACTTACGGCTAAATTTTATAAGACAATGGCCAACGAACTGGCACCATTCCTAAAAGAGGTGATGAACGGAGTTTTTAGGGATCAAAGGATTCCAGACACTTGGAGCGAAGCGAATATATCATTGATCCCAAAAGAGGGCCAAGATCTGACTAACGTGAAAAATTACAGGCCTATATCATTACTTAACAATGATTATAAAATCTTTGCGAAGATATTGGCGGAGAGACTGAAGGGGTGGCTCTCGGAAGTAATAGAGGAAGAACAAGTAGGCTTTTTGCCAGACAGACAAATAAGAGACAATTTAAGGACAGTGATCAATGCTATTGAATACTATGATAAGCGTTGTGATAAAGAGGTTGGTTTCTTCTTTGTAGACGCTGAAAAAGCGTTTGACAATTTAAACTGGGACTTTTTGTTTGCCACTATGGAAAAGCTACAACTGGGAGAAAGATTCATCAGAGCAATTAAAGAAATTTATAGAGACCAGACTGCAGCAATTGTAGTGAATGATGAACTGACCAAGAAATTGACGATTAGTAAAGGAACAAGACAAGGTTGCCCGCTATCTCCATTGTTATTCATTTTAGTATTGGAGATTCTGATGATACAAATACGACAAGATGAGGAAATACGAGGAATAAAAATAAAGGACTATTCATACAAGGTTAGAGCATTTGCAGATGACATAATGTTAATTGTGGAAGATCCATTGGAGAACATGTCAAAAGTGATAGATAAGATCAAGGAGTTTGGTGACTTGGCAGGTTTCTTCATTAACAAAAAGAAGTCAAAGATATTATGCAAAAATATGACTAAGCAGAAACAACAATTGTTAATGGAAACAACGGATTGTGAAGTAACTAGTAAGGTGAAATACTTGGGAATTGAACTGACTGCAAAAATATAGATTTGTTCAAGAATAATTATGAAAAATTATGGACTCAGATAGAGAGAGACTTGATCAAATGGAATAGATTGAACTTGTCATGGTTGGGCAGGATTGCAGCAGTTAAGATGAATGTGTTACCAAGAGTAATGTTTTTGCTACAGACAATACCAATCATCAGAGACTCTAAACAATTTGAGAAATGGCAGAGGAAAATATCAGATTTTGTTTGGGCAGGCAAGAAGCCTCGAGTGAAAGTAAAAGTTCTACAAGATGCAAAGGAAAGAGGCGGAATGCAACTGCCCAACCTGAGACTTTATCATGATGCAATCTGCCTAGTTTGGTTAAAAGAGTGGATGACATTAAAGAATAAGAAATTATTAGCCCTAGAGGGATATAAAAAAATTTTTGGATGGCACGCATACCTATGGCATGAAAAAGTAAAGGTCAACTCTATGTTCCTGCATCACTTTGTCAGGAGAAGTTTATATACAATCTGGAAGAAGTATAGAATTTACTTACAAGAAGGAACCCCCTTGTGGGTAGTTCCATACGAGGTGATAGATTCGAGAGCTGTTGATAACGAACAACAATGTTTAACATACAAAGATATAACTAAAATTGAAGCTTCTAAACTTAGAATAAAGACGCAAGAGGAACTATCACCTAATTATGATTGGTTCCAGTATAGACAGATTAGAGACTTATATAACTCGGACTCTGCAAAAGGGGGCATACGAACAGAGAACTCGGAACTAGAGCAGACCCTTCTTAAAGAAGACAGGAAAAGAATATCCAAGGTATACCAAGTACTGTTGAAATGGTATACAGAGGATGAGATAGTTAAAACACAGATGGTGAAATGGGCTATAAATTTCAATAAAGAAATAACAATGGAGGCATGGGAATACTTGTGGAAAACTACAATGAAGACAACGACATGTATTAATATTAAAGAGAATATTTACAAAATGATCTATCGTTGGTACATGACACCAAAGAAGATTGCGCTAGGGAATTTGAACACTTCTAATAAATGTTGGAAATGTAGGAAACATGAGGGCTCCCTCTATCATATGTGGTGGTCGTGTGAGGTAGCTAGGCAGTTCTGGGGGGAAATAATAAGAGAAATGAGTGAAATTTTACAGTTTCAAATAAATAAGAACCCAGAACTCCTGCTGCTAAACTTGGGAATGGAGGGAATTCCAGCCCATCATAGGACGTTGATATTTTATATGACTGCAGCAGCTAGACTTTTGTATGCGCAGAAATGGAAAGTACAAGAAGTGCCAACTATTGAAGATTGGATCTACAAATTGCTGTATATGGCTGAAATGGACAAGATGACAAGAAAACTGAGAGATCTGGACTCAGGGCAGTTTAACACAGATTGGGAGAAGCTGAAACAATATCTGGAGAAGAAGTGGGAGGTGGGAGGAAAACTGTGGCAGTTTGAGAACTACTGAAGTATAATAAAAGTATAAAAGAGAGGGGTGACTTTACCGGGGGAGGAAGAGAAATGTGAATTTATAAGCAGTTAGATTAATTGATTGAGATATATATAGATATGGTTAATTGATAGAATATTGATAGAGAATAATTAATGGTTTAAACATGAGGATTGAGTAATTAACAATAATTTCTTTCTTTGATAAGATTTATATGCACCAAACTGAATGTATAGAAGAGTTAAATTGACTGATTATGTGATGAGTTATATAGAAATACCATAAAAAGAAGAAATGAGTAATATATAGAGAACAAATCAAATTGTTTGATTTAAATGTGGGAAATTTTTATGGTTTATGATATATAGAAATATTCAAAACTGGAAAATGGGATAAATTGTTTATCTAAAGAAGTATAGTTTGGATGTATAATAAGTAATAGAGTTAAAGATGTACTGCTTAATATAATGGAGGATATATATTTGTTTTAGACAGAGGAAGTTAATAGAAGTAAGGGAAAAGGGACAGAGGGTGGGAAAGCTGTTGGAAGTCAACAAAAGGGGGGGAAAGGGAGGGGGTTAGAAACGAAAAATTAGGGGAAAATTGAATGTAATGTAAAAATATTAATGCTCTAACCCAATAAAAAATTTAAAAAAAAAAAAAGGAATAGCTATTAGCTACCCTCTCTTTAAAAGTATACCATCTGAATTAACTTTTAAAACATCCCCTATATTTTGGGTTTTCCAGTATTGCTACCTGAGATAATAAGCAATATCAGAGTAGTTTAATGTTCAACAGTGGGTCATTAACAACAACATCCCATACAGGACAGACTGAATCTACTAGTAATCTATGGGGTTTTCCTATTAAATAAAAGTGATCTAGTTTGGTGTAGAGGTTAAAAGAAGCAGGACTCTAATCTGGAGAGCCAGGTTTGATTCCCTGCTCCCCCGCTTGAAGCCATCTGAGTGACTGTGGGTCAGTCACAGCTTCTCAGAGCTCTCTCAACCCCATCTACTAGATAACAACAACATATTTTGTAAACCACTCCGAGCGGTTGTTAAATTGTCCTGAAGGTTGGTATATAAATGAAATGTTGTTATTATCATCATCATCATGTTCTGGATGAGACAACAGGTTGCTGAGGGTTCCATCTGTCTAATGTGTCGGCCAAGGATTTTTCCCTCATTGCGCTTCATGGAATTCTCTAACTTGACATGCCGGGGATTAAACACAGAATTCAGGCACCACTAAGCCATGGCTTCTTCTCATGTAAGCAGAGTACGGCGACTCAAGTTACTCAGTAGCACAGGTGGGTAGGAGAATATCTTATGGGGGCCTCCTTAGGGAAAGGCAAATGTACGTTGCAAATGGAATCATTATACCAAGACTTCAGCTTCTTGTTTTCTGCCTCAGACTTATCTCGCCGGTTCAGGGCATGATTTAGCTTCTCTTCAATAACTGCCATGTTCTCCACAGGGACGTATTTCGTGAACATGTCTTCTTTAAGCTCCTGTAGCCGCTTTTGCAGATGAGCAAGGTGCTTAGCAAGAGCATCCATGTTGAAAGAATCTTTGTGGCTGAGACCTGTTGAGGAAGGGGAAAGCAAACTCCCCGTGAAATCATGACTGCAATCGTGTTATTTAGAGACTTCAAGCAAAGAACAAAAAACAATTAAAATAAAATCAAAGCCATGATAGCTTTATTACCAAAATTTAAGTCAGGATCCAGCTGTTTCTTAAAAGGAAAAGCCTAACTACAGTGCAGTGCTCCCAAACTTGGTCTTCTGGTATATTGCACATGCTATCTAATGGTATGGCACCCACATAGGTAAAAAAAAGAAAGAAAACAAAAAGGATCAACTGAAGTCAAGCAGGAGTTCTACTTGTGTGCTTAACTCTATTCTGTTTAAAATAATGAACTTAAAAATTCTTAACTTCTGTTGTCCCTTGCATTTCTGATGTCTTGACGATTTTACTGTTTAATTGGTTAAAAAGATACTGTTGATCTTGTTTTATTATCATGTTGTTAGCCATCAGATCTGCCCTCGCAATATTAAGGTTTATAAATATGGCAACATGATAAGCCCCTCTCTGTATGTGTTTAAACACAAAAACACTGCCTAGGAAGCCAAGAAAATGGCTGCCAGATCCTTACTGGGAGCTGGAAAATTAATAGCATATGAGGCACCCGGCAAGACCAGCTTTCAGCTGCCACACTGCAGAGTGTGTGAAGATCCTAATACAATAGGATCTTCCAGACATTCTTGAATTAATCTCCTTAACACATCCTACCAATCTTCCCTTATCCACTCTCCCATTCCAGGCTATTCAGAGCTCTGATATCCTCACCTATTGAGCCATCATAGGTTGTTAATCATCACAACTCTAGTTTCATGCAGGAAGGCTTTATCAAACCTTCCTAGTTTTATTGTCTCACCTTGTAGACAGCTTCCTAGCTCTTTGTCTCACCCCAGAGACAGCTTCCCAGTTCTCTCACCTCCAGAGACAGCCATCAAGCTATTGTCTTTGGTAGCCAGATGTCAGTTTCGCCCAGAATATGTTTTGCTCTAATAATTAGGCTGCCCTGCCATGTGCCTGGTGCGTCCTGGGGCCTCCCACCTATGCATCCTAGGACTGCATGTCTGAGCCCTTCCCTCTTCTTGCTGTGAAGTGCTAGACACTGAAGCTACTCCCCTTCTGGACTAGTAACTATAACTCCAAAACCTTGAAACTCTACCCAACCTCCTCTCTGCTTTTCCTAGGAAACTTTGTGTGTCCTGTATGTTCTTGTATGACTGCTTTTGATACCCCTTTAATAAAATACATCATTTTTGTTATACTCCTGCTTGGTCATTTTGAGAGTCCTCTGAGGGAAGGGACCTGGTATATTTTGGTGGAGAAGATTCCAGATACCCTTCCTCTTGCAGCCTCTTCTTGCATGCTAATTCCCTCAACTCGCAAGGACACCTCCCATTTAGGTAACAATATGATCATACTATGATGTTTTGTGTTTTTAATTCTGCTGTAAGCTGCCCTCTGTACTATCTTATTATGAGATGAGTAAGGTAGACTTTTTAAAAAGCATATAAATAAAAAATTAATTATGGTTGCATCATGCCCTTTTTTTTGTTTAAAAAAGGAAAATTGCTTCAAAGAATACACATAACTGTGTTGCCAAGAATGGGGCAAAAAAGAATTCTCAGCTCCCGGACAACTAGTGAGTTTTATCCTCTCTTTTTCCAAGATAGTTTCCAAGATCTTTAGGGGAAGCAGTTATACTCAGCCAGTGACTTCAGCTGGGTTTATCATTGCTGAATGCTGAAACAAGAACATTGCTGAGAGGAGTCAAGCCTGATCCCCTCTCACAACGTGCCAGACAGACCATTAGCAGTTTTTATCCTGTCTGCCTTTTCAGGGGGCTTAGAGCAACATACATTGCTCCCCAATCCTGTGAGGCAGGTTAAGCTGAGAGAGGATAACTTGCCCAAGGATACCCAATGAACCCCTGCCAGAAGGTGATAATAGAAAAAAGAAAATAGGGATGGAAAACAGCTGCCTGAAAAGAGATCATAGTTAAAAGCCACAGTTTTACATGGGTCAAAAATACACCATGTCACAGCCAAAGAGGGACCGTCCCCAAGGAACAGTCCAGCCATATGAGAATCTTCCTAAACGAATCTTCCATGTTCAGAGGCAACATGCTGCAGAATCTGTGAGGCCCCGCCCCGCCGGCCGCGCCTTCCCCGTGTCCTGCCGTCCCGGGGGTGACCACCAGGGGGAGGTTGAAGGTGCTCCCTCGGCCTCAGACTGGATAGGGGCAGTGGTTCAAGCACCAAGCTCTGCCTCCTATCTGGCGTTCTGGAATATACTCGCTCTCTCTCTGTGTCCAACCTTCCAACTAGCCGTCTCCTCCCCGGCGTCACTGGGAGCTCCCTTCTTATAGTCCCTCCTGACTCTGCCCCCTGGCTTTCCACCAACCCTCTCCCCTGGCTCATCTGCCCTAGTCGCTAACACCTGGCTACTCCCGCCTGGTTGGTTCCCCTGCCCTTCCGTCACCCTTCCTCCCCCTGCCCTCTCTCTAGTGCCTGTTTCTTCCCTCCACCACCCTTCACCAATCCCCGGTGCCGCTTCAGACCGGGGAGCCCTCCCAGGAGCCATCCAGCCAACCCAGAGCGGGGATGTCTCGCTGGGCGTCCCTCCTTCCGCCCGCCCCATCCGGGCTTTCCCCCTCCCCGCGCTGGGCCGCGCTCGCCCCGGAGCCACCTCCCCGGGTGGCTGCGGCAGCGTCGGAGCTACCCTCCTCCGTCCGCCGCTCCCGCTTCTCTGCCGCGCGGCCGTCGTCCCGCCGGGCAGCCCGCCCGGCTCCGGCCGCTCCGCGGTCGCGAGAGGCGGCCGCGGCCGCAGCCGGCCCCGCCATGGCAACGGCGGCGCCGGGCTCAACTCTCCCGGCGGCAGCAGACCCGGCGGTTCTCGCAGTGGCGGCGGCGGGCCCCGCTGCCCCTGTGAAGGCTGCGTCGGTGGCGGCAGGTCTCGCGGCTCCCGCGGCGGCGGGGGCGCAAGCGGGAGCGCGGCCGGGAAGCCGAGGGTCGACGTCCCCTCCGAACCCTGTGCCGTGGGCTCCCAGGTAGGTTGGGGGGCTGGGCGGGGCTCGGGTGGCTGGTGGTGGGCTCCCGAGGGGGTGGGGGGTCGGGTCCAGTTTGGGGGGGGAGGGCCCACCCCGGACAGAATCCAAATTGCTGGGAGACAAAAGTAGGAGGGGAGTTATTGTCTTCTGCTTGCTTAAGAGCGTCCTTGAAGGCATCTAGTTGGACTTTTATTTAAACTTAGACAAAGCCATTTCTTTATTTTGAAAATTTTTTATTGGGTTAGAATCCATTATTTCCACATTTACATTCAATTTTCCCCAATTTTTTCATCTCTAACCCCCTCCCTTTCCCCCCCCTTTTTGTTGACTTCCAACAGCTTTCCAACCCTTTATCCCCTTTCCCTTACTTTTATTAGCTTCCTCTATCTAAAACAAATATATATTCTCCATTATTCTAAGCAGTACATCCTTAACTATTTTTAACATTATATGCCCAAACTGTAAGCCTTTGTTTCCATCTTAGATAAACAATTTATCCCAATTTTTCAATTTCAGGTATTTCTATATATCATAAACCATATAGATCATACATTCGTTTATATCAAACAATTTGACTTATTCTCTATATATATTACTCATTCTATCTTTTTATAATAGTTCTATATATCTCTCCTCACGTAGTCAATCAATTTGACCCATCTATATCTTCAGACATTCAGTTTGGTACAAAACTTGTCAAAAAAAAAAGAAAATATTGTTAGTTAATCGCTCCTTATATTTAGTCCTTATAATTAATTATTTTCTCTATGTTCTGTTTGTTAACCTATATATATCTATATATATGTCAATCTATTAATCTGACTGCTTATTAATTCACATTTATCTCTTCTCCCCCCGGTAAAGTCTCCCCCCTCTACTTCAATACTTCAGTAGTTCTCAAACTGCCACAGTTTTCCTCCCACCCCCCATTTCTTCTCCAGGTATTGTTTCAGCTTCTCCCAGTCTGTGTTGAACTGCCCTGAGTCCAGATCTCTCAATTTTCTTGTCATCTTGTCCATTTCAGCCATATACAGCAATTTGTAAGTCCAATCTTCAATAGTTGGCACTTCTTGTACTTTCCATTTTTGCGCATACAAAAGTCTAGCTGCTGCTGTCATATAAAATATCAACGTCCTGTGTTGGGCTGGAATTCCCTCCATTCCCAAGTTCAGTAGCAGGAGTTCTGGGTTCTTATTAATTTGAAATTGTAAAATTTCACTCATTTCTCTTATTATTTCCCCCCAGTACTGCCTGGCTACCTCACACGACCACCACATATGATAGAGGGAGCCCTCATGCTTCTTACATTTCCAGCATTTATTAGAAGTATTCAAATTCCCTAGCGCAATCTTCTTTGGTGTCATGTACCAACGATAGATCATTTTATAAATGTTCTCTTTGATATTAATACATGTCGTTGTCTTCATTGTAGTTTTCCACAAGTATTCCCATGCCTCCATTGTTATTTCTTTATTAAAGTTTATAGCCCATTTCACCATTTGTGTTTTAACTATCTCATCCTCGGTATACCACTTCAACAGTACTTGGTATACCTTGGATATTCTTTTCTTATCTTCTTTAAGAAGGGTCTGCTCTAGTTCCGAATTCTCTATTCGTATACCTCCCTTTACAGAGTCCGAATTATATAAGTCTCTGATCTGTCTATACTGGAACCAATCGTAGTTAGGTGATAGTTCCTCTTGTGTCTTTATTCTAAGTTTGGATGCTTCAGTTTTAGTTATTTCTTTATACGTTAAACATTGTTGTTCATTATCAACAGCTCTCGGGTCTATCACCTCATATGGAGACAAAGCCATTTCTGTATTATAGATTACCTACCTGGTATGGCTTTAGAAGGGTCAAGTTTTTTGCATGGGGTTGTAGTTTCAACTGCAGCTGTTGTTCTAAAAGTTCTTATTTTCTTTATCAAGTTCTCAGTTCTTGTAGAATTTCTCTCAATTTTCTTTATGCTAAAAAAGAAGAGCTATTTAATGTTAGAATCGCTTCAGTTTCATCCTGACTAGAGAAGGGCATGAACAGCAATATGAACAAAAAAAGGCCACGAACAGCCCAATCTGCTGTTCGTGAACAAGTTGTTCATGAGGCCCCATTCTAAACGAACAGGTGGTCATTGCAAGCCTCGTTCGTTGGTGTTCGTCAAGCCAGACAGTCTGGCACCTGCAATCAATTCCCTTGGCAACTTAGGCAGGGATTGTCAGAACTCTGTCTGAACTCCTGCGGTTGCCCTGGAAACCCCAATCTAAACCCAATTTAGCTTGATAGGCAGGTCTTCAAGTGTGGTGCTCCAAATTTGTTACAACAAGGGAGCAAAGAGCAGGGGGGAGGGGGGCTCCCAGCTCTGACTTTGCACACAGTGGAGAGAGAGAGAGATAGTTGCTGTTGGCATTTTGATAGAGTGCATTGGAGCTTGAATTTTGTGTGTGGTGGGATACGGATCTACCCCTTCAAGTTCCAGGGCTGCTGCGGGGCTCTGGGGCCAAGCTATTATTTATTACTGGTACCTTTCCTGCTGCCTGCTCAGGTAAGGTTTCTGGGAGTGGTGCGGTAGGGATCTACCCCTTCAAGTTCCAGGGCTGCTGCCAGGCTCTGGGGCCAAGCTACTATTTATTATTGGTACCTTTCCTGGTGCCTGCTCAGGTCAGGTGTCTGGGAGTGGTGCAGTAGTGATCTTGACTTGGATGATGGCTGAAGGAGAGCCTGCTGACCCCCACAAACAGCCAACCACGAACAAGTTCGTGAACAGGGCCATGTTCATGGTTGTTCGTGAGTCCCTGTTCGTGGACGGCAACGAACAACGAACATCATGTTCGGTTTTTCTGTTCGTGCCCATCTCTAATCCTGACTTACTCAAACAAGCAGGTACTTTTGAATTGGGGGAGTTGTGAGGGGCTTTGATCTCTGATTCTGCATTTTTTCTTATTTTAACCTTGCATGTCTTATGAGGATTATTTAGCTTTTGGTACCTTGCACTGGGCATTTGGAATTAAAATGCTGTATCAGAAGTATCAGCAGCAGCAGCAGTATTAAAATGCTGTATCCAAATTTTAATTAATGCATCCTTCATTCAAGAGGGTAAGCTTGGATGGCTTGTTTCTTTATTGATTCAATGCAGTTACGGTTCAAGATGAAAGCATTTTGTTTTTAACTCCGAACACAAAGATGTGTAATGTTGTTACCTCTGTATTGGAGGCTTGGAATAATGTAACTTTAGTGTCTGAAATGGGGAAAAATAAAACTCTCAAGATCGGTAACAAAATACCTATGTCTGTTTCTTCCCTGCCCTCCCCCCATTAATCCATTTGGGAAAGCTACAGTTCAGTTTTCTTGAAGAGCCAGTCCAGGCACTACAACTTCATGTGTCTCTCCACAGGCAGTGCTTTTAAAACATTACTATTCCCCTCAACCAGAGAAGTCTACCTTTAGGTACATATTTTGTTGGCTTGTGTTGTTTTGTCCTGCATGTGGGTCTGGGGTCCATGGGTACAGGACTCTGGCTCCCTGCTCTTGATGGAGTGCCGCTTGCGCCGCTTGCAAGAGTAAGGAGCCTGGGGGTGATCTTGGATGCCTCCTTGACTATGGAGGCACAGATCACAGGAGTTGTCCGGTCTTCATTTTTCCATCTGAGACAAGCCCGGCATCTTGTCCCCTACCTGTCGACCTATGACCTAACAGCAGTGATCCAAGCAATAGTTACCTCTAGATTAGACTACTGCAACTTGCTCTATGCAGGGCTTCCCTTGGGCTTGATCCGGAGATTACAGCTGGTTCAAAATGCAGCTACGCAGGTGATTGCAAGAGTTCCGATACGGGGAATATATAACACCTATATTACGCCAGCTGCATTGGCTACCAGTTGAGTACCAGGTCTGGTTCAAGGTTTTGGTGCTGACCTATAAAGCCCTATGCGGACTGGGTCCAGCATATCTGCGGGACCGCCTCTCCCTATATAAACCCCAGAGGACACTTTGTTCTACACACAAAAAACTTTTGGTGGTCCCTGGTCCTAGGGAGGCACGCCTGGCCTCGACCAGAGCCAGGGCCTTTTCGGTCCTGGCACCAGCCTGGTGGAACTCTCTGTCTGATGAAACCAGGGCCTGGCAGGATTTATTATCCTTCCACCGGGCCTGTAAGACAGAGATGTTCCACCAGGCATATGGCGGAGGCTAAGCTGGGCCCCCGCTGGCCATACTTGACTTGAAAAGATCTGTCCACCACCCTATATATATCTATAGATATGGATATATGGGCCATGTCTGAAATGAAGTAACTCTTCCATTGCCATCTGAGGAGAAAATTTTATTGTATGTAGTGTTTTAAATTTTATTGTAATGTTTTTATCTGCTTTTATGTGTTTTTATGTAAATTAAAATGTTGTGCTCTGCCCTGAGCCTGCTTGGCGGGGAGGGTGGACTAAAAATAAATCTAATATAATAAATAAATAATTTGTGTTTCTGGCACTGTAGTTTTTATGAGCTGGAGTCTTTATTGTAGCTGGGTTTAGTATTAATGTAATTTTTGTACTGTTTCCTTTTTTATTTTGTAAGCTGTCATGTATGCTCCTTGGGGCAGCAAGTCGCACTTAATTGTTTTTAAAAAAATTTATTAAATAAAGTATATTCTAGTTTTCCCACTATGATGACTCAAGGCTGCTTACAAAAGCCAAGCAAGCAAGCAAAGTACATAAAACCATAATTAAATAAAAAATATATAAATAATGCCAAAATCAATCTTAAGGGAAAAATAAGCTCTTTCTAATTTTTTAAAATTCTGGCCATAAACTTACCAAGTCATTTACAAAAAACTCAAGCACGCTTTAACTTGAACACAAAAAGTTGGCTTAGACAGCAATCCTAAGTAGGCCTACTCATCATCTTACTTAGATCCATTCAATGGGGCTTACTCCAAGGAAAGTGTACTTAGGATTGTACAGTTAGTCAAGCCATGGGTTCATCTAGTGCAGCACTGTCTACTCTGACTGGCAATGGTTCTCCAAACAAGGGTATCTTTCTCAGCCCTGCTACCCAAAAGCCTTTTCATGGTAGATGGGTGGGGGGGAGAATCTCGGAATTTGAGCATGTGTGGAAGACACTCCCCTACTAAGCTGTGATGCTTTTAAAATACTTTTTGTTTAAAATATTTCTGTTTTGCACTTCCTTATAAAACATGGATGACCTTCAACACTTAAAACATCCATAAAAATACTGTTTAATTTGTTCCCAGGTTCATGGGCCAATTATACCATTTGATCATAACATTGCATATAAAATATGATGCAAGTTTCTCTAGAAAACTCTGGTTAAAAATAAATGAAGGGCTCTCTTACTTCTGTTCCAGTTGAGTAATTCTCTTCCTATAATACATGAGAGTAGTAGATTCACAAGCTAAAACTTTTAATTTTCCATGCAGATAGAATGCAGTTCTCTGGCCTTTCTTTACTGCTTCTATAAAGGCATCGTATTCCTGCTTGATTGTAGTCAGAATGTTCTTGTATGCCTTGACATGTTCAATTATCTGGGTCAATAACAGAGACTGGATATTTGCTTTTGCTAATTTATAATATCACAAACAAAAAGGCACACATTCCATTTGAAAATAAAGATACTTCGATCCATTTTGGCCATTTTGGGTCCATTTAGGGCCCAAAACAGCCCAGATTGGGGCCAAAACGGCCTGGCTCGGCCCAGTGCCGCGCCAGGGAGGGTTCCCCCACCCAACAGCGACACGATCCAGGCTGGTTTGGCCCCGATCTGGGCCATTCTGGCAATTTTGGGCCAATTTAGGGCCCCAAACAGCCCGGATTGGGGCTGAAACAGCCAGGATTGGGCTGGTGCCAGGCGGTGGAATCCTCTCTTGCCCAGCAGCTGCCCAATCCTGGCTGTTTTGGGCCCAATCCTGGCCATTTGAGGCCTGAATTGGGCCAAAAATGGCCAAAAGGGGCTCAAAACAGCCAGGATTGGGCCCAAAACGGCCAGTATCAGGCCTCTGCTGGGTGGGGAACACTCCTCCACCTGGCAGAGGCCTGATCCTGGTTATTTTGGGCTCGTTTTGGCCATTTTGGGCCCAATTCAGGCCCCAAATGGCCAGTATTGGGCCACTGCCTGGCGGGGGAGTGCTCTCCTGTGTGGCAGCAGCCTGTTCCAGGCTGATCCAGGTCATTTCTGGCCTGTTTTGGCCCAATACAGCCCGGATCAGGCCCTAAACAGCCAGGTTCAGGCTGCTGCCCTGCGGGGGAGTGCTCTCCCATGTGGCAGAAGCCTGTTCCAGGCTGATATGGGACATTTTGGGCCTGTTTCAGCCCATTTTGGGCCCCAAATGGCCCAGATCTGGCCACTGCAGGGTGGGGGAGTGCTCCCCCGCAGCGGAGCAGCCCGTTCCGGGCCGAATCAGCCCCCCCCCATGGAGTACAGGAGCATTCCTGGGGCGGCCACGCCTGCATGGTGACATCACTTTCCAGAAGTTACGTCATCATGCAGTCCTGGAAGTGCCTGCGCGCTGCGTGCGGGCGCGCATGTATTGAGAGGCGCACCACCTCCTCCCAGGAGTTGCCCTGGGTGAGAGGTCCCCCACCTCTTTTCCCAGAAAAAGCCCTGATATAAAGAAATAATGGTATTTGGAGACATGAGACCCAAAGAAAGACAGATCCAGTAATTTCAAATATGGGAAATTACCGAAAAATGTATTCCAATCTTTAGAAATGTTGAACCTAGAAAACGCCTGGAGGATTAAATACCCAAATGATAGAGTTTTTACTTTTTTCTCTGATAGACATCAAACGAAGTCAAGAATAAATATGTGCTGGATATCAAAAAGTTGAACAATGAATATAGAAAAAGGAGAGATCCAACCGAAAATATTTGCAGATCATAACCCAATAGAGGTAGTTTGGCAGTGGAACAGGAAACCAAGAGAAAGATGGAGACTAAATCATGTTATGTTATTACAAGATGACATAATAAATAAGTATTAAAAAGATCCAGAAGAATTTTTAAAAATTAATAATACAGAAGGAATGTCTTCAGCTACAATTTGGAAAGCAAGTAAAGCGTTCATCAGAGGAGCCCTGATAGCAGCTGCTGCCAAGAAGAAAAGATAAAAAATAGAACAACAAAGATATTAGTAGAGAAAAAAATCACAGATTGGAGCATGAGCACAAAAAAAATCTTAATAAAATATATTAGTAGAAATTAAACAATTAAACATCAATTAGATATGTTAGAAATGGAAGAGGTACAGAAAAATTAAAGTTTTTAAAACAAAGGCACTTTGAATATGCAAACAAACCTGGCAGATGTTTGGCGTACTGTCTTAGGAAGGAGAAAGAAAAAAGTTATGAACATGTATAAAGAAAGGAGAGCAAATTATATATGTAGAAAATGAAATACAAGAACAATTTATTAACGAATTTTCAGGACTATTATCTGATTTATAATAGATGCAACTGAATTTGTAAATAAGAAAAAAAGAAAGCACCATTTTTATTTTTGGATGTGGAGAAAGCTTTGACAATTTAACATGGCCTTTTTATTTAATGTCTTTTAGAATACCAGAATTTTGGAACTTGATGCAAGGGGTATATTCTCAGAATTTTGGAACTTGATGCAAGGGATATATTCGAATCAACAAGCAAAGATTTTAATAAATGAGAAATTAACAGAAACAATTTTGACTGAAAAAGGAACACGCCAGGGTTGCCCCTATTTATTTTAGTGATAGAGACTTTAGCTATAAAAATTAGACAAGACACAAGGATTAAAGGAATAAAAGTGGAAGACAGAGAATTTAAAATGAAAAGTTATGCAGATTATGTGGTTATAACTATTTTAGATCCATAAAATCATTACAGAATGTAATGGAACATATTGAAGAATTTGGATTCCTTTCAAGATATAAAATTAACAGGAAGAAGAAAAAATGATGACAAAATTTTTAGCACAAAAAGAAGATATTTAAGGAGTATATAGTATGAGTACATAATATGTACATAATATTAAATATCTGGGGATAAATGTGACTGGACAAAATTGTAATCTTTAAAAAAAAAATAATCAGAAGTCTTGGAAATTAATACAACCAGATTTACCTAGATGCAGGGCTTTTTTTCAGGGGGAACGGAGTTCCAGAACCTCTTGAAAATGGTCACATGGCTGGTGGCCCAGCCCCCTGATCTCCAGACAGAGGGGAGTTTAGATTGCCCTCCGTGCTGCTGAGCGGCACAGAGGGCAATCTAAACTCCCCTCTGTCTGGAGATCAGGGGGCGGGGCCACCAGCCATGTGACCATTTTCACTGAGGGCAACCCACTGAGTTCCACCACCTCTTTTCCCAGAAAAAAGCCCTGACTAGATGGATTTATTCTAGATGGGGGAAAACTAAAAATTTCATCAGGAGAATTTCAGCAATCAAAATGAATGTATTGTCAAAATTATTTTTTTTATTTCAAATGTTATACACACAAACGTATGTATGTATGTATGTATGTATGTATGTATGTATGTATGTATGTATCAAGATGAAAAGAGAGAAGTTTAGCAGTCCCAAATATAAAATTGTATTATCAAACAGGAGGTTCGGTTTGGATTGCGGACTGGATTAAAAACCCGAAACAAGGAATAATAAAACTCGAATCATATGACTTAGATGAAGGCCTACATAATTACTCATGGATAAAGTAATCAATCAAAATGATTACAACACAAGAAAGGAGTCATATAATTAGAGATGGGCTTTTAAGGATATGGTTTAAACGTCAGAACTTATCTTGTCAGAGTTCTCCAAATTCTCCCCTCATGTCCCCAGTAGACGTTTATCATGATAAGAATATAAGAAACAAAAGTGATTATTTAATGTATGGCAATATGGTAGATGCTATGGGGAAACTCAAATCTTGGCAAGATATTGTGACAAAGGAATTAATATTCAGTGGTTACCATATTATCAATCAGTCTCAAGACTAAGAAAGATTATAAACAAGGAAGGTGGAGCTTTAAGAGAGATGACTGAGTTTGAACAGCTGATTACAAAAAACAAAGATAATCTATTATGATGGATATATAAGATATTACTTCAGTTGGAAACAGAAAAGGAACAAGTGAAAAATGTATGATCAAATAGATGCATAATTTTAGGAAGCAATTACCTATGGATCAGTGGGAACAGTTATGGGGAAAAGGAATTAAGGTCACAATCAGTCAGGCATTAAGAGAAAATTGATATAAAATGTTTTTCAGATGGTACATTACTCCAAAGGATACTGAGAAAGTAGATAAAAATTACAAAGGGAAATGTTCGAAATGTCAAGACTACCACATGTGGTGGACTTGCAAAAAAGCAAAAAGATATTGGAAGGAAATACATGGAAAAATGCAGAATATATTTAGATTTCCTATGGAAGCTAAGAATATGCTATTAGGAATACTGCTTAATAATTTACCAAAAATTCTGGAAGAGATATTTGATTATACGGTGACATCGGCTAGAATAATCTATGCAGCATAATGGAAATTAGACATTAGGTTAGAAGAATGGGAAAATAAGCTTGCCAAATACACAGTAACGGCGAAATTGACAACTTATTTGAGAAACAGATCAATTACAAAATCTGAGAAGAGATGGAATATGTCTTATGTGTATTATGCAAGCAAGAGACACATCTAGAATGAGAAATAGTTTTTAAATGAAGAAAAATTGTATATAAATTAAGCATAAATGTATTGTAATGCAGAAGCAGAATGAGAGCAAGTTTTAAATTTAATACCTTGAATATAAATCTATATAGAAACAGTTTTGAGCAGAAGTATTCTTTACTATTATTTCTTATTATGAGATATATTATAGAGGTTTATTTGTATTTTGAAATATTATCTGTCAAAATTATAGTGGTTGGCAAAAGTATGTTATACTGTGTATGCAGTAATGTTGAAATTAAGAATGTAGGTGAAAAACAAATTAGTTATGAAATCTGAAACCTAAAATGTTGAATATAAATGTGTTCTAATACAAGCAAGTATTACTATATTCAGATATATTCAGATAGTGTCTTAAAAAAATTAATGAAGGGAATTTTGGGAAGAAAAACACTTTGTTCCAAATACTTCGTTACATATAATCATTCTGATCCATATAACTGTGCTATGTAATCCCCTTTTCCCTTTTCTGTACCCCCTATCCTATTACTTTGTCTTTTCAAAATAAAAATTTATGATTAAAGAATCTGTGGAAGAGGCTGTTTATGGACTTGTACTGTGGTTCAGCACCTAGCAGCCAGCAGGCCCAATTTGACTCTCCCTCCTTAGTTATATTGCCTGATCGGAACTTGTAAACCCAGAAATGAAACAATGTAAAGGTCAATCAAGGACACTAGGAGATCTGTTAATGGATCTTTCTGGTATTTTGAGAAGTCAAGTAGCAGCCGTACTGAGCTGTTTGCTCTGCAAGGGTCCGGGAGAGATCCTTAACCATCTGTGCCTATTTCCAAAGCTAATAATAGCAATGGGAGACTGGGGTGATTGTTGAAACCATTTGAGAGAAGAAAGATCAAATCCCTTCCTCTTCCCTATCTCAATCAAGGCCTCACTGGACTATTTGTCTGTAAGTAATGCTGGGAAAATCCATGTGTGAATTGCATTAACATACATAATGTGTAAGCATTTTGTCAAGAAGTACCTGGTTGAACACACATGAAGCTGCTCAGACCATTGGTATAGTCTAGTCAGACCATAAGCAGCTCTCCAGGGTCTCAGGCAGAAATTTTTCCCATTACCTACAACCTGCTCCTTACTGAAGATGTCAGGGGTTAAAACCTTGCATGCCAAGCAGATGCTCTGCCACTGAGCCACAGCCTCTCCCCCAATTGTGCCTCAGTTCTGACCCCTCTAGATGGTCTTAAGCAAGCTATTAGTCTCCTCCCTGCAATATGAAGATAATAATGGTCTGCCTTGCAGGATTAGGATTACTGACACAAAGTATGTAAAGGGTCTGCACATTCAAATGCTACATTAACTCTCAGTGAGAACAAGACGAGCATTTCAAGGCCACAACGATCACATCCACTAATTCAGAAAAGTGTAATATCTGTGGCAATAGCCAGTTACCCTTTCAAACACATTTCTGTATATGACGTAATACTCCTCAGCTGGCCCTTCCTTGGTGCAGCCTACGTTCTCAATTTCTGAAATGATGTATCCGTGGATGCTGTCCAGAAACTCCTTCTCACTTTCAGGAATGATGGGAGGCAGTACTGAATGTTTGTTCATTCCGATGCTGGCTGTAGACATGGTAGAAAAGCCAGCTAGGTTTCCATTACAGACAGAAAGAGGAAGGCTTGGTTGGTCTCCTTTGAGTGGAAGAAATGCTTCAGTCACAGTCTAAAAGAAACGATGGTGCAGTTAAAATTCCTGGAAACATCACTGGATTTGGAGACAATTCTCCAGCTCTTTATTTTGGGACTCACATTGAACGCAACGTGGATTAAGAAATCTGGTTGCAATAGACTGTGCTGGAATTAGGAAAATTTAAACCTCAGCACTGCCCTAAACCCATTAAATAGCCTCCAGGGGGGTCAGAGGGGATTGAAGCAGTGAAAAAGTGTAGCTGAATTTTTAAAGCTTGGGCAGTTAACCAGACAACCTCTATGAACTATATTCTACCTTCTAGGAGGAAATTCCTTTCCTCCTTCATGGTATGCTAAAAAAATGAATGTTAAAATTTCTCAAAGTGTGCCCAGATACCTTCACAGGGAATGTGAAATGGCTTATAAAGGTGCATTGTTTCTAGGACTGTGTTCAAAGCTACTTTAACTAGTTTGAAACATTTTTATCTAACTGGCTATCATTCTTTCTCTCGCAGTGCCTTGTATCCCACTCAAGAGGAAGAGCCTGGAGGTCTTCAACTGGAATTTTTAGTAGCTTGCAGGTGCTGGAAGAAAGGCATGGTCTATATTTTTATACCTTGGCATAGGTTGAATTTCTGTTCCTTCTTTGTTCTGAAAGAGCATTTCAAAATAATTAGAAGCCCTTTGATAATGAACATAAGGTTTATTCCTTATCTGGCTTTAAGAGCACACTGCAGCCATTGTGGAGGGAACTTGTATTTTGCTCTTTTAAATGCATATTTTGCTGTGTTTGTTTTCTGATTTTTACCTACATGGCCTGTAGGTTCAGATTTCCTTCTATAATAAATCACTTCTAACCTTTTTATTCCATGCTTTTAAGACATTTCACTATCCATCTGCCCATGTCATGTGTTGGTCATGTTATCCAATTTGTTTCCTAGATACCTTAGTGCTGTGGGTAAGTAGAAGTTATAGCTCTGTGATTTTGCTTCTTTGCAAGTATATGCATATCCACTTGGAAAAAATATTTATTTACTTAGGAAAATTTCAGTGCCATATCTGCCCAAACTCAGTGACAATCACAAATGCTCAGCTCAGCCTTTAAGATAACCCTGTAAAGTAGGCTGGTATTATTTCCCCTTATTTGGGACTGGGAATGTAAAGATCAAGTTTCTGGGGGAACATAATTATTTTCTTCTTCATGTCCTGCCATGTGCCTCCAGTCAATCTCCTGACTCAGCCAAGGACCCAAACATTATTTTATTTTTGAGTCTGTTGTTACACACGTTATTGTTAAAAACTAGTCTCTCATTTTTTAAAAAAGAGTCAAAGAACACCCTACTACATATTAACAACCAAAGCTCAGTGCTATAGCAACAGTACTACTTGGGTGTATAACAGCTCTGTAAAGCATAAGACCTAAACGGGATTCAATAGATTTAGTCCACTAGAAATACTTTAGATGACATATCAGCAACTGGTGGGGCCGGTTGGCTCCATGAGACCAGACGTCTCGCCCTCCAGTTGGCAATCTTTTTCTCTCCCGTTTTCTTATTTGGCCCTGAAAGGGAACTAGGATTGATACAGGGCAATGAATTTCTTTTTCCAAAACTTATTTTTTTAGATATTGCCACTGATTCCTTTTATTTTCTTTTAAGAGTAGGATTTCTCTTTCATTTCTCTTCAAAGAAAAATCAAACTGCCCTTTTGTAACTTCATCTCTTGCAGCAGTTATACACTCCAGGATGGTGCTCTAGCAGGATAGGAAGATGTGGGAAGACACTGCCTGCCTCTGAGCATCCATAGAGTGAAATCCTGAAATTCTACAGAACCTCCCCTCCCCCCTCCTCTCTTCAAATTTCTTTTGATCAAAAAGGAATTGATTAGAAACTGACTCCAAATTTGTAAAAAGAGGAAAAGGATTGCTGGATTTCAGGGCAAAACTAGGTAAAGAAAAATAAAGAGAATTTCTCTAAAAAGGAACAGTGTAAGGAACAGGGTTGGCAACAGAAGCCACCAAGGATCCGTAGGGTTTACCCCACCCCAATCATCTTCTTAAACAGCCTCCCAGAAAAGCCAAGACTTGGAGTAAGTCGACATCTTGTTTCAGACAATGGGTTGGATTTGATTTCTAGATACTTCTCCATCAAGACAGGTTTCTATTTTTAAAAGGGGGCATTTGGGGGCACTTTAAAGATTAACGGATTCATTGTGGACTGGGGATTATGTAGGATAAAAATCTGGCTAGATTTTCAGGTGCTGCCAGACTCTTGTTTATTTCTGCTGCTACAGACCAACACGGTTACTTACTACTCTGTAATTTACATCGTAGTAGCTCTGCAGCGAAGTAGCTCTTGGGCATCCTCTGTTCAACTACATCCGCGTACAACCGCGTGTTTGTGGGAAGGGAAAATAGAGGCCTCAATCGTACATCAGAAATAGGTTCTGAACCTGAAGCCACTGGAGAAAACGTCCCGCTTTCCAATCACCCCGACCTACCGAAGGAATCACCGTTAGTCGCGTCGTATCTAAGCAGCTGAGGCGGGACCAGGACCAATGCCTTATGGGAAATGTGGTTTCTCGCTCGCCCGACTACAACTCCCGATGAGCCTTTCAAAGCTGGGGCGGGAGTCTACCGCCTATGCGCGTCGCCTCCAAGAAAAACTACCACTCCCATCATAATTTCTAATATGCATTAGGTGTGATGTATGCCGGGAGTTGTAGTCCAACTGGCGGCTTGAGGCCCCGCCTTCTCCTTCTCCACAGTCTCGGAAACCCCGTGCGGGAGTGAGTTGCCTTCTTTTTCCGGCGGCCGCCATTCTGCGAGCAGGTCGTTGGTGAGTTCTTCCTCCGTCCCTCTCGAGGCCTCGTGCGCGGCCTAAGCTTTGCGCCCTTTCTTCTTATTTTCTCCTTTTGTTGTCTCCTTAGGAGCAAGCGACGCCGACGGCCGCTCCTCGAGCAGCCGCCATGCAGATCTTCGTGAAAACCCTGACAGGGAAAACTATCACCCTCGAGGTGAGGGAACGAGAAGCTTGAATTGTGGCGGGGATTCAGTAGACTAGGCCGCCCCGTGTTGGGAAAAGCCGTTGAGCTGCAGGCTTTTACCTTGCTATTGTTCGAGTCGCCTTGGGCCCTTTTTCTTCTAGCTTGGCTCTTTCTGTCTCTCCCCCTGCCCCCTCTCGTGTTGGCATTCGAGTTTTGTTATTACTGGCTTTATTGCTGTCAACGGCGACCTCATAGGATTTTCAAGGCAAGAGACAGTCAGGTGGTTTGCCATTGCCTGCCTTTATGTAGCAATCCTGAACTTCCTTGGAGTTCTCCCATCCAAGTACTAATTAGGACTGACCCTGCTTAGCTTCCATGCAGGTCAGAACACTTCAGACCCTGATAAACTTTGTTCCCAGGGTCGCAAGACCCACATTGAACCAACAGCCACAGTGTAGGGAGGCTGAAGTGGGGAAGGGGATGAACCACTCTCTACCTCTTTCGCATGCAGAATTGTGAACATGAGCATTTCCCCTTCCCCACTTAAGCCCCCTCCCTCAGGTGGCTGTTAGTCCACGTAGGTCCTGCAGCCCCAGGAATGGTTGCTTGCAGGGGGTGGTGGTGCAGGAAAGTTCTGTCATTGTCAACACCTTCTGTGCTCAAGTCACTATCCCACCCATAGTTTGCTGCTTTTACCTGGTGTATGTTGTCATTGTTGTCTACCTGGGTTGTGAAACAGGGAGTCTCCTTATCACTTGATTTCCTTTTTTTATCGTCCGTTTGGCCATCTCAGCAGCAGACTACAGTTCTGGCCATGTTCCAGTACAGGTTAGAAGGAAATGAAAGGAAGGGCCATTATCTTTTTATGCCTGCCTGTTAGTACCCAGTGGAATTGCCAGCCATGATTGCTAGTGATAAATATGTTGTCAGTTGATTCAGACTGCCAGAAGATGAGCAGTAACTCTTATTGGCTTTGTTCCTGTGCCTTTAACATGTTTGGAATACACAAATCAAGCAGGTAAAGCTTTTTCCCATCACTCCTCCATTCCAGGAGAACGTTCCTGCTAGCTGTGTGTTTGTGGTACAGGAACAAGGTTAGTAAAAAAGGAAAGTTGTTGTGTAGGTGGAGGGGAAAAAACCAGAATAAGTAAGCAGAAAATGGGGAATACAAGTAGTTATACTCTTAATGACTATCCTTTAGTCTGGTTTTTCATAGTTATCCTAGCCCCACTTGGTCCTTTTGTCTGGTCCTCTGCCTTGAGATGTTCTTTGCTGCTACTTATATGAACCTCCTTCCTGGGATTGTTTTCCCATGTATTAAACAAATGCCTCTTGGAAATTCTCTGTTTCCTTTTCAGATCCCATTTTACCTTTTCCTTCACCCTTTTCCCCAAAAGACAATGCTTCCTGCTCTTAGCTGGCTGGAGGAAATGATCTAAATACTTTATGGTGTATTTAACACTGTGTCTATTTTAAATAGCTCAGTAAGGTTCATCATAAATAGTTGGTGGTACAATAGCACTTCTTATATGTGACTTGAAAGCTGCATTGTGGGGCTTGCTTCTGAGTAAACGTGTATAGAATCAGATTGCAATTTTGACCCAGTCTGTGCTATGCAATTGCAGTATTGTATATGGCAAGGAACATGCATATTTTGAGACATGCTACATTATCTTTGTAAGCTAGAATTATTTTCATTACACTTTGCAAAGATACAAGGTGAATACATGTTGTTCTAGAGTACATGGAAAAGAGGCAGTAGATTTGACAAGCTTTCATTGCTGACTTCTAATTTTTATAACAGGTTGAACCTTCTGATACTATAGAAAATGTCAAAGCCAAAATCCAGGACAAGGAAGGTAGGTTTCATGTGGATTAGGAACTTTTTTGTGTGTAATATCCTCCCACTTTGAAGTAAAGCTTTTCTGTTCCTTGCTGAAGAGGATCTCAGTGTTCAATCTTGGCCGTGCATACTTGAGAGTAAATACTGTTGAAAGTAGTAAGACTGACTGGGGTGAGAGAAAATGGTTGAGTTAATGTATTGCTTTAAATGCTTTAAAATTTACTCATCAGTGATTTAGAGATTCTGAAAACACTGGTTGACTGTATCTGCAGATTTAAAAAATATCTTTAAAAGAAATCTGTAGAAAAGTTTCATAATAACTTAAAAGTGCAGGGTGATTTTTTTGAATGTACACTAATTTTGCTAATTATGTATTCTGAATGTAACTGTAAGTAACCAGGAGTGGAAAATCTGTGATAGCAAGCTCACATTCAATCCAGTTTGCTGTTGCAAATGGGATGTTAGCAATTAGGAAACTCCTTCACTAAAAACCTAATCACCCCTTTTGTATATCCAAAACCAAGAGATGCTGTGATAGCCAAGTAGGATGTCTGTCTAAACCAGGGGTCCCCAACCTTTTTGAGCCTATGGGCACATTTGGAATTCTGACACACTGTGATGGGCACAGCAACAAAATAGCTGCCACAAAATAGCTGTTACAGCTTACCTTCAATCACACAGTGAAGATACTTGTGCTATGGAAGCAGCTTCTGCCAAATCAATGTTTTTAAAAAATCTGCATTGCCAATCAAATCTCCAGTGGCCAATCAGAAGTCCTTCTGGGCAAAAGCACCACCTGGCCCTACCCACTATCTAAAAACACTTGGTGGGCACCAGGAAAGGTGTTGGCAGGCAAAGTTGTGCCCCAAAGGCAGCATGTTGGGGACCTCTGGTCTAAAATATGTGAATAGGGGACAAACAGCTGTTGGTGGTCCCTGGCCCCAAGGAGGCCCGCCTAGCCTCGACTAGAGCCAGGGCCTTTTCGGTCCTGGCTCCCACCTGGTGGAATGCTCTGTCTGCTGAAATCAGGGCCCGGCAGGACTTAATTATCTTTTCGCCGTACCTGCAAGACAGAGTTGTTCCGCCAGGCATATGGCTGAGGCTGGTCCACCGCCGGCCTGGAAAAAAGGGGTGTATAAAACCCTCCCTGTGAAGGCTGTCCATATTGTTTTAAATGTGTTGGTTTTAATGAATATGAATTTTTAACTGTATTTTAATTGTATTTTAGTATGTTGTTATCCGCCCTGAGCCCGCTTGCGGGGAGGTGGAATACAAATTTGAAATAATAAAATAAAATAAATAATCTGATTGATTTGTCCTGCCTCCAGAAACATGAGATACTAAAAATGTGTGTGTGTGGACACACACACAGCTCTTTAAGTATGGGAAGGTGCGGAGAATAGAAAGACACAGCACAGGTACAAAACAGTTATAATATATTCTGAAAATATAAAGAGGGGTGTCCATATTGGATGGTAGGAAGTAAGTTTAGAACAAATAGAAGTACCACTTGATTTAGGCCATAATCTGTAGGAGTCGTGGTTAAATTTGGTTGCATAAAGGGCATAGGTGGTAGGCTGTCAGATGTTACTGACCATGATAGCCATCCAAAATGATGCCCTCTGTTCTGACATAAATGGTCTCCAGATATTAGGAACTCCCAACAGGGATTAGATGTTGCCATGTCCAGGTTTATAAAATGGAATACTTGAGGTTAGTGTGGTACCATATCTGGTATGTTTTGAAATTTTTACTTGTTGCGGTGAGTTAATAAATTGATCTTCTCCTCCCCCACCCCCAGGAATTCCTCCTGATCAACAGCGACTGATTTTTGCTGGCAAACAATTAGAAGATGGACGCACTCTATCTGATTATAACATTCAAAAGGTATCTGCCTTCTACGTATTTTGATACAGTAGACTGCTAAACTAGTACATTACAGGTGCATGCCTTAAACTTACTGAGCAAGGGTAAGCCCTTTTAACTTCCACTAGGCAAGAAAAATAGTGGTGACCGTAGCCCCACATATTCCTAGTTAAAAGGATGTGTGAATTGGCTTGTGTACGAAAGGTAGAAGCTTGTTTAGAATGGTTTTGTGTTTTTCTTTTAGCATCTTAATTTTTAAAAACCTTTCAGAGGGTCATACAACTGGCAGGAACAAACTGGACGCCTCTTATGCTCATATATAATTATATAAGCATCAAAGTATATATCAAGTTTTACGCGTGCAGAACTTGTTCTAGCATTTGGTAAATCTAAATAGTGCTGAGCTTAGTAACCATGAGATTTAAAAAGATTATGGCTTATTCCACTTATGTTAAATAGTCATTGGAGTTGTCTCCTATTTAGAGCATCCAGCATTTGATTTGTTTCAGGTGCTAGTTGCAAGATAATGTTGAGCGGTAATTTGTATTTCTTAACATTTGTAAGAGAAGCGATGGTGTTGCTCTTGCAACAGTCTGGTGAGATAGGTACGGCTGAATGCCTTGTCCAAGGCTATCTAGTGAGCTTTGCAATTGAGCAGAGAACTGTTGTTGTTGTTATTTAAAATTAAAGCCTGCCCAACACCAGCTATTATATCACTACATAGTCAAAATATGTGCGTCCCTTTTTCCTTAATAAAGTTTGCTTGCTAAAAACAGGAGTCTACCCTTCACCTTGTGCTGAGACTTCGTGGTGGTGCAAAGAAGAGAAAGAAGAAGTCTTACACCACCCCTAAGAAGAACAAGCATAAGAGAAAGAAGGTGAAGCTTGCTGTCCTTAAATATTACAAGGTAAGAACAACTTCAGTACCAAAAGATTTCTGGAGTACAGTGGTAGGATTAGACATATGGGTCAGCAGCAAAAAAAATGTTTATGAAGAATTACAAGTTCTCACTGGATATGGATGCCGTATGCTTTGGTGTTCGTAGAAAACCACAATGTGTCCCATCTCATTCAGATGACTGTTACCTTTCTTTCAAGCCTGTTCATGAACAGAGCCAGCTTTTGGGCAGAAGCATATCAATACAACAGATTCATTCTACTAGTTAGGGTAGTTGTACTGAATAAGATTTAGATATTTATATCTCACTTTTCTCTCCAATGAGGACCAAAGACATCTTATACATCATTCTCCTCTTCATTTTACCTTCACAACAAATTTGTGAGATAGATTAAGATGAGAGGGTGATTGGCCCGATACTACCCAGTTTGCTTCTATGGCAGTGTGGGGATCCTACTGAAATGCTCCAGTCACTACACACTGGCTGTGGGAAAGTTAGTTGTTCTAACAACTTGTGCTCTGAGATTATGACTTCAAAAGCCAGGCTTCTGTATTTGAAAGCCAGGGCAGGGGCTCAGACTACTTCTTGTGCTTTTCTTTCTGCAGGTGGATGAGAATGGCAAAATCAGCCGTCTACGTCGAGAGTGTCCCTCTGAAGAATGTGGGGCTGGAGTGTTCATGGCTAGCCACTTTGACAGACACTATTGTGGCAAGTGCTGTTTGACATACTGCTTCAACAAGCCAGAAGACAAGTAAATGTTGTAATAAAAACCTTTAAATGTCGCTGTTTGTTTGATTACATGAAAGAAATGTGTGTGTGTGTGGGGGGGGGGGTCCCTGAAACATTGCTCAGGTCATGTGTGGTGGAGGTGATGTGTGGGATTACAAAGGACTGGACTGCTGCTCAGTGCAAGGGGCAGCATCTTTACACCTGATCTTGTTGCACTGTCCTCAGTGTCATAGGAAACAGTTTTAACCCCACTGCTCTAATAACTTAAAAACTTAGAAGCTACAGTGCTTAGTTGTAGATATATGGTTCAGGGATGCTTCCCTTTAAAATAAATCTTCAGTGAAGCTGAATTCTGTGACCCCCTTACCCTTGCTTTATTTTATGTAATTCCATTTATCTGACCAAAGGAAAAGGTACATACACACACAGCCTCTCTTTGGAGTCAGTGTTTCTTATCCTGGGCCTGGGGTTCAATGTCTGCAAGGATAGGGTGAGCCTCTTGGACTATAAATGAAGTATCTAAACTGTTGTTTCTGTCTTCATGGCTAATATGAAAAAAGTGACTCCTTAGTTTTCTAGGAATGAGGGCTGGGATGATAAATAAATGGTATTTTAGTTGACTTCGATTATGGATCCAGTTTCTCCTTGATGCTGAATTTCCTTAAGTATGTTAAGAACAGGATATACATTTTTGTTTATGCTTCATTGTTGTTGCAATTCATTTCCCATTGACACCAATGGTAAACACTTTTCTGGCTGTAACTGTCCAGCTGGTGATACTTTTCAGTGATTGCACATATTCCCTTCCAAACTGCAAACAGAAAGGTGTGTTTTATAAGCAGAAGGATGTTCAGCAACCTTACAGAGCAGACTAAATGTAGGAATCAACATATCCACTCTGATTACAGTGAGTATGCAATGTGAGAAAAGACCCACAAAAAATGTTCTAAATAATTAACATTTTTGTAGGGGGAGTGCCACTCCTCTGCCCTTCCATCAGTGGTTACTAACAGATAAAAAAGAGAACTTACTAGTAATTTTCAACAGATGGTTGAAAATTATGGAACCATTATAGGTTCCATAATTTTCAACCATCTGTTTTAACTGTTTTAGTTACCATTTGAAGCAGACTGGTATGAAAGGAGGGCTCTGCCCAGCTGTGCCATTTTCTATTGAAAATCTCCAGCAAATTGCTTTTAGAAAACCTTACTGGCAGCTGTATGGTGTGTGTCTGTCTTGTGTACTCGGTAGGGACATTTATTTATGTCGTTTATCGTCTCATTGAGACTCAAGGCGGATTACATAGTGTGTTTCCCTCTCTTCTCTACGTCCTCACCTTCCCTACTGTGTTTTATGTTCTGGGAGGGATAAGAAAGCAGGATTTTTATCAAGAGCAATGGAAAGGGACTCCCTAGAGCAAGGGGCCCCCAACATTTTTGAGTCTGTGGACCCCTTTAAATTCTGACATAGGATGGTGGGTACATCCAAAACTCTGCTGTTGGAGGCAGTGCTATGCACACAACCCCACAGGAAGCCCTGGTACAGGGGGAGAATGTATATGGGGGGGAAAGGAAAAAACTATTACTGGTAGCAATTGCCACCCAAACGTTATTTTAATCTGCACAGCCAATCAGAAGCCCTTCTGGGCAACAGGCACACCCACTTTCTAAAATGGGAAAGGTGATGTGGCCATGGTGCCCTTAGGTGCCATGTTGGGGACCCCTGCTCTGGACAGCCTTTCTGAATGACTATAACTGATATAAGAATATATACAGAAAAAGAGAAAATAATACCTTGGAACTAAAGGTGTACTGGTAACATTTACCAAAATAATTTTCACTTCATCCTTACCGCAGTATCATTCACTGGTAAATGGCCATTCTTTGCAATATCTTCATTATTAGAATGAAAAGGTTAAAAGGTACAGATATTTTCAAATAGGTAAATCAAAGGTTACATGATCAATAAGGACTCTTCAGCTCATGTTCCTTTAAGTCACAACTATCGGGTCCTGAGGCTTATTAAACCTGTGACTGCTTTTGGAATTTTGAGGAGAAGTAGTAGCTGCTACCACAGAATGGTTGACAAGTGGGGCTAGGGCTGAACACTAAATGCTGGGAGGTTTCTTCTCTTATTCAGGCAGCTGTTACTGAATGAGTGCTTTCCTGACTCACCTCCTGCTCCAGTAAGGTAGAGGAAAGCCAGGATTAGTTCTATACTTTGGGGAAGATGTAAGTGGGTGGTAGAAAATATATCTGTGAACCATCACAACAGCCTTGGATACCATTTGGGGGATAGCTCTTGAGAGTAGCTCAAGAATAAAGTACCCTGCTTTATATATGTAAAAAAAATCTTAATCTCTCCTGCTTGAACAAACCCTCATTTCCGAACTTTTAATGACTACTCAAGCAGTCAGATAAGCCCATCAAAATTTTATTTTGGTCCAGCCAGAACAGAGCTCTTGCAGCATTAAGTGGAGTATTCCTCAAGCATCCAGACTTCCTTATGTCCTATTATGCAGCTCCCAGAATGGTTGTCCCATGGGTAAATTTGCTAAACCAGAATAATGTAGTAAACCCAGAAGTTCTTTCTGTGGTAACCACTTCTGAAATGTCAAGTTGGGAACTGTTAATTTCTATAGTGCAAACTCCTTCACAAAAGGCTCCATTGTGGCATGTTCTATGAAGAGTTTGGGTCATAATTCCAGTCTCCTGTCAGCTGATCAAAAATTCAAAACCCTGGGTTCCAGGAAATTTTCTGTTCAATCTTCTTTTCATTGAAACAAACAATCTTATCGCCAACTTGAAACTCAACGTTTTTCTCCAAACTAAGCCCACAATCCATGCCAGTCTTCACTACAGGGACATCATCCTGGTGGTGCTTCAGTGACGACAAGTAACCTAGATAGAATGAATATCAGTAAGTTAGAATGGCAATATGAGCAGTTTTAGAACTTGGACATATATAACAACTATTTCAGCAACATTTCTTGGGGTTATAGAGTGCAGAGCTCTTTAAACTCTGTTTCTTACTGGTAAGTCGCTAATATTTGTGGTGCATTACCCTTCAAAAGTGCCTTGTACCAAAATGAAGCACTGGGCAGAACATGCTGAAACTTATGAAGTAATCTGAAGTTTATAGCATAGATGTATGATTTGGGATGGTTCAAATTTTATTTTGCAATGCCCATTTTAGCTGGGCTGTATCTGACTTCTATAAGAAGCTAGTAACCAAATTCCAGCCTTGTGAAAAAACCACACTTTAACTAGTCAGATGGCACCCTGGTCATAGTGAAGCAGCACATGCAATGATTCATGGGAGATGGGAACAGAACCTGAAAATTAACTAGCAAACGAGAATTCGCTTTACTCACCTGACCAAATCACATCTCCATTACGAATTAATTTGAACTTCATCTTTTTTTCTAGTTGTCCCTTCTGTACTCTGCAGCCAGCTACCGGAACTTTTTTTTTCCCTACTGTGACTTCAAAGGTAGCTAAAATAACAGCTTCTCCTGAAGAAAATAAATAGAAGAATTAGATTCATAATTATCAAAAGACATCTGCTGTTTCTTAAAGGGATCTATCACAATTTTCACAAAACCTACATTCTATGCTAACTTGTATCATATTATTTAGTATGCTTGATAGGCAAGAAACAAGGAGCTCCTCTGGGCCCTCAAGTCCAGACCCTGAAAACATTATTTAGCTAACTCTGCTGCCACCTTCTTAGGCATTAGGCTCCCCTTTTCAAACATACCTTCACAGAAGCTAAGCTTTTCAGGAAGCCAGATTTGACATCTCTTAGGTCATTCTGTATTTTTTGTGTGTCCCTCAGAGAAATAGCAAACTCAAAGCCCTACACACTGTTTCTTACGTTCCACAAAAAACTGCTAAACTCTAGAAAATCCCTGTTAGATCAGCTCATCTAGTCTGGCATCCTGTTTCCTAATAGTAGCTAGCTGGATATTGCTAGGAAGCCACAAGGAGTCCATTACTTGGCCTTAGCACCAGGGATTCAGAGGTATACCTACCTAAAATATGCTCTTCCACAGTGCTCGGCAATGTGCAGCTTAGCTCCTCGTGCAAGTCTTCAATCAGCCGATAGATGATATTGTGGATTTTAATTTTTATGTCCTTTTTAGAAGCCAGCTGCTGAATAGATTTACTTGCATTCACATTGAACCCATACACAACACCTGACAGGTCAGGGAAAAATAAATGTAAGTCACAAATCCACTCAAATGCTGCATTTGTACAGACACACAGTCCCACAACCAAGTTACCTCGCAAAGCTAAAATACCTTACTTTCTTGCTCCAATTTTTCAATCAGTTTCCTGTTTGTAGCAACATGTATTTTAAGAAAGACAATGGGCTGGATATTCTGGTAAGCCTCCACTAATGAAAATGAAGGGAATTTAAGTCAATTCCCCCATCTCATGCCTCATTTGTCCTTCATGCTGTTCTTTGGGGTCCTCTAGGATTACCATTTTGGGGAGCAAATTCTGGATGTAGCAAAAGGGTTGAGCACAAATTACTACTAAATCCAATCCAGGATGCTGATGTGCCAATTCACGATGTGCAATATTAAAGAATCAGAGTTGCATATGTGGTTTCCAACCCTGTATCAGAAGCAACCCCCAAAGCCCCAGCAAATGGCCTTAGAGAGACATCTGGCCATGATCTAGTTAATACAACATAATACAATCCTACACTGGGTGGATCAGGATGCATCTTCCTACCTATCTTATGACATGGATGGGGCTTCACATCCCATTCTGCTATGCTGGCATAATTCAGCCACCGTGGCACACTTAATTGACATCTCTGTATTCGAGGATTTCTCGATCCCACCCTTCTCAACTATTTACTGAGTTGCCAATTATGCTATTGGAAACGTGAAACCACAGGCTCCTACCTATTGATCAAAAAGCCACACCATTTCATACAGACCACCTCAGCATCCACTACCTTGAAATGTTTCTGCAAGATTTAGGTCATTTTCACTTATATCTCCAATCCCAAAATTGAGAACATCTAATTCACACTCCTCATCTGCATCATAGGTATCGAGGATATTCAAAATGGCTTCCACAGAACCATCAACATCACCTGGTAGACCAAGAGTATTTTAGTTGCAATGCAGAAAAAACATCAAAAGCAAATAATGGAACATCAACTACTTGGATTTGTCAACCAGGAATTTCTATGCCAAACTCAATTCAATTAACAAGAGCTGAACAACAAGTCTAACTTTGAAAGCTTCCCAATGACTTTTGTTCCATGGTTGTTGGGGGTTTTCCGGGCTGTATTGCCGTGGTCTTGGCATTGTAGTTCCTGACGTTTCGCCAGCAGCTGTGGCTGGCATCTTCAGAGGTGTAGCACCAAAAGACAGAGATCTCTCAGTGTCACAGTGTGGAAAAGATGTAGGTCATTTGTATCTACTCAGGAGGGGTGGGGTTGAGCTGAGTCATTCTGTAAGAGTTTCCCAGGGTGTGGAATGCTAATGGCGGGAGGCTTCATTGTATCCTGAGGAGGTTCTTTTGCATATGGATTGGTGCTTGATGTGCTAATCTTCTCTGCAGGGCTATTGTCGGGTGTGGAGTGTTTTGTTGGCCTGGTGTTTTTCAAAACTGGATCCCATGCTCTGTTCATTCTTAAGGTTTCTTCTTTCCTGTTGAAGTTTTGCTTATGCTTGTGAATTTCGGATTTCGAAATCCGAAGAGCAATCAAACCCAGGATGAATCAAACAACCAAGGAAAAACAGTCACCTACAGGAAAAGTGTTTTTGCCATATATCAAAGGAATTACTGATCAGATGGGAAAGCTTATGAAAAAGCATAACCTTCAAGCAGTATTCAGACCCACCCGAAAAATACAACAGATGCTACGATCAGCAAAAGACAGCAGAGACCCCCTCACCTCTGCAGGAGTATACCGTATACCCTGCAGCTGTGGACAAGTTTACATCGGGACCACAAAGCGTAGCATCCAGACAAGAATAAAAGAACGTGAAAGACACTGCAGACTTGGACAGCCTGAAAAATCAGCAGTGGCTGAACATAGCCTAACTCAAACAGGGCACAGTATCTTATTCCAGGACACCAAAATACTGGACAACACTTCCAACTACTTTGTCAGACTGCACAGGGAAGCCGTTGAAATTCACAAGCATAAGCAAAACTTCAACAGGAAAGAAGAAACCTTAAGAATGAACAGAGCATGGGCTCCAGTTCTGAAAAACACCAGGCCAACAAAACACTCCACACCCGACAATAGCCCTGCAGAGAAGATTAGCACATCAAGCACCAATCCATATGCAAAAGAACCTCCTCAGGATACAATGAAGCCTCCCTCCATTAGCATTCCACACCCTGGGAAACTCTTACAGAATGACTCAGCTCAACCCCACCCCTCCTGAGTAGATACAAATGACCTACATCTTTTCCACACTGTGACACTGAGAGATCTCTGTCTTTTGGTGCTACACCTCTGAAGATGCCAGCCACAGCTGCTGGCGAAACGTCAGGAACTACAATGCCAAGACCACGGCAATACAGCCCGGAAAACCCCAAACAACCATCGTTCTCCGGCCGTGAAAGCCTTCGACAATACATCGACTTTTGTTCCCTTTCTATTTTTTAAAAACCTCTTTTATTTATTAGGGGGTTTTAGTGTAATGACTTACACAAAAAAAGGATTGTGACAACAACACAAGGAATATATTATAAATCAAGAAATAAAACAAGGCAAAGCAACTAAAGAAACGAGCAAAATGAAAAGGTGGGTAACAAACCCCCCAAAGCCCCCCCCCCCCAAATTCCTTAACTGTAACAGGAAAAAATTATATTTTAATTTACATTTGTAATTCCTTCCCTAAAGGTACTTGAAGTGTCTACTGTGACAACTTTCATTCCAGCTTCTTCTCTAACCCTCATAGAGGCCTCTTTATGGTTCCTGTTGCCACAGCCCCTGCATGGCATTTCCCTCTTTGCCTCCAACCTGCTGCTTAGTTTTTCCAGAGGAAGGAGTGTTAAGTCAACCGTGGCTCCTCTTGCACTGTTTCTCTCACAGGGGAAGCCTGGATTCCAGTGCTGTGTTGTGTGGATAGTAAGTTTTGTGGGCTGAGGTTTGGGCTCAAGAATTCTAACCTCACCTTTGACTTTGAACATCAGGATAAAGCAGCAGCAAACAGAACCTAACCTTTGATAATTATAGGCAATTTGTTTTTGTCACTTGTCACTTTTTCTTTAAGTCGCATACACATATGCCTCTTGGCTTTGTACAAGGCATTCTGTCTCTCCCTCCAGGTCATGTTGATCATGCCCTCTCGCTTCTTCTTGTAGGAATCTGTGTGCTCCTTTTGCTTTGCCTCTATGACCTCTAGATCCTTCTTTATTTTCTCTTGTTGTTCAACGTAGCCTCTCCAGTCGATAACTTCACGAGCCCTTTGCTTGGTAGAGAAACACAACAATTACCATGCTAGATAAGAGCAAAATCCATCTATTTAGCATTATGTCTTCAGCACTGGTCAGATGCCTCTGAGAAACTCACAACCAGGGTCCAATGGAGACAACCATCCCCTATTATTTTCTTCCAGCAACCAACACTCAGAAGTATACTGCTTCTAAATAGCGAGGTTCTATTTAATTATCTTTTATATAAAAGTTCATCTATTTTCGTCATGTTTTAGCAAATGAGAAGGGAGAGAAGCAGATGCAATTCCATGCCCTGTGACTTCTGTGGACCTTTTCAACACCTGAAGTGGTCTCAGAGCAAAGGGAATTGACTGGAATGAGAGGGAAGGGGATTGCATTATGAGGAGGAATGGGAAATGAGGAGTACTCCCCTCCTAAAAACTCTGCCACACTAACGTAACAGGGAGAATTCTAACAAAACAGAGCAGAGCTAGCTTATAGTTAGCTGCAGTTCAAGTCATGGTAATATTTTCTTGTATTTTATTCCTGAAACCAAACTATGAAATTGAACCGCTCCTTCCCTCCAGAATCTCTTTGCTAGGTGGCCCCCTTATACATCTAGAGGTTTGGTGCTTGGAATAGCTGACCCATTTTGTCCAGAGTCTGAATCAGCTTCTGGGTTCTTTGGTACCTCAGAGTCTACTTCCAGTATGTCCTCTCCTGCTGAAGGAACCTCCTTCCATCCTACAATCTCCACTGGCATGCCTGGGGAGGCCATTTCCATCACTCTGCCATTCTCGTCAAACATCAGGCGGACTTTTGCCCAGCTTTTTCCTGCAACCAAAATACAGCCCTTTCTCAGAGTTCCTCTTTGGATAATTGCGGTGGTCACTGGACTAGAGGAGGGAAAAGAAGGAAAATTCCACTAAGTTTCATGTTCATAATTACAGAAAGATGATATTAGTTTATTCTTTGTGAAAGAAAAATACTAGTGGAGTCCACCAGGGCATTTCTGTTTCTGTAACAGTATTGTGAAGGTGTTAAAGATACAAAAGAAAACAAATTCAGTGGCTTTCACTGAAATGATACGAACACTGTCTGGGTCCCTCAAACTGTCTATATTTTGCAGTTTGAATGGAATCTAATATTTTACATTATCCTGTAAACTGACATACAGTGGGAAAACAGGGTATAAGAAAATGTAAAACCGGACTTTTTCAGAAAGTTCCAAAGTTGTTATGCTAGTACTGCCAATAGATAACGACAATGCATATATTCTGGATCAGGATGCTTATTTTCTTTTAAATGGGCACAATGCAACAAATAAAGCAAGTTCAAATATATGAACGTAAGAAGCTACCTTACCAAGTCAGATCCTACATTCACCTAGCTCTATATTGTCCACTTTGATTGGCAAAGATCTCAGACAGAAAAAAAATCTGTTATCTGAGATTCCCTCTCCCATATTTAAAACTGGAGAGGGCATGGATAGAATCTGAGACCTCTGGCATCCATCAAATTAAACCACTCCTCATGGACCTCATAGATTTACTGGAGCAGCACATGGGGCTGTCATGATCTGTGAAGGAGCCGACTGAAGCCCACATGACCCAAACTAGCCACAATTAATGCTTGTTTCATACAATGGATGGAATTCAGTCACATCCCACTTTTGTAGGATTGTGCCCACTATTTATAGTTCAGTAAGCATACTTCTGTTTATCTCATTGTATCCTGTCCTTAATTTCCAGTAGCTCAGGGTACATACACTTCCATTCCAGATTATCCTCACAACATTATCCTAGTAGGTACATTAGGCTATCTAATTTACTTAATAGGAGAGAGGAATGAATACTGGGGAGCCACCTAGTGAGGACTCATGTCTCCATAGGTCAACTGTAACAATTTTGCTACTACAAAATGGTACTTGTACTATTCTCCACAGTTTTCATACTCATCAGTCAATTCTACACTCGATTTTCTTGAACAAATCCCGGCAATACTGAAGAAAGCTGTATTACTGAATGCAGACAAATAAAACTCTCCTATTTAGTAGAAAACTGTTTCATATTTAAATATTTTATAACTGTAAAGTGCTCCTCCTAAAGGAGCAGGTTCATAGCTTGGATGAGCTGTTGGATCCAGGCCTCCTGTTGGATAAACAGGTGGCAGTGGCAGTGGTGTCTAGGGATGCCTTTCACCAGCTCTGGCCCTTCTGGGCAAGAAAGATCCTGTTACTGTGGTGCATGCTGGTTACATTAGAAAGCTGCAATGCATTGTATGTGGCTCTGCCCTTGAAGATTGCCCAGAAGCTACAAATTGAACAGAATGCTATGGCCAGAGTATTGACTGGAGTGGATCCTATAGACCATATTACTCCAGTCTTGTTTCATCTACACTGGCTCCCAATTTGCTTCCAGGCTCAATTCAAGGTGCTGGTATTGACCTTTAAAGGCCTGCTTAGGACCAGCATATCTAAAGGACTGCCTTCATTCATATGAACCTACCCTTCCATTCCAGTCACCTTCAGAGGCCTTGCTTCTGGTGCTCCCCTCACCTGACACTAGATGGGTGGTAAACCAAGAAAGGGTCTCTCAGTCACAGAGCTGAAACACTGGAACTCCCTCACCAGGGACAGTCCCCTGTCTCCCTCAGTCACTGTTCTATGCCAGCAAATGAAGACTTTTCTTTTTCATTTGGTGTACCCCCAGTAAATTCGTATTGACTCTTCTCCCTCTCTCTCTCGGGTTCCCAAGGTATCAAACATCACACATTAAAACATTAAAATAATATTTAAGATATATATATATATATATATATATATATATATATATATATATATATATATATATATATATATTATTTTAATGTTTTAATGTGTGATGTTTGATACCTTGGGAACCCTATTTGGGTGGAAAGGCATATTTTAAATAAATAAATAGCAATGACATTTGGGAAAGCTGCACTGAGGAGGAGGAAGGGCACAGAAAGGCTGACAGAAAAGACTGAAGATGCTATTTCATTCTTTTCCCTCTTCCCACAGTACCCATTGGCTCTTAGTCCATATGAGTCCCATCGCTCTGGGAATAGAATTTCACGGGGTCAAAAAGGACTGCTGGAGGGAGGGGACCATGGAAAGATCTACAAATGATAGAGCTGACAGACTGCTGGATCCAACCACATTTTTATTAAAATATTTCTATTACATCTTTCTTGCTTTAAATGGTGAGCAAAATGTTGTTGTTGGTTTAAGAATGTATATACTCAAGCCTTACAAAGTTCGGAATTCCCATATAACTCATGATGCAAAAGATTAGGATTTCTGACAGAAAATGAACAGGCACATGACACTAGGCCTTACCCTTTTCCTTTGTCTGTACGAGATTCTATGATGGTACCTTCTACTGGGCCTGTGAAATCTGCCTTCAGTTCCAATACTTCAGCAAGCGTGACAGTTGCCTCTGCTAAAGCCATCAAGTTGTCATCCTGCGCAAAATCATATAGTTTAGAGCAGAGGAACAAGAAAATGGAGGCTTGACACATAAATCACTTTTTACTTCAGGAGATTTTAAAACCTAATTACATTTTTGTTTAGAATTTAGAGCTGGGACAAAATTAGAGTCATCAATTAGAGGCTGCCACCATGTGGCTGGGTATTCATGAGTGACATCAGCATAAGTTGTTTTTCCACATTTTTTGTTGTTGGTCATGTTTTTGAACATGTTTGATCAATTCTTCAAGTTTCTTATTAAGTTCCATATATTAAAAATTTGCTCTTACCACCCAAAATTGGCTCCTGCAGATTAACCAACTAAAACTTGGTTTGATGAATGTATTAATTTGAGGATTTTCACCAGTTTGGAGACAAGAGCTTCACAAAAACATCTGCACTACTCCAGTACTGTCCATTCCACCATTCAGATCTTCTCCCCAAGCTCTGCCCTCTGTACCCCTGCCTGTAGAAGTGAGGTGGGTGGCTAGAGATGAGATTTTCAGTGATGGTGCCTGATCTTTTGAATGTCCTCCCCACTTTGAGGCTTGTCTGATGCTTACCATATTTTCTTTTAATCTGCAAGCCAAAACATTCCTTCTACCCACAATTTTAACTGTGGGCTTCCATCTTTTTATGGTTTACTTCTAGGCTGAGGACTGTCATATCTATATCATTTTAGGCTGCTTAAGGTTTTTATTTCCTTGGTTGATTTAATTATTCATAATTTCTTGCTCTTTAGAAAATTATTTTATTGTACGTTTGTACTTTGTGAGCCTCCTCAAGCAGGTCTCTGAAGAGGCAGCATATAAACGTTTCTAAATAAATAATAAATGTTATGAAATGATACAACTTATAGTAGAAACCCGCCTGGAACTAGACTGTTGAAAGATCAAACATGCTTTTAATAACAACAACAACATTTGAATTATATACTGACCTTCAGGACAAGTTAATGCCCATTCAGAGTGGTTTACAAAGTATGCTATTATTGTCCCCACAACAAAACACCCTGTGAGGTAGGTGGGGCTGAGAGAGCTCCTAGAAGCTGTGACTCATCCAAGGTCACCCAGCTGGCTTCAAGTGGAGGAGTGGAGAATCAAACCTGGTTCTCCAGATTAGAGTCCCGTACTCTTAACCACTACACCAAACTGGCTTTTGGATCAAGAGCCAAATTGAGTTAGCAAATGGGTTATATTCTAATGTTAGTGAGCCCCTTTGTGCAATCTAATCTAAGGTAGATTTTCTCACCAGAATGTCAGCTTGCTATGAAAACAATCCACATGAACATGACACTGTTTCTCAATCACCATAATCCTGTTTTCATTTTCCAGAAATCAAGAATGCAGAAGTCCCCTACTGAGCACAACGATGGCTCTGAAATTCTCCATTACCTTTAAAGCTGAGATGTGGATAGTCTGCACATCTCCTCCGTATTCTTCGCAAACCACATCATGAGCAAGCAATTCTTTCTTCACTCTGTCAGGATCAGCTTCCCGCTTGTCACACTTGTTGATGGCAACAATAATTGGAACTGAGAGCAGAAGAACGATAGGAGAAAAGGGAAGGAGGAAGAATGAGAACGGCAAGATCAAAGCACAGTTAGAGAGATTTTTTCCAAGTGAAAGAGGCTTTCTTTCAGATAAAAGCACTTCTATTTGCTAAATCACTTTCATTTAGGCATTTCCAATGGAGCAACTTGTTCATACTCTCTTGTTTGTGCACCTAAAAATTAGGAATGTATTAATAACTTTGAGAGGAGATGGGATATGTACAGTACGTCAAAGCAGAACTTATCCTTAAAACAAAATTGGAAGTACCTTTGGCATTTTTTGCATGTTGAATGGATTCCACAGTCTGCTTCATTACTCCATCTTCTGCTGCCACCACCAATATGACTAGATCAGTGACATGGGTACCTCTTGCTCTCATGGCTGAAAATGCAGCATGTCCAGGAGTATCCAAAAAAGTTATCTTTTCCCCAGAAGGCAACTGCACTGTGAAGATGATTTGAAATGCACACCATGTCTTGAATAAAGATGCAGTGTCCCTTGCACCATTTTATAGAATATTCTGTACAGATGATATTTTCTGTAAAAGCAGCATTAACTTGTCATAAAGATACATTCTGATTTTTAAATAGTAAAATCGGCTGCAGTCAATGCTTGATTGAAAGCTCTCTCTGTGAACAAAGCCCTCTTTGAAGAATTGCTCCTTGGGTTTGGAATTTGTCTTCCCTGCTGGGAAATTTAGAACAGGATCAGCTAGACTGAGAATTGTAATGGCAAATGCATATGTTTTTAATAAATAGCATTTGTTTGGGCCACAGAAGCCCATTGTGTCCAAAATGAGCATTAATTAATCTTGTCTTCATATTTATGTACTCTCCTTCCGACCTTCCTCAGAATGCAGAGCATGATTAAAGGCTTCTCAGTCTAAGAGGTTTCAATCAAATTCCAACTCGACTTAGTCTCTGTATGCAGACATCTGAGCAAACTGGGGTTTATCTCCACCCCAAAAAGTAAATTAGGATCACAATGTGATTTACAATCCAGGTTTGTGGGGAAGAAACAAATTCCAATTTGTCTAGGTACTTATATTCAGACAGTATATCCTAATCTTATTACACTGCTTACTGGATGTCCCATTATGTTGACTGTATTGATTTACACTTGAGTCTCAGTGAGAACAGTGGACTAAAAATAATGTAAATACATAAAAATAATAAATAAATATAGCACACATGCAAGCAAACAAGCAACATTCATGACTAGAGACGGGCAAGAACTGAAATACAAACCAAAGTTCGTCATGAACCAAGCTGGTTCACGGTTCGCGAACTGGTGGTTCGTCAGAGCCCATTTCTGATGAACTGTGACAAACTTTAGGCCGGTTTGTTTGGTTCGTTTTTCAGTTTGTCTCTAGCGCTGTGCACCCCCTCAGGTTTCCTGCTTCGGGTTTACCGAAGCTCAAAGCAGCACTTTTCTTGCAATTTGCAAACAACAACAAAAGTGTTGCTTTCAAACCACTGGCTGCTTTTCAGCTGATGGGAGGGGGATCCCCTAGCAGCTGAAAAAAGCAGCATGCTTATGAAAGCAGGTTTTTTCAGTGGATGGGAGGGGGAATCCCCCATCAGCTGAAAAAAGCTGTGGTGTTTGAAAACTGCAACACCTTTCTTGCACGGCAAGAAAAGTGTTGCTGTTTTCAAAGGCCCACCACTTTTTCAGCTGAGGGTTTTGGAAACAGCTTTTTTCAGCTGGAAAAAAACTGCTTTCAAATGCTGGCCACTTTTGTTCAGCTGAGGGGAGGGTGAGGAGGGATCCCCTCCTCACCCTCCCCTCAGCTGAAAAAAGCAGCAGGCCTTTGAAAGCAGTTTTTTTCAGCTGATGGGAGGGGTATCCCCCTCCTGTCAACTAAAAAAGCTGATGAGGGATCCCTGTCCCATCAGCTGAAAATCAGCCTGTGTTTGAAAGCCACATTTTTCTTACCGCCTGCAACTGGCAAGAAAAGTATTGCTTTCAAACTTCTTGCCCTGCTTTTTTCACTTGATGGGAGGTTCCCTCCTCCCCCTCCCATTGGGTGAAAAAAACAGTGGGGCAGGAAGTTTGAAAGTTTTCTTGCTGTTTGCAAATGCAAACAGCAAGAAAAGTTCTGTGGCTGTCCCAAAGTGATGAACCATGAACCCAATGAACTGGTTCACAAACTGGGCAAATTCATCGTGGTTCATCACTTTTCACAAACCACAAACTGCCATTTTCTTGGTTCGTGCCTATCTCTATTCATAACCATCACAAGCAAGAAGAAAATGTCTGTATATAGCTTCCATGTTCAGAATGTTCAAGAATGCATTGCATACATTATCTAACTGTAATCTTGGCAACAATTCTGCAAAATAAGAAGTATTATCAGCACCAGCATCTTCATATTGCAGATGGGTGGCCTGAGAGATCATGGCTTCCTTAAGATCTTCTAGTAAGTTCATGGCAAAGATCAAATAGAAACCAGAGGCATCCTGATTCATAGCTTAGCCACCATGGCAAGGTAAACAGGAAGACAGGCATCCTTATCTCATGCTTCTATCTAGCTCCCCACACTCTTGCTTCTTGTCACCATCAAGGACTTCAGAACGATGGCAGAAAACAGACAGGAATCTCTCCAGCATCCCTGGAGCTCCTTCTAGCTTCTAGCCATCAATGGGACCACCAAGTGGAGGCAGGAAGCAGCCAGGCTGCCCTTCACTTTCCATGGATCAAGCTCAATCCCTTCCCCAAGAAACATTTGCATTCCATTTTAATTTGTATAGGCCTTTTAATCCAGTGGAACACTTTAAGAGCCAATCTGAGGTGAACAGCAGGCTAAAAGTACAATAAATCAATTGTATTCCAGCTCAAGATACATTTGGCTCTTAATAACAACAATTCCCCCCCCCCATCAAATAACATTCAGTTTGCAGAGTAAATCTTAATGAGGGAGTTATCAGATAAATCAATCATACCTAGAAAGGCACCGATATGCTGGGTGATGCCTCCTGCCTCCATTGCGGCCACCTGAGTTTTTCGCAGGCTGTCAAGAAGCGTTGTTTTCCCATGGTCAACATGGCCCAATATGGTAACAACTGGAGGCTTTGGGGTTAATAAAGATGGATCTGGAGGAGGCCTGCAATGAACAGCAAAACATTTGCTTTGCAAATGACAGCAACTGTGCTTGGGTTCTTCCTTAACAGTCTTGTATAGGCCTTTTAACAGTCTTGTATAGGCCTGTTACTGGACTCTCGCTCTTTTCTACTGCTACAGACAGACTAACACGGCTACCCATCTTGAGAAATAAAAAGGGATATAAGCAAACACAGCAAGAACCAAAGACATTACCTCCTTACAGCATCTTTATTTTCTTTGACTTTTTCCTCTTTTAACTTGGCCCATCTAGGTTTCATGCCAAATTTCTTAATAATTTGTTTGATCCACTCTTCATCTAAGACTGAGTCTCGTTCTATCACATCTAAATCGATCTCCGTGTTTAACATAGCTTTGTATATGTGATCTGATTACAGAAGAAAAAAAGACATGTATTGGGTAACACTTAAACTGTGGCAGAGATGCAGAAGCTGTCATGTAGGCTGCACTCAACAGATGAGGCCTGTGGCCATCGCTACAATGGTCACAGGAGTCAGACTTTTGCTACTTCATCAGAGTCTGGTATAAAGAGAGGCAGTTTGGTGTAATGGTTAAGAGCAGCAGGACTCTAATCTGGAGAACCGGGTTTGATTCCTCGTTCCTCCGCTTGAAGCCACCTGGGTGACCTTGGGTCAGCCACAGCTCTCTCAGCCCCATCCACCTCACAGGGTGATTATCGTGAGGATAATAACAGCTCATTTTGTAAACTGCTCTGAGTGGATGTTACGTTGTCCTAAAGGGCCATATATAAACCAAATGTTGTTACTGTTGTTGTTATTATTAGTCACGTATTTCACTGCTTTTGTTATTACAACCATCCTTTTCAAATATTACACACAGCAAAGAAAATCTAAACATAGCTAGCTAAAGAGTTACAATAAAGTTTTAACAACAACAACAACGACGACGACGACAACAACAACAATAATAATAAAAGCTCCCAACTGGGGCCAATTTTACTGCAAACTCCTTTAACGGAAACTTTTCTCAGATGAAAGCAACCGAGGCTCATCGGAAGCAGATGGCTGAGGAATGCACCAAAGGATGAAAAACATCTTACACAAACCTCCTTCACAGGCCTTTGTGGCACTGGAAAGGCAGGAAATAAAAAAGAATTTAAAAAGGGCAAATGAGTGACATAAGCATCCCCCCAAAACTCTCAAGTCAGTAGGTATGAGACACATAGCGCAATCTTGTGCAAGTCTACCCCAAAGTAAATCCAACTGTCATGAGGCTTAGTCCCAAGTCAGTGTGCACAGGACTGCAGCCACAGACTCTTCAGCAGGGACGAGAAAAGGCTGGGAATCTAACCTGAGCAGCATGTAGTAGAGACCAAGCCCTACGAGGAAAGACTGAGCGACCTGGGAATGTACAGTTTGGAGAAGAGGTTGAGGGGAGACACAATTGCTCTCTTGAAGTATTTAAAGGCTGTCACTTAGGGGAGGGGAGGGAGCTGTTCCTGACGGCAACAGAGGATACTACTTGAAACAATGGGTTTAAACTACAGGTACTGGCTGGACAGGAAAAACTTCTTCACATTAAGAGTAGTTCAACTGGCTGCCTAGGGATGTGGTGGGTTCCCCCTCATTGGCAGTCTTCAAGCAGCTGGACAAATACTTGTTGGGATGCTTACTGTTCTTGCATTGGGCAGGGGGTTGAACTAGATGGTCTGTAAGGCCCCTTCCAAATCTATGATTCTGTGTAGTCAAAATGCCATGAGATATGTTCATGTAAGATTCAAGAAACATGAAAAGATGATGGGAATGTCTGACTAGTATCCTCCACTCACTCTGTGTTGAATATAAAGGAATCTAAGGAGACAGATATAACAAGCTGGCTTATTCTACTGGCCTACTGAGCCCAATGCTACGAACTCTGGCTGGGCACCATTCTCAAAAGTCTCAGGCAACCTGGGATCTCTTTCAATCATGGTTTCAGTCAGTTCAGATCCCATCAGCATATATTTAAGATTAGGATTTTTTTTTGTCCAATGTGCGTTATCTTACTCTTACCCACACTGACTTTCATTTGCCACATTGTTGCCCACTCACCCAGTTTGAAGAGATCATCCTAGAACTCATCACAATATGTCCTACTGTTCACATCCTGAATAATCTGCAAACATGCCCATAATGCATGTACTTAGACTTGTTGGTACCTTTTCTAACTCGAGGGAGGCATTCTTTCTGGACCTCAGTGTGGTTTTTAATAGTTTCCAGGCATCCTGGAGGGAGTGGGAGCCTGAAGTATAATGGGCAGAATGTACTCCTCTGCTGACCAGTCAGACAGAAGGTTAGGCTTTTAGGATGTGCAGCAAGTCCAGACAATCTATAGGCTTTACCCCAAGATTTACACAGAGACATGAAGCAGCAACCACTGGGAGAAAGCTCTGCAGATGATGCCGTGTAAATTCAATGCATTGTTCACACACAGAACCTGGCTCACCTACGTCTTTATGCATGGCTTTTGCAAGGGCTTCCACAGTCATCTTGGCCATTATCTCAACCTCCTGCTTCTCAACTTCTGTTTTTATCTGTTGGAGTTTCTCCTTGCCAGATTTCTTTCTCTACAAAAGAGTTAAAAGCAGTGCACAAGGAAAGGATTGAAGAAGAGGAAATGTTTCAAAAGAAGCTATAAGAATTCTTGATCTTGCATCTGGAAGTCATTTTTTTCTAGCACTGCAGTCAATTTTATGCTATATGAATTAAATTTCCTATCTCTGCACTATTTCCTTGCATATGAAATATAGGTGTTTCTAAATGGAAATGTAACTAATTTGGACTTGACACTGATTCACATAGACAGGAAGCACACAACCTTTCTTCCTGCACCTCATTCATGTCCAAAGCCATTCTCAGTTTTTATGCGGTCGCTGTTTCTGTCCAGTTTGAAATTCATTTTGATTTTGTTGAGACAAAGACACAACACCCATCGTGTCCCTTCAAGCAAAAAATTTAAATGAACTGCTGCATATTGCAACCTTGTGTTCATTGACAATGCTCAGGGCTTATGGTAGAATCTTTTAAAGGACTGCCCCTTTCCCCAGGACTAGAGATGTGAAGGCCCAGTAAAAACACACACACGCATGCACGCACACACGCACACCATTTTTTTCCACTGAAAAGAACTCCTTATGAAATATTCTTCCTTTTAGGATGACTGAAATGCTTTTTTAAAAAAGTGTGTACTCAGTTGAAATCTATAGCATGAAGATTTTTTTAAGACAATCTATAGCTTTAGAAAATGATAATTCCTGGTTACACAATACTCAGATTTGATATTTATTTCTGCACCTAAAGGGTGTTGCATCTTCATGAGAGCAGCTTACAGATTTTGTTTATAGACTGCTGCTTGCCTTCCTCTGCTCACCTTAAAAACCAAGACGTATGGAGTGGAGATCCAAACTACTAATCCCAATACGTACTTTCTTTCTCTTGAGCACATGTGCGCAATCTCTCTCTCTCTCTCTCATTGGATATATTAGCAATTTTGTAGAAAACTCCCAGTGCAATCCCAGGCAGAGTTACACCCTTCTAAGCTCACTGACTTTGATGGATGTCAAAGGATGTACCTCTGTTTAGGACTACACAGGCATTTATTGCTTTTACATTTCATAAATACCAAATTCTACAAATGTGTATGCTAATTAAGTTAAAAAGTATTCATGTTAAGTTACGTTATATGTTATGCTATTAAAGCAGTAAAATAAGTTTAGGTTTGATAAGAAAGTCAGTATGGAACATAACATATTTTTCAAATTATGCTTATTATGCTTCCCTGCCAAATCCAGGAAAAAATTTTTTTTAAACTTTTTATTTAGCTTTCAACAATCAAGACAACCAAAGCAGTATGTTCTCACAAATGCATAAAGCATCTTTCTCTCTTTGGAATAAAACTTTCTTAAAATAACACACCTGAGCACTTGCAAATTCTTTTTATGAAAGATATATGTAATTAACACTCAGTTATGTGATGGGTGGGAGGAGAGCACAGGACTCCTACAGAGGACTTTAGAGTGTCACTCTCAACTGAAGGCAATTGGCCAGTACTGGTTCCTCCTTAGACATCAGTGCCAGTGCCAGTGCCACACTACTTCCAAAGTTGGAATTGCTAGATGAGTGGGACTGGAGCTAGGCAAGTGTGTTCCTTCTAAAAACGTGCTAATGTTCCTTCATTCCAATCTACAGATTTTCACAAGGATGTGCATGCACACAGCTGTGTTGTATAAAGATCTACATGTTCTCAACCCAATGAAAAGACTGATCCTTTGTAGGTGAGCGAGGAAGCGCAATATAAAGCATATTTAGAAGCTAACCCTTTCTCCCATCAAAGTGTTTACGAAACAATGAGTTAACATATGTGTTTTGTCCAATTATCCTTTCAGTTCTCACTTGTAATTAACTTTTCTTATCAGTTTGTAGTTTCAAGACAGGTTAAATTTATTAATAGGCCATTTTCTGGGAAAATACTTTCTGAACACAAATTAATGTGTTCAGAAAGTATCTAACTCTTATATACAACATTCCTATTCCCAATTCATTCCTTTTCAACAAATTCACTGAAAACCTCTTTACAAACAAAGCTGGATTTCATTTCATATGCTAGAAATGCATGACAGGGAGATCTTAGGAACAAGAATAAAGTAGCTGTTAATTACCTCCTTGGTAGTTAAAAGTCTGACTTGGGAGTTGGTGTCTGGCTGCCAGAGCTGAGGGTGCAGCTGAACCGGGTACATGGGGTAGGCAGATGATAGTACGGGCTTCCACTGTGTTCTGTGAACTTTCCCATAAGACAGAGAACGCAGCTGTTTGCAAGCACAACGCAAATAAGCCAAGTTCTCCAGTGTCAGCATCATCCTCCAGTTCATTTTCCCCCCTGTAAATAAAGAAAAAGTGCTGTTCAACAGCTCACCTTCTGAAGTGCACAGAGCATCAGAAATATTAACACAAGGAGGTTCATAAGTTGCAAAGGAGGGTGTGGGAGCTATACCTTCCACAGTTCTATAGAAGAGGATATTTTGGCAGGTCCCCCTTCTGCGGGGGAGTAACTGAATCCCTCAAAATTCCATATTCTGTGTTACTATTAAAAGGTAATATTCTTTGTTCCCCTTCACCCCTAATACAATGATGGGATTGCCAGATCCAGATTCAAGGAGCCTGTACCTTCAAGACCTTCATCAAAAAGAGAAGCAAAATCTAAGCAGCGTTTCTCCTTTTAAACGCAACTCTTCCAGTGGTCTTCTCAGGGTCTGGATCTAGCCTTGGCAACTCTACAATATTAATAACACAATACTACTCAGTATGGTTATGTGTTGCATTTACCGTACTTTAAGACTGTTTGTAATTGGGAGTTTTAATCTCTGCCAGCAACATAGTCACACATTATAGTCACACATTAATGAATATATAATCACAGATGAATGAATATGCATTATTATGAGCGGAACTACAAGTGACAAAAGGCACAGGTTGGACACTTGTCAGCTTCCCTCAAGTTTCAATGGGAAATGTAGGCAGCTTGGCAGAATGTTGTACAAGTGACAGTTGAAAAGTCCATTGGACAGCAGTCAAGAGAGCCAAGCTGCAAGACTAGGATGCCTACATTTCCCATCAAAACTTGAGGGAAGCTGACAAGTGTCCAACCTGTGCCTTTTGTCACTTGTAGTTCTGCTCTGAGTGTTGCTGTCCAAACCCAGAGAAGACCCCTGTATGTGTAAGAGCGGCAGGGAAGGAACATCAGGTGCAACTGTTTGCTATACAGCTTTTAAAGGAATTCTTGCAAAGCTTGGGTTGGGCAACCCTACATCATAATAAAAGTACACTGGGCTGGATCTAAGGTTGCTGTTTCACCAACAGTAGTTATACTGGCAGAACAGCACTGATTGGTGAAGGAGAGGGCAGTGGTTTCTGCTGACTTGCTCCTTCTACTGCAGACCATTGCTCTGTCTCCCTGCCATGCAGTTCCTAAGAACACTTTGATTCCCAGAATCAGAATTTGGGGATCTGAATAGGCTGCAATAGGAGCAAGGAGGCAGAGAAGTCCCACTTTAGTCAGCTCAGCTGACAGTACTTAGGGTCCAATTCAATATAAATATATTATTATAATAGTTACATATTACTATGTATTACTTTATTATAACTATAAATAATACAACTAACCGAAGAGGCATGAAATCATCCTTTTATTTTTGACTTCCTTCTCCTGGGCTGCCCATATTCAGCTTCCTGCCAAGTTGTATTGTAAAGTTAGTCCTCCTTCTCCACCACTTTGGTGAAAATCTGGTTCTAACTCTAGTCCTCTTTTACCAGGAATACATGCAGCCTCCTCTTTTCTGATCTTCCACTACTGCACACCAGCCCATTCTCATCAACACCATTCACCTCTTTCACAAGATGGCCCTGACAATATCCTTACATTGACTCCTTACATTGGATCTGAGATCTTATCCTGATACATCCCTGCCCATGACCTTCACTCCTCCAGCTCCGCTATCCTCAGCAGTCTGTCAATCTCCTTCAAATGTCTGTTCCTTTTCCCTTCCTGTTCCTTATGGCTGGAACTGCCTGAGCTGTGGGAGGCCACTTCTCTCACTTCCTTCAACAATGTTCTCAACACTCACCTTTTCCATGCAATCTTTGGCATATCTAGAGTGGTCAACCTCCAGGTAATCACCAAAGATCTTCCACAATTACAAATGAATTACAGAGATCAGTCTCCCTGAAGAAAATGGTTGCTGTATAGCATTATACCCCTGAGGTCCCTCCCCTTCCCAAACCTCAAGCCCATACTCCACCCCTCAATTTCCAGGACTTTCCCAACCCAGAGTTGGCAACCTTAGGTATTAAGGTTAATCTTGAATAGCATTCCAAAATCTGCTGCATAAACAGGGCCACCTCAGCGCACCTGATGACCTGAGCTGGCCGGAGAGGCTGTTGGAAATATTAACAGCATAATGTATTTTATACTTTAAGAGTTTAGTCATAATTGTCCATGCTTTACATATCCCAGTCTTAGTAAATTCAGACCCCATCAGCATACACTTGAAGTTGGGACTTTTTGGTCCAGTGTGCATCACCTATGTCTTACCTGCACTGAACTTCATTTGCCACAGTGTTGCAAGCTCACTGAACATGCAGAGATCCTCCTGGAGGACCTTAGTTTTCACCATCCTGAATAATTTTGGGTCCTCAGCAAACCTGGCCACTACACTGCTCACCCCCGTTCCAGATCATTTATGAACAAATTAAACAGCACCGGCCCCAGTGCTGATCCAGGTGGGACCCCACTGCTTAATTCTCTCCACTGGGAGAACTGTCCATGTATTCCTACTCTCTGCTATTTAACCAAATTTTAATCCCTAAGAGCATCCAGCCAAGCCCTACACCAACCCCGGGGAGCCCCATGTTCATATCCCCCTTCCTCAGCCACTTGAGCCCTCGCTAGCTCATCCAACCTAACATACTTCATGTAATTGTTGCGAGAGGGTAAAAGGCTATCCTCCGTCCAAATACACCGCCAGCCTTCAGCTAACCCCACACATACAAGGAACAGAGACGTTATTACAGAAGCGAAGGAGGCAGGCAACGGCCCTGCTGTACGGCCACGGGGAAAGGAAGGCGGAAGACGCATGGAAGGGCACGTAGCTTTTTGCTGTTTGGCCGCCGCTCGATAATTCCCTCACCCTTTAAAATCCTTCCTTAAGCGCCCATGCGCTTGCGCTATCGTTCCTGGCCGCTGTCAACTCAACGGTCGTGGTTCGAGCTAAGTCGTTAAGGAGGCCGCGCTCTCGCGTGTTTCTTCACGCTTGGTTCCCTGTTTTCTTTCTCCGTGCTCTCTTCCCCTTTGCTGGGGCCTTTCTGCAGAGGAGACAGGAACGCCCCTGCAGCCACTGAAAAGAAAACAAGAAGAGCTGCTTCTCGCTCATTTGCCCTCAGAGTTTCACTGAGCATGCGCAGTAGCAGTTACTGAAGTCCTCTGTCCTTTTTTTGCCCTTGCTTTCCATGGCGGAAGTCTTAGGTGCTGCAGTTAAAAGGATCAAGTCTAAGGGCAAGGGAAGACAGCTGAAAGGCTGCTGCCCAATTATTACTGCATTGCCCTACATGGACCAAGCGTCTTATCATGCACAAAGGCCTTTTTATGTAGTTGCGTAAGGTTTCCTGCTGTTATATGTGGACTAGACCATAGAAAAGAGAGACGGGAATGGGATATATATTTATTCACTTACTGTATTTATATCCTCACTTTCTCCCCAGTGGGGACCCATAGCGGCTTACATCGTTAATTGCCTCCATTTTATCCTCACAACAACCCTGTGAGATAGGTTACGCTTACAGTCTTTGATTGGCCCAAAGTCACCCACTTAGCTCCCCTGGCAGAGTGGAGATTCAAACCTGGTTCTCCTAGATCCTAATCCAGCCCTCTAACCACTACACTACATATGTTTTAGAGTGACATAACATGCTTTTTTAAAAATGTGAATAAATTTGGTTCTGGAAATTGAAAGAGAAATGAGCTTTTGTGAGTCAGAGCTTGCTTTTGTATTAAGAATGTAGTATACTAAGGGAGCAATCCTAAGCAGGTCTACTCAGAAATTAGTCCTATTTTAGTGGGACTTACTTCCTGGAATGTGTTTTTAGGACTGCAGCCATACTTTCCTGCTACAGCTACTGCTTTTCTACTTGCCCTTCATGAAGCTAAGGTCTATATAAGATTGGATGGGGATTTATTCCCACAAAGAGCTTACTGAGAAATGAGTTCCACTGTGTTCAAAGGACTTTGCTTCCAAATGTGAATAGAATTTAACCTTCTTTGTTCTACTGCCTTTTAACTTCAACTTGCCCAAGCCTTGATACTTGAGAGGGACCACAAGGTGGGTTTTATAAGAAATCACAGGTTCCTGATTATTTATTTATTTATTTAATCACATTTCTAGACCGCCCTCCCCATCAGACATGCTCAGGACGGTTTAACAACAGCTTAAAAAGTAAAAACATTGTAAAAACATTAAAACATCATATCAAAACAATTAAAATTGGCGAGTATAAAATATTAAAATACAGCATTGTCCTGCATGGGTGGTGGAAGGTCTTCAGTGGTATGGTTGGTGAGAGGACAGCCTAGCTCCCACCAAATGCCTGGTGGAACATCTCTGTCTTGCAGGCCCGGAGGAAAGATAACAAATCCTGCCGGGCCCTAGTTTCCTCAGACAGAGAGTTCCACCAGGTCAGAGCCAGAACTGAGAAGGCCCTGGCTCTGGTAGAGGCCAGGCAGACCTCCCTAGGGCCAGGGACCATCAGCAAGTTCTTAGTCGCTGATCGAAGCGACCTCCGGGGAACATATGGGGAGAGGCGGTCCCGAAGGTATGCTGGGCCCAGTCCGCATAGGGTTTTATAGGTCAGCACCAGAACCTTGAACCGGACCCGGTACTCAACCGGTAACCAGTGCAGCTGACGGAGGATAGGTGTTATATGAGCCATGATTGGTGCTCTGGCAACCACCTGTGCAGCTGCATTCTGAACCAGCTGCAGTTTCCGGATCAAGCCCAAGGGAAGCCCTGCGTAGAGTGAGTTGCCGTAGTCTAATCTGGAGGTGACCATTGCCTGGATCACTGTTGTAAGGTCATGGGTCGATAGGTAGGGGACAAGTTGTTGAGCCTGTCTTAGATAAAAGAAAGAGGATCTAACAACCGCTGCGACCTGTGCCTCCATAGACAGGGAAGCATCCAGGAACACCCCCAGGCTCCTCACTCTCGACACCGGCGTAAGTGGTGCTCAGTCGAGAGCAGGGAGCCGGAGTCCCACACCCATGGACCCTAGACCCACATGCAGGACCTCCATCTTCAAGGGATTCAATCTCAGCCGACTCTGCTTCAACCATCCAGTCACAGCTCCGAAGGCACATTCCAGGACATCTGGGGCAGAGCCAGGCCGGCCGTCCACCATCAGATACAATCGGGTGTCATCTGATTGTGGTATATATAAAAATATAGCACTCAAAATGACTCAATATAATGATGTGGCTGTCATATGCTGAGGAATATTCATACATATGTAAAGCTCCAACAGGCTATCAGCTAATCCCATTTCTTCAGCATGGTGTGCGTGGAATCTCAGCTGCTTATACTTGGTCAAGAGATGGAGATTTGAAATTGCTGCCAAGCTCTTATAGAGCTAGGCTTGACAGCAGAAGATCTGCCTTTGAGAATAGTGTAGAAGGACATCAGTAACACTGATTAAGGGGACATCACCCAGTTAGATCCTGTATTTGAAAATTCCTGTTACTCCTCCATCTGGACTGAAACCTTCAGTATTAATTGGTTGAATTAGAAATTACCCATTGGTTTAATTGCATCAATCTGAGTTTAATCAGATTATACTTTCTTAATCGCCACAGTGTTTAAATTGCTTACCTTAACTAGGTAGACTCATCACTGGTGTTGTGAATGGTCATTGTACTTATTGTGTATTGTTTTGCATTTTGCATAGAAATGTCCTAGATTACACCTCTGGCATTTTGAGGCCATTTAACCATACATTTCGCAATGTGCCCCTGTTTGTCAACTTTCATTTCATGTAGCTCAAGAATTTATTTACTTCAGTTATCACCCATTTTCATAAAAGTGACTGAAGGTAGATTACAAACGATAGAAAACAATTAAATCAGACAGCGTAGGACATCCAATAAACCATGGAAGTATGGAGGCCTTCCTGACTTCTTCAGGCAGGTTGTTCCACAAGGTGGGAGCCACAATGCAGAATGAACATGCACAAGCAGTTGCTGATCTAACCCGTTTGCAGGGTGGCACCTTTAGAAGACTTTGCTCACTTGATCAAAACAGTTCATGTGCAGCATAGCAAGAGAAGTGGTTCTACAAGTACGCGGGCCCAAGACCATTAAGGGTTTTAGAGGTAATAAACAATACCTTGAAGGGAATCCAGTAATTGATTGGAAACCAGTGGAGTGACTGCAGAATGGGTGTAATATGCATACTCCAGCTAACTCTGGATGGTATCCAAATTGTAGCGTTCTGTAACCAACTGGAGTTTCCAAGCTGAGGCAGGCTATAGCCAATGAAAAGTTATACTTCAGCACATCTGTTAGCCTTTTCAGTGCCACAAGACTCCTTTCTTTGTTTTCTTTCCTCTGAATCATTTATGACTGATCATCATCAAATTCAGACTTAACCTATGTGGGACCCTGTTTGGACTAATCTTCTTGCAGCCCATTAAGATCACAAGGAATGAAAAACATTAGTCTGTTGTTACCTTTTAAGTTATCTTTCACTTTTGCCCCATAAAATTAATCCTGAGCAGCATAAAAGGGAGGCAAACAAACCTGTCATTCAGAAAGTTGCAGCAAAGAGTAGGTTCCTCCCCATCCTCTTAGGGCAGTGTTTCTCTCCTTTGGGATTTTATGGCCCACCGTATGTACATGCTGCCTTCTGAGCTTCTGAAACCTCTCTAATGGCACCATCTTTAGCAAGCAACCATGCAGATCTTAGGCATCCAGCTCACTGCGATAAAAATATGTAAAGTGGGGCACTAATCCTATACTGACATTAGAAAAGAACATGGTATCTTGTGACTTCCTCCCAGAATCTGGCAGGTACTAGAGGAAGAGGAGGAACCTGCTGTATCTTCTTAACAGCTTCCATAGTTAGTATAGCAATGTTGATTGCTGTGCCAAAACCCTCAATCTGTTTGGTAAAATCAAAAAGAGTCCAGTAGCACCTTTAAGACTAACCAATTTTATTATAGCATAAGCTTAGCTTATGCTATAATAAAATTGGTTAGTCTTAAAGGTGCTACTGGACTCTTTTTGATTTTGCTACTACAGACTAACACGGCTAACTCCTCTGAATCTGTTTGGTGACCCCTTTAGACTTCCCCTTACAACTAAACAGACAGGATAAGAGACATCTGTAAGATGGTGCTGCAGAAATCAGGTTAGCAGCAGAGAGCACAGAACTTGGGCCCGGCTATCCAGAGTCTTTCATTTGAGACTACATTGCCTTATGGTATACTCTCCTCCAAAGCCTCCCACATAAATAGCAGCCATTACTAAATTCCCTGGTTCAGGACTGTTGGTGCTCTTTTACATGCTAATAAGTTGTCAACAGTAGGACAGTAATTGTCAGTTATGTGCCATAAGAAAACCACTAGTGTGCTGTGGAAAAAATAAGTTAAGCAATACAAGCTCTCTGTGAGTTCAGTTACCCAAAGAGAAAGTTTCCCTCTGTACCTAGCTGTTATGGACCTTGTTTCCTTCCAGTTCTGTTCAGAAATGGAGCACTTATGTCCCAGAGATGAAATGCTGTCAGAGGAAGTTGCCTGTTGTATTTCTACATCAATCACTGATTTAGTCACTCTTGATCAAAAGGGCAGTATTTGTTTGAGAGTAGGCATTTCTTGCGCTTAAACACACTCAAGTAAATATTTTTGCCTGTCAAAGTGAAGTCTGCCTTACCTATCAGAAGTCTGGGAAATACAAATGCAAGAGGGGTATACATATCAAAACAGGATGATTCTTCTGAAAAACTAGGTGTCACTTTCCCCAGAAGTGAAAAAGAGTTTCAGGGCAGCAAAGCCAATTTTTTTATTTATTTATGTCATTTACGGTCCGCCTTTCTCACTGACACTCAAGGTGGATTACACAGTGTGAGAGTAGTATAGTCAGTATCAAGGACAATTTCGTAAACAATGGCATAGGGCAAATAAACACAAGTTTACAAAGACATAACATTAGCAAAAATCCAATACAGAGTTCAAGAAATGCTGAAACAGAACATAAGCAATTCTAGGGCTGACATAGGAGCATGTATTTAAAGCAACAGATAGTACATAAGGCAACTTAGTGGTGAAGTCTATGGTCCCTAAATCATTAGCAGAGCATCTGAGACCCCTCCCTACAATACAAAAGCCTTTTTGAATAATTTGGCTTTGCATTGTTTGTGGAAAGTCAGGAGAGTGGGAGCTCTCCTGACCTCCTCAGGCAGGCCATTCCACAGGGTGGGGTCACCACAGAGAAAACCTGTGTATGGGCTGCTGTTGATTTCACCCATGTGCAGAGTGGCACCTGCTGTTACCAAAATTGGTCTCCTTGTGAATAGGAGGGAATTAGCAGCAAGGAGAAGGCTATGCAAGTGGGGCAACAAGTGGGATCCTCCACCAATTTTTACAGGGTCCCCTCCCCAAGGAAACTGCTGAGATGGGTGTTCTTTGAAATAAAGAGTAGTTTTTATTTAAAAGGGAAAACGTTCACACAAGCACACCAGAGTCCTAGGAAATTAGCCAGAAGTTGGAATAGAGTGAGGGATTCAGGATATAGTTACCATCAGAGGAGTAGTGTAGTCATGTTCTCCACCAGGAGAGCTTAGGGAAGGAGACCCTAAGGGTACAGTGCTCCGAAGAGGTGTGCACAATTTGAGGGGGCAAAGCCCAGGTTCTTTTAGGCTAAATCAGGCCCTGGGGTGGGAAGGTGCCTTGGCCATTAGGACAAAGACCTTAAAGGTTACCTCCCGGGAATGACAAAGGTTTGAGTACCTTTGTTTGGTGCTACCAGGGTGTGACAAATCTGATAGGTTACTCCTGGTGCTTCACAAAGAAACATCATTTATTAAATGTTCCCAGAGCTTGGCTATTGAATTTAGAGTTTTGATAAATGTTCCCAGGAAGGAGTTACAAACTTATCAAAGCTGATTGGTGGTCCTAGATCGTAGGATAGGATTCAATCAATTGGAAGAGGGGAGATTGGAATGTTTTAGAGCGGTGACTCACGAGCACCTCTATGGTCAAGATAGCACATTCTGCAGTATGCGAAGGCAGAAGCCAATCACGGCCAGTCGCTCAGCTTTTACTCACATTCCATTCATGACTCACTCTCCCAGGTGGAGTCCGGCAACACTTTGCTCAGCTGGCTGGTTTGCTAATGCAAATTAAGGTGCATCAGATTTAAGGAGCTTATGATTTTTATACCATAAGCAGCTTCTAAAGATGGCGGAGGCCGGGCTGACTGTTCACACTGCAGGAGACTTTGTTCAGATGAACGAAGTTGCTGTGGAGGAACATAGTGAGGGAGGCAGTCCTGTAGGTATGCCAGACCAAGGCCATGAAGAGCTTTATATGTGACAACCAATACCTGAACTGAGCACGGTAACTGATAGGTAGCCAGTGGAGTGACTGCAGAATGGGAGTGATGTTCATGCTCTTGCTTGCTCCTGCTAACAGTTGAGCCTCAGCGCTTTGCACCAATTGAAGTCTTCTAGTTAACTTAGATAAGAGACCTATGTATTGTGCATTACAGTAGTCAAGTCTTGATGTTACCATAGCATGGATCCAGGTGGCCAGGTCAGCCACATTGAGGTAAGAAGCCATCTTTCAGGCTAGAGTGAGGTTGTAGAAAGCATTTTTTGCAGCTGCCTTAACTTGTTTTTCTAGTAGTAGCATTGGATCCAGTATAACCCCTAGGCTCTTAACTGAGTCTGTGTGGGTCAAACAAACACCCTCAAAAGTGGGGAGTACAATGTCCTTTAAGATCTCTGCCTTTCCAACAAACATCACTTCTATCTTGTCTGGGTTAATTTTGAGTTGTTCTTTTTCAGTCATTTCACCACAGCTGTCAGGCAGCAATCCAGGATTTCTACTGGGCAAGTAAATAGTTCATTACTTGGTTTAATTGAAACAGGCGCTTTTTATAAGGTGTGCACGTGGGTAAGCATCCAGATAAAGTACAAGCACACTAGAAACAGAGAGGATGGTAGAACACCAAACTTTATTTTTGTATAGGTTTGCACTGCTAACACTGAGCCATTTGTTGGTATGTAAAAGGCAAAATTATTAGCAGCTGTAAGTGACATATAAGGGAGTATTTAAAATAAAAAATACAATAAAGGCAAGAATGTAATAAAGAAATACTCACTGCAGTGTTATGGTAATTTTCTTTGTTTTATTTTATGTAAAACCAGATGGAGGAAAACAACAGTACAGGTTACATTCTTTTTTTTCTTTATCCTTTCTGTATTCCTCTCCACAGGACCTTGGCTGCAAACCTAGGGACATTTTCCTAGGAATAGTCCCATTGAATAACATGACGGTTTGCTGTTAGTAGTTCTGTTTAGGATTATTTTCTGTCCTTTATTGTTTTTGATTTTAGGATAGATAAGTTATTTTTGTCTGTTTCTTGAAACCAAGATATGGTGTTTGCATTAACAAAAACAAAGTAAATAAAAAAGTAAATAACTAAATACAAGCACAGCCATTTTGAAATTGGTTGCTTTCCTACCAAGGAACCACAATTTGTAGCAATATACTGTTCTAAGGCCCTCCCAAGAGAAATCTCCACCTTCCCTCCTCTCTTTCCTGGGGCTAAAAAGCATTTTGCTTGTCCTTTGTCATTTGGTATTATCCTTGGGGTTTCCAGACAGTATTAATATGGGGTAGTGGTGGAGGATTAAGAGGTTTCAAAGGCTATTAAAAGACCACTGCTTCCGTCTAGAATTTCTTCTAATCCATGCAACTTGTGTCATGTTGTGCCAGAAAGAACTTCAATGAAAAGATCCAGCCATCTGTAATAAGGCTGCAGTTTATATGGGGTGGTACAATCTGAGAGCACATGCAAGTTAAGGCTGCCTTTGACAAATGCCGTCCTTAATAGACATGCAGTGGTGTATGATTTTCTTCCTGCAAAGGTTTACAAGGGTGCAGTGCAACAGCAAGGAATCCTGTTTGCATAAATGTTTTACATCCAAGTCCATCATCCAACCGCAAGACACTGTGATTCTGAATTATCCTGGATTGTAGTCAGGCTTCTAGACACCAGTGGCTTTTGAAACTTATATATGCCAACAGTTGTTCGGTTCTGTCATGTAGAACACTGCAGTGTTTGTGGAGGCACGACTGCCCTAATGTCACAGAGTGGCAGCACGGGTGTCTAATTGCCATCGCGCAGGTTGCTCTAACAACATCTGCTGAAATTTTATTTTCTGCCCAGTAAGATTGCATAGACAGCATTCTGTGCATGGACTCCAGAGTTGTGGAGCTCTGTGGAGTCCATGTCCAGCATACGGTCTGTGCAATTTTAATCATATTATGCAGAAGCTAGTTCAGTTAGCAATATGACAATATCAGATATGCATTTATCCTCCAAAAATTGTATCCATCCCTTCTCGTGGACCCTAAGCTTCAAACTATGGATAGAATTGCTAGATTCTGTGCAGCCACTAAAATCTACCATAGTTCAATGCTGACTTAATTATTTATATTTGTTATTTTTATGTTTTTTAGGTACCCGTTTCCTGTAAATATTTTTGCTATTGTATGCCTTATTTTGCTGGTCACTGACCATAAGAAACGATTGACTGAATTTGGAATAAGTGTGTGCTCATAGCTTGCCTGGGATCCAGAGAATTATTATAGTTCCATAAGTCCAAGGGGCTTTCTTGTTGTACTGAAGGCTGATGGAAGTTTCAAAACCAATTTAAGATGGGGCTTGGGTGTGTCTGATGTCCAAAGAAAGAGTGTCAACAATTCCACTGGGCTAGCATAAACCCCATGTGTAAAACTCCACAGATCTCTTGATCTTGGGAACTGCTTCTTAGAGCACATTGACTTATGTAAATTCACAGTGCAGCCATTATTAATGACTGATTTTGGTAAGCATTAGAATTCTGAGGGGGATTCAGGATTTTAGGCCACCCCTTGTCCTCCCTTGCAGTAGCTTCTGACATCCAGTGGAGGTGAGTTGTTTTATGCTGATCATCGCACCCTCAGGCTAAAATTCTAGACCCTACTTTTCTTATCCATGTCCTTAAAAAGTGGCACATAGCAAACAGGATCAAACCTAACATTTAGGAGTGGGCGGATGGCCATCAGGCACAAGGGGCTCATTGAATGTGTGCCTGGAATCTGTTGATTGTATGCATCATAAATATATCTGTATAGTTGCATTGTCTGATTCTGGGACCCCATCCTGGACATTTGCCAAGGGCCCAGGAATTACTAAAACTGCCTCTCCTTAAAAGATTATCTTCCTTTATTTTCATAACTATCTAGGCAAAAGTGTTTTAACAAGCATAGTACTGGATCTCTCTTCAGATGCTGATGAGATTGCACAGATAATTGGTTTATTAAATAAACTGCTTTGTCTTCCAACAGCAGCTGTTATCATTAAACAGCTGAAATGAAATGCATTTCACAGTCTAGGTCACCTAAAGCCAAATGTGTGAATGCACAATTAAGACAATTTGATGTCCATTTTCCCTTAAAATATCATGCTAATGTATTAAATGTGCAGTTAATTTCTTTGCATTAGAACACTTTGTTCTTTAACTGCTTAGTGAACCCTTCTGAATTACATTTACACTCCAAGCATTCCAAGAGGGTCTTGAAATAAAGTACGAATACAGTCCCTGGAAAGCTGGTCTCTTCAATCCCTACTGAAATTATGATAAACTTCAGAAGAGCACATATTCATTTCAATGTGACTTGCAGTGAAAAACGGGCCAATGAATTGCACCCTTGGTTTAGGCTTGCATAATAGGAAACATAAATTTACCTCTCATCACTTTATGTGAAAGCTGGAAATTAATCACTATCATAACCATCACGAAGGCTTCTTAAAAGGAGACATTGTTGCACTGAACCAGCCAGTTGGGCATAAGCCACATGCATTTACAGTGGAGCTTTCTGAATTTTTCAATAAACCAAGCAGTGTTCTTAAACTTTGTAACTGCAAAGCTATGAAAGGGCTAATTCATATCATATTTTTTCCTCAGAAGATATTCAGCTGAGCTTCCTCCAAAGAGCTGCCAAATTTTTCAGCCTTCTGCTCATGTCTTTAATACTAAATTGGTCTGCTTTCCATTTATACCCTACCTTGCTCTCCAAAGGGGACCCAACGTGGCTTTCATAATTATTCTTTCCTCCAGTTTATCCTAACGACCACCCAGTAAAGCAGAGTGAGGATTTGAGCCTGAGTCTCCCAAATCCTAGTCCAACACTCTTAACAACTACACTACAAAAGACTAACATGGGCAAGGACCCTATTGAAGGGGCTGGTAACTTTTTTTGGCAAGGCAGAATTAGATGACAATGCCTATACGTATACTATGAAAAGCTTCACCTGATTTTTCAGAACATTTGCTTTGGCTTTTTGTTGGTTAACATTGCCGTCCCTTCTCCAGTGCTGGAGTGTGCTTGCTCTGATTTTATTTATTTTAAAGCAGCAAATAGCAATATGAAGCCAGTGTGGCAAAGTGGTTACAGTGGTAAACAAGGAACAACTGGATATGAATCTCCGCTCTGCCACAGAAGTTCACTGGGTGATCCTGGGCCTGTCACAACCTCTCAGCTTTACCTACCTCACAGAGTTGTTTTGAGGATAAAGTGGAGAACAGGAGAACATGCTTTAGGTCCTCCTGATTAGAGAGGAAAGAGGGATATAAATTAAAAACAAATAAAAATAACATTGTTCCCGAGTTAAGAGAGCAAGCGTAATGCAAATGCTGAGACCGAGTATAAAAGTGCCTTGTTGGATTCTGGTTCTCAGCTTCAGTCACCCATCTGCATTATGGAATTGTGATGTTGTGGTTAGAGTGACAAACCAGGATCATGGAGATCTGCGCTTAAAAATCTCCACTCTGCCAAGATGTTTGCGGAGTGAACTTGGTGCAGGCACCTTCAGCCTATCCTATCCCTAGAAGGTTGTTATGAGGTTAAGAACAGGCAAATTGCATGTTTCCTGGAGCTCCTTAGAGGAGGGTGAGATATAACCATGGCTGAGGAATACTGGCCTAGTTTACAAGCTCCTTGTAAGGATTATTGAGATAATGTATGTAAAGCCCTTTACTGTATTATATACATTCTAAGTATAGGGGAAAAGTTCAATGGTTTAGCACAAACTTTGCATTCAGAAGGTCCAGGTTCAATCCCTGGTATCTTCAGTTAAGAGAGATCTCTGGGCGGAGGCACTTTTGCATTTGAGATGCAGCACAGTTGTTGGGCTCGCTCAAGAGCCTGAATTAGTGTTTAAAAAATTCTCTCCGGAGCAGCCTAAGTAAACTACAGTGTAGAGCCTCAGATTATGAGAAGCCTAACTACGCGCCCAATTACTAAATTACTGTTTGTTTTTTTGTAGTGATACAAGCCTCTTCAACCGTACGTAGTTTAGACCTCAGCATCTCTCATATAGACTGGCTCTCTTTCCTGCCTTCCAAGTTCCACTTATTAAATAAAACGATTCAGGTCTCCATTTCTATAGATGCTTGCAGGAGAGTAAATCCTATTGAAAGGAATGGGATTTCCTTCCGAACCGAACGGTTAGGTTCACTCTATAAAGGATAATTTTCTCCCACGAACAGACGTCCACCCCCTTGCACAAAGCCTTAAAGTGACAGCAGCAATCCCGCTCTCCCTTTTTTAGCAGGAGCCGCCCTGCGGAAGCAAGCGCACTGCCGGCTTCCTCGTAGACTGTCGCCGTGGCAAGAGGGCTCTGGCTCGGAAGGCCTGCGGCGGCGAGTCGACAGTCTAGTCGCCGGCCATGACGGAGCAGCTTCGAGCGGCGCTGGACGAGCACCTGCGCGGCCTGGGCATCGAAGCGCTCTGCGTGGAACACCCCGAAGTGAGTGAGCGAGCGGGCCGGCGGCCGGGCTTCGATTGCCCCGGAACGGGGCACTTTCGAAACGCTTTTCATGATGTGTTTGTAGCGACTTGTCTGCCTGCCTGTTGGATTTGGGGGACAAACTCAGAAGCAACCCTTTTTTTTCTCGACGGCCACGCAGTAGGAAGAAAAGCATGGTCATTTCCAGTTGTCACGGAGCCGGCTACATAATAATCGAAGGGTTGCCAGCCTCCAGGTGGGGCCTGGGAATCACCTGGAATCAAACTGACCCCCAGGCTATAGAGATCAGTTCCCCTGGAGAATGCTTTGGACGGTGGCGTCTATGATATGCCCTGCCTCCCTTATCCGCCCCCCCCAGGCTCCACCCCCTATCTCCAGGAATTTCCCAATCTGGAGCTGGCAACCCAAGGCTTCGGCTTGTGGGTGTTTGGAATTATCATACATACTGCTAGACACCAAAATCAATGAAAGTGCTGTGTGGACATATTTTGTCTCATTGGTCCATCTAGCCCAGTGTCTACTTTGGCAGCAGCACTCCTGGGTTTCAGGCAGGAGCTTTCCCCAGCCTACCTGGGACAGGGTTTGAACTCTGGAGCATTTGCATTCCTGAGAAAAGTGTAACACTTTGTGCTTCTTCCTGGGCAGGGGTTATACTGGATGATCTTTAGTTGTCTTCCAGATCTCTGCTTCTATCGCAACCTGGTAATTAGCATTTAAGTGGGGAGAAATAATTCTGGAAGTGTGCAGAAATCATTCCGTGTAGTGATATGGACTGTAAATGTGGCTCAGCGGCTTGGAAGAATTTGGCGTCCAATTATATACTGTTATAGACAGGTATTTCTAGTGCCCTTCTGAGCTATTTGTTTGCCTTTATGGTCAGGTAGATGCTACAATGGCAAGTAAATCCCTTGATTAAGCAGAATAACGAACGGAAGCTGCTAAATTTCTTCTGAAGCTTTTAAAAATCAAGTAAGGACCACATAAGCAAACCACTAAGGTCTGTTGTAACTCAATCACTAAACCAGGGCACCTTCCCCCAGCTGCTCAAACAGTCGATTATCTGCTCACTAATAAAAAAAAAGCCATCCCTCGACAAAAATGATATGGCCCATTATTGCCCAGTCTCTAATCTGCCCTTTCTGGACAAAGTGATTGAGAAAGCAGTAGCTGACAAACTTCAGGTCTTCTTGGATAACTCGAGTGCTCTGAGTCTGGACCCTTTTCAGTCTGGGTTCAGATCACATCATGGGACAGATGTGAGACATATCATGCGGCAGAGACGGCACTAGTAGCTTTAGTGGATGATCTTTGTCTGAATACAGACAAAGGCCATGCCTCCTTATTGCTCCTCCTGGATCTATGTGCAGCCTTTGACACAGTAGACTATGCCATCCTGTTGAGGCATTTAGAGACAGAAGTGGGCATCAAAAGATGTGCCTTGGACTGGTTTAAATCATTTCTCATGGAACGGACTTAAAGGGTTGCCATCAGAGATCTGCTATCTCCAGAATGGGAATTATCTTGTGGTATTCTGCAGGGCACAATCCTATCTCTCATGTTATTCAACCTCTATGTAAAGCCTTTAGAACTTATTCATAGCTATGGAGTGGGCTGTCATCAGTGCAGATAACACCCAACTCTATATCTCACTAGCCAAGTCCCCACTGGATGTAATAGAAATCTTGGATTGCTCGACAGATGTTGTCAAATGGCGGAAAACGAACAAATTGAAATTAAATTCAGACGAGAAGTGATGCTCGTTGGGAAGGCAGAGCTCTTGAAGGACATTGTACTTCCCACTTTTGACAGAGTTTGTCTGACCCTTGCAGACTTGTTTAAGAGTCTAGGGGTTATACTGGATCCAGCGCTATTACTAGAAAAGCATGTTAAGGCAGCTGCAAAAAATGCTTTCTGCAACTTCTCTAGCCTGAAAGATGGCTTCCTACCTTAACATGGCTGATCTGGCCACCTGGATCCATGCTATAGTAACATCAAGACTTGACTCTTGTAATGTACTATACATAGGTCTCCCATCTAGGTTAACTAGGAGACTGCAGTTAGTGCAAAATGCTGTGGCTTAGCTGTTACCAGGAGTGAGCTGGAGCATGAATATCACTCCCATTCTGCAGTCACTCCACTGGCTACCTATCAGTTACTGTTGTCAGTTCAAGGTATTGGCTATCACATACAAGGCTCTTCATGCCCTTCGTCCAGCATACCTATGGGACTGCCTCTCTCCATATGTTCCTCTACAGCAGCTTTGCTCATCTGAACAGGGTCTCCTGTAGATGTCACCTTGCACATGGATGAAATCAACAGCTGCCCCTCCACATGCATTCTCTGTGGTGGCCTGTCCTATGGAACGGCCTGCCTGAGGAAGTCAGGAGAGTCCCCACTCTCCTGGCTTTCTGCAAATGATGCAAAACTGAATTATTCAAAAGGACTTTGTACTCAGATAGGAAGACCGTATTGTAGGGAGGTAGACTTTGCCATGATGTTGCCTGACATATTATCTGTGGCTTTATGTATGTGCTCTTATGTATTACCTGTTGCTTTAAGTATGACCCTACTGGGTAGTTCTGGGTTGTCTGATATCAGTCCTAGAACTGCTAATGCTCTGTTTTCTTCAACTCTGTATCAGATTTTTGCTTATGTTATGTCTTTGTAAACTTGCATTTATTTACCCTATGAGATTGTTTATTGAAATGTCCTTGATATTCACTGTACTAATCTCACACTATGTAATCTGCCTTTAGTCTCAGTGAGAAAGGCAGACTATAAATAACAAATGAATCTTTTCTCTAATAGTGATCACATGCAGGCAGTCATACTCCAAGGCAGGAGATTAAAATGTATATACTATACCGTGCTCCCATTATTAGACATTTTAAAACATTAGGACAAGTATCACGATGATTGCCTTTAACATGTGACTATCTTTTGATACTGCTTTCTCAAAAAAATTCTTTTTATTACTACACATTAATTGTATTCTGTATGTGTTGATAGTCACCTGAAACCTACAAATTCATGTCTTGTCCACTTGTCTTAATGTGAGATGAATGGTTGACTTTTGTTCATTTCAGTTGTTTTCTGGATTTATACTTGTAAATTTGGTTCTTAGTTCAAATTATATGAATTGGAGTTCAGAGTTCATATGTGGCCTCCTTTTTATGAGTGATTACTTGGATTATGTCAACATGTCTCCTCTTAAATGCAAGTTACTTTCCTTGCTTTATGGTTGTTTGACATCCTATCAATAAGGCATTAAGTAAGATGTAATGCTTGCAGTGCTTTCAAGTTGTCATTATGTGGCTCTGTAGTGTTATTTACATCCTGTAACGTTAGTTTGCCTGTCTTCATTCTCTATCGTAGGGAGAATGTATCACCATATTGTCAAAGGAAATCGTATATACTTTAATCAAAAAGGTAATCATGGAGGAAAGCCAAAACACCTCACCCACATATGACTGTCCTGTTAAGAAAGAATACTCCAGAGTGATAGGAGGCATTGTCACACACGGGCTAAATGGCAAACTATCATTAGGGTCACATAATGGATAACAATAAGGAAAACAAAACACATAGTTCTTTGCATAACTTCATGCAAATGCAAATAATAAATACTAAAACACACAGCACAGTAATTTTAGAGATGGTATTTAGGAGTGTATATGAAGCCTATAGACACAATCCACTAGGCCCATACCTCACTGGAACAAACAGGATTCTTGCTAAGTTCCTATCAATTTGATTGACATTTGTGCTAGAGAAATTCCCTGTGGATTGTGGTTTATGGCTTTTTCATTTGCCCTAGATTTGATGCTGCAGGGTTGTAGACTCACCCTACTCCCCCATTTCCCTACCGCATCATGGTACATTTGAGCTTTTCCCAATTTTTATCTTTTCCAAAATCTGCTTTGCGGAAAAGCCTGGATGGTTACTGTAACACAGTTTTGCCAGTCCCACCTGCATGGCTGCCATTTTCCCTCCTCCCATAGCTGCCATTCCTGCCCCTGCCACCAGAGGAGGGTGTTAAGAATGTTTTTTCTGCTAAGTAATATATGCCATTCTGTTGGTATATCACTGCGTCAATCAGGACCGGTATTAGCACACGTTCAGGTGCCCATAGCTTCTGGTAAGGCCCTACTCACGTTTCCTCTTATGATTGCTGTGACAGACTGCACTTTTTTAAAAGTGCTGAACAGCTGAAGGACACAGAGAGCTTTGAGTGACAGACTATTCCAAGGAATCTGATTGGGTAGCATGAGCTGGAAAGAGAAGCATCTGTTTTCAGCCTTAGCTGAGAGGAATCCAGTGTGAACAGTTGGGAGAGGGAGTTTGAGAAGTAGGTGCAGACTCCCATTCAGGTCAAAGAAAGGGGATACATCTTTTAAGGAGAGAAGACTTTCTCTACCCAGTTAAATAGGGAAGTAGCTCTGGTGAGTGGAGATCCCTAGTCAAGTGTGGTTGGAAACTGTCTTTGGAAACCTTAAGATTCAATTTTTAAAAACCTGAAGGGTAGCACTGATGTTTGAAGAGAATTGGTTTGGGGTACTAGAAAGCAAGTACTAGCATTCTTAAACCAAAAAGAGACAGTGAATACTAAAAGAAAGTGTACCAGAGTGTTTTGAGAAAACATGGGAACAAACATCTCTAAACACATGAATTTAAGTATCTGTGAAGATCATAAGAACTGAAGTCTGTGCATATACTGATTTTACCTCAGAAATTTTCAACCCCTAATTTCACCTGATCTTTCCTCTCTAAAATAGTTATTTTTTGAATTTAAAAAAAACACCTCTGGTGTCATTTCTAAGAAGGAAAGAGGAGGGAATGTCATACCTGTACTCACCCTTCCACTGCCTGCTTATGAGTGCTTTGTCACCTATGCTCCCAACTGCCTGTGCTGTGTAGTGCTGCTGAAGAAGGGCATGTGGACGGTGCACAAAGCAACAACATTCCTGGTGGCCATAGCAGGGGTAGTCCTAGCTCCCCCCCTCCCCCAGTACCATCAGGGAAAGGGTGTGTAGGCAGTGTGGGCAGCTGTGACTGTAGGTGTTGGGAGAGCTTGCAAGCGGGCTAAGGAAGGACGCAGGTGGGTGGGGGCACATGGGTGGGAAGGCTAGAAGGGGAGCCTAGTAGTTGGCATGGGGGCCTGATTGAGGAGTGGGTGAGAAGGCTAAACAGAGAGCCTAGTAGTTGGCATGGGAACCTGATTGGGGACCCCCAAAATCTGGAAGTAGCCATGATGTCAATTACCTGGCACAAAAAAAAGATCAAAAGCCTCCTGGTAGCTAAGAGGGAATGACCACCACAGGGGCTGGGGTAGGGAAAATATGGGGGAAATGCAGAAACCCTGTTGCCTCTGCACTGCATTGATAACCGCTACAACGGTGGAACTTACGAAATAAAGTGCTGCTGTGTGAAACAGCACTAATGATTTAAAAACCTGCAACCGGAGAATTATGTGAGGGAGAGTCATGTATTGTCTCTATTGTTTTCTAGGTGTTCACAGTTAAAGAGATGATGCCTCACGTTCAGCACTTGAAAGGAGCACACTCCAAAAACCTTTTCCTTAAAGACAAGAAGAAAAAAGGATTATGGTTAGTGACAGCTCTACATGACAGGCAAATCAGTTTAAATGACTTGGCAAAGAAACTGGGTATTGGCAGTGGAAACTTGCGCTTTGCTGATGAAGCAGCCTTGTTGGAGAAGCTGAAAGTTGGCCCAGGTTGCGCAACACCTTTAGCTCTCTTCTGTGACTCAGGAGAGGTGAAGTTTGTGTTGGATGCTGCCCTTGTGGAAGGTGGTCATGAGAGGTTGTATTTTCATCCAATGACAAATTCAGCAACCATGGGGCTACGCCCAGATGACTTTCTAAAATTTCTTAAGTCTACAGGCCATGAGCCTATACTTGTCCATTTTGATGATGTAGCATGATACCACTTTTGTATTTTAGGCATAGCAAATGACAGTGTACCCAACAAATAAAAAAAACTATACTATTTCAAAGATATTGTAGGATTTTTTCAGTTGGATAATACTGGCTTCAGGGTGCACTTGATGATGCAGGGACATTCTCAGCAATACTGCTCTATAGGAGAGGTCCATAGCTCAGTGGTAGAGCTTACAGTTTGCATATAGAATATCTTAAATTCAGTCCTCAGAATCTCCTCCTGAAAGATCTTTTTCTGTAGCCAGTTAGATAAACGTACCAGGAGTCTGGCTTGGTATAAGGCAGTTTCAAAATAATCCAACTGCTATATTAGGATAAGAGTTCCAAACCTTTCATTCTAGAAATCCACAGAAGAATTTTTCATCGCTTCCAAAATTGCCAGCTAGTTCCAATACTGAACACACAGCCTAGTCTTTCATCAACTCAACCCTATTATAGTAAGTTTCATTATTGTACTAGAAGATAATTGAATGGTAGGAACTGGGAGCTGTATCTTACAGGCTAGATACCATAGCTTTATAGAAAACAAATACTGGAAATTTCCTATGCATCTCCATGCCTGCCCCTCTCATCTAGAATTTATTTAGGCAACTTACGTACTGCTTCCCCGGAGATTTACTTGAGGCTTGGAGTCACCTCCTACTAAAAATATCAAGCTGTGCTGCTTGCATATATCAGCTGTAGGAACTGTTGTGATTCTTGCATCAGCCTGCTGCTAGGAAACAAGACACCATATGGGCATCCCTGATGTAAAGCTCATCCACTTGCTTTGCATTACCTATGAGCAGTCTGTTTCTTCTGGAATTTTGTATATTACAAATGAGCTTTGAAACCACTCATGTATGGTGTGATACAACTGAATTGAGCCTAGAGATGTGCAGGATTGGAATTTGTCATTGTGGTTTATGTCCTAGGTTAATGATTCTCAATAGATATCCTATGGGCAACTTACCACTTGGCAAGCTTCTTCTGCTTCTCCATTTCTTTTACCTCCACGCTTTTTAGTAATAGATGCTGGATCTCAGCTGTTGTTATTGTAGGGAAATACTGAAACCGGGACTGAATGGTAACATCAACCATAACAGCCGATACAGTGTAAAGGCAATGGTCCCCATGACAGCAAATCCACAATGAACTGCACCATTCACAATCTGAAAACACTCTCCTAGATTCTCCTTTGCTTTATAAAACCCCCAAACAAACTACTCCATTTAGGTCTACTGCTTGTTTTTAAACATATCTCCAGTTCAGTTGTTTACCACTTCACTCACCAGTAGATAGATGCAAATGCTTTCCACATAAAACACAAACCAGTCTATAGCAGATTCTGTTCCCAAATATGGCAGTTTAGGCAAATGATGGTTTAACTGAATTAACATATATGGATTAGGTAGTATCAAGTTGTCCTATTTATAAAAGACACACATTGTAAATGATAGTGTGTGGATCATCTGCACTTGTTGAAAGATGCTGTTGTGTGAACCCAGACTGGTGTCTGTGGACAAGGCTTTTTAATTTTTCAAGTCAAAAACTCCTTACTATCTCATTGATAGCCTTTGAATTCCTTCCCTGCAGTTTCCCTCAAAACTGAAACTAACCTTTACCCCCCAAATCCTGACAATAGCTACCATCCCTTTTCTCCACATCACTGATGAAGACAGTCATGGTGGCTTCGCATGGCAGAAAGGCAATGGGGAAAAATAAACATCCGATATTAAAGGATTTGCAGAGCAGCACTGTAAGGAAGGAGTATTATTCAAACATGGAATCTCCTGGTATTCTTGTGCATGCCCCATGCTGCCTTCTTGGAAAACAAGAGGAATTATGGCTGCAGAGCAACAGTGAGGGGATTGGTAGTAAATTTAGATCATTTTAAAAAAAATCTCAAACATTAGTTCTATAAATAATACATAAAATGATCTATGCTGTATCAGACCAAAAGGTACATGTAATGATTTTACATATCCTATTTCCAACGGTGGTTACCCAGACAAAAACAGCAGAGTAGCCACTGTGTATCTCGCCAATGGTCCTAATTCCAGAATCCTATTTCAAATAGTTGCCAACCAACACCCGCCAAATGTCCATATATGGGACATGAAGGCCAAAGCCACTCTGTTGTTGCCCTCCACCACTGGAAATGAAAGGGCTACCAGTTCTGAAAATGAAGGTTCCATTTTGTGATATGGCTAACAGTCATGGATGTACCTGCCCTCTATAAATCTGCGTAATCCTTTTTTAAAGCCAACAAAAATAGAATCTGTCATTATATCACATGGCAATGAATTTCACAAGTTTGTTACATGTTGAACAAACAAGTATTTGGTTTTGTCTGTTCTCTTATCTACTTTCTCCTCTCATACATATTTTCATAAAGATCTATAAAGTCTCTCTATAAGTCTCTCTAAACTCCTCTGCCTTTCCTTGTAGGAAAGTGCTCTATCCCTTTGATCATTTTGGTTACCCTGTTCTGGGAAGTTCACAATCAGCAGCTTAAAGGGAATAGTTCTTCTCCTGTTGTCCCTAAGTGACATACTGTTTTTGAAGTTTGAGGTTCTATTTGGCCATTCTCGCTAATAATTGTTCATAAACTTGTCCTCCATGAATATGTAAAATTCCCATTTAAATCTAAAACATCTGACGCTCCATCTTCTTCAGATAAGGGCCCTTATTAATTTAAATTTCATACCTCCTCCCCAATTCTGCACACTGAAATGGTTCCTGACTTCTTGAAATACCAGATAAAAACTTACTTGAATCAAAAAGTTGAAGAGTTATTTGGCTTGGAATTTTAATAACATAATTAAGTAGTGTACAATGGCGAACATTACAAAACTCCTTAACAGGTATAAGAAAGGAAAACTACAGCTTTAAATAAGACCCTCTGTAAAACAACGTTTAAACAGTTTGTGTCTCACCCAGACGCTCCCCTATTAAGGCAGTTCTGTTCTTAACAATTGTTTGCGCTACACACACAATAGAGTTTACATACATTGGCCCCACTGTTGGAGCTGCACAGTCTCTCCAAACACAAAAACATTTTAAGAAATAATGCAGTCTGGAAAAGGCGACAATAGCCTTAGCAGCAGAGGGGAAATTAAATGGTTCATTGTGTTACAAACTGATTTCCAGCTTCCTCTTTATAGCTGTTGAATATTTTTGTGTGCAGTGAAAAAAGCCCTTTAGTTTCAAAGATGCTGGTTTTACAAACGGATGGCACATTTTTCTGACACTGTCTCAGATTTTATAAACTGCTTTTAAAAATAGTTTATATTTTATAAACTGTTGTTGACACATGAAAATTCAGATGAAAGCGATTACATAAATTTAATTTTTTCTCACTCATTTAGAAAGGTGAAGCTTAGAGTAGTCAGGGATGCCAGATTATATTCCTCAATGTGCTCTGGAAGGGGAAATTAAAAATACACAGGGATGTACATCCTGCACAAGATCCAGGTTCTGCTTTCCATGAAACTGTTATAAGAACAGCATTTGGCTTTATATGGAAAAGATGACTGAGTTTGTTGAGAAGGAACTATAGAAAGAAATTACTTACAGCCCATAAGCTTCTTCCTACAAAGACTAAAGATTTTTTGTTTTTTGTAAAGGGAATATTGCATTTTTAAAAAAAACTTTGTACTAGGCTACAGTGATCTACATGTAGTGCTTAATTCTGCCTGTGGCCAAAATAGGCACATTACACAATGTACCATCAACTTTTCCTGTGAAAGTTCGAGGCAAATAAAGTTCTTGCACTAATTTCACTGGTTTCAGAAGGCCTACTCAAGAAATTCTTGTAAAAAGGTAACATGCCTATGAAATCTTAAGCCATACACACAGGTAAATAAAACAAGTGCAAAGCTTTAAAAGGTGCAAATTTTAAGAAAATAGGTATGGTCAATCAGAGGGTTGGCAATGCATGAAAAGTGCATGATTGTTCCCCAAAGCTCTGTCAAAGCAACAGAATTAGACCCATGCAGTGTCAACTAGTTTCGGATGACTAGCTTTTGATGGGAAACCACTGATCTCTCCAAACTACTCACATATTTAGAAAGTTTTGTGGCGATATAAGAGGAGACGGAAAAATCTGTGAAGCAAGTAATGAGCATCCACTACATGTCTCAGTATAATGTTTTAAAGCCACCTAAGTTTGCAACCTTAGTTTGTAATGGAGAACGATTTCTGACTAAACATACTGTCAAGACTTAACTAGTTGTTGGTGCTGCTTGAGGCTGTAGCATTTGGATACATATGAATGAATGGTAGCTCTTTTTATTGACATTATCATGGGCTTGCTGCTCTCTGTTTCCATAAGATTCTCCTGCAAAAGGAGAATGCTCAGAAACTCTAAGGATCCGGTGCTCGGAAAATTCCTTGAAAATGCTTTCTAAATAAATATGAATGGTCAATCTATTCTTTTAAATATACTTTTATGACAATGCAGTCAATTCTACCGTGATCATGATACATGTCTCTGCTGACCTGGAAATAACTGATGTCAGCTAGAGCCCACTCTAGTCCGATACAACAGGAAGTGCTGCAATATATTTCTCCTGCCTCATATGCATAGCTCAATTAAGGTCATAGCCATAATGAGCCTGCACTCTTTCTCTAACAAGCTATAAAGCAATGTTCCTGTGATCTTCATGGGTCTAATACAAATTTGCTCCGCTCTGATCTCAAAGGGAAAAAACAATCACTGCAGTCCTCATGTGCTTAATTTTTATTCTGGCAAGTTAATTACATTAAGCATATATCTGGTTGTTTGAAAGCTTATGGATTCAGAAGTTATCAAATTATGGCCACAGTCAACTGCATAAAGGACAAAGTGTAGGTACAATCAAATTGTTGAAGCCTCTGGGCCACAGCTGACCAGACCCTCTACATGCTCTGGTTATGAGTAGCCTTGCCTATGAGGGTGAGCAAAGGCAAAGGCTACTAACCCTTTATATGGCTAGTTATACAGGAATGTACCTTGTGCAGCAATAAGGGCGCCAGGATCTATTCTAATAATCATATTATTGATGTAAAATAGATGTTTGTTGATGGTGTTAAATGTTTTGTATGCTTTGTGAAATGGTCCCTATTCATTAAGAATTTACACACACGGCAGCTCTAAGTTATGTAAGAAAGTTAACTAAGAAAGTGAAAGGAAGGAGGGTTAAATATTCTCTAACATGCATAAACATTAGCAGGGTTGATCCCTAAGAGGTTAAAAGGTTATGTTTGATACATGTCATGGAAATATCAACACACTTACTGGCTTGTAAGAAAATAAAACTTTGAAATTTAATATAAACCAGCATACAGTGATAACTTCATGAACTTTCCCCAGGATTAACCAAATCTATTTTCTTGTGCTCTTTGCAAGAGTTTTTAAGACAAAAAATGTATACAAATATTTTAAAAGTACCAACAACATCAAACTTAATTCAAATAAAATTATGAAAAACAAAGCAGAACAACTTATTAGTAAGAAACCTAATAAAAGGAATGCCTTACAGAATGCAGATCATTATTATATTCCTATAAAGCTTCTTCTAAGCCATAATCAGCTCATAGCAAAATCACAAATAAAAAACAAGTAAAAATACTAAATATTTAATGTAATAGAGCTTTATCCTGGAAATACTGTTTGGTAGTGAAGGAAAAAATGAGGAGGGAAATTTCAGAAATATTTCTTCAGTCAATTTACTGACAGAAAAACTGGAATATGGTAATGTAATATAATGTGTGTTGGAAACACTTATAAACAATTAATTTCTATAGAAAGTTGATTAAGGTGTTAAGTTGAATTTTCAGGTATGTAAACGGTTTCTTTTTGCCATATGCACCAAAATAAACAGCTTAATCTTCTTTGAAGAATAGCAGTCATGCAAATTATGCAGCAAGGCTGTAAAGTGCCAATGAGCTTGTGGGGCTTTTAAAAAAACAAACAAACAAACCCTATATTTACAACAAATTCCACAATATACTACAGCCTTTCCCCCTTCAGATTTACAGAACTAAATATTGCTAATTACGGCAGAAGCAATAAGCAATTGGCGACTAACTCCATAAAGCAGTAACTTCATAAAGAAAGAAGTAATTGAATTCCTGGAGTAATTCTTGAGACCACACAGCCCTTGGTCCTTAGAGAGATGAAAATTGTCCCTTTTCAGTAGATCTTAACAGTGCAATGAATGTGCAATAAATTCCATCTTTTAAAAAAATTCAGCAGGAGATGCTAGTACAGTTCCTTGATTCAAGGAAAGAAGATTTGTATTTCTTGACTGCTCTACTCACGTAGGACTGTAAAAACTTTCCTCAACTTTTTTTTTAACGTGATTCCTATAGTCGGATGCCTTGTTACTTCAGAAATAAAGGCTGAAGGATACTGAAGGACACTTTTCTCTCTGTGTTCAATTGAAAAGTAGAAAGAGAAGAAAGAAAATGTAAGAAAAAATTCAAGACACAGAGGACATATAAAACCAGAGTAAAGCTACTGAAAGGGCTAGTAGAACATAGCGGAAACAGCTTGAACAATGACAGAATGGGCAGAAAAGAGCAGATGATAAATTATGGGTACTGTGCAGTTAATAAGTCTTTCACCAACTTGCGTTGCAATACTTTTAAGATGTTTCAAATGAAAGGCTGTGCATATACTGCAATTCTGTGGTAATATGGAAAAGTGCAGAATGTGGTACTAGGTGCCAAATTCAGTTTCATAAGAGCTATCTTTCTAAAAGGAAATTTTCTAGCCCTTATGTTTACAAATAAATGTTTCAAAATGCATTTTCTCAGAAGTCAGAAGGATGATTTAGTTAAATTTCCATGATTATTGTTCCTTGCCTCTCATATCTAGAAAGATGAGAATAAATTATACAAAGAAGAAAAAAAGCAATATTATATAAAATAAAAGCCGTCATGCAAGTTTATCAATTTGTTGAGGTTACAAAATTCAGTTTTTCTTGGCAAAGAATTTAAGATTGCTAGGTTGAAAAGTATCCTTTTAATATACACACAGCCCTGATCATGCATGACTTTTACTTTAAGCAGAATTGATACACTTGAAATTTCTTCTGAAGAAGTTTAAATTGAACCTTAAAAAATGACCAGCTTTGTACAATATTATTTTAGGGATATCCAAAACAGATGGGTTCCTCCAAATATTGGCATAAACACAAGATCTATCGATACATAGTTACACTGGCATAGGATTACACAGGAGACACAAAGTTGACATGTGTCAATCAAAGTTCATATAACTTGCTGAATTATCTACAGGAAGACAATCTGGGAGGTGAGTTTTGGGGAAAAGGTGAGTTTAAAAGATGCAACTTTCATTTGGGTAGATAAAACTAAGTACCACCTGTTGGTTTGGCTTTAGTAATTAGCAAGACAGAGGGAGCCATGTAATGCAAGCAGTATTGACAAATGTTAACGCAATGTGCACTTGTTCTTACATTGTTAGTTTTTTTCCCCTTCTGTAAATGAAAACCATCTCATTTACATGCTGGGCAGAAAACTCACCACTTGGCCCACATCTCATGTAGTGGGGGTAATAGAATTAGGAGCTTTGTTGCTCCCTAGACCTGTTTTTTGAATTTCTGCTTTCTGGTTTAGTTTCCACATCTGCAGAAGAAAAGCATGTCATGTTATTTGTTTAGCAGGGAAAAAAACAAGATGTTTTCACATAAAAACATATAATGCACCAGAGATAGAAGGCATACAAAAATAAAGGATTGGGAATAAGAAGGGAAAGTAGGAATGCAAACCAATTGCTCTATGGGGTTATTTTGTTATTTTTTTCTTTGCATTATAGGTACCCCTCACCTCCAGAGTTATGCTTAGAATTTATCACTAAACAAATTTTGTTCAAAAGTGAAAAAAGAGGGAAATATATGCACTATGCCTAATTACTTCAGTCAAGGTTGTGCAATTGATGTATTCACCTCAGTAACTAAGCCTGTAAAGCAGAAAACTATCCCTTTCATGCAAGAAAATGAAACATGCAAAACCAAATTATCTTAAGCTACTTACTCAGAAAACTAATGCTTCATGTAAGCCTTCCCTTGCAAGCAAAACAGTTATTCCAGTTCATAGCAGAAGAATTAACTCAGTTTCCCATGCTTCTCTTCAGAAGGTGGCCCTATATTTAACTCTGACTTCATGCAACTAAATAGGAATGTGCACTAAATGGGTCTATGTAAAGATTCACCTATGGTATTACTTCACCACCCACTTTGTAGCTTAAACCAGCATTACTAAATTAGTACCAACCCTTATTTGGAAAATTTGAAAAGTGGTATGGTAAATGTAGGATGATATGAGATAGATGAGTGATTAAGCAATCACACAACTTCAGTGTGCAAAAAGGCTAAGAGTAGCAGACAATGCAGATGTCTGCTATGCTAGCATCTTTGTACATCAGTTAGTCCCATGAATTTGCTCTTAAGTAATTATTTCTAAGACCAAAATATGCTAGAAGAACTGCAGATATATGGAGGAAGATACTGGCAATCTGTTATGTGAAAAAGTGGTATCAGCAACAGTTCCAAGAAATAATGCAAATGTCAAACAAAAGGGACAAATCAGTCTTTGATGTGGTTGTTTAACTGGTGCTCATCAGCATTAATCTTCAATAGAAAAATGTATATCATAATGGTTTACACAAAACACAATAGTGGGCATACAGTTAGATGAAAAATTTTGATACTAAACCTTATTTCCTCCAATATTACATAGATTATAGAATCCACCTTCTTTTACATAATTTTATAAGCTGTCTAGGTTAATTCCCCTAAAATGAATGGCAGATCATTTAGAATGGAGTGTAGAGCACTCAAAACATTACAAAAAACATGCTGCAGCTATGTGGAAGTGTGAAATTTTGCTGATCATTTGTAGTGTCACATGCACTGTTCAATAAAAACTTATTGATATTCACGTAGCCGCATTCCCCACAGTAAATTCAACAGCAATAGAGGTGGCCTCTGCTAAGTGGAATTTAAAAAAAATGTATGCACATATTTTGTCTTTTTATTGGATAACAGTTTTGTTTCTTTAAATTTTCCAGCCAGAAATACTGGGTATCATTGTATGTAATTGCACGCAAAGATGATGACTATGCTAACATAAGACTTGCATATTCTAAATGCTCTCTGACTCAATAGGAGCTATACTAGAAGTTTGTGTATTTTTCCTTAATTAACTCAGCAAAATAATGAGGTAGATCCTCCAACTCCTTTCCTCTGTGTTGACTTTTCCATTCACAGAAGACTACTGCCCCATTCAGATGTCATAACACCATAGCTTGGGTTGAATCCAAATCAGCTTTTTCACTCGATCTCAGCTGATTCCCCTCCTTATTAGAGTCCCCATCTGTATGTCTTTTGTGTATTCAGGGGTCACATAATTCCCTGCACAGCTTGCGGGAGCGGGGGGGGGGGGCGGTGTTGAATGGGACCTCTCCCTTTCTCATCATCAGAAAATTTGATTGGATCCAACCCCTTGTTTATCATGCAGACTCACATATGGAATGCGATTGAAAGCCTCTTGATTTGGGAAACCAGGAAATGCCTTTGCTGTGATGTTGGTATGCAAATATCAGTGCAAACTGAAGGTTATTTCCTATCCATAAACAGGGATTATAAATATGTGTTTGTGTCGAGAATCCTGGTTTGTAGGGAGGAATAAAAAATCCTGTTTGCCCAGGGGTCTGCATTTGGATACAGCAAATGGGAGTTAGCTTTAAACCGCACATGATAGGGAGGAGGAGGAGGGAGGGAGCATGCAAGCATAGCAAACAAGCTGTTTGTGACTGACACAAACAGAGGTTTATTCTGACATCTGAATGTGATAAAGAAATCTTCTGTGAATGAAAGAAATCTTTTGAATGGAAAATTCCTCGCTTGAATCTTAGAATCTGATCCATAACTAGGAAATGAAAAGCTATAAATTAACATTTATGGTACTTTTCATCAATTGTGTAGCCCTATATTGTGGGAAGTAGTAACGGTAACAAGACAGGAAAGTTGTTTTATAATTGTGATGAACGCTTTCTCGGATTGATTCTTCTCAAAGCTCTCTGAAATCTTTCCATATACCCAATCAAAAATCCAATTCAACATGGGCCGATTTAAACAACATGCCCCTACTGGAGTAAATGGGATTAAACTGGTTTATATAAAGCCCTTGATTTTAACTGCTGCAGTCAGTTCGTTAGTCTCCTTATACTTTAAACAGAGGACAGGAAAAGAAAATCTTTTTATTCAGACTAGTTCTTTGTCCACCAGATTGTCCAGAAGTGACCAAAACAACAGAGCTGAAGGATTTCTTTCTGCAAACATTTGAAATTTTCCCTCATATAGGTTTTTCTTGTATTTCAAATTTTAAGCACTGATAGAAGTTTCTAGAAAACAAAAATGGCAAGCGAGTTCTGTGTACAAGGGGAATTTCTGGTTTTAAATCATGGCCCCCTTATACAACAGCAAACCATTTCTAAAAATGAGATTTTCAAAAGCATTTTCAAAAGCATGCTGTTACTCAAAAGCAAATGCCTAAAATAGTTTTTTTTAAAATCCTAGCCAGTATTTTTTGCATAAGTAATTGCTGATATTTAACAGACTCATTCAAGTGCGATTTTAAACACTCGTATTTTAAAAGATTTTCAGGTGCTCATATATTAAAAAAATTCAGTAATGATGATATTCATATGAGGTGCTCATATTTTAAAAGATTTTCAGTAACGACGGTATCCAGCTCAAATACACTACTTTATACTCTTAAGGATCTCCACTAGTTTCACTTATCTGGTGGTTATTAGAACTTGTCTTTCTTGAACAGCAGTCCTACTATGCTGTATGACATACCATTTTAGAAAACATGGATACTGTGAAAAGCAAACTGCGATATAGCATTTTTGTTTCATTTTTAAATCAGCTATTACATCCTTAACAGAAAAATAATACCACTTTTCCATTTTATTCTTTATTTTAACACACTGTTAATATTCAGAGAAACCTTTATAATAAAAATTAAGATAAAATTCTGGAGACAAGACAGTACGTAACCACTTAAGTACATCAAGCATGGTAAGGAAAAGCTTGTGAAAGGTAAAAAGATAAAGCTGGTCAGTCTTTCCAATGCAACTTCTACATTTAATTATGTAGCTTTAACCAAAAATAAATAAATCACCATTTAGGTTTTCCGACATTAATGTTTTATTAGTATGAACAGTAGTTCATATTTATTGTGCAAATTATAAGCCCAGAATTATTTTGCCTATGATTTATTTCATGAATGGAATTTGCATATGGCATAAATTGAAAGCTAGAGATGCAAAGCACGGTTTGCATTTGTTCAGTATTATGTGCAGGAAAAAGAAAATACATTTTCATTTAAAGGCCCAATCCAAAAGGAATTAGTCATGACTAAGACTGCAACCTAGCTGCACTTGCTCAAAAATAAGCTCCATGAGCAAAGATTACTTTTGAGTAATGAGCATAAAACTGGGCTGGAAGTCATTAAGCAACAAGACAAGCTTTGAAATCAGACATACTGCAGAACCATGCATATTTACTCAGAAGTAGACTCCATTTTATTAAGTGGGCCTTACTCCAGGTAAGCGTGCACAAGTTTGCAACCTTAATCACAAGTAATTGTTGCTGGATTGGGACCACAATGAATAATTCACATGATACTGGTGCATCTGAAAGAAAAACAGAAGAAATTACCATTGCTGAAAGTTACCTGGTATTTTGTGCTATTTCTGGCACAGCAGCATGCAACTGGTTTAGCATGCATCCAGCAATAAACAGAAAAATAAATTATTTGTAACAAATAGAAAATAAAGAATACAGACTGTTAGCTTGCGTTAACACTTTTAAAGGCATGCAGAAAATACACAATGCAGTTAATGTTTCGTGCAAGCTTTGGCATGGTTACAATTTTTCATTCAGCCACATGCTAAGAAAAAAAGAATGAGTTTATTTTTCTTCAGTCAGAGGAAAAACATGTACACTTATAGCTACTGCCCTAGCTAGTAAATTATTTAAATATGACCTAAACATTAAACATTTGTTTTCAACATCCCCATTGTACGGGAAAAGATACTAATATTATTTCTATTTAATCACACACAACCATATTCATACCAAACAGTTTGGCTATCTTCAGAAACTGGTAATGAGGATTTACTCTCACTTGCGTTTACATGTGCAAGGACAGTAAATTCACTGCTATTCTGTGTCACTTCTAAGTTACTATCATCAAAATTCTGATTCTCAGAAGATAGTCTGTGATCCTTCTGTGGAGTTTTCACTGATGACTCAGAAGTTTTACTGGTTGCTTTTGATACAGGTCTTTGAGGCAATCCACTAACACTGCTGACTAATTCAGTGTTAAGCGACAAAAATGGCCCAGATAAACAGACTGCAGAGAATTTCTCTGCACTGCTCACTGATGGGCCTACTTTATCACTGTACATGTTACTACAAGAAAGTGTTTTATCAGTCCTTGAATTCTGCTTTTCCGGTTTATGAGCAGAATAATCTAGCATAGCTATAGTACCTAAATCATTTTCTGACAGGGTAACGGTAGTATAAGGTTTATAATGAAAAATATGAGAAGACTGCTGCGGAGGATCATACTCACTAGAAGCTGATGGGACACTTCTGTCAACTGTAGGTGGAGATGGGTCGATTGATATTGGTTGTCTAGGGTCTTTAGATAAAAAGTCATGGATACTTGTCCTCCGAGTAGTTCCTTCAGCTGTAGAAATCACACTGCTTGCACGAGGTAAAGTAGCATAAGGGTTACAATCTTTTGATTGTCGTTGTGATAGGCTCATTTGTGAGTTTTCCTTAACAGACCTGGTCTTGCTTTTAGTCCCTGCTGTAAGTGTTTTTGAAGAGTTCAAGAAACTGGGATCTTCCATTCTATGTGTACTAGACCTTGCAATGTGGTCTTGCTTAGCTAACTTTCCATCGGAGAATTCAGATGTGTTTTTCACACTCTGTGATCTAGCAATACCACTGCTGACTCCTGACTGTTTCCTTAGTTTTTCTCTTCCTGCTAATTCAGCATTTTCTGAGAAAATTTTCATTACTTCATCCAGAAGATTCTCTTGGCTTGAGGACTTGATCTGTAAAACACACCCCAAACAATTTATTCTATGCCGAGTTTTCAAAATGCAAATAGAAATTTGGAAAGCTGCTATAGAATAAACATGTAAAACTATCAATGCTGTTTCATCTTATGGAAATCTTTAATCCTTATTTTGCTATCCAACTCTAGTAGTATGTATATATTATGCATACACATTCATGGAATACCCACAACTGATGTTATTCCACTTAAATGTACTACTGTATAGACTGGGGGGAGAGGGGAGGGAGGGGGGAGAGATTCCTCCCTTGAAAAATTCATACTGCTCTATTTTAAATTAAGGATGGGCTTTCCCCCCAAAATCATAATGTTTAATTGGATTGCCATTTCACTTTCAAATCGCTCATATATGCTTCTCGCTAACTAGTTAAAAACTGAACATCATGTACAAAAGAGCCTATTCCTGAAATTATTGTGAGCTTCTGCATTTGAAGTCCGTGGAAAAAATCCAAGATGCAAGAACAAGACTGTCTTTTCCTTTTCTCCAAAGCAAGACTCCTTTAATAGCCACCTGAATGTTTCACATGCATATCTTGACTAAGGAACCACAGCATTTGCGGAAACACCAACCAGTTCCAACAGTTGTCAGTAAACTGAGAATATTATTGTCTTAGCTTCAAAAAGCTTGAAAAGTACAAGGCCATAAATTAATATAAACTACTAACATTATGCTCCTGTCTATCTTGTTTCATAGAGCTGTTTTGTATTAAAAGTAAATGAGTGGAAATTATGGCCTTGGATTAAAAAAGACCACAGAATCTAGTTTTATTATTTAGGTACATATTCAATTTATTCAATTAACATAAGCATAGAAACGCTGTTATTTACCAAGAAAAAAAACAGGGTTTCTCACCTGTAACTGTCGATCGTCGAGTATCTTCTGTGCAGACACACATTGGGGACTGCGCAGGCGCAGGCCAGCCACGGAAAGATTTGCCTAGCTTTTAGAGACGTCAAAGGGGATGCTCGGCGAAGCCGCGCATGCGCGGTGGTGTTCCCGCCAAAACGCGGCCACCAGCTTGAGCGTCCCCGGCATTCCCTCAGTTCACCTGAGCCGCCGGAGAGCCAAACACATATAGAAAACAGCACTCACAGCGGGGCAGGCGGGAGGGAATGTGTGTCTGCACAGAAGATACTCGACGATCAACAGTTACAGGTGAGAAAAAACAGGGTTTCTCACCTGTAACTGTTGATCGTCGAGTCTCTTCTGTGCAGACACACATTTGGCCTGCGCCTGCGCAGTCCCAATGTAGGGCTGCACAGAAGGACGACGACGATCCCTGTTTATCGTTGTCGTACTTCTGTGCAGCCCCACATTGGGAGAATAGCGAGCATCTCACCAATGGGGGCGGGTGTGAGTGTTCAGTGGAATAAGGAATGCAGGACAGCCGTGCCAACAGCTGATTCACATCGTGCATTCACGTCCACAGAGTAATGTCTGATGAAGGTGTCTGGTGTAGACCAAGTTGCAGCCTGGCAGATGTCCTGAAGAGGGTCTCCACGGAGGAAGGCAGCAGAAGCAGCTTGTGCTCTAGTCAAATGGGCAGTCAATGAAAAAGGGCACTGCACTCCAGCCTGATGGTAACACAGTTTAATCGTGGACACAATCCATCGAGAGATAGATTGGGCAGAAGCAGGAAGACCTCTGCAAGAACCAGAGTAACACACGAACAGTGCAGGAGACTTCCTGATGCACGTGGTGCGATGTAAATAAAACAATAAAGCACGTTTAACATCCAAAGTGTGTAGTGACTGTTCCCCCGGGGAAGAGGGTGTTGGGGAAAAGGAGGGGAAAACCACCTTTTGTTGTAAATGAAACTTCGAAACCACCTTTGGTCGGAATTCCATGCTGGTGTGGAGGACAACCTTTTCTGGGAAAAACTGCAGAAACGGGGGGTCAATGCGAAGGGCAGTAAGTTCCCCCACCCGTCTGGAGGACGTAACTGCCACCAAAAAGGCCACCTTCTGAGTGAGCAGTGGCAAGGGACAGGTTGACAGAGGCTCAAAGGGCTTGAGCATCAATTGGGAAAGGACTAGGGACAAGCTCCACTGAGGAACCGGTGGAACCCTAGGAGGGAAAGTCTTAAACAGACCTTTCAGAAATTGTTTAGAGAGCCAGTGGGCAAAAACAGTCCTCCCATCAATCTGCTCATGAAAGGCAGAAATCGCAGCCATATGCACCTTAATGCTGCTAAAGGTAAGACCTTGCGAATGTAGAGTCAAAAGGTAATCCCGTACCAGGGGCAGTGGACAGGTAAAGGGGGAGACCCCTTTAGGGGCCAACCAAAGGGAAAACCGTGACCACTTCCTATGATAGGACACCCTGGTGGACCGTTTGCGGGCACTGAGGATGATCCGCAGAACCCCAGAAGACAGGCCTACTCCAGGGGGAGCAGGAGCCAGGCAGCTAGGTTTAGGATTTCCACATTGTGGTGCCGGATCCCATCCCTGACTAGCAGGTCTGGAACAGGCGGCAGAGGCAGGCATCATCCCTGAGAAAGGGAGAGCAACAGGAGAAACCACTCTTGACGGGGCCAGCGTGGGGCCACCAGGATACAGTGGGTCTTGAAGGCCCTGACCCTGCAAAGAACTTTGAGCAGGAGAGGGAAGGGCGGGAAGGCGTAAAAGAACCCTGGGGTCCAGGGAATTTGGAAGGCGTCTCCCAAGGAGCGAGGGTCTATCCCAGCCCAGGAACAGAACAAGGGTGCTTTCTTGTTCTCGGCCATCGCAAACAGATCGACTCGAGGCCACCCCCACTTGCGGAAAACCGGCTGAAGACAGGCACGGTTGAGGGACCATTCGTGTTGTGGTAGGAACACTCTGCTGAGCGTGTCTGCTGAGGTGTTGAGTTCCCCGGCAATGTGAATGGCCCGTGGGAGGACGTTGTTGGATATGGCCCAGGTCCAGAGAGCCGTGGCTTCTGCGCAGAGCTTGAGTGACATCTTTCCTCCCTGCTTGTTGATATAATAACAGGCTGTCGTGTTGTCCGAAAGGACTTGAACCCGTTTGTTGTGGAGCGCATTTGCAAAAGAAGCAAGGGAGTAACGGATCGCTCTAAGCTCTAGCACATTAATATGCAAATTAGCCTCAGCTGGGGACCAAGTGTCTTGGGCCGTCAAAGTGCCACAATGTCCTCCCCAGCCCAGAGTAGAGGCGTCAGTTGAGACAGTGACGTCAGCCAGGAAGGTGTCAAAAGGACAACCCGCAGACAAATTGTCTGAGACCGTCCACCAGATCAAGGACCGCAGTACCACCCTTGGCATGGAGAACCGTTGGTGTTGACTCATGGTCAAGGGGTCGAATTTGCGAACAAACAATTTTGCAAGGGTCTCATGCGTAACCGTGCAAAAAAGACCACACCAACAGAGGAGGCCATAAGGCCCAGTAAGGTCTGGATCAGGAGCGCCGTTTGAAAACGGTCAGAAATGAAGTGTTGGGCTAGAGAATCCAGCCTGCGGAGCCTATCAGGGGGCAAAAACGCTCTCCCCAGGGGAGAGTCAAAATGGACGCCAATGAAGCGTATGGTCTTTACAGGAGACAGAATAGATTTTGCATAATTCACCATAAGCCCCAACCTGGAAAGTAACGACAAGGTGAGGGTGAGGTGACCTTGGAGGGAGTCTGCAGAGGGCCCCATCAGGAGCCAATCGTCCAAGTAGGGGTAGATGACACAACCCATGGACCTCAGATACGCCACCACAGCGGCCCTACACTTTGTGAACACACGGGGGGCCGAAGCCAGCCCGAAAGGCAAAACCATGTACTTGTAGGCAGTACCCCCACAGAGAAAACGGAGGTACTTCCTATGCCCCTCGTAGATGGGGATGTGGAAGTAGGCATCCTTCAGGTCTATAATGGCTAGCCAGACATCCACTTCCAAGAGCTCTATGACCTTAGCCAAGGTCAGCATCCGAAATTTTTGGACCCTGAGATAGGCTGTTAAGACCCCGAAGGTCCAATATGGGTCGGGACCCCCCGTCCTTCTTGTCCACAAGGAAATACCTGGAGTAAAACCCCCGAGGGGACACAGACAGATTAACCACACGGATAGCACCCTTATTCAGCAACTCCAAAACATTATTTTTCAGAACATCATCAGAACAGGGGGAGGAACGGGGAGGGTGTGAAAGAGGAGGGGTGTCAGTGAACAACAACTTGTAACCACGGGCCACGATTGTAAGGACCCAACAATCAGTAGTAACCAGCTGCCAAACGGGCAGAAAAGGCCGGAGCCTGTCCAGGAAGGGAGCACGGTGAACAGTGCTCGGTGGCGACAACTGGGGAGCTTCCAGGTCTAGTCAGAAGACGGACTTCTGCCCAGAAGTTGAGGCCTTGGGTGACGAAGGCTGCTGCTTCCCCCTGGAACGGCCAGAATGCCTAGACGTGTGCCTCTGCGGGGCTGAGTAGGAGCGCTGACCATCGGGCTGACCATAAGAGAATCGCCCCTGACGCTGGTGGTATGGCTGGTACGGGGTCTGGTAAGGTTGAAACCGCCCGGAACGGTACCTTGGAGCATTCGGAGGATGAGACACAACGACCCCCAGAGACTTTGCCGTCTGATGGTTTTTCCGCATCTGGGAGAGAGACTCATCGGTCTTTTCCGAGAAGAGGAGGGCACCTTCAAAGGGGAAATCCTCCAACTTGGCCCGCTTTTCTAGGGGCAAGGCCGTCGACCTCAGCCAGGCGTGACGGCGCAGCACCACCGAAGATGCCATAGACCGAGCCAAGGAGTCAGCCGCATCCTTTCCTGCGGTCATCTGTTGCTTGGCAAGCCTGATCGCCTCTGCCTGCAGAGTCTTGACCAAGGGGCGCTGCTCCTCTGGAAGGTCTGCAAGATGGGAAGACAGACGCTTCCAGAGGAACAGGTTGTAGGAGCCCATGATTGCCTGGAAGTTGGCAATGCGGAACCCCAGAGAAGCAGAGGAGTAGAGCTTCTGTCTGATGTTGTCAAGCTTCCTACCCTCACGGTCAGCAGGTGCGGAGGACGAGCCGTGTCGGAACCGGGCATGGACCTCCTCGGCAACCAGGGAAGACGGCTTTGGATGGGTAAACAGGAAGGGACAGTCTTCCTGCTTCAGCCGATAGTACCGGTCCACCTTCTGTGCGGTCGCAGGAACTGACGCAGGAGTCTGCCAAAGCGCGTGGGCATTATCCACGAAGTCTTCCACCAGGCGGAAAGCCACCGGGGAATCGGAGTATAAGGCCTCCAAGAGCTTGCTCTTTGGCTTGTTGGTTGTCGCCGAGACATCCAGCTCAAGGGCCACCGCCATGCGAGACATCTGCTCAGCGAACATCCGGTAGTCATCATTCGGGGAAGAGGAACGGACATCTCCTACCATTTCGTCTGGAGATGGATCGGACGCCAGGATGGAGGAATATTCAGAAGGCGATGCGAGGCCCTCCTCATCTTCCAAACTGGAAAACTCCGGGGGAGCAGGCACCGAAACGGTGGTGGCTGGCCTGGTCGGAACCGATGGACGGGTTCCATACGCGGCAGAAGGCTGTGGCACTCCCTGAGAGGTAGATGGAAAGGGAGGCGGATAGGCAGGCATGGCAGGCTGGGTCGGAACCAGGCCGCTCGGAGCTGACTGCTGGAAAAGGGGCGCCGACGCCTGTAGCCAGGAAACAAAATCCTGCCAAGTGGTCACGTTACCTATGCCCGGAACCGACTGCCAGGGCGGTACAGCAGGTGGAATCGGCAACGGCCACTGTCCTGGAATGGAGCGGTGAGGGTCCGAGGGCGGAACCGAGGACCAGGGCAGAGGTGGAACCGACGGGTCGGATGGAAACGGAGCAGGCAAGGAGCGCTCCAACTGTGCGTACGGATCCGGTAGGTCCGGCATGGGGACATAGTCGTCTTGCACCACAGGCGGTGGCGTGCGAGGAGGGGATGGAGTGTGAAGGAACTCCTCAATACTTCCCTCAGCCACAACAGACACGGGGGATTTTGGAAGATCCCAGCCAACGGTGGTCGCAGACGGCACCCGCTTCTTGCCCTTCGACTTCAACTTGGCTCCGAAGTAGCCCTAGTGGTCGAAGATCGGGAGGCAGATCGCTTCTTCCCCGGAATTGAGGACTCACCGGAAGCAGGCTTGGGGGTCGACAGCTTCGGAACGGGCCGCTCCATCGGATCTGAGGATGGGGTCAGATCCGAGGACTTCTGCGATGGGGACGGAGCCGAGGAACGGGGCTTCTCGCCAGACTGGCTTCCCGATGACTTGGGGGGGAGAAGGTTGGCCTCCCACAGGAAAGCCCTTAACCTGGCCTTCCTGTCGCTCCTCGCCTTCAGAGTGAAGGACATGCAGGTAGTGCAACGCTCCACGACGTGACCCTCGCTCAGACAGATGAGATACAAGTCATGGCCGTCGGATTGGGTCGTCTTTGTCCCGCATCGCTGGCACTTTTTAAACAGCGACGTCTGAGGCATCTTAATGCCAGATATCTCCCAAAAGTTGGTAAAAAGGAAAGATATCTCACGAAAAAAGTAGAGAGAACTCGCTGAAGAGAATGCTGATCGAATAGATAACGCTAGGAAGAACCTTTCTCGATGGCGGCGAAAAAGGAACTGAGGGAATGCCGGGGATGCTCGAGCTGGTGGCCGCGTTTTGGCGGGAACACCACCACGCATGTGCAGCTTCGCCGAGCGTCCCCTTTGACATCTCTAAAAGCTAGGCAAATCTTTCCGCGGCTGGCCAGCGCCTGTGCAGTCCCCAATATGGGGCTGCACAGAAGTACAACGACGATATTACAATTTTTTTTAAAAGTAGAATGCTGACAATAACCTGTGCCCTATTTTCAACTGTCAGAGACATGCATGAATATTAAATTCTTAAACTAAGATCACAGACTTCACCTGTATAAAAAAGGTCTCTGAAGAAAGACTTTTTAATCTCTAATAACTTGCAGGCACTAACATATACCCACACCCAACAGTTGTCCTGACTTATAAATAGAAGAGGTAAAGTTCCAGCTCAGTTCATGATAGAAAACACATCTGGCAAAATACTCACTGATACTCACTTAGGTCACATTTCCTCTTACCTCTGTTGAAATAACCTTATTGCTTTCTTCCAAAAACTGCTGCAGACTAACCACTTCACTCCCAGGAGAGTTGGTCTTAATTCTCCACGTTCCTTGTCTGTCCAGTGTTTCTGACATTTTGTGATGGAGTATGGGACTAGACCTGGCGTGGCTTTTCAAATACTGGACAGGACTGCTGCTGCTGCTGGACCATGCTTCGTGATCATGAAGCAGGCTAAATTCTCCGCTGCTGTGGCTTTGCGGCCTGCTTTGATTATTAACTGCACCTGCTTTGGGGGGTAAATAGTATTGACAACTTTGTTACATTAGGTAAATAAATAAAAACACAACAAGCACATTCTGAATGAGATACAAGACATCTCAGATATTGTCTGGATGATTTTTTCAATGCATCAAACAGTCAGTTGTAGGGATGTGCGTTTCGGCATTCAGAATGCCGAAAGAATGCCGAAACAAAAGTGTTTCGGCTTCTTTCAGGGAATGCCGAAACGTTTCGGGGAATCCCGAAACGTTTCGGGTAGCCGAAAGAAAAAAGCCGAAACGTTTCGGGATTCTTTCGTCTTTCATTCGGCTTTTCAATGGGAAAATGCCTCCGTCTTCCCGGACGTCTGGGGGAGGCATCTTCCCACCGAATAAGCCCAAAATTGGTGGGGACCTTCCTCTAACCCTTCTCTAACAACCACCCAAGTTTCAGACAGATTGGACTTTGGGGGGCCATGTTATGGCCCCCCAAAGCAGGTCCCCCCATCCTCCCATAAAGGAGCATCTTCTTCATTATTTCCTATGGGGAAAAAATGAAGAAGCAGGCTTCCTTTGCCAGGGGTGGCATTTTGCATGCAAAATGCCCCCTTACCCTCAGGGGCCCTTCTCCCACCCCTCCTCCCACCCCCCACCAAGGCTCAGCCTGCTCCCACTTGGGGGGGCCATTTCATGGCCTCCCCAAGTAGGTGCTCTAATCTCTACCACTGACAGCTGGGGGAGGCTTGTGTTGCCAGGGGTGGCATTTTGCATGCAAAATGCCCCCCAACCCTCTGGGGCCCTTCTCCCACCCCTCCTCCCACCCCCCACCAAGGCTCAGCCTGCTCCCACTTGGGGGGGGCCATTTCATGGCCTCCCCAAGTAGGTCCTCTCAGCCCCTAAATTCCACCCCTTACAGCTCCACACAAACCCAATTCCCCCCAGCTGCCACACACAGACCCAAATCCCCACATTAGCCCCTCACAGACCCAAATCCACCCCCACCTGCCCCACACCCATAACCCCAGGAACAGGCTGGCAAAGGCCAGCCCTCTCCCTTTGTTCCCTATGCTGGGAACTTCTAAACTCTCTTTCCCTGGGCAATTCTGCACAGCCCAGGGGTGCCACAATGCTGGGCACACTTCTGAGTGCCAGCTGGTCCCTGTGAAAGAGCACCTGAACCACAGACACCCTCCCTCAAATTCCCCCACCACCTACAGAGATGGCTGGCCAGCCAGCCCCATTGTTCCCTATGATGGGAACCAACTGCACAACAAAGAATAAAACAAGAACAACACAAAATAAAGTTTTTTAAAAATTATTTTCTCCCTTCCAAAGTACAAGTAGGCAAAGCATTATGACACATAACACCAGCAGTCCCCCACACAGAAAAATAACACAACTCACTTAACATCAGAGAATCACAAAGCACGATTCCTGTCAAAAACACTTTATTTCTTGAACAGCTTTAGGCTACACAGCAGGGGGGGAACACCAAAGGGCATGGCAGCAGTATCTTACACAAAAATAACACAACTCACTTAACATCAGAGAATCACAAAAGCACAATTCCTGTCAAAAACACTTTATTTCTTGAACAGCTTTAGGCTACACAGCAGGGGGGGAACACCAAAGGGCATGGAAGCAGTATCTTACACAAAAATAACACAACTCACTTAACATCAGAGAATCACAAAAACACAATTCCTGGCAAAAACACTTTATTTCTTGAACAGCTTTAGGCTACACAGCAGGGGGGGAACACCAAAGGGCATGGAAGCAGTATCTTACACAAAAATAACACAACTCACTTAACATCAGAGAATCACAAAAACACAATTCCTGGCAAAAACACTTTATTTCTTGAACAGCTTTAGGTTACACAGTAGGAGGGCACAAAAGGGCATGATAGCAATGTACTACAAAAAATAATACAACCCACTTCACCGTTTTTGACAGCAATTGTGTTTGTGTGATTCTCTGATGTGAAGTGAGTTGTGTTATTTTTGTGTAGTACACTGCTTTCCTGCTCTGTGGTGCCTTCCTACTGTGTAACCTAAAGCAGTTACAGAAATAAAGTGCTTTTGACAGCAATTTTTTGGGGTGATTCTTTAATGTGAAGTGAGTTGTGTTATTTTTGTGTAAGATACTGCTTCCATGCCCTTTGGTGTCCCCCCCCTGCTGTGTAGCCTAAAGCTGTTCAAGAAATAAAGTGTTTTTGACAGGAATTGTGCTTTTGTGATTCTCTGATGTTAAGTGAGTTGTGTTATTTTTGTGTAAGATACTGCTGCCAAGCCCTTTGGTGTTCCCCCCTGCTGTGTAACCTAAAGCTGTTCTGTGTGGGGGACTGCTGGTGTAATGTGTCATAATGCTTTGCCTACTTGTACTTTGGAAGGGAGAAAATAATTTTTTAAAAACTTTATTTTGTGTTGTTCTTGTTTTATTCTTTGTTGTGCAGTTGGTTCCCATCATAGGGAACAATGGGGCTGGCTGGCCAGCTATCTCTGTAGGTGGTGGGGGAATTTGAGGGAGGGTGTCTGTGGTTCAGGTGTTCTTTCACAGGGACCAGCTGGCACTCAGAAGTGTGCCCACCATTGTGGCACCCCTGGGCTGTGCAGAATTGCCCAGGGAAAGAGAGTTTAGAAGTTCCCAGCATAGGGAACAAAGGGAGAGGGCTGGCCTTTGCCAGCCTGTTCCTGGGGTTATGGGTGTGGGGCAGGTGGGGGTGGATTTGGGTCTGTGAGGGGCTAATGTGGGGATTTGGGTCTGTGTGCGGCAGCTGGGGGGGAATTGGGTTTGTGTGGGGCTGTAAGGGGTGGACTTTAGGGGCTGAGAGGACCTACTTGGGGAGGCCATGAAATGGCCCCCCCAAGTGGGAGCAGTCTGAGCCTTGGTGTGGGGTGGGAGGAAGGGTGGGAGAAGGGCCCCAGAGGGCTGGGGGGCATTTTGCATGCAAAATGCCACCCCTGGCAACACAAGCCTCCCCCAGCTGTCAGTGGTAGAGATTAGAGCACCTACTTGGGGAGGCCATGAAATGGCCCCCCCAAGTGGGAGCAGGCTGAGCCTTGGTGGGGGGTGGGAGGAGGGGTGGGAGAAGGGCCCCAGAGGGTTGGGGGGCATTTTGCATGCAAAATGCCACCCCTGGCAACACAAGCCTCCCCCAGCTGTCAGTGGTAGAGATTAGAGCACCTACTTGGGGAGGCCATGAAATGGCCCCCCCAAGTGGGAGCAGGCTGAGCCTTGGTGGGGGGTGGGAGGAGGGGTGGGAGAAGGGCCCCTGAGGGTAAGGGGGCATTTTGCATGCAAAATGCCACCCCTGGCAAAGGAAGCCTGCTTCTTCATTTTTTCCCCATAGGAAATAATGAAGAAGATGCTCCTTTATGGGAGGATGGGGGGACCTGCTTTGGGGGGCCATAACATGGCCCCCCAAAGTCCAATCTGTCTGAAACTTGGGTGGTTGTTAGAGAAGGGTTGGAGGAAGGTCCCCACCAATTTTGGGCTTATTCGGTGGGAAAATGCCTCCTCCAGGCGTCCTGGAAGACGGAGGCATTTTCCCATAGAAAAAAGCCGAAAGAATGCCGAAATAATGCCGAAAGAATCCCGAATCCCGAATCCCGAAAGAGATTCTTGTTTCGGCTTTCAGCTTTAACGATAGAGAATTTTCTTTCGGCTTTCTACTTTCGGCTATAGCCGAAAATTTTTGGCTTGCACACCCCTAGTCAGTTGTCACAAGATATTCAAAGACCGACTGAAAGGTCACATTAGATACAGTTTCATTTTGTTGCCTTACCTGTTATGGCTCTTCAATACAGAATTTCACTTTTTAAACATAAAAACAGCCTCATTTATTTTTAACCTCTCAAAAGTGCCAGATTCCAGGACACTAACAGTGAAACCATAAGCTGAGTTACTCTCATCTAAGCTCACTGAAATCAGTGGGCTTAGACTGGAGTAACTCTGCTTAGGATTTCACTGTAAATATATAGAGATTTTTATGACTCATTTCATGTTTAACAAAACTACAGACAGAATGTTGAATTTTGCTCTTATTTATGACATATTGCAAGAAGACAATGTAAAATATGGAATAAAAATACTGTCAGATTAATTTCTATCCTCTCTTTTTATTATATAAAAAGGCATTCCACTGATTGTTTATTTCAGTCTGTCATGCTTGTATCTTGGAAGAGAAATGTCACATTTTGGAAAAAATAACAGTTGAAAATATACCAATTCACCCCATGTTTCAGGGTCTCTGAAAGAAACTGTATCAAATAAGACCCACTATCTGCTATTTGTATTATTCTGATTTTTTTTCTTAATCAGTAGAACAGAACCATACCACAATGTGCAGTATATTACTGCAAAGCATTATTTATACTGGAAAATAAAAACAACAACTGTGCATCCATATTTACCACACACAACTTTATGTGTACCACTGTGTTTTGTCACAGAGAAGGGACGACAGACCATGCCCATTTAGGTGAGTTTGAAGGCTGGCATCAGAAGACAGCAAGAACACCATCTGTCCCCAGTTGTTCCAAACTGGCAGTACAGATCAGTCAATCTAGAACTTTGTGTACATTATCAGTATACTATCCTTAGTTTTCTAGCATATTCTTCTAGTCCTTATGCAACAGTTCTTTAAATTTTTCTTCAGTGTACAATTGTTCTCTCCCCACATTGTTAAACTCATGTCTTTCACCCTGCATTCTCTCTTCCTCATCCACCCCATTTTCATTTGACAGACTACCTTCTGTTTCTTTCCTTCCCATCCCTCTGTTCTGTAAAGTTTTCTTTACTCACTCCTATAAATAACATTCCTGCTTCTACTTCTTTTCCTTCTTTCTCCTCTTTGCCTCAGTCAATGGCTATCCTCAATTATGGCTAGATCTTCCTTTTCCTTCTGAATGACTTAAACTTCTTATTTTTATTTGCTTCTCCTTTGCCTGCTTCTCAAACCCTGCTGCTGATTCCCGTTACCTAATCCACAACAAGTATGACACAAGAGGTGCTCCACTAATTATTCTGAAGGCCTGACTCAAAATGCTACCTAGAGATTCATCAATAGATTATTTTTAAAACAAATAAAAATAGCAGCAGTTAGCTGCAGCAAGTATGTGTGGGAGGGGAAGGTAGAGGTTCTTTGCACTTGTACTGTTTCCTTGACTGTAATCTCCCCTCACCCTGCCACTCCAAAGCAGTCCAGCCCTCAGTTCTCTGCTGCCTTTTCACCCTTCCTGAACCTCAACTCCACTGCTTCTCAACTCCACTCAACTCCACTGCTTGTAGATCCTCTTGCTTTACTTTCTTCATCCCCTCTACATCACAGATTTTGCTGATGATCACTATTCACAGACTTCACTAATCCCATTCTATTGAATGCCTCTTGAAGAAAATTAAAAGCTATGCTCTTTGTTTCAGTTACTGGGTTAGATTTTCCATTCAGAATACAGAACTTTCCTGTCTCCCCTGTCCCACTGCAGCTTGCTGGTCTCCACAGAATGCTGCTCCTAGGGGATAAAGTATCGTGTGGAATGGGTGAGGGGTCTGCAGCTAGCAGGGGGAATCAGTGGAAATTGCCAATCCAACTGAGTTTCTTGAACCATATTTTGAACACAGAAAAAAAACTATCACCCTGATAAACTTCTTAACTAATAGATTTTCATGCAGTGCCAGACTGTATCCTCCAATTCCTGCTGCAACATCATGGTTGTAATGGTAAAATGCTCTATGCAGAAAAAGCAGAGTTGCATGTGTGAATATATGAAGATTTGCAATATTCAGTAATCTCTTTCTTAATGGATTTATTCTGACTCAGAGGCCACCCTACATCAAAGCCTCATTTAAAAAGAAAAAAATGGGTCTAGATGATCAAAGAACAAAATCCCACATGCTGAGTTGTTTCCCACCCTCCCCAAACTCATGGAGATGAAGCACATGTGTCAATTTGCCTAGAAGCATACCTTTGACTTCATGGAGTGAGGCATTATTATTGCTATTGCTAGTGGATGTTCTGCCACTATCAAGGCTGGCTGGTCTGGAAGCTAAATGAAAAAAAATCAGTAGACAGCATGAAGCACATATCCATAGCAGATGGTACTGTGCCTGGTACATTCTGATCACAGAATGCTGAGGCAGAAAATCATGCACTACTGGTATTGCACAAGCTGAGCATGCACACTGTTAAAAGTGTGGTTTCTGAGAGGTGGAAAAAGCAGGAGGAGCAGCAAGGTACAAAAGAATGGGGGGGGGCATGTTTAGAATCAGAACTGGTTTATTGATAGGAAAACAGAATTTCAAAAGGAACAGCCAACATGCAGAAAACTAGTTGTGGTTAAGGCACTTACAACAGATTTGACATGGAACTTTGCACATTGCAGAAATGTCACCAACAGGAAGAGCAAGAGCACCTGCACAGTTTATGTTCTGTACTCCTAACCAATATAAGCATAAAGGCAAGGTTAAGAAGCTTTAAAATACTAGACTACTTGAATCAAACTGGATTATATTTATTTGTAGAAATCCATTTTTAATAAAGATTCTGTTGTAGCTTCAGGTATTTATTTGTATAACTACTTTAAAATTTGATACAGAAAATATTACATTGGATGAATTTTGAGGTAGGTTTCTTAAATAAAAAGCTAATTCACAATTGAACTCTAAGATACTCAAGATTACACAGAGAAATTTGGATCCTGTTTAGGTGCACTTCATACTCTATGTTAAGAAAGGAATAAGGATGAAAGAAATGGGAAAGATCCCATACAGTTAGATGAGATGCAAGAACATGCACACTTGCAATGCTGATTATCCCCTATTTCTGGACAAACTTCAATAGCATTCCTGTATAGGTCTTATGTTTCACACACTATTAAACTGCAAATCTTACCATGAATTCTTGATCCAGTACTAGAATCATCGCTAATTCCTTGTGGACTTACATCTTCGAAAGATGTAGCATCTAGATGGAAAACAAAAGAAAACTGCATTGCAAAAAAATAATCTGAATCTATTATCCACTAAATGGTATGATACATTTTATGTTTGAATTATAATTATTTCTTCTTAGGTAATCTCATGGTCCCCCCCAAAAGTTTACAAGTATTGAAACTTTTTCCCCATCCAATTAATCCATAAATCCACAATTCCATTATTCCTGGGGGGTTGGGGGGTGGGGTGGGGCAGGAAAAGCATGTGAAATGAACATGAACAGATTCTAACAATGCTACTGTTACCAACACAACCACATCACACTGTGAAAAGGTTCTACCTATACCTTTATTATTAAGCAACTGCTTGGATCTCAAGCCTGCAGCAGAGTTGACAGTTGCAAAGTTGATGGATGTAGTAGAGAAGGCCATAGATCCCAATTCTTTTCTCCTTTTACCCGCAGATATATCATCAGGACCCTCCAGATGCTCAGAACTACCTGTCCATTGTCCTCCTGCTAGGACCATGGACTGCATCAGGTCATTCATGGCTGGGATGCAAATGAAAGCAAATGAATCAGCATGGTTCAATGTTTTTTAAATTTTTATTTTGCACTGTTAAATGCCTTGCATTATCTAAGCATCAAAGCATATCGAAAGCTACAGTCACAAGTTATTATATGTTACAGCATGCAATTGGCTGAATGAATGAAAAGTGTTAAAAAGCCAAAGCCTTCTTGTAATTGCTTTTTATTAGCCACAACCGCCATGCTTGTGCTGGAAATCTATACAGCAGATAAATATATATGTTAGAAGCTCTGATATGTTTTGCAATGACAAAATGGAATGAACAGGGTAAGATGAGCAGAAATGCTATACAAAAATCAGTATTGGCAATGATTGAAAGTCCTTGTTCAGAGCAGGCTTCTGCAGGAATAGTCTGTGTTGCACAACACTAGAAAAAGGATCTGAAATAAATGCATCCTGCAACAGCTATTTTTACTATGCTACAAACACTGCAGTGCCCTCCTCCAACATTTAAAAGAATACTTCATTGAAGAAGAAATGACAAAAATATTTGTTTTCCTCCCCTTTGACTTGGAATGATAGAACAGGCACTGATTTTGAACCAAAGATTGTATAACTATATCATTTTCAATCTTTGTAAAATCAGTTACTGAACATGGAGTTCAATGTTTGGAAAACATAGTGCATTGCATTGTTGTATATGTGCAATTATGTGTGTAATACATATGTTCAAATACATGTAATTTCTATACATTGAACATAAATATGTGAATTAATTGCATGTGTGTAAATAGATGTAGGCATATGAATGCTTACATATTATTTAGACACCCCAAGTTGTGGGCATTGAGTATCTAGGTGTTCAGAAACATTGCTTCAGCTCCTTGTATTATAGCAGGACTTGCACTGTATAAAACAGGGAAAAAGTAGCGCAGTCCAGGGAAAGGTTAGTGACATTAGTAATGGAAGCCAGTGTAGCCATTTAAAAAGAAGCTGAACTGTCATAAAATCTTACACATGGAGCGACGGTAGAAGGCCTTCATTTTGTCTTTTTCCTTCGGTCTGTTCCTCAAAAAGGGCAGCCTTTTCAGTGCAACCACTTTTATGTCATAGCATAAGGAAAAACGGAAACGGGAAGATGAAAGAAAAAGGGGAGAAGAACAGATGGAAGTTAAATGTTGAAACTAAGGACAGAAATGAATGCTTGAGTTTCCACTAGGTGTACTTAACTAAAAGCTATTAACCTTATGCTGCTGAATGACAATGGAATATGAAGCTTCCACAATGAAACTTTAATATAACCCAAGAAATTCTGGAAATTATGTGTGAGGAAGATAAGGAGCTTTCAGAGTTAAAAACTGCTAACTGCCTGGAAAACAAACAAGAAGGAAAAATACCAAAAACAGATTTTGTGCATGAGAATCAGAACTCAGCAAAACCAGGCTTTCGGAGGGGGAAAAACCTCTTGGGGTGGAAATAAGCATACTCGTTTAATAAAACATCTTTTAATAAGTAGTATTTTAATGTTTTGCTACCAGTGCAGTTCTGTATTTTTACACCGAGGCTCATTTTAAAATTCATTAGCTTATTTCATTCAATCGCAATCAAGAGAGTAGCAGCAAATGTTTTAATGCAATATCTGAAAAAGTTCTTGCTGGTCAAGGAATTTGTTGAAAGGAGTGCAGAATGCACTAATTATTTAACAGAGTTCTACTTAGGAGTTCCTGGTTAGGTGGCAACTGTACTGTTATTCTGGAGGGGGGCAGAGGTATCGAACAGAAAAATGACCAAACAAAGAGAAGAGAAATAATGACAGTGCAAAAAGTTTTACATAAATCATTAAAATTAAAATTCTGCAAAGATAATTTTAATTTATGTTTCACAGAAAAAGCTTATCTTGTGCTAAGATTGGAGTCATAAGCAACAGGATCTTCTCCTTAGTAGCAGGTGTTTGCAATTCAATGTGGCATTATTACCAATCTGAGCACAAAGAATGCAAGTCATGGGTGTGAAACTGAATGCCTCCTCTGAAAGAAAGACTGTTAGTCACTGATCTTTTACTTACATATGATCTGGCCCTCTTGGCTTGAGGCCTTGATGCATAAGGAGAAGGGGCTTATGTCTTTACCCTCCTGCACCATTTTTCTGACCTGAAACAGCCTCAGGGAGGCCACTATAAGCCCATGTGGAAAAGCCTGCAGTTAGCTCAGTGGTCAGTTCCTGAATCACCTAGTTCTTGGTGGCTGTGGGATTCTTGCACATATTGTCGGAAATGTCAGCCCCCTAGACTTAACTGAGGGGCTCAGTTGCAGGCCGCGGGGGATGGAGGGCAGGATGGCATGGTGGCCAACATAGTGGAAGGTGGGCGTGGGCTCCCTGTGATCAGTGGGGCAGCCCTCATTGCCTAGATTCAAACTGCAGCCAGCCAATCAGAGCAGGCTGACAGTCTCCTCTCAGATCCGCTGACAGCTCTTGTAAAGAGAGGAGGAGGCCCCTGCCCCTAAGCACTTGGCTCGTGGCCGGCATCCCACCCAGGCCTCCATTTTGTCACAAGTTTGGAGTGGAACAGGCGGTTGGGGCATTGGGCACCAATCCGTTTGGGGGGGAACAGGGCCAGTGAGTTCATTTCCCTATTATGGGGATCCCCTTAAGGGGTCTGGGGAGTGCAGCATGGCAGGTGCATGGCCAGCTTGGGGGCTCTCAGGTCTGCCTCACTCCCAGGTGGCAGAAGATCTGCACAAGGGTACACACCCACGTGGTATCACCCAAATTGTCATCCCATGGTTTCCCTCCCTCCTCAGCTCGGGTCTGAGGGGGTGTGGCGGTCATCAGTTGGCAGGCGGGTCAGCCGATGCTAGGATCTGTGCCCTATGTGGCACCAATGCTCTGAGCTGTAATTCAATCAAGTTGTGGCCTCTATTAACTCCATCATAGTTGTCTGTGTATTTTGTCGCCTTGCCCCCGAAGCTCACCTCCTCCCCTTGACAGTGGGCTGCAATAGGTGAACTCCATCTAATCTAGCAAGGATCTGAGTTCTTCAGCAAGATTTCATATTCACAGAAAAGCAAAACTATAAATCATGTAAATAAACAGATAAGTATCAACATTGAGAGGACTGCCTTCAACTCCCCCTCTATACTGTATAAGGTTGAAATGTCAGCAAGCCATACCTAAATGCCTATGTATCTATGGAAAAAAATGAGAGGGGTGATGACTAACAATGTTTGATAGAATGCATATGTTCACAGATGGCACACACATGGCAAGAAGGTTGGCTTGACCCCAGCACTTAAGGGAATGCTGATTTCCACCAATCCCCCCACTCTTCACTGCAGACTTGAGAGTCCAGTGACCTTAGTATGTACAGGCATCAAGCATGTACAGGCACTAGTATAAAGATAATCATCTCCTCTTAAGGAAGTTAAAGACTTTTGAGTTTTAACTGTATGGTTGGATACTGGCTGCTGAAACATAAACTCTCTTTCTCCATGGCCATCAATTATTTATAAACCCAGTACAAACACATTTAAAAATGCATCTCCATTTTCAAACATTCATACAAACTGTACAAGATCCATTGCCAAGGCAGAAAATATTTATTTGGAAATGATCTAAGATACAAATACGTTCTCCCTGTCATAATTTTTGGGAAATATTTTACTTTGATGAAAATAACTCTCTAGCAAGATTATTTTGAGCAAGAACCAAGTCTGCTATAGAATGAAATCAGTTCAGAAACATCAACAAATCAGCCTGGCACTGTGCAATTGCACCACATGCTCACATAACTTGGTCTCAGTCACATTCTCGGCCTTCTCCCCTTGTGTACTATGATTTCCTCCCTCCCTGTTTGCTGGCTTACCACGAACACATGAAGCTGCTTTATCCTGAATCAGACCATTGGTCCAGCAAGGTCAGTATTGTGTACTCAGACTGGCAGAAGCTCTCCACGGTCTTAGGAAGAAGTCTTTTACATCACCTACTACCTGATCTTTTTAACTGGAAATGCTAGGGATTGAGCCTGGGACCTTTTGCATGCCAAGCACCTGCTCCATTGTTGAGCACAGCCCCTCCCCAGGGCTCCATAGTTTTCAATTATATGCACAACCCATCATATGCCCAGTTTTAATATCTTGTCAAATCATGGTTAGTCAGCAGAAAAATAACACAAGGAGAGAGGACACTTTAGCTCTTGAAAGGAAGCGGGGAGGATGGGAGCCTGAGGCTTGTTTACATAGCTTCAAGGTATGGGTTGGATCCAGACTAGCATTTCCATGGGTGTAAGGGTTTGCGCTCGTGGAGTCTACTCTCCTGCTTCTCTCTGTCTTGTGGCAACCCAAAATGCCCTCTAAAATCCTGTTCCTGAACCCTTTCCATAGAAACAGGATAGCAGGCTGTTGCAGGAGAGGGAGCTTGGGAAAGTCACGCTGTGCAGGGAGAAATCTCTGTCTCTGAAGAAATGGTAGTCTGGATCAAAATCTTTGGCTTGATTTTACATCTGAATGAGTCTCTTTTTATCTATCACCAGTTAAACAGGATATAAATATTCTGCCCTTATTTTCTCTCCCCACCAATACTCCCTTATACCAGCTGCCTCCAGCATTAGAAAGTGGCTATAGAATACAATCGGACCACGGTGTGAATGCTGAATTAACCAATTAACACCATGCTATAAGCTGGCAATTAACAATACTGAGTTTACTTTTAACAGTACTTAAAAAATAAAACAAGGCGTGTACAGGCAGAAATACAATCAAACAGAAGTCATTCTCAATGTACAGGAAAACAGGGTTAACATACCTGTAACTTATGTTCATCGAGTTCTTCTGTGCTGACACACATGGGGCTGCTCAGGCGCAGGCCAGCCGCCGGAAGATTTTTTCATCGCTTTCCTCAGCTCCAAAGGGGCCGTTGGGTGCACGCCTCAGCGACCGTTTCCCGCCCAAACGGTCATGTGTCCAACGGCGACCAACGGCCCCTTCCCTCAGTTCATCCTTGCCGCCACTATCCCACACACAAATTTAATTCTCCTTGTAATAATTCTTAATTAACACTTTTTTTTTTTGTAGTAGGAGTTCACAGCGGGGCAGGAGGGAGGGATGTGTGTCAGCACAGAAGAACTTGATGAACATAAGTTACAGGTATGTTAACCCTGTTTTCATCTTCGTTCTTCTGTGCCTCCACACATGGGAGAGTACCAAGCTTCACACAATAAGGAAGGTGGGGTGAAATCCAACTCAATTTTATTATGTACCAAAAATATTAACACAAGATAAATAACTTGTTCAAGAAACATTAGAGTTGTTCAATAAACTATATACGTATATACATATACAGAGTTTCAGTCTCCATCATTGGAGCAAAACATTCAAGTGTACTGTTATGCAAACAAGGAGTGAAGGACAGCCTTGGCCACAGCAACATCCTGCTCTGCATTAACATCCATAGCATAATGTTTTACAAACGTGTCAGCAGACGACCACGTAGCCGCTTTGCAGATGGTGACAAGCGGCACACCCTTGACGAGCGCTGACGAGCGCTGCCTGAGAGCGTGTGGAGTGGGCACTGACCCCCAGTGGACAATCCACCCCAGCCAGAGCATATGCCTTAGAAATGGCCAACACTATCCATCGGGACACTGTTTGGGACGATGCCCTATGACCCTTGTCCTTACTTCCAAAGCAGACAAAAAGATGGGGACTGCTACGGAAGTCCTTTGTCCTGTCCAAATAAAAGGCTAAGGCCCTCCTCAAATCTAAAGTGTGAAGGGCCTTTTCCCCTTTAGAAGATGCATTCGGAAAGAACACAGGCAACGTGATCTCCTGTGACAGGTGGAAGGTGGACACCACCTTGGGCAGAAACTTAAGGCACGGCCGCAGGACCACCCTATTCTTATGGAAAAGAAGAAATGGGGGGTCAGCCCTGAGTGCTGCTAACTCGCTAACCCTTCTAGCAGATGTTACAGCCACCAGAAACGCTACTTTGTAAGGCAGTAAGTCCAAAGGGCATGTAGCTAACGGTTCGAAGGGAGGCAGCATCAACCTAGATAGTACGAGGGAGAGAGACCATTGAGGCACTGGTGGTGACACAGGCGGGTAAAGATTAAACATCCCCTTTAAAAACTGACGAGATTTATGGTGTGAGAACACCGTACAACCGTCAACATGCTCGTGAAATGCGGAAATAGCCACAAGGTGTACCTTTAGGGAGGTAACCCTAAGCCCTTGGTCTTTCAAATGACATAAATAGTCAAAGACGGACCCTAAGGGGCTACTAACAGGCACCAGATTCTTTGAAATTGCCCAAGCCTCAAACCTAAGCCACTTAGCTTTGTAAGCCTGTCTAGTGGAGAGTTTCCTTGCATTTAGAATGACTTTCTCCACTTGCTCAGAATAAGTTACAGGCAGGGTAGAATCCGCCAGACAGACAGGTGCAACTTCTTGGGCTCGTGGTGGAACAAGCTCCCGTTCAGCAGATCCTGCCGGGGAGGCAGACTCACATACGTCCGATTGGACATCTGCAACAGTTTGGGGAACCACACTTGTCTCGGCCAGAAGGGTGCTACCAGAATGCAATCTGCATTGTCGTTCTCTATTTTGCACAACACCCTTGGTATTAGCGGGAATGGTGGAAACATATAGTGCAACCTGTGGGTCCACGTAAATTGGAAGGCATCCCCAATAGAGAGGAGGTCGCTTCCTGCCCTTGAACAAAATATCTGGGCCTTGGTGTTTGCTGACATTGCAAACACATCTATGCTCGGTTGGCCCCACATTTGGAAGATCAGCCCAATGTACTTTGCGTTTAGTTCCCACTTGTGGTCCAACACGTGCACTCTGCTCAGGGCATCTGCCCGAGCATTGTCTGATCCCGCTACGTGTATTGCCCGAAGCATCACACCATTCTGGATCGCCCATTGCCAAACGAGCGTGGCCTCCCTGCAGAGAATCATAGATGCTGTGCCCCCTTGCTGGTTTAGGTAATACATGGCAGTCGTGTTGGCCGTCTGCACCAACACCTGACGGTTTTGTAGCAGTGCTGCAAGGGACACAAGTGCAAAACAAATAGCTCTTAGTTCAAGAACGTTAATATGCAGGTTTCTTTCCCTTTCTGACCATACATCCTGTACGCACACAGCACCACAACAGGCACCCCATCCCTGCAGGGACGCATCAGTGGTCACTGTAACCTCAGGATGCAGATAGCCAAACAGGGTCCCTTTAAACAAGTTCTCATCTGACAGCCACCAGTTAAGGGAGGATAGAATGACCCTAGGTATGGATAACTTGAGAGATGGAGGGTGGCGTATAGCATCATACCTCCGCACAAACCAATTTTGGAGCGGACGCATATGCAGTCTCGTAAAGGGTACTACTGAGGTAGCAGCTGCCATGTGGCCCATTAAGCATTGTATCATGTGGACAGATTGGAAACGATTTCTCTTAAACATGGAAACCAATCCCTTAAGAGACTTAGTTCTTTCCTGCGGAAGCAGTGCTTTACCCTCAACGGAGTCTAATACTGCACCAATGTAAGAGACCTTATGGCTAGATACCAGCTTTGACTTATCCAAATTTACCAGCAGACCCAAACGTTTGCATGTGCTCAGCACTAACTCTACAGCGTGCACAAGCCCAGCCTCAGAGTCTGCCACGATGAGCCAATCATCGAGGTAAGGAAAGATGGTACAGCCTTTCTCTCGAAGGAAAGACACCACAGGAGCCACACACTTGGTAAATACCCGTGGCGCCGTGGATAGGCCGAAGGGAAGCACCCTATAACGGAACACCCTTCGTTTGTAAACGAAGCCCAGAAATTTTCTGTGCTCCTCTAGTATTCCAACATGGAAATAGGCGTCCTTCAAATCAAGGACAGCAAACCGATTCCCTTTCTTTAGCAAGGAAATTACAGCAGACAGTGTGACCATCTTAAACTTCATCACTTTCAGAAAGGCATTAAGACCCCTTAAATCTAGAATGGGATGTAAACCCCCATCCTTTTTGGGGACTAGAAAGAAACGAGAAAAGAAGCCTTTCTTAGACTCCTCGTATGCCACCTCCTCCACAGCACCCTTGGCCAAGAGAGATATGATCTCATCCTCTAGCTCAGCCATGGTATTATTCACAGCCCTTAACGGTGAGATACACCTAGGCAGTTCAGTGAATTCCAGCCCGTATCCATTGTTCACAATTGTTAAGACCCATGAGTCAGATGTTATTGGCTCCCATTCAAATAGGAAAGGCTTCAGCCTGTCCGAAAAAGTCAGGGCTGTGACTGGTTCATCCCGTCAGAATTGCCTCCCTGCTCCTTGCAGATCTTTTTGCTGAGCAGGAGGCTGAGATGGACGGGGCTTGAAAGGCCTACGCCTCCTGGGTTGCTGCGCGGGAGTGTAATGGCGCTGAGAAGCAGGGTACTGCTGGAAGTAGGGACGCTGTTGGTATCTCCCATGGTACTGGTACGGGTTGTATCTCGTGGGGTACTGTAGCTTGAAAGCAGACCTGTCTGCCGAGGTCACTCCCAACGACCGAGCCGTCTGCCTATCCTCTTTCTTCTTTTTTAGCGCCTCATCAGTGGTGCTGGAAAACAGAGAATCCCCTTCAAATGGCAGATTCTCAATTTTGGTCTTCACCTCTTGTGAGAGAGCTGTTGACCGGAGCCAAGAGTGCCGTCTCAGGATCACCGCTGATGACATACCACGGGCAGCAGTATCAGCTGCATGGCTCCCCGCATTCATCTGCTGCTTTGAAAGGCGAATGGCTTCGTTCTGCAGCAGGGACACCACCGCCTTCTTATCTGCAGGCAAGTCAGCGACATAAGGCATCAGCTTCTCCCACAGGTAGAGCAGATAGCCAGCCATGATGGTTTGGTAGTTGGCTATACGGAGGGCCAGGGCCGAGATGGAGTATTGGCGTCTGCCCAGGGCGTCCATCTTCTTCCCCTCCTTGTCTGGCGGGACGGAAGACGAACCTGACCGACGGTGCTGGATCTCCTCAGCAATCAGGGATGAAGGTGGAGGATGCTTGACAAGCGATTGCCATGTACCTTGCTTGATTTTGTACATCTGCTCAATCCGCTTCGATGTAGCTGGCAGATCTGAAGGCACCTTCCACACCTTCTCCACTATCTCCTCTACGCCCTCCAACATGGGGAAACCCACCGTAGCTGGGTTGCCACCATAGATGCGACACAGGAGCTTGTCCTTCGTCTTAGGCGTGGCTGAAGAAATATCGATCTCCAACGCCTTTGCCATACGGACCATCTGGTCTGCGTAGATACGGAGGTCCTCATAAGGGGAACTCGTACTAGGAGCCACATTGTCATCTGGAGACGGTTCCGACAAGGACTCAGAGCCACATTCGTAGCCAACAGCAGCCTCCTCCTCATCAGAGGCAGGAACCGACACCTCATCAGCTGGAAACGGTGGAGGTAGCCACTCACGCTGCCTGGATGTTGATGGCCTCGGATCCCAGGAGTCATACCCCGCAGGAGCCCCACTCCATTGACAGTGGTAAGGAGATGGAATATAGGAGGCCTGCCGGTGCCGGGAAGCCAAGGAACGCTTGGAACCGACGCTTTCCACATCAGAGACAGGGCGTTGGCTCCGAGTGGAGGAAGCTGGAGACGCGGAGGAGAGCTCCCTGGGTGTGTGTCGGATCCGACGAGGGGCAGCCGGGCTCGGTTCCGGCGATGGAGCACTCAAGACCACAACATACGCACCCGGATCCGGTACGTCCTCCGGAGCAGAACGGTCCGGCGAGTTCAGATGAGGGGAAGGCGTGCGTGGAGAAACCAGCACTACCTCATCAGCAGACTGGCGCCATGGGGACCAAGAGTGTCGATGTTTGGACTTCTTCGGCTTCTTCGACGGCAGTTCTGAGCAGGCTCTCGGATCCGAAGCCCTTTTGGTGGAGGACTTCTTGCCAGCGGAGGTAGTCTCGGTGCTGCAGTGGCCTTTGGTTCCGGCGTCGGAGTCGACAGGCAGGTAGGATCCGACCCCATCGGATCCGATCCCGAAACCGACTTCCTTGGATCCGGTCTCGACGACGCCTTTTCTCTCGGCGATTTTGGTGACATCGCCACTTGTGAACCCGCTTTTGGTGCTGCTATACTCGCCGGTCGAGATGTCGACACCGACTTAGCAGAAGCCACAGAGCCCGCTCGTGAATGCCGTTCGGCCGAGGAGCTAAAGGCAGCCTTTGGGGAGGACAACGGAGTTTTGCTCACCACCGAAGGGGGCCTGGAAGTCTCCTCTCCATTCAACACTTTCTGCTACAGGGATGCCTTCAAGCGCGCAGACCTCTCCTGTCTGGCCTTATGGGTGAACTTCTGGCAGATCTTACACGTTGGAACAATATGACCCTCCCCAAGGCAAAAAAGGCACAGATCATGCCCATCTGTTTGGGCCATCTTTGTCTGGCACTGAGCACAGTGCTTGAATAAGGCCTTAGAGGCCATGTTTAAGGGGTTCAGCAATACGCGTCGTCGAATAACAGTCCGAGTCAATACACACCGAGTCCAAAGTCTGTCCAAATCAGCAAGAAGAAGACTAAGCCAAGTCCGAAATCCAAGTATCAAAACCGAAATATCAATCACGAAGTAAGCAATCACTATGAAGCGCGGAGTTGCGAAGCAAACATTCCCTTCTAGCGGCGGCAAGAAGAGAACTGAGGGAAGGGGCTGTTGGTCACTGTTGGACACGTGACCGTTTGGGCGGGAAACGGTCGCTGAGGTACGTGCCCAACGGCCCCTTCAGAGCTGAGGAAAGCAATAAAAAAATCTTCCGGCGGCTGGCCTGCGCCTGCGCAGTCCCATGTATGGAGGCACAGAAGAACGAAGATGAATTGTTCTTCCTAGCGAAAGCAATTTGCTGTAGAACTAAAAGAATATACACACCCTCAGATGGGGTATACCACCATACTAAAAGATTTCACCAATTGTGAATCCAAAAATGTTGTATATTTAGCTTTTTTTCCCATGTGGCCTCTATTATGTAGGCATTAATACAAGGAAAATTAAAGTAAGGATGTTGGAACATGCATCTAGGGTCAAAAATAAAATTGTAGAGGCTCCCTTAGTGCAGCATTTTTTAGACAAACAACATGTCTCTGAAGATTTAAGATACTTCGTAATTTATAAATATGACCCTAATCCCTACAATCTAAAGGGTATTAAAAAGACATTGTTACAAAAAGAAACACAGTTTATGTATGAATATAAAACTTATGCACCTTATGGTCTCAACAATGAGGTAGATTACACTCCCTTTATCTAAAGGTACTTGTTGCTTTAAGCAACAAGTGTAATTGATCTGAATGAGGATTTAAGCATGACAATAGAGGTAAAGACATGCAGCTCTTTACCGACTGAGCTGCATTGAAAGGAAGGGAGAGGTGGAACGCTCTGATCTAAAGTAGGTGCAAGCTCACAAGTATGTTTATTGCGTGTAGGGTGAGTTCACTTTTACAAAATATGTTTTCTATACATATATATATAAAGATTATTTCTCTAGTTTATGCTATTTCTTACACAGCTATTTGTGAAACGTGACTCTGACGAAGGCATCGAAATGCATGCTATAACTGGATATGCGTAGGTTGTGTGCTCATTAACAGGACTGTAGAAGATGAAAGACTGAAACAGTGGGAAGAACAATTCCTGTACATTGAGAATGACTTTTGTTTGATTGTATTTCTGCCTGTACACGCCTTGTTTTATTTGGTTGTTGTGGGTTTTCCGGGCTGTATTGCCGTGGTCTTGGCATTGTAGTTCCTGACATTTCGCCAGCAGCTGTGGCTGGCATCTTCAGAGGTGTAGCACCAAAAGACAGAGATCTCTCAGTGTCACAGTGTGGAAAAGATGTTGGCAAGTCATTTGTATCTACTCAGGAGGGGTGGGGTTGAGCTGAGTCATCCTGTAAGAGTTTCCCAGGGTGTGGAATGCTAATGGCGGGAGGCTTCACTGTATCCTGAGGAGGTTCTTTTGCATATGGATTGGTGCTTGATGTGCTAATCTTCTCTGCAGGGCTATTGTCGAGTATAGAGTGTTTTGTTAGCCTGGTGTTTTCAGAACTAGAAACCATGCTCTGTTCATTCTTAAGGTTTCTTCTTTCCTGTTGATGTTTTGCTTATGCTTGTGAATTTCAATGGCTTCCCTGTGCAGTCTGACAAAGTAGTTGGAAGTGTTGTCCAGTATTTTGGTGTCCTGGAATAAGATACTGTGCCCTGTTTGAGTTAGGCTATGTTCAGCCACTGCTGATTTTTCAGGTTGTCCAAGTCTGCAGCGTCTTTCATGTTCTTTTATTCTTGTCTGGATGCTACGCTTTGTGGTCCCGATGTAAAGTTGTCCACAGCCACAGTTTTTGAATCATCTCAACAACATCCACCGGAACATACAATTCACAATGGAGAAAGAAATCGAGGGAAAACTCCCATTTCTGGATACCTTGGTCATCCGCAAAGCAAACTTTCAGTTAGGTCACAAGGTCTACAGGAAACCAACTCACACTGATCGGTACTTACACAAAAACTCCAATCACCACCCCCGACAGAAAAGAGGGATAATGAAAACATTAGTGGATCGCGCAAGACGGATATGTGAGCCGCACTTTCTCAATGAGGAAATTAATCATCTAAACCACGCACTTCAGGCAAATGGCTACTCCAGAAATGAAATCCGAAGAGCAATCAAACCCAGGATGAATCAAACAACTAAGGAAAAACAGTCTCCTACAGGAAAAGTGTTTTTGCCATATATCAAAGGAATTACTGATCAGATGGGAAAGCTTATGAAAAAGCATAACCTTCAAGCAGTATTCAGACCCACCCGAAAAATACAACAGATGCTACGATCAGCAAAAGACAGTAGAGACCCCCTCACCTCTGCAGGAGTATACCATATACCCTGCAGCTGTGGACAAGTTTACATCGGGACCACAAAGCGTAGCATCCAGACAAGAATAAAAGAACGTGAAAGACACTGCAGGCTTGGACAACCTGAAAAATCAGCAGTGGCTGAACATAGCCTAACTCAAACAGGGCACAGTATCTTATTCCAGGACACCAAAATACTGGACAACACTTCCAACTACTTTGCCAGACTGCACAGAGAAGCCATTGAAATTCACAAGCATAAGCAAAACTTCAACAGGAAAGAAGAAACCTTAAGAATGAACAGAGCATGGTTTCCAGTTCTGAAAAACACCAGGCTAACAAAACACTCTATACTCGACAATAGCCCTGCAGAGAAGATTAGCACATCAAGCACCAATCCATATGCAAAAGAACCTCCTCAGGATACAGTGAAGCCTCCCGCCATTAGCATTCCACACCCTGGGAAACTCTTACAGGATGACTCAGCTCAACCCCACCCCTCCTGAGTAGATACAAATGACCTGCCAACATCTTTTCCACACTGTGACACTGAGAGATCTCTGTCTTTTGGTGCTACACCTCTGAAGATGCCAGCCACAGCTGCTGGCGAAACATCAGGAACTACAATGCCAAGACCACGGCAATACAGCCCGGAAAACCCACAACAACCATCGTTCTCCGGCCGTGAAAGCCTTCGACAATACTTGTTTTATTTGTTAAGTACTGTTAAAAGTGAACTCTGTATTGTTAATTGCCAGTTTATAGCACGGTGTTAATTAGAAAGTGGCTAGGCAGACTTGCAACTATCTGTGGAAAAATTTGAAAAAAAATGCTGATTGTTGGAAATACCTAGGCGTAAAGACATCTTTTAGATTGGAAAAGATAGCAACTACAATCTGAACCTGACGACAAAGAATAACCAGTAAAAGTATCAGTTCTAAATTAGTATAACAAGTAATCAATACGATTGCTTCTAAGATTCTAAAGCATTTGTGTTTTTACTCTCATACAGCAAATACTGAGATTTCCAAATAGAAAACTGAAATTAAGAACATAAGAGCCTGCTGGATCCACCCTGAGCCCTTCGTGGGGAGGGCGGATTGGAAATGCAAAGTAAATAAATTAAAATAAATAAAGTGGTACATATAGTACAGCAACTTGTTTTACAAAGTGGCCAACCAGTTACTCTTGTTGATTATCCTTATTATTAGATTATATATAATTCATAACTAACAGATTACTAGTGCATCAAAACTATGCAGTTTGGTAGCAGTTGAGGGGGAGGGGACAGTCCAAGCTTAACAACAGCTTTCAAGAAGTGGTAGTGGAAGATAACTGCAGCTAAGTCAGCACTGTGCAAAAAAGCACTTGTTGACTGGCTAGCAGCCCAATAGTGTCAGTATGTGCAAGGGCTGCTAGCCAATCAGCAACTGCATGATGGGTCAGTGGCTGATGGAGCAACTCCCTGCCTCCACCACCATCTCCTCCTAATGCTTACTAGTAAGGACATGTTTTCCCTTTCCCCTAACTGCCCCACAGAAACATCCCCAGCCACCTGGGAGTGAGGTGGACTGACAGCCCGACTGGGCATGCACTGGCCATTTCTCACTCCCCAGACCCCTTATGGGGATCCTCTTAACAGGGAAACTGAGCCTGAGGGCCCTGTTTCCCCCCCCCAAATGGATCAGTGTCCAATGCACAATACGCAGCCTACTCACCTCAAAGTTGTGACGAAAGGGAGGGCTGAGCGGGATGCCACCATGGGCCAAGTGTTGAGGGGGTGGGGGCCAGCCTCCCAAAACAGGAGCCTGCGCCGGATGGGCATGGGCATGCTCCCCCAGCCCCTGGTCATCCCCCGCCCCACCACAACATGGTGGCCATCATGTCGTCTCCCCGCTGACCTCCCCCACATCGCCCGCAATCTGGCCCCCCAGGTGAGTCTGGGAGCCACTGCATCTTGTGGCACCTTAAAGACTATTGAATTAAACCTTTGAGTTGGAGCTCACCTCTTCAAGTAAGTTAAATGTTACAATCAGTTGGTTGAGAGATTTATACCCAAACCTACAAACAGCAGAAGGGAGCGTGGAGTGAGAGAGATCAGAAGGCACAGTTTGTATGACATTACACTGCAGAGCACAAATTAAAAAAAGATTGTCAAGAAAGGACACCATTTCACTCAAACTCAGTGTTGACCATGATGACCTGGTATAACAGGATGAATCTAAAAAGTATACATGAATCTGTAAGGAACATCTGTAAGGAACGCTAATTTTTGTAGTGAAGTAGCCATCCCAAAGCCTTGCTGAATCCAAGTCTGATAGCACTAAAGTCTGCATATAAATTCCAAACTAGCAGTTTCTATCTGGTTTCTTCTTCTGAAACTTTTCTGCCAAAGCAGTACAACCTTTACTGAATGCCCAAGGAAAGTGAAATCCACCCCCCCAAGGTTTCTAAGTGTTTCCATTTTTTATGTCTGATTTCTGTCCATTTATTCTCTTGCATAGGAACTGTCCAGTTAGGCCAAGGTAATGCCAGGGGGCATTGTTTGCACATGATAGTATCATATTACATCTTGTCCTCAGTAACTTGGCCTTCTGAATGCCACTTAGATCCTCAAGGAGGTTCTCTGTACTAACTTCTCCCTTGTTTTCATACTGTTTGTATTTTTGGTTGCACACTTCTGTCAAATGAACACTTAATGCATCTGACAAAATGAATTCTAGCTCACAAAACATCATGCCATAATTGATTAGTTAGTCTTAAGGTGCCATAAGACTGTTATCTTGGCTACAATTATGATGCGTGGAATTCCTAGTTGATCATATGTTAACTGTCATGAACTAAGTTTTCTCACATGGATTCAGCACTCCAAAGAAGTAAATCATATCAAATGATATGTCCAAGTTTGCTATGCTGAATTCCTTTCTGTCCATAGTGTCCATTAGAAGTGGGCACGGACCGGGAAAAAACCACAGGATGTCGGGCCATGGCCCATGGCATTTCACGGACCATGGACTTTTTACTGACCTGTCCCAGTTCGCGGACCAGTTCGGGTCCATGGTCCGTCACTTCTGGGGACCTGTCAGCTGAAGCCAGCCTGTGGGGGAGCGCCTGTTTCCGGGCCGCTTGCAAGCGAGGGGCATGGAAATGGGCGCTTTAAACCCTGCGCCTTGCTTCAGCTGACAGGCAGGGAAGTCCACCACCTGTTAGCTGAAGCCAGCCCCATGGAGGAGCACCCACTTCTGTGCCATTTGCAAGTGAGGGGCATGGAGACAGGTGCTTTAAACCCTGTGCCTTGCTTCAGCTGGCAGGCGGGGAAGTCCTCACCTCTCAGCTGAAGCCAACCTCATAGGGGAGCGCCTGTTTCCGTGCCACTTGCAGCTGACAGGCAGGGAAGGCACTGGGATATCTGGATTCACGGACCCATGGCCCAAAAGTTGTCAGGTCCATGGAAAACACACGTCCCATGACCCACTGGTTCACAAACACCAAGCCAGGCTGGTCCATGTCAAATTTTGGTCTGTTTTCCGTTCCAGGACCACCTTTAGTGTCCATACTTAACATTTTCTCTGAGATACTAGTAAAAATGTTTGTCAAGCAACTTACAGCACAATATTCTATTTCACACTATGCGGAGTGAAAATGTAGGAAAATACTGCATTTCACACATCCTGTGCTAGTGTAGTTTCATGCAATGCAGTGATGGCACAAAGCATGCTGAAGTAGTATGGAGAGGAGAAGAGATATCAAAGTGCCAAAATGTTTACTTTCAAATAATATATAAAGTGCTTACAGAGGATAGATTTCCATACTATAATAGCTCCTGGTCACCCTGCTGCCCTGGCCTATGTGCCACCATAAAGTTTTGGGAGACAGGTAGATGATTCAGCATTTTGCCTCCCACATGCAAGGCTGGAGACAGTGTCCCACTGTGCCAACTGCATCACAGGACTAGGCTGCTCAGGAGCATGCAGCAAACTCAAGATCAATTCAGAAGCAGTGAAAGGATATTAGTATGGAAGCATGTTGTAAGGATATCTACATACATAAAGGAAGAAACGTTATGAGTGAATGAGAAGAAACAGCAGAAAAAGGAGCAATGTTTATGGGTAAAGGATAGGTACCAATTTCACCTGCTAGCTTTAACTCTCAAAATTTCTCATTTTAAATATTACAGATGCTAAGAATATTCATCTGCTGTAGGGCTTGATTCCCCATCCCTGATTCTGTAAGAAAATGGATCAAATTATTGCTAAAGCAATCTTTCCCCTTAATATTTTGAGGTTTTCCCTCCAGATGAAGTTACCATCAGATTACACCAGATACTGCTCCTAACTAAAATGAAACAATTTACTCACTGCTGCTTTTTTTGGTCCCCACAGTCTGACCATCTTCAAGTGAGTTTGAGCCCACCGAAGAACTATCTTGACTGTCCTGATGGGGTAGTTGAAGAAATCCTTCACTAGATTCTGAGCGGGTAGGTGTCAGAGTAAGAGACTTGAGACGTTCTCTGTTAACATCCTTCTTAGATTTTATCAACTTCCTCATTTTCAGAGTAATCCAATTACCCCTCCTTATAAAGATATAAAAAGAAATATTAATTTTAGAATTACATTTTGACCCTCTGGCATTATTTAAAAATAATTTCTCTTTCGATCTAGCCTGTACGGGCATATTTCTGATGGACTTAACAGATCTGAATCATTTTCAAGAAGAAAGATGTGTTCTTTAAATTTGTGATTATGTATTACCTTCTTGGTGGTGATGGTTCATAAAACTTATACTGATCCATAATTTTTTCTTCCAATTTCTCTTTTTGTCTTCTTAATTCATTTAGCTTGTCACTGAGAAGATAAGTAGATATATATTTCAAAAGATATTTACATTTCTACAGTTTCTTTTTCTGTGAATTGTATATTTAAGCATTTTAGCGCCTTTCAGATGGTTTTTAAAACAGATGCCATCTAATGGTAATATTTTATTTCTAGGAAATTGGATGCACTGTACAGAACATAGATGACAAAAACAGCACTTTGAGCCTGAAAACAAACTGGAACCCAGTGCATTTGGTTTAACATATTTCACTGAGATCTAGTTATGATTTTGGTTATTGCTTTCTGAACCAGCTGAAGTTTCTAGACAGTCTTCAAAGGCAGCCTGATAGAGAATGCATTTCAAAAGTCTAACCTTGAATAAGTTTGTGACTGTCTGAAGTTATTTTTACTTTTAAAGAGGTTGTTAAAGGCTGAGTACTGCCCATAGAACCACACTAGCACAAGAGAATACATGTACATTTTAAAATGAAAAAAAAATAATATGAATTTCCTTCTCCTACAACAATGCCCTACCATTTAGTTTGCATACTTCCTCTGTTCAACACTGATGTGTAAATCCCTCCTTTGTTTTTAAAATAAGTAATTAGTGATAAAACTATTACAAATACAAATTTCTCCTCATAAGCAGGCTAGTTCTCCAATCCAGTACATGCACTGGATTATCATATTGCCATTGAAACAGTAATGTATTTAAAAAAGTACTCTTTTAAAATAATTTGGAATGCTCTTTAAAGATACGTTGCAAATGATATTTTTGAGTATTCAGCTGTACAGTCATATATATCAGTTCTGTATCTATGGAGAAGCAGCATTGGCATATTCTAGAGCTTTTAAAAGCTCAAGATATTTTTTAAAATGTTAATAATTTAGTTCCATTTGACAATCTAATTGCAGTTATGTCATGTACAACAGGTTCACTTTTTAAAGTTACTCACATATACTGTCTCTGTTCAACATGGAAAAGATCTTTGCTTTCCATATTCTGCTCCAATAAAGTTCTATTTTGTAGCATTAATGTTTGTATTTGATCCAATAGATGCCTGTTTTCTTCCTCCAAATTTCCTTTTAGCTGGCTAAGCAACTGTTAAAAATGTACAAAACTGTATTTTAGTATCAGTAATGACTGCAACTACTTGTATTCTATACAATATAGAACAGTCAGAAGAGGAATAATATAATAAAAGGTTGTATCTGGAAAATTTACTTGCTGTCCATTGTTATTTTTCTAAGCTATGAATTTAAAGAGCCCCCCCCCCCGCCCCGGTTCAGGAGAATACAGAAACAAAGGGATTAATCACCACTACCGGGGGTGATTATTGGCCATTAATCCAATTCAATTCAAATACCTTTAATGGCATACAGCCATTAATCCATTATCTAATGTAACAATATCATATAGATTGTAAATCAGTCTTTGATCTTTTTAGATACGCCAGGATGGAAATTTCACAGCGATTGATGTAGTTGCAGAAAATCCAACAGGTAAGTTCGTTGCTATGCTAATATCCAGTTGATAATTGTGTGTATGTGTTGTTTCCCACAGGCAGGATCATGCTGGAGTACAGAGGCGTAGCAGCCCCTGCACTCCCCATACGGATATAGCTGTCATTTAGCAATACACTGGCTTGTGTCAGACTGTGGCTAGATAAGGCACTCTCTGCAAGATTCCCTTTAGAAGCAAGAATAAGTCCAATGTCTGGCAAAGGAAGCTTTATTGCAGAAAAGGTCCATTATAGTCCACTGTCCTGAATAGGAGACTCAGGATGGTACATGATCATTGTTACCAATGAAGAGCAAGCATAGGATACAGAGTAACAATACCCATCTGGAACAGCCTCCCCCCACAGTTCTCAAAACAACATCTTTCAGTCCTGGGAAGCTGCTCTCCTTCAAGGCCAATGCCTGGTGGAACGGTGTTAGACAAAACAGTCTCCTCTGGTGGGAATGCTGCCTGGGAACTGGTGCACCTGAGGAGAAAACACTTAAACACTAAAAGCATTAGAAAATGGAGTCAGTATAGTTAAGATATACACTGGACCTGACATTTCTGCCCCCCTTAAAATAGATCCCCCCCTGGTTTATATGGGTAGCGAGTATGAAAAGCTTTGGTCAATCTAGGAGCATGAACATGTGCAGAGTTCACCCATTCATCGTAACCAGAATCAAAGTCCTTCCACCTAATGAGGTAAAAAAGCTGATTTCTCTTGATTTTAGAGTCCAAAATTTGTTGTACCTCATAGTGTATTTGGTCGTCAATTAAAGTTGGAATGGGTGGAGCTTTGATATGCCATTTGTTGTCGGTGGGAGCTTTCTTCAAAAGGCTGACATGGAACGTATCATGCACATGGCGAAGGTTCTTGGGCAATGTTACAGCAACAGTCACTTTATTTATTACCTTGCGCACAGGAAAAGGTCCTAAGAATTTCAGAGCGAGTTTGCGGCTTGTCTGAGCTAGCTTTAGGTTCTTTGTGGAAATATACACATGGTCTCCTGGTTGTAATTCCCATTCGGCCACACGATGGCGATCTGCGTACTTTTTGTAATCCAGTTTGGCTTTTTCAAGGTGTCTCTTAATGATAGTCCATTGCTGCACCGCCTCCCCCCACCATGAGGATACATCTGGCAATTTAGAGGAATGGAGAGGGGGTGCGTCCAATGGGAAGGGATTGAAGTGAGTCCCATATACAATTTTGAAGGGGGCTTCTCCCGTTGAAGCGTGTACACTGTTGTTATAGGAGAATTCGGCTAGAGGGAGAAGGTCCACCCAGTTATCTTGTTGAAAATTGATGTAGCAACGAAGGAACTGTTCTAATATTTGGTTTGTTTTTTCGGATTGCCCGTCGGTTTGTGGGTGGTGGCTTGAACTGATACCTTGTTCAATATTCAACATTTTCAAAAGCTCCCGCCAGAAGTTGGCAACGAACTGTCCGCCGCGATCCGAAATCACCTTGGACGGAAAAGAATGTAATTTTACGATGTGTTTTAGAAACAGATCCGCTAGTTTTCGAGCGGAGGGTATAGCAGTACAGGGGATAAAATGGGCTTGTTTGGAGAACAGATCTACCACAACTAAAATACAATTATGTCCTTTTGAAAGAGGTAGATCAGTGATAAAGTCCATGGAGATTACTTCCCAGGGCCTGTTCGGCGTTTCCAATGGTTGCAGGAGACCCGGAGGTTTCCCTTTTCTGGTTTTTGCGCTGAGGCAAACAGGGCAGGAACTAACGTATTGGGAAATGTCTTTGCGCATGCCCGGCCACCAGAATTGTCTTTGAACTAGGTGTAAAGTTTTCAGATACCCATAATGTCCAGCAGTGGGAGCATCATGACAGCGCTGCAAGACTTCCAGCTTAAGGCTGTCCGGGACATAAAACTTGCTCCCAGCTAGCCAATCCCCCTGTGGGGATTGGGTTAGTTTGTTTCACGGAGCTTTATTCCCCTCCTTCTCCACTTCAGTTTTAAGTTTCGATTTCCATTCTTGGTCGGCCGGGAGGGGCTGCTTAGCACGGCTGCGAGTAGTCACCACGCCCCCAAGTTGCTTAGGCGAGAAGACCGTGTCGACAGTCTCCGCCCGTTTGCTCTTATGTTGGGGCATGCGCGACAGGGCGTCCGCCAAAAAGTTAGTTTTGCCCGGGAGATAATTGAGGGTGAAGTTGAATTTGGAAAAGAATTCCGCCCACCGCAATTGCTTGGCATTCAGTCTGCGTGGGCTTCGGAGGGCCTCCAAGTTTTTATGATCTGTCCAGACCTCGAAAGGGTATCTCGCCCCCTCCAGCCAATGCCTCCAGTTAGTGAGAGCTGCTTTCACTGCAAAGGCCTCCTTCTCCCACACATTCCAATTCCTTTCTGCCTCTGAGAACTTTCTAGACAAGAATGCACAAGGCCGCAATTTCCCATACTCCCCCTTCTGCAGCAAAACCCCCCCTATCGCCGTATCGCTGGCGTCGACCTGTACTATGAAGGGGGACTGTTCGTTGGGGTGGGAGAGGATGGGTTCCGTTACGAATTGCTTTTTAAGGCATTCGAAGGCCGTTTGGCAATCGGGGGTCCATTGTAGTTTAGTAGAGGGTTTTTTGGCTTGGTCCCCTTTATCTTTGGTTTTCAGCAATTCTGTTAAGGGGAGTGTGATTTGGGCGAAATTTGCTATAAAGTCTCTATAGAAGTTGGCAAAACCCAGGAAGGATTGCAGTTCTTTGCGGGTGGTGGGTGTTTGCCAATCCTGGATCGCCTGTATTTTGGCTGGATCCATTTTCAACCCCTCTTGGGAGATACAATACCCAAGGTAAGTGAGTTCGGTTTTATGGAATTCACATTTGGACAATTTGATGGGCAGTTTATTCTTCATCAAGGTGGCCAGGACCTTTTGTACCATTTGAACATGTTCTTCCTCGGTGTCAGAATAAATTAAAACATCATCAAGGTACACCACCACCCCTTTGTACAGAAATTCATGTAGAACTTCGTTTATCATGGACATGAATACAGACGGGGCTCCCGTCAATCCAAAAGGCATAACTAAGTATTCATATTGTCCGAGGGGCGTATTAAACGCGGTTTTCCACTCATCCCCTGCCTTGATACGAACGTGGAAGTAAGCATCTTTTAGATCTAATTTCGTAAAGATCTTACCTTGGGCCACGACGTTGAGAAGGTCTCGGATGAGCGGTATAGGATAGGCGTTGTTGGTGGACACTGCATTTAGTCCTCGGAAATCCGTGCACAGTCTGAGTCCCCCATCCTTCTTTTTCACGAAGAGAACTGGAGCGGCGTGGGAGCTAGAGGCTGGGCGGATGAACCCTCGTTGGAGGTTGGTGTCGATGAATTTCCGGAGCTCTTCACGTTCATGGAGACTCATGGGATAGAGTCGTCCTTTAGGCAATGAGGCTCCGGGTAAAATTTCCACCGCACAGTCCGTTCGTCGGTGCGGGGGTAGAGTATCAGCTTCCTCCTCCGAGAAAGCATTTAGAAAAGGCCAGTACGGTTCGGGTATTTGGTTGACTTCTTCTTGGGTGAGGAGGGCCTTTTCTTTATAAGTTGGGTCTTCGCCCCAGTTTTGATTCCAACGGTGATTTTTACAGTGGCATGATTGAAGGTAATACATCCTTGAGCCCAGTCTATGTAGGGATTGTGATCACATAGCCATTTGCTGCCTAGAATTAACGGGTACTTGGCAGTAGAGCTGATGACAAAGGACCTCTTTTCCCAATGTTGTCCCATGCCTGTGATCACCGGGATGGTTTCAGTCGTGACCGGATTCATGTTGGTACCATCCATTTGTTCAAAAATTACTGGATTTTGTAAATCCCGAGTTGGTAAGACCAGTCCATTGACTAGAGCTGGGGCTATGATGTCTCTTGAGCAACCCGAGTCAATAAGAGCTTGCACCCGAATGTGCATTTTTCTCTCTGGGTTGATTAGAGTCACTGGCATGAATAAAATGGACCCAGGTGGCCGGTTCCGTGCAGGGACGGGCTTGGGGCGGATCTGTCGTTTGGGCCCTTTTACGACAGATCCATCTCGTTTCCCGACTGGGGACTTTCTGGATTGACTTCTGCAGATGGGGAAGCGGGATCGTATTCCATAACTTCTTCCGCTTCCAGCCCTCTTTCTGAGGCTGGCCTTTGGGAAGCGCCGCGGCCTCTGTTTGCTCGTGGAGCTGGAGTCGGGCGTTGGAGCGTAGGGAACGGAGCAAGGGTTGGACGCCGTAATTGAAGCGGAGGTCTTTGCACAGGCCGGTAGGGGCATTGTGCTGCAAAGTGACCAGCCTGTCCGCATTGCAAACACAGCCCTTGTTGCCATCTAGCATCTCTCGCTCCACGGGTGGCGTAGCCAGCTCCCCGAGCTCCCTTCTGTAAGGTCAATGGTCTTCTTTGTCCCGTTTGTTGTTGTTGCTCAACCAAACGGACTTCTAAAATGCGATTCTCCACTTCGCAAACAAGTTGAATCCAACCTAACAGCGTTGGGGGATTGTCTTGCATGAGGGCTCTGTCCAAAAGTCTCGGATTAAGTCCTTGTTTGAACAGAATAATTTTTGTGGACTCCTCACACCTGGGGCACTTGGCTGCTAATTGCCGGAATTTTGTAACATAGTCTCTTGCTGACATGCTGCCTTGTTTGAGGGCTTGCAATTCTGTTCGGGCCCTGGTTTCTTCTAAGGGGTCTTCATATTGTGCTCGGATGGCATCCACTAACCCCTGGAGAGTATCAAGTTCTGGGGCCCCAACATTGTACAGTCCTACATACCAATCTGCTGCCTTGCCCTGTAAACGAGATCCAAGATGTTCAATTTGGCTAGCCTCACTGCCAAAAAGGTGCCCCCACCGGTTGAAAAACTGTACCACTTGTACCAAGAAAAATCCCAGTTTGGAGGGATCCCCATCGAAGGTGGCTTCCAACTTCACCCAGCCCATCGGGAGTTCTTGTCTCGGAGCAGGCGCTGGGTAGAAGTCCATCGGCAGTCTTAATTGCTCCTGGGGCGCGGGAGGAGGCAACTGGAGTCTCGGTCGGGGCAACGGCGGCGGCTGTACTGGCGGCGGTTGAACCGGCGGTGCCGGCGGAGGTTGCCGTGGTGGAGCTGCCGGGGGTGGTCTCGGTTGGGCCGGAGGCTGTAGTGGCGGGCGAGTAGGTGGCGGCAATCTTGGCCTGGCTGGTAACACAGGAGGCGTTGGCGGCAGCTGTCGAGGTGGAGGCAGCTGGTGTGGTTGAGTGGAGATCGGCCGCGGAGGAGGGGGTTGGAGGTGCCGTAGAGGTGCAGGCCTTCCCGGTTGATTCGGAGGTGGTAAGACGGGCTGGTCCTGGGGCTGCTGCAACGGTATGAGCCGCGGTCGAGGTGAGAGGGGCCGCAGCGGCGAGGGTCGAATGGGTGGAAGGCCGCGCGGGCTTGCCCCTCCAGGCGTTGTTATTCTGGGAAGCATCGGCTGGCCTCTTGGCGCTGGTAGACCATCTCCCGGAGGTTGCCCGACGGGAACAGTTTCGCGCGGTTGACCAGGGGCTCCCTCCCCGGATGGAGCCGCGGGTGCTCCCGCTTGGTCCGGCCGGACCGTTATAGGAGAAGTATGGGGGGGTATCACCGGTGTATCACTTGGCTTTTTCTCCCCTTCCGTAGGCCTCTCAACGGGGGTCTCGTCTGGCGGCACATCCCTTCCCGTGATAGGAGGTTCGATGGGAGTCTCACCGGGTGGCACAACCGGGTGATCCCTTCTCGGTGGAATTTCCCGCTGTGTGGGAAGTTCCTTGGGTTGTTCTCCCGATTCGCCAGGATAGGTGCCCCCCTCGCCGGTAGGTGACGACCGCTGCTGAACTTCCTCCATCGGATAGGAGATGACACTTTGGAGGGTAGCTATCTGTATCGCCATCTCTTCAGGAGACAGTCTTTCTCCTGCCCCCATTGAGGAAATTAAATGAATGGCGTGAGCCAAACTTTCTTCCATATCCATCAGCTTAGCTTCTAATTGTTGCATTCGACTTGGCCCCGGTTGTTCGCTCAGGGAACCTTCATTCGCTGTACTCACCGGGGAGAAAGGGCCCCACGGAGGAGGGTCCCCTTGGACTATTCGCGACCTCGCGGCTAGAATTCCCTTGGCCATACCCGTCACGGCCGAGATGCTGGTATCTACCGCATAGGTGCGACCTTGTATCTGCTCCCAACTTTGTTCAGGGACTTCCGTTGGCTCTTTCCACGGAGCAAGTTCGGAATAATCCCAACTCAGGGCGCCGCGGCGAGACGTGTCCCCCTCCATCTGCTCAAACGTCCTGTTCCAATATCGCCATGGTTGGCTGCTATCTAGTTCCGGGACGGTTTCTAGGCTTCGGCGCCCGTCCATCGAGACTCGTGGATGGAGTCCACCTGCCCGGCGCTCTCTGGTTTCTCGGGGTCTGGCTCCCCACTCCGACGGGGTGGGTACCGAGATCAAGGGGAGAGCGGTTGCTTTCGGTCTTGCCCCGAGGTTGCTTTCGGTCTCGTTCCGAGTACTGAAGTCGATGAGAGGCAGGGTAGAAGTGGAGGCTCCGGTTCCGTTCCCGGTTGCTCCCAGCTCCTGGGAGTCTTGGGTTTGCACCGGTTGATTGTCGGGAGACGCATACGGATCAAACAAAGGATCCCTGTCCGGGACAACCTTGGATTCCGCTGGGCCCGACTCAGACATGATTGGTAACAAAATGTCAGACTGTGGCTAGATAAGGCACTCTCTGCAAGATTCCCTTTAGAAGCAAGAATAAGTCCAATGTCTGGCAAAGGAAGCTTTATTGCAGAAAAGGTCCATTATAGTCCACTGTCCTGAATAGGAGACTCAGGATGGTACATGATCATTGTTACCAATGAAGAGCAAGCATAGGATACAGAGTAACAATACCCATCTGGAACAGCCTCCCCCCACAGTTCTCAAAACAACATCTTTCAGTCCTGGGAAGCTGCTCTCCTTCAAGGCCAATGCCTGGTGGAACGGTGTTAGACAAAACAGTCTCCTCTGGTGGGAATGCTGCCTGGGAACTGGTGCACCTGAGGAGAAAACACTTAAACACTAAAAGCATTAGAAAATGGAGTCAGTATAGTTAAGATATACACTGGACCTGACAGCTTGAGCCTTGGAATTTCCGTGGATGTGGTTGGATGTAAGAATATTTTGTTGCCCTTCAAGAAGTTCTTCCACTAAACGCATCGAATTCTTGTATGGTGTGACATCATTCATACCTCTGGTAGTGGTGGTGAACTCCTTTGTTTCTATATTTTTCTAAGCTAAGCAGGAGCCCTGCAGTTTCTGTTAAGATCACTGGCAGATGTATCTAAGACTTTACAGCCAAGGGGAAAGAAGGCAGTAGGAACTTGGCTCTGTTCGAGATACCTCAGAATCATTTTTAGATTTCTCAGATTTCATTTAAATAGCCCTCCCCAACAAAATTTCTAGTTCTGCTACATATAAATATATAAAGAAAAAAATATTCAAATATCTATATATCTAATTCTCAACTTGGCCAAATTTGTGGATACTTGTGGAGATTGGGGCCATGGACAGACAACACAGATCTTTCTGTAAACCTGAGAAAAGCACTAGGTTTGCAGAAAAATTTGAAATATAGTAATAATACTCCCCCTCATAATGATAGAAGCATTGTCTGTAGCTTTAAGAAACGAATGCTCTCTGTGGCTGTTCCTAAGCAACCGCAACAATATTGTCAATCTTCATGCCTTGATTTCTGTCAGTAAAAGCAATGAGGGGGGCAAGGCCATTTCCAGGGTTGTTTTGGCCTTTGAGGAGGGACTTGTTGAGACAAGACCCAGCAACCACCACCAGGTGACTCACTGCCACACAACTTGCTAACTATTCAACAGAAGCCACCTCATGAAAGTCAGTTTGGTGTAGTGGTTAAGAGTGGCAGGATGCTAATCTGGAGAACTGGGTTTGATTCCCCACTCCTCTACTTGAAGCCAGCTGGGTGACCTTGGGCCAGTAACAGCATCTTGGAGCTCTCTCTCAAGCCCACCCACCTCACAGGGTGATTGTCATGAGGATAATAACACACTTTGTAAACCACTCTGAGTGGGTGTTAAGTTGTCCTGAAGGGCGGTATATAAATCAAATTTTATTATTATTATTTTGTGGAGTGGTTTGAGCTTCAGACTAGGATCTGGGAGACCCAGTAACCCAGTTATTTGTTACAATGAACACACTACATCCTGCCTGTATATGCATACATCTGTTTGCAAGAATGAGCCAATGTGCATTCACTTTAAAAATGAAACAAGGGGTTAGTACCTGGATAAATGTGAGGTTTCTATCACACATTCAATGGCAGATGCATTGATGTAACATGAGAATTACTCAACGCATATAGCAAGAACAGTCAAGTGTATGCTTTACATTGATAGTACATGTGTTCATTGTAACTTGTGAACAGGGCTAGTTTCAAATCCCCATTGTGCTGTAGAAGCTCATGAGGTAACCTTCAGTCACTCACACATACTCAGCCTAGCCTATCTCACAGGGTTGGTGTGAACATAAAAAGGAGGAGAAAAAATGATGTGAGCTGCTTTAGGTCCCCATTGTGGAAAAGAGCAGGGTAAAACAAATAAATAAACAAATATAGCTGAAGATGGGGAGGACAAATAAAAAGCAGGTTGGTTAGGGGGGAAGAGAAAACGAAACAGAGAAAAGTGAGAATATGCAAGTTACCAGGAGGGAAAGAGGAAATAGTGTAGGGAGGGGATATAGGGGAAAGTGAGGTACCCTCACAAGTCGTCACAGATCCCCATTTGTTCTACTTAATCCTATTACATAAAAGGCTAAGCGTATTCAAGACAACTCACTTCCTACCCTGGTGTGCCTCCAGAGGGCGCTGCTGTGGAGGTAAGCCCAGATGAGGCAGCCAGACCTCCAGAGAGCGTGCTGTGGTGGGAAGCCCAAGCCGAAATCAGGCACAAAGCAGGCAGCAATGCCTGCCCCTGCCTTCACCCAGCTGGGATGAGAAGCAGAGCAGGTGGCAATGCCCGCTCCCTGCCTTCACCCAGATGCAATCAAGAGCAGAACAGGTAGCAATGATCATCCCCTTCCTTCACCCAGCTGGGATAAGGAGTGAAGCAGGTGGCAATGCCCACTTCCATCTCCACCCAGCTGGGATAAGGAGCAGAGAGGAGGAAATGCCACCCCCCTGCTTCACCTGGCTGGAATCACAAGTGGAGCAGCTAGCAATGCCTGCCCCCTGCATTCAACCAGCTGGGATCAGGAATGAAGCACGTGGCAATGCCCACTCGCCGACTTCACCCAGCTGTGAACAGGAGCAGAACAGGTGGCAATGCCCGTCCAAGCTGGAATCAGGCGCAGAGCAGGGGGCAATACTCTCCCTCCACCTTCACCCTGCTGGGATCAGGAGTGGGGTAGGTGGCAATGCCTGCCCCTCGCCATCACCCAGCTGGGATCAGGAGCAGAGCAGGTGGAAGTGCCCATCCCCTCTTCACGCGGCTAAAGCAGGTGGCAATGCTTGCTCCCCCCTTCACCCGGCTAAGATCAGGAGCAGAGCAGGTGGCAATGCCCGCTCCCTGCCATCACCCAGGTGGGATCAAGTGCGGAGCAGCTGGCAATGCCCACCCCCACCTTCACCCAGCTAGGATGGCGCAGGGCAGGTGGTAATGCTTGCCTCCCCACCTTCACTCAGCTGGGATCAGGAGCAGAGTAGGTGGCAATGTCCAACTGCTCTTCACTCAGCTGAGATGAGGAGGGGAGAAGGTGGCAATGCCCACCCCTCTCCCACATTCAACCAGCTGAGATCAGGAGTGGAGCAGGTGGCAGTGCCCGGCCCCCCTTCACCCAGCTGTGATCAAGAGTGGAGTAGGTGGCAATGCCCGCCTGCCACTTTCACCCAGCTGGGATCAGGCACAGAGCAGGTGGTAATGTCTGCCCACCCTTTACCCAGCTGGGATCAGGTGTGGAATAGGAAGCAATACCCACCCTCCGCCTTCACCCAGCTGGGATCAGAAGTGGAGCAGGAGGAAATGCCCATCCCCCCTTCACCCAGCTGGGATCAGAAGTGGAGCAGGAAGCTTTACCCGGCCAGGATTAGGTGCAAAGCAGGTGGCAATGCCCGCTCCCCATTACCCAGCCAGGATCAGGCGCAGAGCAAGTGGCAATGTCTGCTCCCCCTTCACTCGGCTGGGATCAGGTACAGAGGAGGTGGCCATGCCTGCCTCCCCTTGCCTTCATCCAGCTGGGATCTGTGACGTACGAGGAGGGAATGACCGCCTCCCCACCCTCCCTTTTCTAGAGCCCATTGTATTTTTTCCCACTGAACTTGCTCCTGGTCTGACAATGCAGAATGGCACTGACTAGAACAAGCACTCAACACTTAAAAATATATTTATTGGACTTTTTTTCAATAGGACTGTAGTTCTCTATCAGTATTTCAGAGCACTTCCACTGAAGATCCAATCAAATCCATCGGGGCCCTCCTGAGTAAGCAGAATTACATACATAATGTATTCTTTACTTCTACAAAGCTATCTTCAAAACCAGTACAATAAATTACTGAAATTGGCTATTTTAACAGTTCCAGTATGGCATACAGATAACGATAGTACAAGTCTAAGAACTATATGCATTTACTTGCACTCACAGTGCATTTATTGAATAATGCAAACTGATTACCTCACACTGATTATTCAGTTTTGTATGCTTAATGTCCAGTTGTTGGTACTGTTCCTTAAGTTTGGAAAATTCAGCTTCTAATCTCGTTTGTTCTAGTTTAGAATTGTTTAGAAGTGTTTTCAAGTTCTTATGATCCATTTGAAGAACTTCATTCTCTTTCAAAAGCTGGATGTATGTATGATTTAGTCTGCAATTCAAATAGTTACATAAAGATATTGAAGAGTGTTAATAGGTTTTTATAGAATTCTAATTGATAAAATTCATAAAAATTAATCAAATAAAACTGTGTGCATGTTGAGTGTGTGTGTATATATATATATATATATATATATATATATATATATATATATATATATATATATACACACACACACATATACATGTTAAATTAATGGCAATAGAGGAAAGAGGAAAGATTTATATCATCATTATAAATTTTATTTCAAAACATTGTCTATTTTTCCATTAACTTGGATTTTATTTCCTAACGTTAGTTTTCTTATAGCTGTAACATTCCACATTCTTAACAGCCCGTCAATTGTTTTTAAAGGAATTTGTATTTCATTGCCAATCAAAAGCAACTTTCATTTTAAGTGCTATCTTAAATTCCATACCTGATATTTGAACAAAGCCCTTCATTCTTCCCCAGCTAGAATCACATGAATAAATGTCCTGAAATAATCTTATATATTTCCATTTATTTTTCTAGGATTTCTTTGTAATAGGACAATAACATGCTACTGTACTGTAATAGTAATATACACACTATGTGTAATGATACTACACTATGAAGAATTCAATGCTTAAAAACATATAAATAACATTTAACTTGACATTCTAACATGCTGCTAGTCCTATTGCGACCATATGAGGCTGTTCCTGTTCAATAATACTCAGTCTTGTTCACTGAAAAATTTGTGCTTTCTAGTTTCAAATTTTATTTTTTCCTACCTCTCAGATGACAAAAAACTAAAATACATGCGCATAGTAGCATAGGATGCAGCCAGCAGTCTGCAACTTACACTCCCTGGTACTGCGTATATTTGCAATTTGGCTTACAGAAAATTCCAGGCATTTGTACTGCTAAGTTTTGTAAGTATGCTGAAATAGAATATGATATGCTAAATAAATTATAAATAACTGAGATCATGACATAAAATGCATTAAAGTTTTTTTTGCCCCCATGGTTTCAAAATTCCTGGAATGATACATCCCTTGTCCTTTGATGATGTATTGGTATGTGGTAGTATTTGTTCTGTTGATATAGTTGGGGGAAGCTTGTTTGGTAGACTACTTGTTTGGTAGACTACATGTTTGGTAGACTACTTCATTATCTTTTCTGTCTTTTGCCAAAATCTAGTTTTCTAATCTTATTGAGTTAGCATGTATTATACTTAGTTGAATGCCACATTTGTTTTTATATTATTCCTCTATATTGAGGAAAGGTTCCTGTATCCCTGTAATCATAAAACTGACTGTCAAAAAACATGATTATTTGGTTTATACATTACGATGACAAAGATTACTCATATGAATATAGACAGGCTTTAACTTCCACTGATTTCTATGTAACAGAGTCTGTCTTCATAACCCTTCTTGACATGGCAGCCACTTCATGCTGCTGGCAAGCTGTATTTACTACCTCCACTTGTTGTAGTAGCAACTTGCCATCACTGTAAACAGGGGCTACCACATTCTAGAGTGTCATGAAAATGGTTTCTCACCTTTAACAAAGCAAAATGCACCCAGAATATACATATACATACAGAGAATTATCCATGCTTCATTACCTGTCATTTTCCTCACAAAGCTTTTTGTATTCTGCAGCTACAGTTTCATGCTTTTTGTTCTGCTGTACCATCTTCTCTTGTTCTGCTTTGAGAACTTTCTCCAATTCTTCTAACTGCACTTTTTGTTTCAATAGCTGATTATATCTGTAAAGTTGATTGCATAAGATAAATATTTTCATGTATTCATTGCAAAAAAGATTTACAATACAGGTTCTGCATTTTAAGGATTTTAATGGGACATTAAGTTTTTATTTTCATAATTCAATGTAAAATGATATTGAAAACATATGGAGTTGCAGATTTAGTCATAAAAGGGAACAGATACATGATAATCACCTGTCTTCTAAGTCCTTATGTTCCATTTCAAGATTTTTGTGCATTGACTTAAGGTTTCCATGTTTGGAAATTAAAGATTCATATTCTGCAGCTTGCCGTTCATGAAGCTGTTCCAGCTTTTCGTGATCTTTGACTAGTGAATCATAGAGTGATCTCAAATCTTCCCGTTCCTTAACTATAGATTCATTTTCATTTTCTAAGGAAGACTGCTGAATCAGCAGCTGTGCATTCTGATTCATAAGAGATGTACTTTGTGAATTAATAGCAGAATTTTCTACCTGCAAGAATAACAATGCTATGAGACTATTAATAATAAAACCCTTTTTTAACAAACTATATGAAAATAAATATCTACAGAATTAGAGAAATAGCTCATCTAGTTTTAAATAAGCTTTTCAGGTGTCTCAGAGGACAAGATCTGCTGTTGAGATTTTGTATGGATAATCTGAGGATCAGATAAGGGTCTCAGATGTGCACAAAGTATACACTCTAACTCTGTATTGCAGTCATTTCCCAACAATAAAATGAGCAGTAGCACAAATATTTAAAACAGGATCAATCAGCCCATAGGTTCTCCTTTACCCCTCAAAAGTCAAATGTTGCAAAATGTAAGAGGAACAATGGTTGTTGTGGGTTTTCCGGGCTGTATTGCCGTGGTCTTGGCATTGTAGTTCCTGACGTTTCGCCAGCAGCTGTGGCTGGCATCTTCAGAGGTGTAGCACCAAGGTGTCTTTTGGTGCTACACCTCTGAAGATGCCAGCCACAGCTGCTGGCGAAACGTCAGGAACTACAATGCCAAGACCACGGCAATACAGCCCGGAAAACCCACAACAACCATCGTTCTCCGGCCGTGAAAGCCTTCGACAATGTAAGAGGAACACTTTTTTAAAATGTGAGATCCTTAAAAGTAATACAACAGGGTGAGAAAATGACAGTTTTGATCCCAGAACCAATGTGTAAATAAGGATGAGAAATGACTTGGACCTAGCCTGAAGAGACAAGATAAGATTGTGGAATATTCCGAGATAAAAGACTCCATTCTGCAGTGCTTAAGTTAAACCTACTCAAGAGACAGCAATACAGACTGAAGGACAGGTGACTTTTTACAGAATAGCAAAAACACACACAGAACCAAAAAGGTGTAAGGGACTACCCAGTGGCCCGACTTCCTTGTTTGTGAAGTTATGGACAATCATAACACATAAGGAACATGCGAGGAGAATGATTCATGCTCCCACTCCCAATAAATATCACATGAATGTGTTTAGCACTAGCAGCCAAAATTTACTTTCAAAATAAATGTTATGAATTAGATGACAAGATATGTTTGTGAAAACAAAACCTGAAGCTTGGCGTTCTGAGTTTGTAGGGTTGTATTTTGTTCTTGTAAGGAAACTGTCTGTCTCTGAAGTGCCAAAATCTGAGCTTGCAGATTATTGTTTTGGGTCTCAAGTTGCTTTAGTTGTGTTTTCAAGGCTTGCTTCTCTGCCTGCAGCGTTGCATTCTTTAAAAAACAAAAATACAGTATGTACATTTATTTAGATCAACAAAACATTAATCATATTGAGGGCTGCACTCTACACAAAATCATTCTGAAGTCTGCAAATACACAAGTATTGCAGAAAGAAGAAAACACAATGTAAGAAAGCTTACATATATTTCAGTAGTAATTCGTTTTAATGACATTGTGTAAAAATAGGTGTAAGGAACAAAAGGAAGAGGGGCTAGGAATCTTCTGATTCATAGGACTTGATAGTCCATCTTGCCCACATTACTTCTTGATCATGTATTCCTATATGCCAGGAAGACACAAAAATATCTCCCCCATGTAAACAATGTGAGGCTCTAAAATAAGAAGCATGTATTTTCTCTGCATACAAATCTCATCTCTATAAACTCAGTCAAAGTAGGATATTTTCTATGCACAAAATGATAATCAAGCAAATCACATGCATGATGTGATTCTGCGCTTGGAAGCAGTAGTTTATGAATTGACTGTGTAAAAGTTTCACAAATGTAGAAGCATGCCGTATCTCTGAATACTAAGAACTTCTCTTACAAATATAATCAAAAGAAAAATATGATGCAATAGCACTAACACACCTATGAATAAGGTGTTTTGAAATAAATAGGATTTAATCCAAGAAAATGTATTTTCAGAAACATAATATTCTATTAGAATTACTAGGGTACTATTTTCTCATATCCTATTCAATTTATGTATTTGCTTAAAATATTCATAAACTCACCTTTCTCTCAGATAACTGGTAACCAAGGCAAGTAAAAACAGTAAAATCAACACAACATAAAATAACTCTGAGCAACAGAATTAAAACTATAGAATACTGTATTTCAAAGCACCCACAAGGCAATAATCTTGAAGAGTTAAACATTCTTCTAAACAGTTCTGTTTTCCAAGCCATCCAAAACTGCCAAAAAAGTAGATATTCTGATTTCCTTCAGAAGGATATTCCACAACCTTGGGCCATCTACTGAAAATGTTAATGAATAGGCAGAAGGAGAACATATCTTCATGGGGGAGTGGGACAACCAAAAGGCATTGAGGTACTAATCTGCTAAAACAATTTTTTATACATAGCAGATGCTTAGGGAAAACTGGACAAATTTTAACAAAAAACCTCCCCAAATAATCATAATTACTACTCACATTTCTCTCAACTTCAATTAGTCTATCTTTAACCTTCAAAAGTTCTCTAGTAGTTTCCTGACTCTCTCTCTCCCATTTATTAATAGACTGACTTTCTTCTCCAGTTCTTGGAGAACAATTTTGTACCATTTTCTCCTCCTCTTGTCTTTGTTTGAGGGCTTCATAATTCTTTTTAACCTAGAAAATCAATTAATTCAATTTTAGACATGTAAAATATTATTCTAAAATACACTGGCTGACAGAACAGAGTGAGAAATTTTTATCTTTATTCTGTTGACTGCTGCTGCACTTGCATATTGTAAAAGATAAACAAATACAAATGGGGATGTTGTTACCAGAACTGCTATTTTATGGGGAAATTAGCATGCAGTCTGGATTAAATTAGTGCAGATCTTAACCAATGTATACCAGAGTCCGTACTTCCGGATTACTCGCACAACAAAGAGGCAAGGACTAATCAGTACAAAATGCGTTTACTAAGGTGTTGCATAAGCCTACAATAGCACATAAAAACAAGGAACATACAAGGACTAAGAAATAAAGAGTAGAAAAATAGAGCCGTCTGCATTAGCAGGACACCCACTTGAGATCGAAGAAGCGGGGCGATATGTACCTGATCAAGGCGAGAAGCAGCAGCGAAGCGGGGCGATATTTAATGCCTGCACTAGATATGCAGAGTGACGGTTGGGGGTCGGGAGAGGAATGGCGGGCGCCTCATGGCAGGCAGAGCCTGCTTAATTACCCCAAAACATACCCTGAGGCGAGGGCCTTCCATGTGGTTCTCAGGAGGCGAAACAAAAGCTTGATGGTTCTACAACTATTGCTAATGGGCCACTTTAGTGTCTGAATATATGATTGTGACACCCCGGGAAGAGGGGACAAAGGAGGGGAGGGGCGTGCCGGGCGGGCTGATTGAATCTGTCAGGAAGCTGGAGTTGTCTTGATGGCATCTGCTCTGGAATGTGGTGGTTGTATTGAAATTAGGTGTTCTGGACAGCCGGCACGTAGCTTCCATCTCAGGGCGGCTTCCAGTGATATGCATATCAGGGCTCTGTGAACGTGACTGGAGTCTGATCTCGAAATGGCAGCCTCAGAGTAAACTGTCCATGGTGGTTTTTTGCTGCCTGGGAACATGGCTTCTTCCTTGGCATGTCTCATGGGCTGGCTAGCAGGCTGCCTAGTGGCGAGGGCAGACCCAGTGACCGTCCTGCAAGGAACTCCCCGTGGGAACTGACCAGGAGATGCCTGGCCAGGCTCGCGGAGGGTCCCTCTGGCTGGCACTGTGCTGCTAGCGGCATGGCTCTGGGCCCAGGTGAGGTAGGTGTCCAAGGAGGCAGGAAACAGGCATTGGTGAACTCAGTCCATACTAGCAGAGGCAGGAAGCAGGCATGGGCAATGCTGCCCCTAACAGAGTCTTTGACAGAGTTTCAAAAACAGCAAGGCAGGAAACTGACACAGTTCAGAGCAGGCTCCATAACAGGAGGGGGTCCCTGGCAACAATGTATGCAACACTGCCTGATCCCAAGACACTGTGCATCACTAAAGAAACATTGAGACAGGGACAATACCAAGATTAAGGCAGTATAATATCAAAAACATCATTACGCTATCACTGTAGTTTAATCATATCAGCATCTTAAGCAGATACACCACGGCAAATATTTGGGGCTGGTGTGTTAATGCAGGACATGATTAAAAAGTACTCCACTTAAACCATTAGTACTATACCACTATGAAAACACGCACTAATGAAAAGAATAATCTAACTGAAGTCATGCTGAAAGTTGGGAGTAGGTGCTTCCGAGACTCTTAAAACCATTTCACTCTAGGTGGTTTTCTTCTGATAAGAGTTATTTCCAGTCTGAGATCCACAGGAAGAAATATAAATGAGGAGGTGGTTCCATAAGGGAGTATGGGGAGTGGATGGTGTGTATTAATAAAAATGGCCTTTGCCATAATAACTATATTTTATTATTGGCTTCCAAGTAAAAGTAAGCTATTTACTCAAAATCTACTACTTACAGATGTAGTCAGCCCATTTAACGTCTGTTATTCTGCTCCCTTCCCCCATTCATATTTCACATTCCTATAGCAATAAACTATCACAAGAATCAGTGAAACTATGTGCTGTATCCTTTAATGTTAGTTGTTCAGATCAATATGAAACATTTAACTGAATAACACTTTAAATACTGATATCAGAAAAAAACCCCTATTTGCTATGCCAGAAATGCAAGGTGTTTTGATAATTATTTTAAAAGCAAGTCCTCATAAATTAATGTAAAATTAATGTAAAATAAACTAATTATATTTATTATTTTCATTGAGAAAATAAGTATTGTTTAGCAAGAGTTTGCTTTTCAAGGTCAGCTCTCAGAAATCTATGAAACACTTTATCCAATATAAAGAGATACACCAAATATGCATTTTTGTATTTTGCATCACTTACATGCTCTTAGAAAACACTATTTAGTTAAAGACATTGTATTTCATTTATATACATTTGAAAATTGTATTTAGGATTTGATGTCCCAAAATGAAAAGAACAGCAACACTGTTTTCCTTACTGTTTTAAGCTCCTGGCGCAGCTGTTGGTTTAAATTTGTTGACTCTTCTAACCGAGCTTCCAAAGCAGCAATTTTTTCTTCTTTTATTTCAAGCGATTTCTTCAATGTGGATTCTAACCTTGACTCCAACAGTTTATATTTGCTATTTAATGAAACCACCAAAAATAGTATTTTTGTTACCAAGGACAGCAGCAAACATTTAATCATAAATAAATTATATATAATTGGAAATGAATACCCTACAAATTACCACTACAGACCTTCCATTTCCAACAGCAGCTCTTTGTGACCCCTGAAAAGCCAATGTTGAGAGTCAAAGACGATTCATGGTCAAAACACCATGAGGCACCAAGGGCTTAGCAGATCATTCATAGAAGAGACTCAGGGCTAATTCATGATTTCCGCTTACTCCAACAAACTGTGGTAGGTAGCATTTTGTCTGTTAGGTTCTTGACACTTTATACTGGCGTTTGGGGAGCCACATGGAGCTGCTGTGGAAGGGCAAAGTCCACAAGCATTTTCTCCTAATGGTTCATAAGATCCAATCATTGGTCTTAGAACATCTAAAATTTATTACCCTGACTATAAAAGACTGCATGCAACTTGTCAGCTTTTCATGCTGTATGGGCAAGAAGGGCAAATGCAAGCCACACCACAC